>NC_140990.1:144912254-145623339 GCF_052327205.1 Somniosus microcephalus | reverse complement strand
CACATAAACTAGAGGTGACCGTGCTCCTCCGTTAAAAGTGGCACCAGCACTTACACTAGAGGTGACTGTGCTCCTCCTGTACTCCTGTTACGTACATTTAAACTAGAGGTGACCGTGCTCCTCTGTTACAAGTGGAACCAGCACTAACACCAGAGGTGACCGTGCTCCCCCTGTACTCGTGGTACCTATACTTAAAACTAGAGGTGACCATGCTCCTCCTGTACTTGTGTTACGTACACTTACACTAGAGGTGACCATGCTCCTCCTATACTCATGTTAAGTACACTTACACTAGAGATGACCATGCTCCTCGTGTACTCGTATTACGTACACTTAAACTAGATGTGACCATGGTCCTCCATTAAAATTGGTACCAGCACTTACACTAGAGGTGACAGTGCTCCTCTGTTACTCGTGTTACGTACACTTAAACTAGAGGTGACCGTGCTCCTCTGTTACTAGTGGTACCTACACTTATACAAGAGTTGACCGCACTCCTCTGCTACTAGTGCTACCTACACTTACTCTAGAAGTGACCATGCTACTCTGCTACTAGCGGTACCTACACTTACACTAGAGGTGACCGTGCTCCTCAGTTACTAGTGGTACCTACACTTATACAAGAGTTGACCGCACTCCTCTGCTACTAGTGCTACCTACACTTACTCTAGAAGTGACCATGCTACTCTGCTACTAGTGGTACCTACACTTAAACTAGAGGTGACCGTGCTCCGCTGTTACTAGTGGAAGCAGCAGTTACACTTGCAGTGATGGTGCTCCTCTGCTACTGGTGGAACCGACACTTGCACTAGAGGGGACCGTGTTCCTCTGTTACTAGTGGTACCTATTCTTAAACTAGTGGTGACCCTGCTCCTCTGTTACTGATAGTACCTGCACTTACACTAGGGATGAACGTGCTCCTCTGTTACTTGTGGAACCTCCACTTACACTAGATTTGACCGTGCTCCTCCGTTACTAGTGGTACCTACACTTACACTCGAGGTGACCGTGCTGCTCCGTTACTAGTGGTCCCTACACTTACACTAGTGGTAACCGTGCTCCTCTGTTACCAGTGGTACCTACACTTACACCAGAGGTGACCATGCTCCTCTGTTACTAGTGGTACCTATACTTACACTGGAGGTGACCGTGCTCTTCTGTTACTTGTGGCACCTACACTAACACTAGAGGTGACCGTGCTCCTCTTTTACTTGTCGTACCTGCACTTACACTAGAGGTGACCGTGCTCCTCTGTTACTAGTGGCACCTCCTCTTAAAATAGTGGTGACCCTGCTCCTCTGTTACTAATGGTACCTACACTTACGCTCGAGGTGACCGTGCTGCTCTGTTACTGGTGGTACCTACACTTACATTAGAGGTGACCGTGCTCCTCTGTTACTAGTGGTAGCTACAATTACACCAGAGGTGACCGTGCTCCTCTGTTACTAGTGGAATGTACACTTACACTAGAGGTGACCGTGCTCCTCTTTTACTAGTGGTGCCTACACTTACACTCGAGGTGACCGTGCACCTCTCCTACAATTGGAACCTACAGTTACACTGGAGGTGACCGTGCTACTCTGTTACTATTGCTACCTACACTTACACTAGATGTGACCGTGCTCCTCTGTTACTAGTGGTACCTACACTTACACAAGAGGTGACCGTGCTCCTCTATTACTAGTGGAACTTAAACTTAAACTAGCTGTGACCGTGCTCCTCCATTACTAGTGGTACCTAAACTTACATTAGAGGTGAATGTGCTCCTCTGTTACTAGTGGAACCTACAGTTACACAACAGTTGACCGTGTTGCTCTGTTAGTAGTGGTACCTACACTTACACTAGAGGTGACCATGCTCTTCTGTTACTAGTGGTACCTACACTTACACTAGAGGCGACCGTGCTGCTCTGCTACGAGTGGCACCTACACTTACAATAGAGGTGAAACTGCTCCTGTGTTACTAGTGGAACCTATACTTATACTAGTGGAGACCATGCTCCTCTGTTACTAGTGGCACCTACACTTACACTGGAGGTGACCGTGCTCCTCTGTTACTAGTGGTACCTACATCTACACTAGAGGAGACCATGCTCCTCTGTTACTAGTGGTGCCTACACTTACATTGAGGAGACCATGCTCCTCTGTTACTAGTGGTACCTACACCTACACTAGAGGTGATCGTGCTCCTCTGTTACTAGTGGTACCTACATCTACACTAGAGGTGACCGTGCTCCTCTGTTACTAGTGGTACCTACACTTACAATGGAGGTGATCGTGCTCCTCTGTTGCAAATGGTACCTACACTTACACTAGAGGTGACCGTGCTCCTCTGTTACTAGTGGTACCTACACTTACACTAGAGGTGACCGTGCTCCTCTGTTATTTGTGGTACCTACACTTACACTAGGGGTGACCGTGCTCCTCTGTTACTATTGGAACCTACAGTTACACTAGAGGTGACCGTGCTCCTCTGTTACTAGTGGTACCTACACTTACACTTGCAGTGACGGTGCTCCTCTGCTACTGGTGGAACCGACACTTGCACTAGAGGGGACCGTGTTCCTCTGTTACTAGTGGTACCTATTCTTAAACTAGTGGTGACCCTGCTCCTCTGTTACTTGTGGAACCTCCACTTACACTAGATTTGACCGTGCTCCTCCGTTACTAGTGGTACCTACACTTACACTCGAGGTGACCGTGCTGCTCCGTTACTAGTGGTACCAACACTTACACCAGAGGTGACCATGCTCCTCTGTTACTAGTGGTACCTATACTTACACTGGAGGTGACCGTGCTCCTCTGTAACTAGTGGGACCGTGCTCCTCTGTTACTAGTGGTACCTACACTTACACAAGAGGTGACCGTGCTCCTCTGTTACTAGTGGTACCTACACTGACACTAGAGGAGTCTGTGCTCCTCTGTTACTATTGGTACCTACACTTACACTAGAGGTGACCGTGCTCCTCTGTAACTAGTGGGACCGTGCTCCTCTGTTACTAGTGTTACCTACACTTACACGAGAGGTGACCGTGCTCCTCTGCTACTAGTGTTACCTACATTTATATTGGAGCTGACCATTCTCCTCTGTTACTAGTGCTACCTACACTTACACTAGAGGTGACCGTGCTCCTCTGTAACTAGTGGGACCGTGCTCCTCTGTTACTAGTGGTACCTACACTTACACTAGACGTGACCGTGCTGCTCCGTTACCAGTTGCACCTACACTTAAAATAGATGTAACCGTGCTCCCCTGTTACTTGTGGTACCTGCACTTACACTAGGGGTGACCGTGCCCCTCTGTTACTAGTGGTAGCTACAATTACACCAGAGGTGACTGTGCTCCTCTGTTACAAGTGGTACCTACACTTACACGAGAGGTGACCGTGCTCCACTGTTACTAATGGAATGTACACTTACACTAGAGGTGATCGTGCTCCTGTTTTACGAGTGGTGCCTACACTTACACTCGAGGTGACCATGCACCTCTCCTACAAGTGGAACCTACAGTTACACTGGAGGTGACCGTGCTACTCTGTTACTATTGGTGCCTACACTTTCACTAGAGGTGACCGTGTTCCTCTGTTGCTAGTGGTACTTACACTTACACAAGAGGTGACTGTGCTCCTCTGTTACTAGTGGAACCTGAACTTGCACTAGATGTGACCGTGCTCGTCCGTTACTAGTGTTCCTTGAACTTACATTCGAGGTGAATGTGCTCCTCTGTTACTAGTGGAACCTACAGTTACACAAATGTTGACCGTGTTGCTCTGTTAGTAGTGGTACATACAGTTACACTAGAGGTGACCATGCTCTTCTGTTACTAGTGGTACCTACTCTTACACTAGAGGCGACTGTGCTGCTCTGCTACGAGTGGCACCTACACTTACACTAGAGGTGACCGTGCTCCTCTGTTACTAGTGGTGCCTACACTTACACTCGAGGAGACCGTGCTCCTCTGTTACTCGTGGTACCTACACCTACACTAGTGGAGACCGTGCTCCTCTGTTACTAGTGGTACCTACACTGACACTAGAGGTGAAACTGCTCCTGTGTTACTAGTGGAACCTATACTTATACTAGTGGAGACCGTGCTCCTCTGTTACTAGTGGCACCTACACTTACACTAGAGGTGACCGTGCTCCTCTGTTACTAGTGGTGCCTACACTTACACTCGAGGAGACCGTGCTCCTCTGTTACTCGTGGTACCTACACCTACACTAGAGGTGACCGTGCTCCTCTGTTACTCGTGGTACCTACACCTACACTAGAGGTGAACATGCTCCTCTGCTACTCGTGGTACCTACACTGACCCTAGAGGAGACTGTGCTCCTCTGTTACCGTGCTCAACTCTTACTAGCGAAAACTACACTTACACAAGAGGAGGCCATGCGGCTCAGTTACTATTGGTACCAACACCTACACTAGAGGTGACCGTGCTCTTCTGTTACTAGTGGTACCTGCACTTAAATTAGTGGTGACCCTGCTCCGCTGTCACTAATAGTACCTACACTTACACTAGGGGTGAACGTGCTCCTCTGTTACTTGTGGAACCTCCACTTACACTAGATTTGACCGTGCTCCTCCGTTACTAGTGGTACCTACACTTGCACTCGAGGTGACCGTGCTCCTCCGTTACCAGTGGTACCTACACTTGCACTCGAGGTGACCGTGCTCCTCCGTTACCAGTGGTACCTACACTTGCACTCGAGGTGACCGTGCTGCTCCATTACTAGTGGTCCCTACACTTACACTAGAGGTGACTGTGCTCCTCTGTTACCAGTGGTACCTGCACTTACACTAGAGGTGACCATGTTCCTCTGTTATTAGTGATACCTACACTTACACTAGAGGTGACTGTGCTCCTCTGTTACCAGTGGTACCTGCACTTACACTAGAGGTGACCATGTTCCTCTGTTATTAGTGATACCTACACTTACACTAGAGGTGACTGTGCTCCTCTGTTACTTGTGGTCCCTGCACTTACACTAGAGGTGACCGTGCTCCTCTGTTACTTGAGGTCCCTGCACTTACACTAGAGGTGACCGTGCTCCTCTGTTACTAGGGGTACCTACACTTGCACTCGAGGTGACCGTGCTGCTCTGTTACTAGTGGTCCCTACACTTACACTAGAAGTGATCGTGCTCCTCTGTTACCAGTGGTACCTACACTTACACTAGAGGTGACCGTGCTCCTCTGTTACTTGTGGTCCCTGCACTTACACTAGAGGTGACCGTGCTCCTCTGTTACTAGTGGTACCTACAGTAACACTAGAGGTGACCGTGCTCCTCTGTTACTAGTGGTACCTACACTTACATTAGAGGTGACCGTGCTCCTCTGTTACTAGTGGTACCTCCTCTTAAACTAGTGGTGACCCTGCTCCTCTGTTACTAATGGTACCTACACTTACGCTCGAGGTGACCGTGCTGCTCTGTTACTAGTGGTACCTACACGTACATCAGAGGTGACTGTGCTCCTCTGTTAGTTGTGGTAACTACACTTGCACTGGAGGTGACCGTGCTCCTCTGAACTAGTGGTACCTACACTTACACTAGAGGTGACCGGTGTCCTTCTCTTACTTCTGGTACCTGCACTTACTCTAGATGTGACCGTGCTCCTCTGTTACTAGTGGTAGCTACAATTACACCAGAAGTGACAGTGCTCCTCTGTTACTAGTGGTACCTACACTTACACGAGAGGTGACCATGCTCCTCTGTTACTAGTGAAATGTACACTTACACTAGATTTGACCGTGCTCCTCCGTTACTAGTGGTACCTACACTTACACTCGAGGTGACCGTGCTGCTCCGTTACTAGTGGTACCAACACTTACACCAGAGGTGACCATGCTCCTCTGTTACTAGTGGTACCTATACTTACACTGGAGGTGACCGTGCTCCTCTGTAACTAGTGGGACCGTGCTCCTCTGTTACTAGTGGTACCTACACTTACACAAGAGGTGACCGTGCTCCTCTGTTACTAGTGGTACCTACACTGACACTAGAGGAGTCTGTGCTCCTCTGTTACTATTGGTACCTACACTTACACTAGAGGTGACCGTGCTCCTCTGTAACTAGTGGGACCGTGCTCCTCTGTTACTAGTGTTACCTACACTTACACGAGAGGTGACCGTGCTCCTCTGCTACTAGTGTTACCTACATTTATATTGGAGCTGACCATTCTCCTCTGTTACTAGTGCTACCTACACTTACACTAGAGGTGACCGTGCTCCTCTGTAACTAGTGGGACCGTGCTCCTCTGTTACTAGTGGTACCTACACTTACACTAGACGTGACCGTGCTGCTCCGTTACCAGTTGCACCTACACTTAAAATAGATGTAACCGTGCTCCCCTGTTACTTGTGGTACCTGCACTTACACTAGGGGTGACCGTGCCCCTCTGTTACTAGTGGTAGCTACAATTACACCAGAGGTGACTGTGCTCCTCTGTTACAAGTGGTACCTACACTTACACGAGAGGTGACCGTGCTCCACTGTTACTAATGGAATGTACACTTACACTAGAGGTGATCGTGCTCCTGTTTTACGAGTGGTGCCTACACTTACACTCGAGGTGACCATGCACCTCTCCTACAAGTGGAACCTACAGTTACACTGGAGGTGACCGTGCTACTCTGTTACTATTGGTGCCTACACTTTCACTAGAGGTGACCGTGTTCCTCTGTTGCTAGTGGTACTTACACTTACACAAGAGGTGACTGTGCTCCTCTGTTACTAGTGGAACCTGAACTTGCACTAGATGTGACCGTGCTCGTCCGTTACTAGTGTTCCTTGAACTTACATTCGAGGTGAATGTGCTCCTCTGTTACTAGTGGAACCTACAGTTACACAAATGTTGACCGTGTTGCTCTGTTAGTAGTGGTACATACAGTTACACTAGAGGTGACCATGCTCTTCTGTTACTAGTGGTACCTACTCTTACACTAGAGGCGACTGTGCTGCTCTGCTACGAGTGGCACCTACACTTACACTAGAGGTGACCGTGCTCCTCTGTTACTAGTGGTGCCTACACTTACACTCGAGGAGACCGTGCTCCTCTGTTACTCGTGGTACCTACACCTACACTAGTGGAGACCGTGCTCCTCTGTTACTAGTGGTACCTACACTGACACTAGAGGTGAAACTGCTCCTGTGTTACTAGTGGAACCTATACTTATACTAGTGGAGACCGTGCTCCTCTGTTACTAGTGGCACCTACACTTACACTAGAGGTGACCGTGCTCCTCTGTTACTAGTGGTGCCTACACTTACACTCGAGGAGACCGTGCTCCTCTGTTACTCGTGGTACCTACACCTACACTAGAGGTGACCGTGCTCCTCTGTTACTCGTGGTACCTACACCTACACTAGAGGTGAACATGCTCCTCTGCTACTCGTGGTACCTACACTGACCCTAGAGGAGACTGTGCTCCTCTGTTACCGTGCTCAACTCTTACTAGCGAAAACTACACTTACACAAGAGGAGGCCATGCGGCTCAGTTACTATTGGTACCAACACCTACACTAGAGGTGACCGTGCTCTTCTGTTACTAGTGGTACCTGCACTTAAATTAGTGGTGACCCTGCTCCGCTGTCACTAATAGTACCTACACTTACACTAGGGGTGAACGTGCTCCTCTGTTACTTGTGGAACCTCCACTTACACTAGATTTGACCGTGCTCCTCCGTTACTAGTGGTACCTACACTTGCACTCGAGGTGACCGTGCTCCTCCGTTACCAGTGGTACCTACACTTGCACTCGAGGTGACCGTGCTCCTCCGTTACCAGTGGTACCTACACTTGCACTCGAGGTGACCGTGCTGCTCCATTACTAGTGGTCCCTACACTTACACTAGAGGTGACTGTGCTCCTCTGTTACCAGTGGTACCTGCACTTACACTAGAGGTGACCATGTTCCTCTGTTATTAGTGATACCTACACTTACACTAGAGGTGACTGTGCTCCTCTGTTACTTGTGGTCCCTGCACTTACACTAGAGGTGACCGTGCTCCTCTGTTACTTGAGGTCCCTGCACTTACACTAGAGGTGACCGTGCTCCTCTGTTACTAGGGGTACCTACACTTGCACTCGAGGTGACCGTGCTGCTCTGTTACTAGTGGTCCCTACACTTACACTAGAAGTGATCGTGCTCCTCTGTTACCAGTGGTACCTACACTTACACTAGAGGTGACCGTGCTCCTCTGTTACTTGTGGTCCCTGCACTTACACTAGAGGTGACCGTGCTCCTCTGTTACTAGTGGTACCTACAGTAACACTAGAGGTGACCGTGCTCCTCTGTTACTAGTGGTACCTACACTTACATTAGAGGTGACCGTGCTCCTCTGTTACTAGTGGTACCTCCTCTTAAACTAGTGGTGACCCTGCTCCTCTGTTACTAATGGTACCTACACTTACGCTCGAGGTGACCGTGCTGCTCTGTTACTAGTGGTACCTACACGTACATCAGAGGTGACTGTGCTCCTCTGTTAGTTGTGGTAACTACACTTGCACTGGAGGTGACCGTGCTCCTCTGAACTAGTGGTACCTACACTTACACTAGAGGTGACCGGTGTCCTTCTCTTACTTCTGGTACCTGCACTTACTCTAGATGTGACCGTGCTCCTCTGTTACTAGTGGTAGCTACAATTACACCAGAAGTGACAGTGCTCCTCTGTTACTAGTGGTACCTACACTTACACGAGAGGTGACCATGCTCCTCTGTTACTAGTGAAATGTACACTTACACTAGATGTGACCGTGCTCCTCCGTTACTAGTGGTACTTAAACTTTCATTTGAGGTGAATGTGCTCCTCTGTTACTAGTGGAACCTACAGTTACACAAGAGTTGACCGCGTTGCTCTGTTGGTAGTGGTACCTACACTTACACTAGAGCTGACCATGCTCTTCTGTTACTAGAGGTAACTACACTTAGACTAGAGGTGACCGTGCTCTTCTGTTACTAGAGGTAACTTCACTTACACTAGAGGTGAACGTGCTCTTCTTTTACTAGTGGTACCTACACTTACACTAGAGGTGACTGTGCTGCTCTGTTACTAGAGGTAACTACACTTACACTAGAGGTGACCGTGCTCCTCATTACTAGTGGTACCTAAACTAAAACTAGCAGTGACCGTGCTCCTCCATTACTAATGGAACCTACACTTAAACCAGAGGTGACCATGCTCCTCTTTTAGAATTGGGGCCAGCACTTACACTAGCGGTGACCGTGCACCTCCTGTACTCGTGTTACGTACACTTTTCAATTTCAAATTTATTTGTCACATTACCAAAAGAACATAGTGAAATCCAGTCAGTGAAATGCTTTTTCCTTAACGAGCCGAGCGCACCAAGCAGCAAAGGACACTTAGCTGCTGGTACGCACAGAGTCCACAAGGGCGGCAGCCATCTTCATCGGTGCCATCACAATAGGGTCCGCTCTCGCCTCGCTCCGCCTTTCCCACACTCCTGCCCAATAATCTTCAGTGGCCGTGTTACCGATGTCCCGGGGCCTGGTTCTCCTTGGCTCTCCTTCCACCTGGTCTGAACTCCGAGCCTCCTGCGGTGTCCGACCTTCCAGGGCCTGCTTTTCCCACCCTTGGTCTGCTGGCCGCCTCCCCCCCTATCGGTTTGACCTCCGAGCGTCCCACCGAGGAGCTGCCGGCCGCCGTGCTACAGCGGGTCGTCGTGGCCTCCATCGCTGCTTCTGCTGCCTCCCCGCCGCTTACACTAGATGTGACCATGCTCCTCCTGTACTCATGTTACGTACACTTACACTAGAGGTGACCATGCTCCTCCTGTACTCGTGTTACGTACACTTACACAAGAGCTGACCATGCTCCTCCTGTACTCGTGTTACGTACACTTACACTAGAGGTGACCATGCTCCTTCTGTACTCGTGTTACGTACACTTACACTAGAGGTGACCATGCTCCTTCTGTACTCGTGTTACGTACACTTACACTAGAGGTGACCATGCTCCTCCTGTACTCGTGTTACGTACATTTAAACTAGAGGTGATCATGCTCCTTCTGTACTCGTGTTATGTACACTTAAACTAGAGGTGACCGTGCTCCTCTGTTTAAATTGGTACCAGCACTTACACTAGAGGTGACCGTGCTCCTCCATTACCAGTGGAACCTATACTTACACAAGAGGAGACCGTGCTCCTCTGTTACTAGTGGTACTTACAGTTACACTAGAGGTGACCGTGCTCCTCTGTTACTTGTGGTACCTACACTTACACTAGAGGTGACCGTGCTCCTCTGTTACTAGTGGTATCTACACTAACACAAAGGTGACCGTGCTGCTCTGTTACTTGTAGCACCTACACTTACACTAGAGGTGGCCATGCTCCTCTGTTACAAGTGATACCTACACTTACACTAGAGGTGACCGTGCTCCTCTGTAACTTGTGGGACCGTGCTCCTCTGTTACTAGTGGTACCTACACTTACACTAGAGGTGACCGTGCTCCTCTGCTACTAGTTTTACCTACACTTACACTAGAGGTGACCGTGCTCCTCTGCTATTGTGTTACCTACACTTACACGAGAGGTGATCGTGCTGCTCCGTTACTAGTTGTACCTACACTTAAAATAGATGTAACCGAACTCCTCTGTTACTAGTGGTACCTACACTTACACTAGAGGTGACCGTGCTCCTCTGTTATTTGTGGTACCTACACTTACACTAGGGGTGACCGTGCTCCTCTGTTACTAGTGGAACCTACACTTACACTAGAGGTGACCGTGCTCCTCTGTTACTAGTGGTACCTACACTTACACTTGCAGTGACGGTGCTCCTCTGCTACTGGTGGAACCGACACTTGCACTAGAGGGGACCGTGTTCCTCTGTTACTAGTGGTACCTATTCTTAAACTAGTGGTGACCCTGCTCCTCTGTTACTGATAGTACCTGCACTTACACTAGGGGTGAACGTGCTCCTCTGTTACTTGTGGAACCTCCACTTACACTAGATTTGACCGTGCTCCTCCGTTACTAGTGGTACCTACACTTACACTCGAGGTGACCGTGCTGCTCCGTTACTAGTGGTCCCTACACTTACACTAGTGGTAACCGTGCTCCTCTGTTACCAGTGGTACCTACACTTACACCAGAGGTGACCATGCTCCTCTGTTACTAGTGGTACCTATACTTACACTGGAGGTGACCGTGCTCTTCTGTTACTTGTGGCACCTACACTTACACTAGAGGTGACCGTGCTCCTCTTTTACTTGTGGTACCTGCACTTACACTAGAGGTGACCGTGCTCCTCTGTTACTAGTGGCACCTCCTCTTAAAATAGTGATGACCCTGCTCCTCTGTTACTAATGGTACCTACACTTACGCTCGAGGTGACCGTGCTGCTCTGTTACTGGTGGTACCTACACTTACATTAGAGGTGACCGTGCTCCTCTGTTACTAGTGGTAGCTACAATTACACCAGAGGTGACCGTGCTCCTCTGTTACTGGTGGAATGTACACTTACACTAGAGGTGACCGTGCTCCTCTTTTACTAGTGGTGCCTACACTTACACTCGAGGTGACCGTGCACCTCCCCTACAAGTGGAACCTACACTTACACTAGAGGTGACCATGCTCTTCTGTTACTAGTGGTACCTACACTTACACTAGAGGCGACCGTGCTGCTCTGCTACGAGTGGCACCTACACTTACAATAGAGGTGAAACTGCTCCTGTGTTACTAGTGGAACCTATACTTATACTAGTGGAGACCATGCTCCTCTGTTACTAGTGGCACCTACACTTACACTAGAGGTGACCGTGCTCCTCTGTTACTAGTGGTGCCTACACTTACATTGAGGAGACCTTGCTCCTCTGTTACTAGTGGTACCTACACTTACACTGGAGGTGACCATGCTCTTCTGCTACTAGTGGTACCTACACTTAAACTAGAGGTGACCATGCTCCTCTGTTACTAGAGGTATCTACACTTACACTAGAGGTGATCGTGCTCCTCTGTTACTAGTGGTACCTACACTTACACTAGAGGTGATCGTGCTCCTCTGTTACTAGTGGTACCTACACTTATACTAGAGGTGACCTTGCTCCTCTGTTACTAGTGGTACCTACACTTAAACTAGAGGTGACCGTGCTCCTCTGTTACTAGAGGTATCTACACTTACACTAGAGGTGATCGTGCTCCTCTGTTACTAGTGCTATCTACACTTAAAGTAGTGGTGACCGTGCTCCTCCGTTACTAGTGCAATCTACACTTAAACTACTGGTGACCATGCTCCTCTGTTACTAGTGCTATCTACACTTCGACTAGAGGTGACTGTGCTCCTCTGTTACTAGTGCTATCTACACTTAAACTAGAGGTGACCGTGCTCCTCAGTTACTGGTGGTACCTACACTTACACTAGAGGTGACCTTGCTCCTCTGTTACTAGTGGTACCTACACTTAAACTAGAGGTGACCGTGCTCCTCTGTTACTAGAGGTATCTACACTTACACTAGAGGTGATCGTGCTCCTCTGTTACTAGTGCTATCTACACTTAAAGTAGTGGTGACCGTGCTCCTCCGTTACTAGTGCAATCTACACTTAAACTAGTGGTGACCATGCTCCTCTGTTACTAGTGCTATCTACACTTAGACTAGAGGTGACTGTGCTCCTCTGTTACTAGTGCTATCTACACCTAAACTAGAGGTGACCGTGCTCCTCAGTTACTGGTGGTACCTACACTTACACTAGAGGTGACCTTGCTCCTCTATTACTAGTGGTACCTACACTTACACTAGAGGTGACCTTGCTCCTCTATTACTAGTGGTACCTACACTTACACTAGAGGTGACCATGCTCCTCTGTTACTAGTGGTACCTACACTTACACTAGAGGTGACCATGCTCCTCTGTTACTAGTGGTGTCTACACTTACACTAGAGGTGATCGTGCTCCTCTGTTACTAGTGCTATCTACACTTAAACTAGTGATGACCGTGCTCCTCTGTTACTAGTGCTATCTGCACATAAACTAGAGGTGACCGTGCTCCTCCGTTAAAAGTGGCACCAGCACTTACACTAGAGGTGACTGTGCTCCTCCTGTACTCCTGTTACGTACATTTAAACTAGAGGTGACCGTGCTCCTCTGTTACAAGTGGAACCAGCACTAACACCAGAGGTGACCGTGCTCCCCCTGTACTCGTGGTACCTATACTTAAAACTAGAGGTGACCATGCTCCTCCTGTACTTGTGTTACGTACACTTACACTAGAGGTGACCATGCTCCTCCTATACTCATGTTAAGTACACTTACACTAGAGATGACCATGCTCCTCGTGTACTCGTATTACGTACACTTAAACTAGATGTGACCATGGTCCTCCATTAAAATTGGTACCAGCACTTACACTAGAGGTGACAGTGCTCCTCTGTTACTCGTGTTACGTACACTTAAACTAGAGGTGACCGTGCTCCTCTGTTACTAGTGGTACCTACACTTATACAAGAGTTGACCGCACTCCTCTGCTACTAGTGCTACCTACACTTACTCTAGAAGTGACCATGCTACTCTGCTACTAGCGGTACCTACACTTACACTAGAGGTGACCGTGCTCCTCAGTTACTAGTGGTACCTACACTTATACAAGAGTTGACCGCACTCCTCTGCTACTAGTGCTACCTACACTTACTCTAGAAGTGACCATGCTACTCTGCTACTAGTGGTACCTACACTTAAACTAGAGGTGACCGTGCTCCGCTGTTACTAGTGGAAGCAGCAGTTACACTTGCAGTGATGGTGCTCCTCTGCTACTGGTGGAACCGACACTTGCACTAGAGGGGACCGTGTTCCTCTGTTACTAGTGGTACCTATTCTTAAACTAGTGGTGACCCTGCTCCTCTGTTACTGATAGTACCTGCACTTACACTAGGGATGAACGTGCTCCTCTGTTACTTGTGGAACCTCCACTTACACTAGATTTGACCGTGCTCCTCCGTTACTAGTGGTACCTACACTTACACTCGAGGTGACCGTGCTGCTCCGTTACTAGTGGTCCCTACACTTACACTAGTGGTAACCGTGCTCCTCTGTTACCAGTGGTACCTACACTTACACCAGAGGTGACCATGCTCCTCTGTTACTAGTGGTACCTATACTTACACTGGAGGTGACCGTGCTCTTCTGTTACTTGTGGCACCTACACTAACACTAGAGGTGACCGTGCTCCTCTTTTACTTGTCGTACCTGCACTTACACTAGAGGTGACCGTGCTCCTCTGTTACTAGTGGCACCTCCTCTTAAAATAGTGGTGACCCTGCTCCTCTGTTACTAATGGTACCTACACTTACGCTCGAGGTGACCGTGCTGCTCTGTTACTGGTGGTACCTACACTTACATTAGAGGTGACCGTGCTCCTCTGTTACTAGTGGTAGCTACAATTACACCAGAGGTGACCGTGCTCCTCTGTTACTAGTGGAATGTACACTTACACTAGAGGTGACCGTGCTCCTCTTTTACTAGTGGTGCCTACACTTACACTCGAGGTGACCGTGCACCTCTCCTACAATTGGAACCTACAGTTACACTGGAGGTGACCGTGCTACTCTGTTACTATTGCTACCTACACTTACACTAGATGTGACCGTGCTCCTCTGTTACTAGTGGTACCTACACTTACACAAGAGGTGACCGTGCTCCTTTATTACTAGTGGAACTTAAACTTAAACTAGCTGTGACCGTGCTCCTCCATTACTAGTGGTACCTAAACTTACATTAGAGGTGAATGTGCTCCTCTGTTACTAGTGGAACCTACAGTTACACAACAGTTGACCGTGTTGCTCTGTTAGTAGTGGTACCTACACTTACACTAGAGGTGACCATGCTCTTCTGTTACTAGTGGTACCTACACTTACACTAGAGGCGACCGTGCTGCTCTGCTACGAGTGGCACCTACACTTACAATAGAGGTGAAACTGCTCCTGTGTTACTAGTGGAACCTATACTTATACTAGTGGAGACCATGCTCCTCTGTTACTAGTGGCACCTACACTTACACTGGAGGTGACCGTGCTCCTCTGTTACTAGTGGTACCTACATCTACACTAGAGGAGACCATGCTCCTCTGTTACTAGTGGTGCCTACACTTACATTGAGGAGACCATGCTCCTCTGTTACTAGTGGTACCTACACCTACACTAGAGGTGATCGTGCTCCTCTGTTACTAGTGGTACCTACATCTACACTAGAGGTGACCGTGCTCCTCTGTTACTAGTGGTACCTACACTTACAATGGAGGTGATCGTGCTCCTCTGTTGCAAATGGTACCTACACTTACACTAGAGGTGACCGTGCTCCTCTGTTACTAGTGGTACCTACACTTACACTAGAGGTGACCGTGCTCCTCTGTTATTTGTGGTACCTACACTTACACTAGGGGTGACCGTGCTCCTCTGTTACTATTGGAACCTACAGTTACACTAGAGGTGACCGTGCTCCTCTGTTACTAGTGGTACCTACACTTACACTTGCAGTGACGGTGCTCCTCTGCTACTGGTGGAACCGACACTTGCACTAGAGGGGACCGTGTTCCTCTGTTACTAGTGGTACCTATTCTTAAACTAGTGGTGACCCTGCTCCTCTGTTACTTGTGGAACCTCCACTTACACTAGATTTGACCGTGCTCCTCCGTTACTAGTGGTACCTACACTTACACTCGAGGTGACCGTGCTGCTCCGTTACTAGTGGTACCAACACTTACACCAGAGGTGACCATGCTCCTCTGTTACTAGTGGTACCTATACTTACACTGGAGGAGACCGTGCTCCTCTGTAACTAGTGGGACCGTGCTCCTCTGTTACTAGTGGTACCTACACTTACACAAGAGGTGACCGTGCTCCTCTGTTACTAGTGGTACCTACACTGACACTAGAGGAGTCTGTGCTCCTCTGTTACTATTGGTACCTACACTTACACTAGAGGTGACCGTGCTCCTCTGTAACTAGTGGGACCGTGCTCCTCTGTTACTAGTGGTACCTACACTTACACGAGAGGTGACCGTGCTCCTCTGCTACTAGTGTTACCTACATTTATACTAGAGCTGACCATTCTCCTCTGTTACTAGTGCTACCTACACTTACACTAGAGGTGACCGTGCTCCTCTGTAACTAGTGGGACCGTGCTCCTCTGTTACTAGTGGTACCTACACTTACACTAGACGTGACCGTGCTGCTCCGTTACCAGTTGCACCTACACTTAAAATAGATGTAACCGTGCTCCCCTGTTACTTGTGGTACCTGCACTTACACTAGGGGTGACCGTGCCCCTCTGTTACTAGTGGTAGCTACAATTACACCAGAGGTGACTGTGCTCCTCTGTTACAAGTGGTACCTACACTTACACGAGAGGTGACCGTGCTCCACTGTTACTAATGGAATGTACACTTACACTAGAGGTGATCGTGCTCCTGTTTTACGAGTGGTGCCTACACTTACACTCGAGGTGACCATGCACCTCTCCTACAAGTGGAACCTACAGTTACACTGGAGGTGACCGTGCTACTCTGTTACTATTGGTGCCTACACTTTCACTAGAGGTGACCGTGTTCCTCTGTTGCTAGTGGTACTTACACTTACACAAGAGGTGACTGTGCTCCTCTTTTACTAGTGGAACCTGAACTTGCACTAGATGTGACCGTGCTCGTCCGTTACTAGTGTTCCTTGAACTTACATTCGAGGTGAATGTGCTCCTCTGTTACTAGTGGAACCTACAGTTACACAAATGTTGACCGTGTTGCTCTGTTAGTAGTGGTACATACAGTTACACTAGAGGTGACCATGCTCTTCTGTTACTAGTGGTACCTACTCTTACACGAGAGGCGACTGTGCTGCTCTGCTACGAGTGGCACCTACACTTACACTAGAGGTGACCGTGCTCCTCTGTTACTAGTGGTGCCTACACTTACACTCGAGGAGACCGTGCTCCTCTGTTACTCGTGGTACCTACACCTACACTAGTGGAGACCGTGCTCCTCTGTTACTAGTGGTACCTACACTGACACTAGAGGTGAAACTGCTCCTGTGTTACTAGTGGAACCTATACTTATACTAGTGGAGACCGTGCTCCTCTGTTACTAGTGGCACCTACACTTACACTAGAGGTGACCGTGCTCCTCTGTTACTAGTGGTGCCTACACTTACACTCGAGGAGACCGTGCTCCTCTGTTACTCGTGGTACCTACACCTACACTAGAGGTGACCGTGCTCCTCTGTTACTCGTGGTACCTACACCTACACTAGAGGTGAACATGCTCCTCTGCTACTCGTGGTACCTACACTGACCCTAGAGGAGACTGTGCTCCTCTGTTACCGTGCTCAACTCTTACTAGCGAAAACTACACTTACACAAGAGGAGGCCATGCGGCTCAGTTACTATTGGTACCAACACCTACACTAGAGGTGACCGTGCTCTTCTGTTACTAGTGGTACCTGCACTTAAATTAGTGGTGACCCTGCTCCGCTGTCACTAATAGTACCTACACTTACACTAGGGGTGAACGTGCTCCTCTGTTACTTGTGGAACCTCCACTTACACTAGATTTGACCGTGCTCCTCCGTTACTAGTGGTACCTACACTTGCACTCGAGGTGACCGTGCTCCTCCGTTACCAGTGGTACCTACACTTGCACTCGAGGTGACCGTGCTCCTCCGTTACCAGTGGTACCTACACTTGCACTCGAGGTGACCGTGCTGCTCCATTACTAGTGGTCCCTACACTTACACTAGAGGTGACTGTGCTCCTCTGTTACCAGTGGTACCTGCACTTACACTAGAGGTGACCATGTTCCTCTGTTATTAGTGATACCTACACTTACACTAGAGGTGACTGTGCTCCTCTGTTACCAGTGGTACCTGCACTTACACTAGAGGTGACCATGTTCCTCTGTTATTAGTGATACCTACACTTACACTAGAGGTGACTGTGCTCCTCTGTTACTTGTGGTCCCTGCACTTACACTAGAGGTGACCGTGCTCCTCTGTTACTTGAGGTCCCTGCACTTACACTAGAGGTGACCGTGCTCCTCTGTTACTAGGGGTACCTACACTTGCACTCGAGGTGACCGTGCTGCTCTGTTACTAGTGGTCCCTACACTTACACTAGAAGTGATCGTGCTCCTCTGTTACCAGTGGTACCTACACTTACACTAGAGGTGACCGTGCTCCTCTGTTACTTGTGGTCCCTGCACTTACACTAGAGGTGACCGTGCTCCTCTGTTACTAGTGGTACCTACAGTAACACTAGAGGTGACCGTGCTCCTCTGTTACTAGTGGTACCTACACTTACATTAGAGGTGACCGTGCTCCTCTGTTACTAGTGGTACCTCCTCTTAAACTAGTGGTGACCCTGCTCCTCTGTTACTAATGGTACCTACACTTACGCTCGAGGTGACCGTGCTGCTCTGTTACTAGTGGTACCTACACGTACATCAGAGGTGACTGTGCTCCTCTGTTAGTTGTGGTAACTACACTTGCACTGGAGGTGACCGTGCTCCTCTGAACTAGTGGTACCTACACTTACACTAGAGGTGACCGGTGTCCTTCTCTTACTTCTGGTACCTGCACTTACTCTAGATGTGACCGTGCTCCTCTGTTACTAGTGGTAGCTACAATTACACCAGAAGTGACAGTGCTCCTCTGTTACTAGTGGTACCTACACTTACACGAGAGGTGACCATGCTCCTCTGTTACTAGTGAAATGTACACTTACACTAGATGTGACCGTGCTCCTCCGTTACTAGTGGTACTTAAACTTTCATTTGAGGTGAATGTGCTCCTCTGTTACTAGTGGAACCTACAGTTACACAAGAGTTGACCGCGTTGCTCTGTTGGTAGTGGTACCTACACTTACACTAGAGCTGACCATGCTCTTCTGTTACTAGAGGTAACTACACTTAGACTAGAGGTGACCGTGCTCTTCTGTTACTAGAGGTAACTTCACTTACACTAGAGGTGAACGTGCTCTTCTTTTACTAGTGGTACCTACACTTACACTAGAGGTGACTGTGCTGCTCTGTTACTAGAGGTAACTACACTTACACTAGAGGTGACCGTGCTCCTCATTACTAGTGGTACCTAAACTAAAACTAGCAGTGACCGTGCTCCTCCATTACTAATGGAACCTACACTTAAACCAGAGGTGACCATGCTCCTCTTTTAGAATTGGGGCCAGCACTTACACTAGCGGTGACCGTGCACCTCCTGTACTCGTGTTACGTACACTTTTCAATTTCAAATTTATTTGTCACATTACCAAAAGAACATAGTGAAATCCAGTCAGTGAAATGCTTTTTCCTTAACGAGCCGAGCGCACCAAGCAGCAAAGGACACTTAGCTGCTGGTACGCACAGAGTCCACAAGGGCGGCAGCCATCTTCATCGGTGCCATCACAATAGGGTCCGCTCTCGCCTCGCTCCGCCTTTCCCACACTCCTGCCCAATAATCTTCAGTGGCCGTGTTACCGATGTCCCGGGGCCTGGTTCTCCTTGGCTCTCCTTCCACCTGGTCTGAACTCCGAGCCTCCTGCGGTGTCCGACCTTCCAGGGCCTGCTTTTCCCACCCTTGGTCTGCTGGCCGCCTCCCCCCCTATCGGTTTGACCTCCGAGCGTCCCACCGAGGAGCTGCCGGCCGCCGTGCTACAGCGGGTCGTCGTGGCCTCCATCGCTGCTTCTGCTGCCTCCCCGCCGCTTACACTAGATGTGACCATGCTCCTCCTGTACTCATGTTACGTACACTTACACTAGAGGTGACCATGCTCCTCCTGTACTCGTGTTACGTACACTTACACAAGAGCTGACCATGCTCCTCCTGTACTCGTGTTACGTACACTTACACTAGAGGTGACCATGCTCCTTCTGTACTCGTGTTACGTACACTTACACTAGAGGTGACCATGCTCCTTCTGTACTCGTGTTACGTACACTTACACTAGAGGTGACCATGCTCCTCCTGTACTCGTGTTACGTACATTTAAACTAGAGGTGATCATGCTCCTTCTGTACTCGTGTTATGTACACTTAAACTAGAGGTGGCCGTGCTCCTCTGTTTAAATTGGTACCAGCACTTACACTAGAGGTGACCGTGCTCCTCTGTTACTCGTGTTACGTACACTTGAACTAGTGGTGACCATGCTCCTCCTGTACTTGTGTTATTTACACTTAAACTAGAGGTGACCGTGCTCCTCCTGTACTCGTGTTATGTACACTTACACTAGAGGTGACCGTGCTCCTCTGTTACTCGTGTTATGTACACTTGAACTAGAGGTGATCATGCTCCTCCTGTACTCGTGTTATGTACACTTAATCTAGAGGTGACCGTGCTCCTCCTGTACTCGTGTTATGTACACTTAAACTAGAGGTGACTGTGCTACTCTGTTACTAGTGGTACCTATATTTTTTTTTTACAGTCTAAGCGTCTGCGATCTTGTGGAATTTCTTCCTGTGATATCCGAGTGATAAGGTCAGAAACTGAGAGAAGCGAGATATTAGGAACAAACCCCAACTGTTTATTTACCTGGTGTAGCAGAGAAACATCTCTTACAGGCTGCAAGCAAAGCACACAATTCTTACTGCACGATGGCAAGATGGAGGATTCACCTCTGAGTCATGCCCATAATGCAATGCCACATTACCGTATAAACTGGTGTACCAGGACATTGAATACATGACCCATTACCTTAAAAACTGGTGAATGTGAACCCTTAATATTTGGCTCCATCTGGTGGATAACTTATGCATTACATCCAAGATTACTATACTTCCTGCTGCCATATCTTTAGGAGGAAGGCATGTATGTGTGTCAGGAGCCCAGGGCCACCTTTTTTAAGGATTTCTGCTGAAATCCCATCTGAGCCGGCAGCTTTGTTGTTTTTCATGGACCTGATGGCATTCTGCACTTCTACAATGCTTGGGGGTGCCCCCATTTCCTCCCTTTCTTGTCTCTGCAGTAAATGATTGATGGACTCCAGATCTGTGCTACAGTGTCGGTTGAGCAGTTCTTGAAAATGCTCCCTCCATCGTGTGTCAATTGCCTCCTTGTCCTTGAGCAGAGTTAAAATGTCCTTAGAGCGTAAGGGGTTTAAGCCATGGTAGCTTGGTCCAAGAACTGCCTTGGTGGCACTGAAGAGGCCTCTGGAGTCCCCAGTATCAGCCATATATTGTATTTCTAGGGACTTTTGAGACCCCAGTTGCTCTTCATCTCCCTTATTCTCTGCTGGACATCTGCCTTAACTCTAACATGAGCCTCTCTTTTGGCCTTGCTGCTGATGTTGTTTTGCCAGGTGCAGAAAGCTTTCCTTTTCCTTTCTATGAGCTGCTAAATTTCTGAGTCGTTCTCATCAAACCAGTCCTGATGTTTTCTGGACTTGAAACCTAGAGGTGATCGTGCTCCTCTGTTACTTGTGGTACCTAAACTTACACTAGAGGTGACAGTGCTGCTCTGTTACTAGTAGTACCTAAACTTACACTAGAGGTGACCGTGCTGCTCTGTTGCTAGTAGTACCTAAACTTACACTAGAGGTGACCGTGCTGCTCTGTTACTAATAGTACCTAAACTTACACTAGAGGTGACCATGCTGCTCTGTTACTAATAGTACCTAAACTTACACTAGAGGTGACCGTGCTGCCCTGTTACTAGTAGTAACTAAACTTACACTAGAGGTGACCGTGCTCCTCTGTTACAAGTGGAATCTACACTTACACGAGAGGTGACCGTGCTCCTCTGTTACTAGTGGTACCTACACTTACACTAGAGGTGACCGTGCACCTCTGTTACTAGTGGTACCTACACTTACACTAGAGGTGACCGTGCTCCTCTGTTACTAGTGGCGCCTACACTTACACTAGAGGTGACCGTGCTCCTCTGTTACTAGTGGTACCTACACTTACACTAGAGGTGACCGTGCTCCTCTGTTACGAGTGGTACCTACACTTACACTAGAGTTGACCGTGCTCCTCTTTTACGAGTGGTACCTACACTTACACTAGAGGTGACCGTGCTCCTCTGTTACGAGTGGTACCTACACTTACACTAGAGGTGAACGTGCTCCTCTGTTATTAGTGGTACCTACACTTGCACGAGAGGTGACCGTGCTCCTCTGTTACTAATGGTACCTACACTTACACTAGAGGTGACTGTGCACCTCTGTTACTAGTTGTAACTACACTTACACTAGAGGTGACCGTGCTCCTCTGTTACTAATGGTACCTACACTTACACTAGAGGTGAACGTGCTCCTCTGTTACTAATGGTACCTACACTTACACTAGAGGTGAACGTGCTCCTCTGTTACTAATGGTACCTACACTTACACTAGAGGTGAACGTGCTCCTCTGTTACTAATGGTACCTACACTTACACTAGAGGTGACCGTGCTCCTCTGTTACTAGTGGTACCTACACTTACACTAGAAGTGTCCGTGCTCCTCTGTTATTAGTCGTACCTACAATTACACCCGAGGTTAAAGTGCTCCTCTGTTACTAGTGGTACCTATACTTACACTAGGGGTGACCATGCTCCTCTGGTACTCGTGGTACCTACACTTACACTAGAGGTGACCGTGCTACTCCATAGCTAGTGGTACCTACATGTACATTAGAGGGGAACGTGCTCCTCTGTTACAAGTTGAACCTACACTTACATAAGAGTTGACCCTGTTCCTCTGTTAGTAGTCGTACCTACACTTACTCTGGAGGGGACCGTGCTCTTCTGTTAGTAGTGGTACATACACTTACACTAGAGGTGACCATGCTGCTCTGTTACTAGAGGTAACTACACTTACACCAGTGGAGACCGTTCTCCTCTGTTACTAGTGGTACCTACACTTACACTAGAGGTGACCGTGCTCCTCCATTACTAGTGGAACCTATACTTACACTAGAGGAGACTGTGCTCCTCTGTTACTAGTGGTACCTACTCTTACACTAGAGGTGACCGTGCTCCTCTGTTACTAGTGGTATCTACACTTACACAAAGGTGACCGTGCCCCTCTGTTACTAGTGGTATCTACACTTACACTAGAGTTGACCATGCTCCTCTGTTCCCAGTGTTACGTACACTGAAACTAGAGGCGACCGTGCTGCTCTGCTACTAGTGGTACCGACACTTACACTAGAGGTGACCATGCTCCTCTGCTACAAGTGGCACCTACAATTACACTAGAGGTGACCATGCTCCTCTGTTACTACTGGTAACTACAATTACACTAGAGGTGACCGTGCTCCTCTGTTACAAGTGGCACCGACACTTACACTAGAGGTGACCGTGCTTCTCTGTTACTTGTGGTACCTACACTTACACTAGAGGTGACCGTGCTCCTCTGTTACTAGTGGTACCTACACTTACACTAGAGGTGCCCGTGCCCCTCTGTTACTAGTGGCACCTACACTTACACTAGAGGTGACCGTGCTCCTCCTGTACTCGTGTTAAGTACACTTAAACGAGATGTGACCGTGTTCCTCTGTTACTACTGGAGACAGCACTTACAATAGAGGTGACCGTGCTCCTCCTGTATGATGCGCTATCAATTACTCATAAAAGACTGAGAGCTAAGAGAGTAACTAAAGGTTTTTATTAACAAAAGAATGAAGGTCTGCCTCGAGTGGTCGACCGGTCCAGAAATACAAAGGGCTGGGGAGCAGTCACCTTTATACTAGGACTTGTGGGAGGAGTCAGCCAAGGCATGCCCAGGCATGTACACAGTGGAATACAAACAGTAGTTTACCACATTCACCCCTTGTTTAAAATTGAGTCCGGCGGGGTGAAGTGTATTAAAAGTTAGTGTATTGGAGTCTCTCCGGAGGTCTTGTCTGCCGCTGTGATCGGCGTGGCGACGGCAGGGGTAGTGGAGCTTCCGGCGTCGATTCCTGCGTGGGCTGTGGCACAGGCGTGTCATCCTCGTAGATGTCGAGCGGGTCGCGGGGCCCAGGCTTGTCGTCTGCTGGGGCTGGATATCGGATCGTGGGGGGTGGTGGTAGTGGGTAGTGGGTTACTGCGGCCCCCGAGGGTGCAAGGTCTCTTATGGAGACTGTGTCCTCCCGCCCGTCCGGGTATGCAATGTAAGCATACTGGGGGTTGGCGTGGAGGAGGTCGACCCTCTCGACCAGGGGGTCTGTTTTATGCGTCCTCACGTGCCTTCTCAGTAGGACCGGCCCTGGGGACGTCAGCCATGGTGGTAGCGATGTCCCCGATGTGGACTTCCTTGGGAAGACAAACATTTTCTCATGAGGGGTGGCGTTAGTGGCAGTGCAGAGCAGTGACCGAATAGAGTGGAGCGCATCGGGGAGCACATCCTGCCAGCGGGAGGTTGGAAGGCCCCTAGACTTTAAGGCTAGCAGGGCGGCCTTCCAAACTGTCGCATTTTCTCTTTCCACCTGTCCGTTCCCCCGGGGGTTGTAACTGGTGGTCCTGCTTGTGGCAATACCCCTAGTTAGCAGGTACTGACGGAGTTCGTAGCTCATAAACGATGAGCCCCGGTCGCTATGGATATAGCTGGGGAAACCGAACAGGGTGAAGAGGTCGTTCAGACATTTAATGACCGTGGCACTGGTCATGTCCGGGCAGGGGATGGCGAACGGGAAACGGGAGTACTCATCAATAATATTGAGGAAGTACACATTGCGGTCGGAGGAGGGGAGAGGCCCTTTATAATCAACGCTCAGGCGCTCGAAGGGGCGAGTGGCTTTTATCAGGTGGGCCCTGTCTGGCCTATAAAAGTGCGGTTTGCACTCAGCGCAGACTTGGCAGTTCCTGGTCATGGTCCTGACCTCCTCAATAGAGTAAGGCAGGTTGCGGGCCTTGATGAAGTGGAAGAACCTGGTGACCCCCGGGTGGCAGAGGTCATTGTGGAGGGCCCGCAGTCTATCGATCTGTGCGCTGGCGCAGGTGCCACGCGATAGCGCATCCGGGGGTTCATTGAGCTTCCCGGGCCGGTACAAGATCTCCTAATTGTAGGTGGAAAGTTCGATTCTCCACCTCAAGATCTTGTCATTTTTGATTTTGCCCCTCTGCTTGTTGTTAAACATGAAAGTAACTGAACGTTGGTCGGTGAGCAGGGTAAATCATTTTCCGGCCAGGTAGTGCCTCCAATGACGCACAGCCTCCACAATCGCCTGGGCCTCCTTCTCAACAGCGGAGTGTCTGGTCTCCGGGCCTTGGAGGGTTCGTGAAAAGAAGGCCACGGGTCTCCCCGCCTGATTGAGGGTAGCGGCCAGGGCAAAGTCGGACGCGTCGCTTTCCACCTGGAAGGGGATGGATTCGTCCACTGCGTGCATGGTGGCTTTGGCAATGTCTTCCTTGATACGGTGGAAGGCTAAGCGGGCCTCTGCCGTCATGGGAATAGAGGTGGACTTGATCAGCGGATGGGCCTTGTCCGCATAGTAGGGGACCCACTGGGCATAATAGGAGAAAAACCCTAGGCACCTCTTCAGGGCCTTGAGGCAGTGGGGCAGTGGGAGTTCCATAAGGGGACGCATCCGGTCGGGGTCGGGGCCGATGACTCCGTGTTCCACAACACAGCCAAGGATGGTGAGGTGGTTTGTGCGGAATATGCACTTCTCCTTGTTGTATGTCAGGTTCAGGAGTTGGGCGGTGCGGAGGAATTTTTCGAGGTTTGCGTCATGGTCCTGTAAGTCACGGCCGCAGATGGTCACATTGTCCAGATATGGGAAAGTGGCCTGCAACGCATTTTGATCTACCATCCGGTCCATCTCCCTTTGGAAGACGGAGACCCCGTTGGTGACGCCAAAGGAAACCCTAAGGAAGTGGTAGAGGCGGCCGTTTGCCTCAAAGGCAGTATACTGGCGGTCCTCAGGGCGGATAGGGAGCTGGTGGTATGCTGATTTCAGGTCAATGGTCGAGAAGACGCGGTACTGCACGATCTGGTTGACCATATCAGCTATGCGGGGGAGTGGGTAGGCGTCCAGCAGGGTGTAGCGATTTATTGTCTGGCTGTAGTCGATGACCAGGCGCTGCTTCTCGCCGGTCTTAACGACCACAACCTGGGCTCGCCAGGGGCTGGTGCTGCCCTCAATAATCACTTCCTTCAGGAGCCGCTCCACTTCGGATTTAATGAAAACCCTGCCCCCGGCACTGTATCGCCTGCTCTTTGTGGCGATGGGCTTACAGTCGGGGGTGAGGTTAGCAAACAGTGGGGGGGGAGTTACTCTGAGTGTGGAGAGGTTGCACCTGGTGCGCGGCGGGCAATTTGGGAGCTGCTGGCTGCGGACTGTGAGTAGGGCATCGTAACACTTTTAAGGTGGCACTGAAAATCTAACCCCAGCAGGACGGCAGCGCAGAGGTCGGGCAGGACCAGAAGTTTAAAATGATCGTACATGGTCCCGTCTACTACGAGTGTCACTACGCAGTAGCCGCCGATGTCCGCCGACTGGGACTCGGAGGCCATAGAAATCCGCTGGTGCGCAGGCAGGACTGGAAGAGAGCAACGCCGCTCCGTGTCGGGGTGGATGAAGCTCTCCGTGCTCCCAGAGTCAAAAAGGCAGATTGTATCGTGGCCATTTACCTTAATGTCCATTGTGGAACTGGCCAGCTGGTGCGGTCTCGCTTGGTCCAGTGTAATGGATGCCAGCGTAGGGGTCGGTGTGTCGCTACGGGTATCAGATGAGGCGGTGTTGGGGGCCTGCTGCATTCCGGCTGTCGTCCAAGATGGCGGCGTCCATGATCCCCATGTGGCTGGTGGTGTCCAAAATGGCTGCTGTACCGGTGGTTCGCACATGGCCGGGGAGGCCCAAGATGGCGGCCCGCATGGCCCACACGCGGCGCTGCTGGGGTTCGGGGTGGCTTTGGCCCTGCAGACGTTAGCGTAGTGTCCCTTCTTCCCGCAGCCCGAGCAGATCGCGTTTTTCGCCGGGCAGCGAGCTCTGGGGTGTTTTGCCTGGCCACAGAAGTAGCATTTCTGGCCTTGGGGCACTGCTGTCTGGCCTTGGGACACTGCTGCGGTAGTTGGGCCGTTGCTGGGGTGTGGCTGGGGTGGCACGGCGCTATGAGGCGGTCCTACCGTGTCCCAGGCTGTCATTCCCCACGGCGTCCACGGTGCAGAGGAGTAGGCATCCATGCCCCGGTCGGCTGCATCCAATGATAGTGCGAGTTCAGAGGCCTTGTTGAGGTCGAGGTCACTCTGCTCCAACAGTCGCTGTCGGGTGTAATTGGATCTGTGGCCCGCTACAAAAGCGTCCCGGATAAGTTCCTCTGTGTACACGGCGGCCTTTGCATCCTTACAACCACAGGCCCGGCCAAGCACAGACAGTGCCTGAAGGTATTCCACGGTCGATTCCCCAGGTTGTTGTTTACGACTCCCCAGAAGGTGCCTGGCGTACACTTCGTTCACTGGGCGCGTGTACTGGTCCTTGAGGAGCTTGATAGCGTCCGCGTACGAGGTCGCGTCTTGGATGACCGAGTACACTCGGTGGTTCACTTTGGAGGTCAGGACATCCAGTTTGTCCTCGTCCGATTTGATTGCTGTGGAGGCGGTCAGGAATTTTTCGAAACACTTAAGCCAGTGAGTAAACTTGGTGGATGAGTCCGCCTCCCGATGATTTAAGTCCAGGCATGCTGGTGTGAGGATCTTCTCCATTATAAAAATTTTGTTAATAAAATTGATGCGCTATCAATTACTCATAAAAGACTGAGAGTTAAGAGAGTAACTAAAGGCTTTTATTAACAAAAGAATGAAGGTCTGCCTCGAGTGGTCGACCGGTCCAGAAATACAAAGGGCTGGGGAGCAGTCACCTTTATACTAGGACTTGTGGGAGGAGTCAGCCGAGGCATGTCCAGGCATGTACACAGTGGAATACAAACAGTGGTTTACCACACTGTACTAGTGGTACCAGCACTTAGAGGTGACCGTGCTCCTCCTGTACTACTGGTACCTACACGTAAACTAGATGTGACCGTGCTCCTCTGTTAAAATTGGCACCAGCACTTACACTAGACGTGACCATGCACCTCCTGTGCTCGTGTTACGTACACTTTTCAATTTCAAATTTATTTGTCACATAACCAAATACAACAAGTGAAATCCAGTCAGTGAAATGCTTTTTCCTTAACGAGCCGAGCGCACCAAGCAGCAAAGGACACTTAGCTGCTGGTACGCACAGAGTCCACAAGGACGGCAGCCATCTTCATCGGTGCCATCACAATAGGGTCCGCTCTCGCCTTGCTCCGCCTTTCCCGCACTCCTGCCCGATAATCTTCAGTGGCCATCGTACCGACTTCCCAGGGCGTGGTTCTCCTTGGCTCTCCTTCCACCCGGTCTGACCTCCGAGCCTCCCGCGGTGTCCAACCTTCCTGGGCCTGCTTTTCCCGCCCTCGGTCCGCTGGCCACCGCCCCTCCAATGGTTTGACCTCCGAGCCTCCCACCGAGGAGCTGCCGACCGCCGTGCTGCAGCAGGTCGTCGTGGCCTCCATCGCTGCTTCTGCTGCCTCCCCGCCGCTTACACTAGAGGTGACCATGCTCCTCCTGTACTCGTGTTACGTACAATTACACTAGAGGTGACCATGCTCCTCCTGTATTCGTGTTATGTACACTTACACTAGAGGTGACCATGCTCCTCCTGTACTCGTGTTACGTACACTTAAACTAGAGGTGAACGTGCTCCTACTGTACTCGTGTTACATACACTTCAACTAGAGGTGACCATGTTCCTCCTGTGCTCGTGTTACGTACACTTAAAATAGAGCTGATCGTGCTCCTCTGTTACTATTGGTAACTACACTTATACTAGAGGTGACCATGCTCCTCTGTTACTAGTGGTACCTACACATACTCTAGAAGTGACCGTGCTCCTATGTTCCTTGTGGTACCTACACTTACAATATAGGTAACCGTGCTGCTCTGTTACTAGTGGTACATACACTTACACTAGAGGTGACCGTGTTCCGCTGTTACTAGTGGTACCTACACTTAAACGAGAGGTGACTTTTCTCCTCTGTTACTAGTGGTACCTACACTTACACTAGAGGCAACCATGCTCCTCTGTTACTAGTGGTACCTACACTTACACTAGGGGTGGCCATGAACCTCTGTTACTAGCGGGACCTACACTTACAATAGAGGTGACCATGCACCTCTGTTTCTAGTGGTAACTACAATTTCCCTAGAGGTGACCGTGCTCCACTTTTACTGGTGGAAACTACACTTACACTAGAGGTGACCGTGCTCCTCTGTTACTAGTGGAACCTACACTTACAATAGAGGAGACCGTGCTCCTCTGTTACTAGTGGAACCTACACTTACACTAGAAGTGACCGTGCTTCTCTGATAATAGTGGAACCTACACTTACACTAGTGGTGACCATGCTGCTCTCTTACTAGTGGTACCTACACTTACACTAGAGGCTACCATGCTCCTCTGTTACTCGTGGAACCTACACTTACACTAGAGGTGACCGTGCTTCTCTGTTCCTAGTGGTACCTACACTTACACTAGAGGTGACCGTGCTGCTCTGTTACTAGTGGAACCTACACTTACAGTAGAGGTGACCGTACTCCTCTGTTACTAGTGGAACCTACACTTAAACTAGAGGTGACGGTGCTCCTCTGTTACGAGTGGTACCTACACTTACACTAGAGGTGTCCGTTCTCAGCTGTTACGCATGGTACCTACACTTACAATGGAGGAGACCGTGCTCCTCTGTTACTAGTGGTACCTACACTTACACTAGAGGTGACCGTGCTGCTCTATTGCTAGTGGTACCTACACTTACACTAGAGGTGACCGTGCTCCTCTGTCACTAGTGGAAACTACACTCACACTAGAGGTGAACGTGCTCCTCTGCTACTAGTGGTACCTACACTTACAATAGAGGTGACCGTGCTCCTCAATTACCAGTGCTACATACAATTACACTAGCGGTGACCGTGCTCCTCTGTTAATAATGGTACCTACACTTACACAAGAGGTGACCTTCCTCCTCTGTTACTAGTGGTACCTACACTTACACTAGATGTGGCCGTGCTCCTCTGTTACTAGTGGTACCTACACTTACAATGGAGGAGACCGTGCTCCTCTGTTACTAGTGGTACCTACACTTACACTAGAGGTGACCGTGCTGCTCTATTGCTAGTGGTACCTACACTTACACTAGAGGTGACCGTGCTCCTCTGTCACTAGTGGAAACTACACTCACACTAGAGGTGAACGTGCTCCTCTGCTACTAGTGGTACCTACACTTACAATAGAGGTGACCGTGCTCCTCAATTACCAGTGCTACATACAATTACACTAGCGGTGACCGTGCTCCTCTGTTAATAATGGTACCTACACTTACACAAGAGGTGACCTTCCTCCTCTGTTACTAGTGGTACCTACACTTACACTAGATGTGGCCGTGCTCCTCTGTTACTAGTGGTACCTACACTTACACTGGAGGCTACCATGCTCCTCTGTTACTAGTGGAACCTACTCTTAAACTAGTGGTGACCCTGCTCCTCTGTTACGAACGGTACCTACACTTACACTAGAGGGGACCGTGCTCTTCTGTTACGAGTGGTATCGACACTTACACTACAGGTGACCATGCTGCTCTGTTACTAGTTGTACCTACACTTACACTAGAGGTGACCATGCTCCTCTGTTACTAGAGTTACCTACACTTACACTAGAGGTGACCGTGCTCCTCTGTTACTAGTGGAACCTCCACTTACACTAGGTGTGACCATGCTCCTCCGTTACTAGTGGTACCTACACATACACTAGAGGTGACCGTGCTCCTCTTACTCGTGGTACCTACACTTTCACTAGAGGGGACCATGCTCCTCTGTTACTAGTGGTACCTGATATACCTATCAATTCATTTCATGAAAAGCGACGAGTTACGTTAGTAACTATAGGTTTTTATTGGCTAAATAACAGAGCCCACCCTCGTGGGTGATCAGATCCAACAGGGAGGAATACCAGCCAGTCGACCACCTTTATACCTGGGCAAGCAGGCGGAGCCATGGGCGGAGTCAGCTGTGGTCAGCCCAGGTATAACAGCGTGGCAAGAGGTAACCTTGTGTAGTGATACAACAGTGAAAACAGTGATAACCATAGTGTAACGATATAAACAGTGATAACCATAGTGTAACGATAGTGAACGATAAAAGTGGTTTACCACATTCACCCCTTGTTTAAATTTGAGTCCGGCGGGGTGAAGTGTACTACCAGTTCGGGTATGTCAGTCTATCCGGAGGCCTCGTAAGCCTTTCTGATCGGCGCAGCAGCGGCGGCGGAGGTGTAGTATTCGAAGTTAAGGCTGGTGTCTGCGTGGTCGGTGAAGGCTCATGGGGTTCCGGCATGCCGTCTACCGGGGCTGGATTTGGGGGAGTGGTGGGGGGTAACGGTGGTGTCTCAGGGGTGCCCGAGGGTGCGAGGTCTCATAAGGATAATGTGTCCTCCCGCCCATCTGGGTATGCCACATAGGCGTACTGGGAGTTGGCGTGCAGGAGGTCCACCCTCTCGACCAGGGGGTCCATTTTATGGGCCCTCACATACTTCCACAGCAAGACGGGCCCCGGAGAAGTCAGCCATGTTGGTAGCGAGGCTCCCGTAGTCGACTTCCTGGGGAAAACAAACATTCGTTCATGGGGGGTGGCGTTAATGGCAGTGCAAAGCAGTGACCGGATGGAATGCAGCACTGCCGGGAGGTCTTCCTGCCAGCGAGAGGTTGGGAGGCCCTTAGACTTTAAGGCTAAGAGAATGGCCTTCCAGACTGTCGCATTCTCTCTTTCCACCTGGCCATTCCCTCGGGGGTTGTAGCTGGTGGTCCTGCTTGCAGCAATACCTCTCGCTAGTAGGAACTGGCGAAGTTCCTCGCTCATGAAGGATGAGCCCCGGTCGCTATGTATATAGTTCGGGAACCCGAACAAGGCGAAGAGGTCGTTCAGGCATTTGATGACCGTGGTACTGGTCATGTCTGGGCAGGCGAAGGCAAAGGGGAAACGGGAGTACTCGTCAATAATGTTGAGGAAGTACACATTACGGTCAGAGGACGGGAGGGGCCCCTTAAAATCAATGCTCAAGCGCTCGAAGGGGCGGGTGGCCTTGATCAGGCTTGCTCTGTCCGGCCTATAGAAATGCGGTTTGCATTCGGCACAGGTTTGACAGTTCCTGGTCATGGTCCTGGCCTCCTCGATGGAGTAGGGCAGGTTGCGGACCTTAATGAAGTGGTAAAGTCTGGTGACCCCGGGGTGGCAGAGGTCGTTGTGGAGGGTCTGCAGTCTATCGATTTGCGCGTTGGCGCATGTACTTCGTGATAGAGCATCTGGGGGTTCGTTCAGTTTACCAGGCCGGTACAAGATATCGTAATCATAGGTGGAGAGCTCAATTCTCCACCTCAAGATCTTGTCATTCTTGATTTTGCCCCTCAGCTTGTTATTAAACATAAAAGCGACCGAACGCTGGTCGGTGAGGAGGGTAAATCGTTTGCCTGCCAGGTAATGCCTCCAGCGTCGTACTGCCTCCACGATCGCCTGGGCCTCCTTCTCGACAGAAGAGTGTTGGACCTCAGGGCCCTGGAGGGTCCTTGGGAAGAAGGCCACAGGTCTCCCCGCCTGGTTAAGGGCTGCAGCTAGGGCGAAGTCGGATGCATCGCTCTCCACTTGGAAAGGGATAGACTCATCCACTGCGTGCATTGTGGCCTTAGCAATGTCTCCCTTTATGAGGGAGAAGGCTGCGCATGCTTCTGCTGTCAGGGGGAAGGAGGTGGACTTCATGAGGGGTCTGGCTTTGTCCGCATAATTGGGCACCCATTGGGCATAGTAAGCGAAGAGCCCCAGGGTTCTCTTCAGCGCCTTTGGACAGTGGGGGAGGGGAAGCTCCATGAGGGGGCGCATTCTTTCGGGGTCGGGGCCGATGACTCCGTTCTCTACTACGCAGCCGAGGATGGCAAGGCGCGAGGTGTTAAACACACACTTCTCCTTATTGTAGGTGAGGTTCAGCCGTTGGGCCGTACGGAGGAATTTCTCCAGATTAACATCATGGTCCTGCCGGTCGCGGCCGCAGATGGTGACGTTATCTAGATAAGGGAACGTGGCATGCAGCCCGTTCTGGTCAACCATCCAGTCCATCTCCCTTTGGAAGACCGAAACCCCGTTGGTGACGCCGAAGGGAACCCTAAGGAAGTGGTAGAGGCGGCCATTCGCCTCGAAGGCGGTATACTGGTGGTCCTCAGGGTGGATAGGGAGTTGGTGATAGGCCGACTTAAGGTCGATGGTAGAGAATACCCGGTACTGTGCAATCTGATTGACCATATCAGATATGCGGGGAAGGGGGCATGCGTCCAGCTGGGTGTACCGGTTTATGGTTTGGCTGTAGTCGATGACCAGGCGGTGTTTATCGCCGGTCTTAACGACTACGACCTGGGCACGCCAGGGGCTGTTGCTTCCCTCGATGATGCCCTCCTTCAGGAGTCGCTGCACATCGGAGCTAATAAAAGCTCTGTCCCCGGCGCTGTACCGCCTGCTCTTGGTAGCGACGGGTTTACAGTCGCGGGTGAGGTTAGCGAACAGGGAGGGGGGCGGGACTTTGAGGGTGGAGAGGCCGCAGGTGGTACGCGGTCGGCGGTCTAGGAATTGCTGGTTGTAGACTGTGAGGGGGGGGAGGGATCCACCGTTTGCCAAGGTGACACTTTGGAGGTGGCATTGGAAATCCAGCCCTAGTAGGATGGCAGCGCAGAGCTGGGGCAGGACGAGAAGTTTAAAATTTTTATACTCCATGCCCCTAACCAACAGGGTCACAACACAGTAGCCGCTGATGTCTGTTGAATGGGACCTCGACGCCATCGAGATCCGATTGCGCGTTGGCCGGACAGTGAGGGAGTAGCGGCTCACCGTGTCTGGATGGATGAAACTCTCCGTGCTTCCGCTGTCGAACAGGCAGGTCGTGGCGTGGCCGTTTACTTTGATGTCCATCATGGACTTGGACAGGTGATGCGGGCGAGCTTGGTCAAGTGTGACGGAGGCTAGTGTATGGCTGAGCGAGCTGCTGTAGTCTGCGGGTGAGGCGGTGGTCGGGTCTGGAGACAAGGTGGCGGTCGAGTGTGGTGAACAAAATGGCGGCGCCCACGACGTTGAACAAAATGGCGGAGAAGATGGCCGCCCCCACAACTCACATGAGGCACTGCCGGCATCGGTGGCCTTGATCAAAGATGGCCGCCCCCACGACTCACATGAGGTGATGCTGGCATCTGTGGCCTTGATGAAAGATGGCCGCCCCCACAACTCGCATGAGGCACTGCTGGCGTCTGTGGCTTTCCCCCTGCAGGCCTTCGCGAAGTGGCCTTTCTTGTGGCAGTCGGAGCAGGTCGCGTTTCTTGCAGGGCAGCGCGCCCTCGGGTGTTTCACCTGGCCACAGAAGAAGCAGCCGGCGGCCCAATCGCGGGGCTCCGATGTCGCAGCCGGTACCGGGGGTGGCGGTCCCGATTGGTTCCGGGACACCGACGCTGTGGTAGGCCCCAGGGGCGGCAGTGCGAGGGGTATTGCGGCCGGAGTCGGGCCCGAGTCCCAGGGCCGCGCAGCACAGTACCTGGAGTACACCCCGAGGTCCCGATGGGCCACTTCCAAGGAGCGAGCAAGGATAGCAGCTGTTTTCAGGTCAAGGTCCTTTGATTCCAGCAGTCTTTGCCGTGAGTAGTCTGACCGAAGGCCTTTCACAAAGGCATCGCGGATATTTCCATCGGTATGTTCTGCAGCTGTTACGGCTTTAAAGTCACAGTCCCTGCCGAGTATTTGTAGCGCCCATAAGAAATCATCAACCGACTCTCCTGGCTGTTGCGAGCGGGATCTTAGGAGATGCCTGGCGTACATTGAGTTTACAGGGCTCCGGTACTGCTCTTTCAGCAGGTTGAGGGCGTCCTCGTATGTAGCAATGTCCCGGATGAGTGCAAATACTTTAGGGCTCACCTGGGCGGTCAGAACTCTTAGTTTGGATACCGGAGGCACGCCGGATTCTCCCAGGTAGGCTTCGAAGCAGCTCAGCCAGTGTTCAAAGTCGAGGGCTGAATTCGCAGCCTGTGGGTTTAGATCCAGGTACGGCAGTCGGAGGGCTCGCAGCCAGGCCGGCTGCTTGGGCTGTTGTAGCTGGCCGTTTGGCTGGGGCTGTTCGTTTGGCTGGTCGTTTGGCTGGTCGTTTGGCTGCTCCGGTACAGACATTTCAAAATTTAGCCAATAAAATTGATATACCTATCAATTCAGTTCATGAAAAGCGACGAGTTAAGTTAGTAACTATAGGTTTTTATTGGCTAAATAACAGAGCCCACCCTCGTGGGTGATCGGATCCAACAAGGAGGAATACCAGCCAGTCGACCACATTTATACCTGGGCAAGCAGGCGGAGCCATGGGCGGAGTCAGCTGTGGTCAGCCCAGGTATAACAGCGTGGCAAGAGGTAACCTTGTGTAGTGATACAACAGTGTAAACAGTGATAACCATAGTGTAACGATAGTGAACGATAAAAGTGGTTTACCACAGTACCTACACTTACACTCGAGGTGTCCTTGCTCCTCTGCTACTAGTGGTACCTACACTTACACTAGAGCTGACCGTGCTCCTCTCTTACTAGTGCTACCTACACTTACGCTAGAGCTGACCATGCTCCACTCTTACTAGCGGTACCTACACTTACACTAGAGGTGACCGTGCTCCTCTGTTACTAGTGGTACCTACACTTACACTAGAGCTGACCGTGCTCCTCTCTTACTAGTGCTACCTACACTTACGCTAGAGCTGACCGTGCTCCTCTCTTACTAGTGCTACCTACACTTACACTAGAGGTGACCGTGCTCCTCTGTTACTAGTGGTACCTACACTTACACTAGAGGTGACCGTGCTCCTCTGTTACTAGTGGTACCTACACTTACACTGGAGTTGACCGCGCTCCCCTGTTACTAGTGGTACCTACACTTAAACTACAGGTGACCATGCTCCTCTGTTACTAGTGGTACCTACACTTTCACTAGAGGTGACCTTGCTCATCTGTTACTAGTGGTACATACACTTACACTAGAGCTGACCATGCTCCTCTGTTACTGGTAGAACCTACACTTACATTGGTGGTGACCGTGCTCCTCTTTTACTAGTGGTACCTGCACTTACACTAGAGGTGGCCGTGCTCCTCTGTTACTCGTGGAACCTACACTTACACTCGAGGTGACGATGCTCCTCTGTTACTAGTGGTACCTACACTTACACTACAGGTGACCATGCTCCTATGTTATGAGTGGAAGCTACACTTACACTAGAGGTGACCATGCACCTCTGTTACTAGTTGTAACTACACTTACACTAGAGGTGACCGTGCTCATCTGTGACTAGTGGTACCTACACTTACACTAGAGCTGACCATGCTCCTCTGTTACTAGTGGAACCTACATTTACACTAGAGGAGACCATGCTCCTCTGTTACCAGTGGTACCTACACTTACACTAGAGGTGACTGTGCTCCTCTGTTACTAGTGGTACCTACACTCACATTAGAGGTGAACGTCCTCCTCTGCTACTAGTGGTACCTACACTTACAATAGAGGTGACCGTGCTCCTCTGTTACTAGTGGTACCTACACTTATACAAGAGGTGACCGTGCTCCTCTGTTACTAGTGGTACCACTGGTGTATGTAACCAGTTCCACCTTAAGAGAGCTACCTTAAGAGATGTACTACTTTCTCTTGGCTGCTGTATACTGTAATACCGGTGGTGACCACACCGGTATATAAACGTTGTGTAGGGATTTGCTGGGCAGTTCAGCCCTGACCTCCGAATAGTAAAGAACTGTTAAAGTTATTCTTGTGGTCTGTGTCCAGTGATTTATAATAAGCATAACTGGGACACACAGACTTAACAGTGGCGATGAATCCGATCTTACCCTGCGGCAGTTTTACATCCAAGGCAGCTTCGCCCTCAGAATGGGTGTCGAGAAGAGGCATCCGCCCTCATCATCCTGCTGAGCACCATCGCACGGGAGGCATCGAGAACCCGGGTTAAAAAGAAAAATTCTGACACGAAGCCCTCCATCAGCGACAGGCAGTGATCATCCCTTCTACCACGGTGGTGGGTAAGCCGATCAGCGACACGAGCAGAAAGTCGGCCACGTTGACTGTGGAGTGGGGGAGGGAAAACGGAGGAAAAAGGGCGGAGAACTCGACCACGGCCAGTGAAAAGGGCTGGGCTGCAATCGAGGCCGAGAGGCGCAGTGACTGGGGCAGCTTAAGGCACGAGAGCCGCGGAGAACTCAAACGCAGCCGGTGTAAAGGACCGGGCTGCATGCGGGGCTGAGAGGCGAAACAGCAGGGGAAGCGTGAATGCCCACAGGAACCGTGGGGGAGTAAAAGCAGCGTCGGGGAATTGAGAACCGCTGGGGAGGCGAGAATGGCAGCAGCACGGCAATCGCCATTGCAGCCAGCGGGGGACGAAGGCAAATGCGGGAATCCGCCATTGTAGTCGGCGGGGGAAGAAGACGAGCGCGGGAAAGACCGCCAAGCGTGGGAAGCCGCCATTTTAGTAGGCGGGGGAAGAAGACAAGCGCGGGAAGCCGCCATTTTGAGAAAAAGAAAAATTTTAAAAACTTGCAAGGATGCCTAAACATGGGAACATTAATACCTTTGATAGCGATATCGAAGATTGGACCACGTATGTAGAACGCATGGAAGTTTATTGTAAAGCAAATAAGGTACCAGATGATGAGAAAGCACTGACCTTATTAAGCTCAATGGGTGCAAAGACATACGGGCTATTGAAGCACCTTCTATCACCAGATAAACCAACAGATCAGACTTTCGCGAATATTGTTACTGTCCTGAAAAATCATTTAAACCCCACGCCGCTGATGATAGCGGAACGATTTAAATTTTACAGAAGAACGCAGCTGAAAGACGAAAGCAACGCTGAATTTTTAATTGAACTGCGTAAGCTATCAAAGTACTGTCAGTTTGGAACAGGACTAGCAGATGCGCTGAGAGATAAATTTGTGTGTGGATTGTTAAAAGAAGGAACACAAAAGCGACTGCTTGAGGAGAATGATCTTACGCTTGATAAAGCTGTCACTATTGCAGCATCGCACGAAGCCGCAGTGAGAGGCACTGTGGAAATGCAGCTATGGTCACCGGAACTCAGCACCAATCAAATGGTCTTGGGTACAGTAAAATGTTATCGTTGTGGAAAGACAACGCACAATCAGAGCCAGTGCTGGTTCAAAAATCAGGAATGCAGAAAATGTGGCAGGCTTGGTCACATAGCTAAAGTATGCCGGCCAGGAAAGAAGACCAGCAACAAAAAGTCACCGCAGGAAAAGTACAGAAAGCTACGCAAGGTGACAGAGAACAGTTCGAACGAACAGAATTCAAATTCAGACTCCAGCAGTAATGAACTGGGTAGTCTAAGAGTACACAATGTTTGTAATGAAGCAGACCTCCAAACAATCTGGGTCACACTTCAGATAGCAGGAGTCCAAGTGAAGATGGAATTGGACACTGGATCGGCATTGATGGTCATGAATAAGCAAGATTACAAAAGGTTATTCCCACATATTCATCTACGGGATACGGAGATTGTATTGAAAACATACACGGGGCAAAGAGAATACCCCATCGGGAAGATAGAGGTAAAGGTGGTCCACAAGGGCAAAGAAAGCCGAGGAATGGACTTATATGTGCTACCTGAGGGAGGTCCACCACTACTGGGACGGGAGTGAATTAGGAAAATAAATATGGACTGGCATTCCGTAAAAGCACTAACGGTAGATTCCGGTAAAAAAGATGTCAAACCTAAACGATTGTCCAGAATATTGGACGATGCTAAAGAGGTGTTCCAACAGGGACTGGGAACACTGAGAGGAATTACGGCAAACATCAAGGTTGAAGAACATGCAAACCCGAAATTTTTCAAAGCCAGACCGGTACCTTATGCGATACGACCTGCTGTGGAAGCTGAGCTGGAAGGGCTAGAACGTTCAGGAGTACTGTCTAAGGTAGACTGGAGTGAGTGGGCCACGCCCATTGTTCCCGTCATGAAGCGTTCATCGAGCAACAAGCCGGGGGAACCGGGGAAGGTTCGCACCTGTGGAGATTTCAAGATCACTGTTAATCCGGTGCTTCACACGGTGCAGTATCCGCTTCCGCGGATTGAGGATATCTTCGCTTCGTTGTCTGGCGGGAAACACTTCACCAAGATAGACCTGGCGCAGGACCTGGCGCAGGCGTACTTACAGATGGAAGTTGAGGAAGAGTCACGCCAGTATCTCACGATCAACACGCATAGAGGCTTGTACCGGTATAATAGACTGGTTTTTGGAGTGGCATCGGCTCCAGCAATTTGGCAGAGGGCCATGGAGCAGGTATTACAGGGAATTCCAGGCACACAATGTTACCTGGATGATATTCTGATTACAGGAGATGATGACGAGGAACACCTTCCAAATTTGGAACTGGTGCTCACCAGATTGAAAGAATATGGACTTCGAGTTAATCGCCAGAAATGTGAGTTCTTTCAGAAGCGGATCTCGTACTGTGGTCATGTCATTGACCAGGAGGGGCTTCATAAGTCTCCTGACAAGATTGAAGCTGTTGTGAAGGCTCCCGCTCCAGATAATGTATCCCAGTTGAGGTCGTTCCTAGGGTTGATTAACTATTACCATAAGTTTCTGCCAAATTTATCCACGGTGCTGCACCCGCTGAATGCTCTTTTGCAGAAGGGAGTACCATGGAAGTGGAGCGAGGACTGTAAGAGGGCCTTTCGCAAAAGCAAGGCATTGATCACCTCAGAGGAAGTGTTGGCTCACTTCAAACCAACGCTGCCTATTCGTTTGGCTTGTGATGCTTCTCCATATGGTATTGGGGCAGTACTCTCACACAAGTTGCCAAATGGCCTGGAGAGGCCAGTTGCGTTCACATCCAGATCATTGACCTCCGCTGAGCGCAACTATGCTCAGCTAGATAGGGAGGCTCTCAGCCTTGTGTAGGGAGTAAAGAAGTTTAATCATTACCTGCAGGGCCAAAAGCTTACGCTTCTGACATACCACCAGCCGTTGGTATCCATTTTTACCCCTAAGAAGGGTGTTTCGGTGATGACAGCACAGAGACTCCAGAGATGGTCCCTTTTCCTAGGGGCACATCAATATCATATCGAATTCAAAGGTACAAAGCAGCATGGTAATGCTGATGGGCTGTTGCGCCTGCCACTACCTACAGAGGAGGAGGCACCGACGGTTGACCCTGTTGAGTTATTTCACTCGACCATCATCGAATGTTTACCAGTCACCAATGCAAGTATTGAAAGATAAACCAGGAACGACCCAACACTGTCCCGGGTCTACGAAGTGACAGTGAAGGGATGGCCACCACATGGTGATCCACTGTTACCGGCATTCTCAGCAAGACGAGAACAGCTGTCCGTCTGTCAAGGAACATTGATGTATGGAACAAGGGTGATTATTCCTCCTAAGTTAAGAGAGAGAGTTCTAAAGGAACTGCATGAAGGTCATCTGGGGGGAGTCAAGATGAAAAGCCTTGCTAGGGCTTATGTGTGGTGGCCGGGTATCGACCAACAGATAGAGGATCTGACGAAAAGCTGCTCAGGGTGCCAAAAAGTGCAAAATGCACCTCCGATTGCACCGCTGCATCCATGGGAATGGCCTTCAACCCCATGGCAACGTGTACATATTGACTTTGCTGGTCCATTCATGGACTCCATGTTTTTAATTTCGGTGGACGCACATTCTAAATGGCCAGAAGTGATTAAGATGACTACCACTACCTCGGAAAAGACGATCGCGGAGCTAAGAACGATATTTGCAAGAAATGGATTGCCAGAACAAATATGTTCAGACAACGGACCGCAGTTCGTGTCAGAAGAATTCCAGAAATTCATGAAGAAGAATGGGGTGAAACATTATACCTCTGCCCCATATCATCCGGCTACAAACGGATTGGCCGAGAGATTTGTACAAACGTTCAAAAAAGCAATAAAGGCCATGAGCGAAGATCAGATTCCACTACAACACAAGGTGGACAAATTCCTACTGGCATATCGAAATGCCACTCATGCAGTGACAAACCAAAGACCTGCCATGATGTTCTATAACACGAGGTTGCGGTCCAGGTTGGACTTGTTAAAACCAAATGTGCGGAGGGAAGTTGAAAACAAACAGTTCCAGCATATAAATAACAAGACCACTCGGAGTTTCGAAACAGGACAATCAGTGTTAGCCCGGGTCTATAAAAACAAAAAATGGCAATCTGGAACAATTCGGGCCAGACAAGGACCCCTGATGTACACGGTAGATATTGGTGAAAATGTAATACGGCGTCATGCTGACCAACTGGTAGAATCGAGAACAAGGGTCGAACCCAGGGTTAGAGTCTTGGGGCTAGATTTTCAGTATAGGCAGTTTTGGGGCGCTAACCTTAGCGCCCGCCCGAAGTTAGCGCCCGCCCCAAAGTAGCGCCCCGTTGCCGGGAATTCAGTGGCTTCGCCCTAAGAGGTTGGTGGAGCGCTAAAAGAGGCGTTCCACTACTCTCTTTAGGCGCTAAGCCGGCGGTCCAGAGGGATAGCGCCCAGGCGGGGTGCAGCACGGGTGCGGTCATTTTTGCTCTGACAGCAGACCCCGTGGTGCCGACCAGCTCTTAAAGGGGGAAGGGACGAATTGGTCTGCTGCCACGCCCTGCACACTGCAGCCTTGCAAAGAGGCCTCAACACTACTGCTCAGCCCCAGGGAGTCATGGCAACGCCAGAGAAGGCCCGTCAGCGTGCCCTGCGCTTCTCAGAGGGTGATCTGGACATCATGGTCACAGCTCTGGAGGTGAGGCGCAAGATCTTGTTTCCAGACAGTGGGAGGAATCCAACCCACCACGACTACACCAAAGCCTGGAAGCAGATCGCCCAGAGGGTGACGTTCACCGGCGAGGCCCCCAGGACCCACACACAATGCCGTAAGAAATACAACGATCTGACCAGGATGGTGAGGGTGAGTAGCCTTTCCAGTCACCTCCTCATTCTTGCATGTACACCTGACATGATGGGCAAAGGGACGTGAAAGTCCTTTTGGCCAGCCCTCAGCCAGCAGCATTGGGACAGTCATGAGCATCAAATGGCCATTCGGCACTCTACACTTTGGCCAAGCTATTCCACCATGGGAGGCAGTGCACACTACATCAGGGCTTCACTCTGTCCAAGCTATTCCACCATGGGAGGCAGTGCTCACTACATCAGGGCTTCACTCTGTCCAAGCTATTCCACCATGGGAGGCAGTGCACACTACATCAGGGCTTCACTCTGTCCAAGCTATTCCACCATGGGAGGCAGTGCTCACTACATCAGGGCTTCACTCTGTCCAAGCTATTCCACCATGGGAGGCAGTGCACACTACATCAGGGCTTCACTCTGTCCAAGCTATTCCACCATGGGAGGCAGTGCACACTACATCAGGGCTTCACTGCGCACTTACAGCCCGTCCTTTCTCTTGCAGGCTAAAGTAGCGTTTAATCGCCAGGCCCGTGCCAGGGGTGGCCGCGCCAAGCTGCAGAAGCTCACTCAGCTGGAGGAGCGCGTGTGTGTGCTCATGGGAGCACGTGTGATTGTCCCCACAGCGTGCGGTGTATCCGACCCTCCACTGCCCGGCAATGGTAAGGACCTCGCCTTTTGGCCCTCTCGCGTCACACTGGCCCATCCGAGCTACCTCCTTTGCCACTGTCCCACCAATGCGCTGAATCCCACCAGTCCTAACTCCCTCGCTGACGCCGTCTCCTCACTCTGAAGCTACTCTTGTGCATTCCTGCTTTCAGCTGGTGACGACCAGGACCCTGAGGCTGCCAGTGACAGCACCTCCAACCAGGAGGAGGAGGAGGAGCAAGCCGGACCTTCGGGGGAACAGTCACGTCCCGCAGGAGAGGAGGAAATGCTCGACACCTCCTCACTGGACGAGTGCCTGGAGGAACTGTCGCAGGGCAATGCAGCTTCTGGGACCAGTGGCGTCCAGCCACCCAGCAGCCGTGCGCGTGGCCCGCGGCCTTCCCCCCAAAGGGGGGAAGGATCAGAGGGGAGTGCTGCTGCTCGGCACACTCGCCGTCACCAACGCGGCAAGGGTCCCCTAGTTCGGCCCCCTCCTCCCCAGCGGGAGAGTCGCGACTCCAGTCCGGACACCTTCACTTCGGAGGAGGTGCGGAAGCTCGATCAGATGGCCGACGACTCGGACCGGCGCCACACGGAGCTCATGAGCATGGTGGGGCGCATGCCTGAGGCCATCGAGTCGCTGGCGACCAGTGTGCGCGAGTTCGGGGCAGCAACTGCCGCGACTGGCCGCATGCTAACTGATGCCGTCAAGACCCTGGCGGATGTGATGCGCGCGCACACCAGGACCACAGGGCCACTCACTGCTGCCACATGCGCTGTCTCAGGCAGGCATCGCCAGGGCAGGCGCCGCGCTGGACCATCCCAGCAAGCCGGCCGTCGGCTGATTGCTGCGGATCCTGCAGTGCGGGCCCGGCCGAGTGCCACCGCACCACAGCACCAGCCAGCGCATCCCAGACGCCTGCTGGCCCACATTGCGCCATCCGTCGCCGCCATTCCCCCTCTGGGCCGTCAAGGGCAAGCGGCTGCAGCTGATGGTGGCCAGGCTCAGGTGCGCCACTCAGGAGACGGCCCCTCGAGGCCCAAACGCCGTGTAGGCCGCCCCCCAGCGGCATCTGGCGGAAGGGCATCTGAGCCTCAGGCGCCTTCCCCCAGCCTCGCAGCAGCCACTGGGCAGAGCTTGCGAAGGAGCAGCAGGCAGGGCAGGGGAGGCAAAATGCTGGCCAAGGTCTCGCCCTCGCGGGCCACTCAGTAGAGGGTGTGGCCAGCTTTCCTTTAATATGGCGGTGGCCATCTTTATTTTGCCCATGGTTGTGCTTTTGGAGGGCTTTTTTTTTGCGTTAGGCCGACGTTGAGGCCCGGTTTCAATAAAGGTGGAGTGGCTCCTCCCCAGTTTGTGGGAGTGAGTCGTTTGTTGGGCTTTTTGTGGGGCCCGTTTATTGTTTTTGGGGATTCATGTGGGAAGGGCTTTTCATTTTTGTTTAATAAAAAAATATCTTTATTCATGCATTCTCCATGGTTGTTCTTCTTAGTGTTTGTTGGCTTCGCCGGCTGAGGGCTTGCGGAGCGGCTGCATTCATCTTCCCTCATGGCCCCTGGCCATTCCCTGACAGGGGGCTTAGAAGTACCGTGTAATAAGGTGGCATCGTGCGGCCCTTGGCCCTGGTCGCTCCCTCCTGGGAACGTACTCCTGCTCCTCCTCCTCCTCCTCCTCCTCCTCCTCATGCTCCTCCTGCTCCTCCTCCTGAGGTGCTGGTCCAACGTCAGGTGGCAGTGCCTGAGTCCTGCGGATAGCCAGGTTGTGTAGCATGCAGCAAACCACCACAAATTGGGAGACCCGGTCCGGCGAATACTGGAGAGCTCCTCCGGAGCGATCAAGGCAGCGGAACCGCTGCTTGAGGACCCCAATAGTTAGCTCGATGATGTTGCGGGTGGTTTGATGGCTCTCGTTGTAGGCCTCTTCAGCAGCGGTCCTGGGCGCGCGGAGCGGGGTCATGAGCCAGGTGCACAAAGGATAGCCTTTGTCCCCGAGTAGCCATCCTCTTGGGGGAGGCTGTGCCTGGAACATGTCATGCACAGTACTCTGCCGCAGGATAAAGGCATCGTGGCTGCTGCCTGGGAAGCTGGCATTGACTGCCATGATGCGCTGTTTGTGGTCACAGACCAGCTGCACATTCAGAGAATGGTAGCCCTTCCTGTTGCGATACTGCTCGCCATGCTCCAGAGGGGCCCGCAAAGCCACATGCGTACAGTCAATGGCGCCCTGCACCAAGGGGAATTCCCCGAGTCTGGAAAAACCCAATGCGCGCTGATGCTGGCTCTCCAGGGCCATGGGGAAGGAGATGAATTGGCTTCTCCTTCTGAACAGTGCTTCGGTCACCTGGCGGATGCAGCGATGCGCGCCGTACTGGGAGATGTTTGCTATGTCCCCAGCAGCGTATTGGAAGGAGCCGGTGGCATAGAAGTTCAATGCCACTGTCACCTTCACTTCCACCGACAGAGACGTCCTGCACCTGAGCTTTGGCCGCAGATCTCGGCGAAGCAGGTGGCAGATCTCTGCAATCACCCCCTTCCGGAATCGGAGCCTTTTAACACATCGCGCGGCACTCATGTTTAGGTAGGAGCGCTGCTGGCGGTATAGCCTGACTGGGTAAGGCCTACGTGGCCGACGCCTGTAGCCCCCTCTGCCTCTAGCCAGGGCTGCCCCTCTCACAATGCGTCTGCGAGCCCTACGGACATGGAGCTGCAGCTCCGCGTTGGCACCCCATGCAACCCCCATCAAATCCTGGCAAACACTCTAATTTCCAAATGGCCACTTGCAGCGCTGTTGCCTGAGTCCAAAAATACCTGGCTCTTGCTGCTTGAAACCAGTTAGCTATCCTCCTTGTTGTGTCTCCAGAAATGCGTTGCACAAGACTGTTTTCTGAAATAATGGATGGCCTTTATACTGGAGAGGACGGTCCCTTTAATTAGCGCCCCCCGGGGCCCGCGCTGGTTGTGTTGCGTTCCTTTTTCCAAACGCTCCGGCCGCCCGCCGCACAATGGGGCGGTCCGACTGAAGTTTGCAATCGGGGCGGCCAAAGGGCGTTGCACGAGGATGTGACGTCATTTTCTGCGCGCGCATCCGGGCGGGCGCTAAACTTTGCGCCGGCGCTAACGGGCAACTTAATTTGGGGCGGGGCGCAAACTGCGCTGCGCCCGGGCGCTACACGCATAGCGCCCGGAAATCACTTCTCTTAAGGCGCTAACTGCTGGCGCAAGCAACTGAAAATCTAGCCCATGGAGTCATAGAGTTTTACAGCACAGAAAGAGACCCTTCGGCCCATCGTGTCCGCGCCGCCCATCCATCCCTGTCCAGTCTAATCCCAAGGTCCATAGCCTTGTATGCAATGGCATTTCAAGTGCTCATCCAAATGCTTCTTAAATGTTGTGAGGGTTCCTGCCTCTACCACCCTTTCAGACATTGAGTTCCACATTCCAACCACCCTCTGGGTGAAAAAGTTCCTCCTCAAATCCCCTCTAAATCTCCTGCCCCTTACCCTGAATCTATGCCCCCTTGTTATTGATCCCCTACTAAGGGGAAAAGTTCCTCTTTATCTACCCTATCTATGCCCCTCATCATTTTGTACACCTCAATCAGGTCCCCCCTCAGCCTTCTTTGCTCCAAGGAAAACAACCCCAGCCTGTCCAGCCTCTCTTCATAGCTGAGGCACTCCATCCCAGGTAACATCCTGGTGAATCTTCTCTGCACCCTCTCCAAAGCAATCACATCCTTCCTATAGTGAGGCGACCAGAACTGCACACAGTACTCCAGCTGTGGCCTCACCAGCGTTTTGTACAGCTCCATCATAACCTCCCTGCTCTTATATTCCATGCCTTGGCTAATGAAGGCAAGTATCCCATATGCCTTTTTAACCACCTTATCTACCTGTTCCGCTGCCTTCAGGGATCTATGTACATGTACACCAAGGTCCCTCTGACCCTCTGTACTTCCTAGGGTCCTACCACTCATTGTGTATTCCCTTACCTTATTTGTCTGTCCAAAATGCATCACCTCGCACTTTTCAGGGTTAAATTCCATTTGCCACTTTTCCGCCCATCTGACCAACCCGTTTATATCGTCCTGTAGCCTGAGGCTTTCATCCTCACAATTTACCACCCCACCAATTTTCGTGTCATCTGCGAACTTACTGATCATACCTTTTACATTCTCATCCAAGTCATTTATGTAGATCACAAACAACAAGGGACCCAGCACCGATCCCTGAGGTACCCCACTGGACACAGGCTTCCAGTCACAAAAGCAACCTTCGACCATCACCCTCTGCCTCCTGCCACTCAGCCAGTTTAGGATCCAACGCGCCAAGGCACCCTGGATCCCATGGGCTCTTACCTTCTTGGCCAGTCTCCCATGCGGGACTTTGTCAAAAGCTTTACTGAAGTCCATGTAAACCACAACCACAGCATTTCCCTCATCCACCCCCCTAGTCACCCCCTCGAAAAATTCAATCAGATTTGTCAGACATGATTTACCCTTGACAAAGCCATGCTGACTATCCCCGATTAATCCATGCCTCTCCAAGTGGAGACTAATTTTGTCCCTCAGAATTTTTTCCAATAAATTCCCTGCCACAGATGTTAGGCTCACTGGCCTGTAATTCCCTGGTTTATCCCTGCTACCCTTCTTGAATAATGGTACTACGTTAGCTGTTCTCCAGTCCTCTGGTACATCCCCTGTGGCCAGAGAGGTTCTGAAAATTTGTGTCAGAGCCCCTGCAATCTCCTCCTTTGCCTCCCACAGCAGCCTGGGATACATCTCGTCCGGGCCTGGGGATTTATCCACTTTTTGGCCTGCTAAAACCGCTAGCACCTCCTCCCTCTCGATGCTAATATGTTCAAGTATGTCACAGTCCCCTTGCCCGATTTCTATGTCTGCATCGTCTTTCTCCATAGTGAACACAGATGCAAAAAATTCATTTAAAACCCCGCCTACATCATCTGGCTCTACACACAGATTGCCACTTTGGTCCCTAATGGGCCCTACCCTTTCCCTGGTTATCCTCTTGCCCTTAATATACTTATAAAACATCTTAGGATTTTCCTTTATTTTGCTCGCCAGTGTTATTTCATGGCCCCTCCTCGCCCTCCTAATTTCTTTTTTAAGTATGCCCCTGCACTTTTTATACTCCTCTAGGGCTTCTTCCGTCTTTAGTCTTTTGTAACTGCCAAAAGCCCCCCTTTTATTTCTAATGCATTTTTGTATATCCCTTGTCATCCAAGGTTCCCTTTGCTTGTTGGTCCCACCCTTGACCTTTACAGGAACATGTTGGCGTTGTACTCTCTCTATTTCCCTTCTGAAAGTCTCCCACTGTTTTGATGTGGATTTTCCTATAAGTAGCTGCTCCCAGTCCACTTTGGCCAGATCCTGCCTTATCATATTAAAATCAGCCTTCCCCCAATTTAGAACCCTTATTTCCGGGTCGTCTTTGTCTTTTTCCATGACCACCTTAAATCTCACCGAATTATGGTCACTGTCGCCAAAATGCTCTCCTACTGACACTTCCACCACTTGCCCGGCTACATTCCCCAGAATTAGGTCCAGTACCGCCCCCTCTCTTGTAGGACTTTCTACATGTTGGCTCAAAAAGCTCTCCTGGATGCACTTTAAGAATTCTGCACTCTCTAAGCCTTTCACACTCTGACTATCCCAATTTATATTGGGGAAGTTGAAATCCCCCACTATTATTACCCTATTATTTTCGCACTTTTCTGAGATTTGCCTACATATCTGCTCCTCTATCTCCCCCTGACTGTTTGGGGGCCTATAGTACACTCCCAGCAAAGTGCTTGCCCCCTTTTTGTTTTTAAGTTCTACCCATATGGCCTCATTAGAGGAACCCGCTAATATATCATCCCTCCTTACAGCAGTAATTGACTCCTTAATTAATATTGCAACACCCCCTCCCCTTTTACACCCCCCTCTGTCTCGCCTGAAGATTCTATACCCCGGAATATTGAGCTGCCAGTCCTGACCCTCCCTCAACCATGTCTCCGTGATAGCAACAATATCGTACTCCCATGTGTTCAACAACAACTTCAGTTCATCCACCTTATTTGCAAGACTCCTTGCATTAAAATAAATGCCTTCCAGCCCTGCCATATTCTCTTTTGCCTGGCCTCTTATGGCAGAGACAACCGTGGAAGAAGTTAGTGAACCTGAAGCATCTACCTCAGAAGGGAATGTACCTGAGGATGATGTCCAATCCATAAGAGATCAACTAGATGAGTCACATCAGCAACGAGAATCAGAGACCCCTGAAAGGCGTTATCCAACTCGAATCAGGAGGCCTCCTCAGAGACTGAATCTTTGAACTGTTTTGCACGAAGTTGTATATATATATATCTATAATATGTTATTATGTTATGTTAAATGGGGATATAACTGTTAAGCTAAAAAGGGAGGATTGTGGTGTATGTAACCTGTTCCACCTTAAGAGAACTACCTTAAGAGATGTACTACTTTCTCTTGGCTGCTGTATACTGTAATACCGGTGGTGACCACACCGGTATATAAACGTTGTGTAGGGATTTGCTGGGCAGTACAGCCCTGACCTCCGAATAGTAAAGACCTGTTAAAGTTATTCTTGTGGTCTGTGTCCAGTGATTTATAATAAGCATAACTGGGACACACAGACTTAACAGTACCTACACTTACACTAGAGGTGATCATGCTTCTCTGTTACTATTGCAACCTACACTTACACTAGTGGAGACCGTGCTCCTCTGTTACAAGTGGTACCTACACTTACACGAGAGGTGACCGTGCTCATCTGTTACTAGTGGTACCTACACTTACACGAGAGGTGACCGTGCTCCTCTGTTACTAGTGGAATGTACACTTACACTAGAGGTGATCGTGCTCCTCTGTTACTAGTGGTGCCTACACTTACACTCGAGGTGACCGTGCACCTCTCCTACAAGTGGAACCTACAGTTACAGTGGAGGTGACCGTGCTACTCTGTTACTAGTCGTACTTACACTTACACTAGAGGTGACCGTGCTCCTCTGTTGCTAGTGGTACCTACACTTACACTAGAGCTGACCATGCTCCTCTGTTACTAGTGGAACCTAAACTTACACTAGATGTGACCGTGCTCCTCCATTACTAGTGGTACTTAAACTTACATTAGAGGTGAATGTGCTCCTCTGTTACTAGTGGAACCTAGAGTTACACAAGAGTTGACTGTGTTGCTCTGTTAGTAGTGGTACCTACACTTACACTAGAGCTGACCATGCTCCTCTGTTACTAGAGGTAACTACACTTAGACTAGAGGTGACCGTGCTCTTCTGTCACTAGTGGTACCTACACTTACACTGGAGGTGGCCGTGCTGCTCTGTTACTAGAGGTAACTACACTTACACTAGACGTGACCGTGCTCCTCTGTTACTAGTGGTACCTACACTTACACTAGAGGTGACCGTGCTCTTCCGTTACTAGTGGTACTTACACTTACACTAGGAAGAAAGGGGAGGTGGGGTGGCTATGTTAATGAAGGAAGGAATCACTGTAATACAGAGAACTGATATTGGGTCAAAAGATCTGGATAATGAAACAGTTTGGGTGGAGGTAAGGAATAATAAGGGGAAAAAAACACTAGTGGGCGTAGTCTATAGGCCTCCGAACAGTGGCAACCCTGTTGGACGGAGTATCAATCAGGAAATAGTTGAGGCTTGTAATAAGGGAACATCTATAATTATGGGGGATTTTAACTATCGTATTAATTGGACAAATCAAATTGGGCAGGGCTGCCTTGAGGATGAGTTCATTGAGTGTATTAGGGATGGGTTTCTTGAGCAGTATGTAACTGAACCGAACAGGGGGCAAGCAACCTTAGATCTGGTCCTGTGTAACGAGACGGGATTAATTAAAAATGTCCTAGTATGGATCCCCTTGGAATGAGTGACCATAACATGGTTGAATTCCATATTCAATTCGAGGGTGAGAAGGTTGGATCTCAAACAAGCGTGCTAAGCTTGAATAAAGGAGACTATGAAGGTATGAGAGCGGAATTGAGTAGAGTGGATTGGGAAAATAGATTAAAGGGTAAGACGATACATGATCAGTGGTGTACATTTAAGAAGTTATTTTACAACTTCCAAAAAATATATATTCCACTGAGAAGAAAAGGGTGTAAAAGAAAAGACAGCTATCCGTGGCTAAGTAAAGAAATTAAAGATAGTATTCGACTAAAAACAAGGGCATATAAGGTAGTCAAATCTAGTGGGAGGATAGAGGACTGGAAAAACTTTAAAAGACAGCAAAAAATAACAAAAAGATTGATTAAGAAAGGGAAGATAGATTATCAAAGTAAATTAGCAAAAAATATAAAAACAGATAGTAAGAGTTTTTATAGTTATATAAAAAGAAAAAGGGTGGCTAAAGTAAATGTTGGTCCCTTAGAGGATGAGACCGGGAAATTAATGGTGGGAAATATGGAGATGGCAAAAACACTGAATGAATATTTTACATCAGTCTTTACAGTAGAAGACACTAAGAATATCCCAACACTGGACAAACAGGGGGCTAAACGGGGGGAGGAGCTAAACATGATCAAAGTCACGAAGGAAGTGGTACTCGGTAAAATAATGGGACTCAAGGCGGATAAATCACCTGGACCTGATGGCTTACATCCTAGGGTCTTGAGGGAAGTGGCGGTAGGGATTGTGGATGCATTGGTAATAATTTTCCAAAACTCCCTGGACTCGGCAAAGGTCCCGGCAGACTGGAAAACTGCAAATGTAACACCCTTATTTAAAAAGGGCAGTAGACAGAAGGCTGGAAACTATAGACCGGTTAGCCTAACATCTGTGGTAGGTAAAATTTTGGAGTCCATTATTAAGGAGACAGTAACAGGACATTTGTATAATCATAATTTAATAGGACAAAGTCAGCATGGTTTTATGAAGGGGAAGTCATGTTTGACAAATTTGCTGGAGTTCTTTGAGGAAGTAACGTATAGGGTGGATAAAGGGGAACCAGTGAACGTAGTGTATTTAGACTTCCAAAAGGCATTTGACAAGGTGCCACACAAAAGATTATTGCTTAAGATAAAAATCACGGGATTGGGGGTAATATTCTGGCATGGATAGAGGATTGGCTATCTAACAGAAGGCAGAGAGTTGGGATAAATGGTTCATTCTCAGACTGGCAATCAGTAACTAGTGGTGTTCCGCAGGGGTCAGTGCTGGTTCCCCAACTCTTTACAATCTATATTAACGATTTGGAGGAGGGGACCGAGTGTAACATATCAAAGTTTGCAGATGATACTAAGATGGGAGGGAAAGTAGTGAGTGAGGAGGACATAAAAAACCTGCAAGAGGACATAGACAGGCTAAGTAAGTGGGCAGAGATTTGGCAGATGGAATACAATACTGGAAAGTGTGAGGTTATGCACTTTGGCAGGAAAAATCGTAGAGCAAGTTATTATCTTAATGGCAAGAAACTGGAAAGTACTGAAGTACAAAGGGATCTGGGGGTCCTGGTGCACGAAACTCAAAAGGTTAGTATGCAGATGCAGCAAGTGATTAAGAAGGCCAATGGAATGTTGGCTTTCATTGCTAGGGGGATAGAATATAAAAATAGGGAAGTATTGCTTCAGTTGTACAAGGTATTGGTGAGACCGCACCTGGAATACTGCGTACAGTTTTGGTGTCCATACTTAAGAAAGGATATACTTGCTCTCGAGTCAGTACAAAGAAGGTTCACTCAGTTAATCCCGGGGATGAGGGGATGGACATATGAGGAGAGGTTGAGTAGATTGGGACTCTACTCATTGGAGTTCAGAAGAATGAGAAGCGATCTTATTGAAACATATAAGATTGTGAAGGGGTTGGATCGGGTGGAAGTGGGGAAGATGTTCCCGATGATGGGTGAAACTAGAACTAGGGGGCATAGTCTTAGAATAAGGGGCTGCTCTTTCAAAACTGAGATGAGGAGGAACTACTTCACTCAGAGGGTGGTCGGTCCATGGAATATGCTGCCCCAAAAAGCTGTAGAAGTTACATCATTACATAAATTTAAAACAGAAATAGACAGTTTCCTAGAAGTAAAGGGAATTAAAGGTTATGGGGAGCGGGCAGGAATTTGGACATGAGTCTTGGTTCGGATCGGTCATGGCCCTGTGGGTAGCGGAGCGGGCCCAGGGGCCATGTAGCCTGATCCTGCTCCTATTTCGTGTGTCTAATTCTGTTAGATTCAGGAGATGGTTCTGTGATAGTGGATTGGCGGTTAGGATCAGATCAGCCATGATCTTATTGAATGGCGGAGCAGGCTCGAGAGGCCAATTGGCCTACTCCTGCTCCTATTTCTTATGTTCTTATGTTCTTATGTAGGTGACTGTGCTGCTCTGTTACTAGAGGTAACTACACTTACACTAGAGGTGACCGTGCTCCTCGTTACTAGTGGTACCTAAACTAAAACTAGCAGCGACCGTGCTCCTCCATTACTAGTGGAACCTACACTTAAACCAGAGGTGACCATGCTCCTCTTTTAGAATTGGGACCAGCACTTACACTAGCGGTGACCGTGCACCTCCTGTACTCGTGTTACGTACACTTTTCAATTTCAAATTTATTTGTCACATAACCAAATACAACATAGTGAAATCCAGTCAGTGAAATGCTTTTTCCTTAATGAGCCGAGCGCACCAAGCAGCAAAGGACACTTAGCTGCTGGTACGCACAGAGTCCACAAGGGCGGCAGCCATCTTCATCGGTGCCATCACAATAGGGTCCGCTCTCACCTCGCTCCGCCTTTCCCGCACTCCTGCCCGATAATCTTCAGTGGCCGTGTTACCGATGTCCCGGGGTTTGCTTCTCCCTGGCTCTCCATCCACCTGGTCTGACCTCCGAGCCTCCCGCGGTGTCCGACCTTCCAGGGCCTGCTTTTCCCACCCTTGGTCTGCTGGCCACCTCCCCTCCTACCGGTTTGACCTCCGAGCCTCCCACCGAGGAGCTGCCGGCCGTCGTGCTACAGCGGGTCATCGTGGCCTCCATCGCTGCTTCTGCTGCCTCCCCACCGCTTACACTAGATGTGACCATGCTCCTCCTGTACTCATGTTACGTACACTTACACTAGAGGTGACCATGCTCCTCCTGTACTCGTGTTACGTACACTTACACTAGAGGTGACCATGCTCCTCCTGTACTCATGTTACGTACACTTAAACTAGAGGTGACCGTGCTCCTCTGTTTAAATTGGTACCAGCACTTACACTAGAGGTGACCGTGCTCCTCTGTTACTCGTGTTACGTACACATGAACTAGAGGTGACCATGCTCCTCCTGTACTCGTGTTATGTACACTTAATCTAGAGGTGACCGTGCTCCTCTGTTTAAATTGGTACCAGCACTTACACTAGAGGTGACCGTGCTCCTCTATTTAAATTGGTACCAGCACTTACACTAGAGGTGACCGTGCTCCTCTGTTACTCGTGTTATGTACACTTGAACTAGAGGTGATCTTGCTCCTCCTGTACTCGTGTTATGTACACTTAATCTAGAGGTGACCGTGCTCCTCCTGTACTCGTGTTGCGTACACTTAAACTACAGGTGACTGTGCTACTCTGTTACTAGTGGTACCTATATATTTTTTTTACAGTCAAAGTGTCTGAGATCTTGTGGAATTTCTTCCTGTGATATCCGAGTGATAAGGTCAGAAACTGAGAGTAGCGAGATATTAGGAACAAACCCCAACTGTTTATTTACCTGGTGTAGCAGAGAAACATCCCTTACAGGCTGCAAGCAAAGCACACAATTCTTACTGCACGATGGCAAGATGGAGGATTCACCACTGTGTCATGCCCATAATGCAATGCCACATTACCGTATAAACTGGTGTACCAGGACATTGAATACATGACCCATTACCTTAAAAACTGGTGAATGTGAACTCTTAATATTTGGCTCCCTCTGGTGGATAACTTAAGCATTACATCCCAGATTCATATATCCCTCCCCTCTTAAGTTGAAAATTAATTTCTTAACAACATTCTTAAAAAGTCCCATAAGGAAACTCCTTTAACGCTAGTCCATACTGAACAAATCTAGCAGGTTGTTATCAATCTCTCTGGTGGTGTGTGAGACCTTGTTGAACGTCTTACAGTCAAGTCCCTGCTTGGTTGTGGCAGAGCCACCTGCTGCTCCTGAGCAGTACTCAGAGTATCTGACTCTGCTACGATGGTTTCCTCTTGTCGAAGAGGTCCAGGTGGAATAGGCTCTGTTCGTGGTGGTGGTACCACCGATGCATTTGGATAACTGGGGGCCAACTTGTCCTCCGACATCTCCTCTGGAACCTCCAGTTCGATTTCCACTTGTCTGGTCAGTATCTGATCGACATGTCTGCGTACTACCTGACCAGTTCCCACCATGACCGTATATGATACTGGACCGGTCATTGAGTCTATGACGCCAGGAATCCATTTAGGACCATAACTGAAATTCCCGGTAAGGACCGCATCGCCTTCTCCAAAACTGCGGCTCTTTGTCCTTCTGTCATGGTTCTCCTTTTGTTTGATTTGGCGGTTTTCCACCTTCCTTTTTAGATCTGGGTGAACCAGGTCAAGAGTGGAGCGTAGTCGATGTCCTAGCAACAGCTCAGCAGGAGAGAGTCCTGTGGTAGATTGAGGTGTTATTCTGTAGCTGAACAGAACTCGTGACACCTTGGCTGCCAATCTCCCGTCTGCCCTTTTTTTCATCATCTCCTTAAATGTTTGTACGGCTCTCTCCGCAAGTCCATTTGAAGACGGTTGATATGGAGCTGAGGTCACGTGCACTATGCCATTGTTTCTCATGAACTCTTTTGTTTCTGTACTCACAAAACACGTGGCATTGTCACTTACTACGATCTCTGGTAGCACTTGATTACTAAAACTCCTAAGCAGGCAGTCTATAGTAACAATAGATGAAGCAGAATTTACAGGATAAACATCCATCCATTTGGAATGGGCATCAATGATTATGAGGAACATCTTTCCCATGAATGGACCCGCATAATCTACATGTAATCTTCTCCATGGTTTATCCGGCCACTCCCACGGGTGGAGAGGAGCCACTGCTGGTGCCTTCCTGTGTACTTGACAAGTGCTGCATGTCTTGACTAGATTTTCTATCTCCTCATCTAGCTTTGGCCACCACAAGTAACTCCTTGCCAAGGCTTTCATATGCGAAACTCCAGGATAACACTGATGTAGTTGCCCTAGGATAGACTGTCGTGCTGGCTGTGGAATAATCACTCGTGCTCCCCACAACACGCAGCCATCCTGCACACCCAGCTCTGTCTTCCTGACACTGTAAGGTATGAAATCAGTCCCTTCCGGATGCTGTGGCCAGCCCCTCATCACATATTCTCAGACTCTAGGCAGTACTGGATCTTTACCGGTCCATGCCCTTACTTGTTCTGTGGTCACAATTGCCGTGTCCGTGTCCTCCAACATCAAAACTCTGTCCTCTTGAGCTGCACGGATAGGTGTACCTGGCAGTGGAAGATGGCTCAAGGCATTCGCGTTCCCATGGTACTTGCCTGCCTTGTAAACGATGACATACTCATATGCCCTCAACGTCACTGCCCACCTCTGGATCCGGGGTGACACCATCTGTGGTACTGCTTTCATTTCATTAAAAAGAGATTGAAGAGGTTTATGATCGGTGCATATGGTGAATTTCCTGCCATATATGTACTTGTGAAACCTCTGTAACCCAAACATTACTGCTAGCCCCCCTTTATCTAACTGGGAATAGTTTTTTCCGCTGGTATCAGAGTTCGAGACATAAACCCTATTGGTCTTTCTGTTCCATCTTCCAAGCTGTGTGAAAGAACCGCCCCCACCCCGTAAGGTGAAGCATCATAAGAGAGAATAATGTCTTTCTCTGCATTGTAGTGAACCAGCACATCCGAGGACAGCATCAGTTTCTTGGACTGCTCAAATGAAACCCTCTGTTCCTCTTCCCACTGCCACTGTGTCTCCTTGCGCAGAAGTTTGTGAAGAGGTGCTAACACTGTTGCCAAGTTTGGTAAAAAGCTGTTATAATAATTTAGCAGTCCCAGGTAAGCTTTTAACTCAGTCACATTGGTAGGAGCTGGGGCCTCCTGCAGTGCTTGTACCTTCTCCTTGATTGGATGGAGCCTGGTGGTGTCCACTCTGTGTCCCAGGAACATGGCCTCATTCCCCAGGAAAGTGCACTTACTCCTCTTGAGCCGTAACCCAGCCTTATCCAATCTTTGTAGTACCTCTCTCCGTGTGCTCAGATGCTCCTGGCCGGTTCTTCCCGTCACCAGAATGTCATCCAGATAGATTAAAACATGTGGGATCCCTTGCAGTACACCCTCGATAGTCCTCTGGAAAATAGCTGGGCTAGATGTGACACTGAATGGTAAGCGGCTATAGGTAAACAAACCCTTGTGTGTATTTATGGTTACATACTGCTTGGATTCCTCATCTAGTGTAATCTGCAAGTATGCATGACTCATATCCAGCTTTGTGAATTTCTTCCCTCCAGCCAGGTTCACAAAGAGATCCTCTGTTTTGGGAATAAGATACTGTTCTAGTTTAGACACCCTATTCACTGTCAAGTTATAATCTCCACAGAGTCTTACCGAATTGTCCGATTTTAAAACAGGTACAATGGGAGCTGCCAATTCTGAACATTTCACGGGTTCCAGTATGTTCTCTCTCAAAAGACAATCAAGCTCAACCTCTACCTTCGGTTTCATAGCATACAGCACAGGTCATTGTTTAAAAAACCTTGGCAGTGCCTCCTTGTCTACATAAATCTTAGCTGGGGGGCCATTAAATGTGCCAAGTTCTTCCTTGAACATGTTCTCATATTCAATCAACACTTCTTGCAAAGACAACTGTTTGCCTCCCTCTATTTGATTTCCCCAATCTAATTTAAATTCTTGTATCCAGCCCCGTCCTAACAGGTTTGGTCTGGAACCCAATACTACAACTACAGGTAGCTGTTCCACGGTGTCCCTGTGTTGCACAGTTACAGTAGCTGTACCCAATGTCACGACTCATTCACCGGTATATGTTTTAAGCTGCATAGAGCAAGACTTTAACTATGGAACTTTTGCACGGTTCCACAATTTTGAGTACTCCTCCCTGTTCATTATGGTTACATCACATCCTGTATCCACTTCAAAGTGGACCTTAGAGTCAGTTACTGTCAGTTGCAAAGTGATAGCATCCACTTTTGGAATGTTCTCTACCATACTATGCATTATGAACATGTCGTCTTCTTTCTCAGCTTCTCCGCTGATGTGATGTGCTCCCTGTTTTTTCACTTCTCTTCCTAAGTTTTGCTTTCCTCCCCCTTTTGGTTTGTATTCCTCCACGGTTGCTTTTGCCCTGCATGCACATTTTATATGCCCTTTTTCCCACACTTGTGGCACTGTTCCTGCAGAAACCTGCATTCCCTCGCCAGGTGATCGCCATTGCATCTATAACATGCCATTACATGCTCACGTTGTGGTTTCTGACGCATATTTAACTTGTGCACAATAACCTGACCTGCAACTTGCTTTGTAGTAGCCCAGTCGAAACCTTGTATTTCATTTACATTTCGGTTCGCTGTCTCTATGGCATGAGCAAGTTCCAACGCTTTTTCATATGTAAGCCCAGTCTCAGACAATAATCTCCGCTGCATTCGATCATCCATTATCCCGCAAACTAGCCTATCTCTCAGCATGTCTTTCAGGTTGATGCCGTAATTGCAATCGTGCGCCAATTTCCTCAACACCGCAACATAATCCAATACAGTCTCTCCCGGTTTTCTGTTCCGTGAATTAAATTTGAAACACTGTACAATCTCACTCGGTCTGGGATTGAAATGGTCCTTCAGCAAGGCCACTAAGTTAGCAAATGATCTGTCTCCAGGCTTTTCAGGACTGCATAAGTTTCTCATTAAACGATACATCCCAAGGAAGTGAGCAAAATAGCTCTCCTTTTTCCGACATCATTTATATCATTTTCTTCAAAGAAATGCATCAACACCTCGCAGTATTCATCCCAGGTCTGCATCTGAACATCAAAAGCAGAGATCTTTCCTACCGTAGCAGCCATGATCCGTTATTCAGTGCTCCATTTCTTTTTTTTTCTTCGTCAAGATGTGATCTGTTGATCCTCGTCGCCAATATGTGATATCCGAGTGGTAATGTCAGAAACTGAGAGAAGCGAGATTTTAGGAACAAACCCCAACTGTTTATTTACCCGGTGTAGCAGAGAAACATCTCTTACAGGCTGCAAGCAAAGCACACAATTCTTACTGCACGAGCACAAGATGGAAGATTCACCTCTGAGTCATGCCCATAATGCAATGCCTCATTACTGTATAAACTGGTGTACCAGGACATTGAATACATGACCCATTACCTTAAAAACTGGTGAATGTTAACCCTTAATATTTGGCTCCATCTGGTGGATAACTTATGCATTACATCCCAGATTACTATACTTCCTGCTGCCATATCTTTAGGAGGAAAGCATGTATGTGTGTCAGGAGCCCAGGGCCACCTTTATAAAGGATTTCTGCTGGAATCCCATCTGAGCCGGCAGCTTTGTTGTTTTTCATGGACCTGATGGCATTCTGCACTTCTACAATGCTTGGGGGTGCCCCCATTTCATCCCTTTCTTGTCTCTGCGGTAAATGATTGATGGACTCCAGATCTGCGCTACAGTATCGGTTGAGCAGTTCTTGAAAATGCTCCCTCCATCGTGTGTCAATTGCCTCCTTGTCCTTGAGCAGAGTTAAAACGTCCTTAGAGCATAAGGGGTTTAAGCCATGGTAGCTTGGTCCAAAAACTGCCTTGGTGGCACTGAAGAGGCCTCTGGAGTCCCCAGTATCAGCCATACATTGTATTTCTAGGGACTTTTGAGACCCCAGTTGCTCTTCATCTCCCTTATTCTCTGCTGGACATCTGCCTTAACTCTAACATGAGCCTCTCTTTTGGCCTTGCTGCTGATGTTGTTTTGCCAGGTGCAGAAAGCTTGCCTTTTCCTTTCTATGAGCTGCTAAATTTCTGAGTCGTTCTCATCAAATGTGTCCTGTTGTTTTCTGGACTTGAAACCTAGAGGTGACTGGGCTCCTCTGTTACTTGTGGTACCTAAACTTACACTAGAGGTGACCGTGCTGCTCTGTTACTAGTAGTACCTAAACTTACACTAGAGGTGACCGTGCTGCTCTGTTACTATTAGTACCTAAACTTACACTAGAGGTGACCGTGCTCCTCTGTTACAAGTGGAACCTACACTTACACGAGAGGTGACCGTGCTCCTCTGTTACTAGTGGTACCTACACTTACCCTAGAGGTGACCGTGCTCCTCTGTTACTAGTGGTACCTACACTTACACTAGAGGTGACCGTGCTCCTCTGTTACTAGTGGAACCTACACTTACACTAGAGGTGACCGTGCTGCTCTGTTACTAGTGGTACCTACACTTACTCTAGAAGTGACCGTGCTCCTCTGTTCCTTGTGGTACCTGCACTTACACTAGAGGTGACCGTGCTCCTCTGTTACTTGTGGTACCTACCCTTACACTAGAGGTGACCGTGCTCCTCTGTTACTTGTGGTACCTACACTTACACTAGAGGGGACCGTGCTCCTCTGTTACGAGTGGTACCTACACTTACACTAGAGGTGACCGTGCTCCTCTGTTTCTTGTGGTACCTACACTTACACTAGAGGTGACCGTGCTCCTCTGTTACTTGTGGTACCTACACTTACACTAGAGGGGACCGTGCTCCTCTGTTACGAGTGGTACCTACACTTGCACTAGAGGTGAACGTGCTCCTCTGTTATTAGTGGTACCTAAACTTGCACGAGAGGTGACCGTGCTCCTCTGTTACTTGTGGTACCTACACTTATACTAGAGGTGACTGTGCTCCTCTGTTACTACTGGTACCTACACTTACACTAGAAGTGTCCGTGCTCCTCTGTTATTGGTCGTACCTACAATTACGCCCGAGGTTAAAGTGCTCCTCTGTTACTAGTGGTACCTATACTTACTCTGGGGGTGACCATGCACCTCTGTAACTAGTGGAACCTACACTTACACTCGCGGTGAGCGTGCTCCTCTGCTACTAGCATAATCGACACTTACACTAGAGATGACCGTCCTCCTCTGGTACTCGTGGTACCTACACTTACACTAGAGGTGACTGTGCTCCTCCATAGCTTGTGGTACCAACATGTACATTAGAGGGGAACGTGCTCCTCTGTTACAAGTTGAACCTACACTTACACAAGAGTTGACCCTGTTCCTCTGTTAGTATTCGTACCTACATTTACTCTGGAGGGGACCGTGCACTTCTGTTAGTAGAGGTACCTACACTTACACTGGAGGTGACCATGCTGATCTGTTACTGGAGGTAACGACACTTACACCAGAGGAGACCGTGCTCCTCTGTTACTAGTAGTACTTACACTTACACTAGAGGTGACCATGCTCCTCCATTACTAGTGGAACCTATACTTACACTAGAGGAGACCGTGCTTCTCTGTTACTAGTGGAACCTACACTTACACTAGAGGTGACCGTACTCCTCTGTTACAAGTGGAACCTAAACTTAAACTAGAGGTGACCGTGCTGCTCTGTTACTTGTGGTACCTACACTTACACTAGAGGTGACGGTGCTCCTCTGTTACTAGTGGTAACAGAGGGAGTGTTGCAATATTAATTAAGGAGTCAATTACTGCTGTAAGGAGGGATGATATATTAGCAGGTTCCTCTAATGAGGCCATATGGGTAGAACTTAAAAACAAAAAGGGGGCAAGCACTTTGCTGGGAGTGTACTATAGGCCCCCAAACAGTCAGGGGGAGATAGAGGAACAGATATGTAGGCAAATCTCAGAAAAGTGCGAAAATAATAGGGTAATAATAGTGGGGGATTTCAATTTCCCCAATATAAATTGGGATAGTCAGAGTGTGAAAGGCTTAGAGGGTGCAGAATTCTTAAAGTGCATCCAGGAGAGCTTTTTGAGCCAACATGTAGAAAGTCCTACAAGAGAGGGGGCGGTACTGGACCTAATTCTGGGGAATGTAGCCGGGCAAGTGGTGGAAGTGTCAGTAGGAGAGCATTTTGGCGACAGTGACCATAATTCGGTGAGATTTAAGGTGGTCATGGAAAAAGACAAAGACGGCCCGGAAATAAGGGTTCTAAATTGGGGGAGGGCCGATTTTAATATGATAAGGCAGGATCTGGCCAAAGTGGACTGGGAGCAGCTACTTATAGGAAAATCCACATCAAAACAGTGGGAGACTTTCAAAAGGGAAATAGAGAGAGTACAACGCCAACATGTTCCTGTAAAGGTCAAGGGTGGGACCAACAAGCAAAGGGAACCTTGGATGACAAGGGATATACAAAAATGCATTAGAAATAAAAGGGGGGCTTTTGGCAGTTACAAAAGACTAAAGACGGAAGAAGCCCTAGAGGAGTATAAAAAGTGCAGGGGCATACTTAAAAAAGAAATTAGGAGGGCGAGGAGGGGCCATGAAATAACACTGGCGAGCAAAATAAAGGAAAATCCTAAGATGTTTTATAAGTATATTAAGGGCAAGAGGATAACCAGGGAAAGGGTAGGGCCCATTAGGGACCAAAGTGGCAATCTGTGTGTAGAGCCAGATGATGTAGGCGGGGTTTTAAATGAATTTTTTGCATCTGTGTTCACTATGGAGAAAGACGATGCAGGCATAGAAATCGGGCAAGGGGACTGTGACATACTTGAACATATTAGCATCGAGAGGGAGGAAGTGCTAGCGGTTTTAGCAGGCCAAAAAGTGGATAAATCCCCAGGCCCGGACGAGATGTATCCCAGGCTGTTGTGTGAGGCAAAGGAGGAGATTGCAGGGGCTCTGACACAAATTTTCAGAACCTCTCTGGCCACAGGGGATGTACCAGAGGACTGGAGAACAGCTAACGTAGTACCATTATTCAAGAAGGGTAGCAGGGATAAACCAGGGAATTACAGGCCAGTGAGCCTAACATCTGTGGTAGGGAAATTATTGGAAAAAATTCTGAGGGACAAAATTAGTCTCCACTTGGAGAGGCAAGGATTAATCGGGGATAGTCAGCATGGCTTTGTCAAGGGTAAATCATGTCTGACAAATCTGATTGAATTTTTCGAGGGGGTGACTAGGGGGGTGGATGAGGGAAATGCTGTGGATGTGGTTTACATGGACTTCAGTAAAGCTTTTGACAAAGTCCCGCATAGGAGGCTGGTCAAGGAGGTAAGAGCCCATGGGATCCAGGGTGCCTTGGCGCGTTGGATCCTAAACTGGCTGAGTGGCAGGAGGCAGAGGGTGATGGTCGAAGGTTGCTTTTGTGACTGGAAGCCTGTGTCCAGTGGGGTACCTCAGGGATCGGTGCTGGGTCCCTTGTTGTTTGTGATCTACATGAATGACTTGGATGAGAATGTAAATGGTATGATCAGTAAGTTCGCAGACGACACGAAAATTGGTGGGGTGGTAAATTGCGAGGAGGAAAGCCTCAGGCTACAGGACGATATAAACGGGTTGGTCAGATGGGCGGAAAAGTGGCAAATGGAATTTAACCCTGAAAAGTGCGAGGTGATGCATTTTGGACGGACAAATAAGGCAAGGGAATACACAATGAGTGGTAGGACCCTAGGAAGTACAGAGGGTCAGAGGGACCTTGGTGTACATGTACATAGATCCCTGAAGGCAGCGGAACAGGTAGATAAGGTGGTTAAAAAGGCATATGGGATACTTGCCTTCATTAGCCGAGGCATGGAATATAAGAGCAGGGAGGTTATGATGGAGCTGTACAAAACGCTGGTGAGGCCACAGCTGGAGTACTGTGTGCAGTTCTGGTCGCCTCACTATAGGAAGGATGTGATTGCTTTGGAGAGGGTGCAGAGAAGATGCCCCAGGATGTTACCTGGGATGGAGCGCCTCAGCTATGAAGAGAGGCTGGACAGGCTGGGGTTGTTTTCCTTGGAGCAAAGAAGGCTGAGGGGGGACCTGATTGAGGTGTACAAAATGATGAGGGGCATAAATAGGGTAGATAAAGAGGAACTTTTCCCCTTAGTAGGGGGGTCAATAACAAGGGGGCATAGATTCAGGGTAAGGGGCAGGAGATTTAGAGGGGATTTGAGGAGGAACCTTTTCACCCAGAGGGTGGTTGGAATGTGGAACTCAATGCCTGAAAGGGTGGTAGATACAGGAACCCTCACAACATTCAAGAAGCATTTGGATGAGCACTTGAAATGCCATTGCATACAAGGCTATGGACCAAATGCTGGAAAATGGGATTAGACTGGACAGGGATGGATGGGCGGCGCGGACACGATGGGCCGAAGGGCCTCTTTCTGTGCTGTAAAACTCTATGACTCTATGACTTACACTAGAGGTGACCGTGCTGCTCTATTGCTAGTGGTACCTACACTTACACTGGAGGTGACCGTGCTCCTCTGTCACTAGTGGAAACTACACTCACTCTAGAGGTGAACGTGCTCCTCTGCTACTAGTGGTACCTACACTTACAATAGTGGTGACCGTGCTCCTCAATTACCAGTGGTACATACAATTACACTAGCGGTGACCGTGCTCCTCTGTTACTAATGGTACCTGCACTTACACAAGAGGTGAACTTCCTCCTCTGTTACTAGTGGTACCTACACTTACACTAGATGTGGCCATTCTCCTCTGTTACTAGTGGTACCTACACTTACACAAGAGGTGACCGTACTCCTCTGTTACTAGTGGTACCTACACTTACACTGGAGGCTACCATGCTCCTCTGTTACTAGTGGAACCTACTCTTAAATTAGTGGTGAACCTGCTCCTGTGTAACGAACAGTACCTACACTTACACTAGAGGGGACCGTGCTCTTCTGTTACGAGTGGTATCTACGCTTACACTACAGGTGACCGTGCTGCTCTGTTACTAGTTGTACCTACACTTACACTAGAGGTGACCGTGCTCCTCTGTTACAAGTGGAACGTACACTTACACTAGCTGTGACCGAGCTCCTCTGTTACCAGTTGTACCTACATTTACACTAGAGGTGACCATGCTCCTCTGTTAATCGTGGTACCTACACTTACACTAGAGGTGACCGTGCTCATCTGTTACTAGTGGTACCTACACTTACACGAGAGCTGACCATGCTCCTCTGTTACTGGTGGAACCTACACTTACACTAGAGCTGACCGTGCTCCTCTGTTACTCGTGGAACCTACACTTACACTCGAAGTGACCGTGCTCCACTGTTACTAGTGGTACCTACACTTACACTACAGGTGACCATGCTCCTTTGTTACGAGTGGAAGCTACACTTACACTAGAGGTGACCGTGCTCCTCTGTTACTAATTGTACCTACACTTACACTAGAGGTGACCGTGCTCATCTGTGACTAGTGGTACCTACACTTACACTAGAGGGGACCGCGCTCCTCTGTGACGAGTGGTACGTACACTTACACTAGAGGTGAACGTGCTCCTCTGTTATTAGTGGTGCCTAAACTTGCACGAGAGGTGACCGTGCTCCTCTGTTACTAGTGGTACCTACACTTACACTAGAGGTGACTGTGCTCCTCTGTTACTACTGGTACCTACACTTACACTAGAAGTGTCCGTGCTCCTCTGTTATTAGTCGTACCTACAATTACACCCGAGGTTAAAGTGCTCCTCTGTTACTAGTGGTACCTATACTTACTCTGGGGGTGACCATGCACCTCTTTTACTAGTGGAACCTAAACTTACAATCGTGGTGAGCGGGCTCCTCTGCTACTAGCGTAATCGACACTTACACTAGAGATGACCGTCCTCCTCTGGTACTCGTGGTACCTACACTTACACTAGAGGTGACCGTGCTCCTCCATAGCTAGTGGTACCAACATGTACATTAGAGGGGAACGTGCTCCTCTGTTACAAGTTGAACCTACAATTACACAAGAGTTGACCCTGTTCCTCTGTTAATATTTGTACCTACATTTACTCTGGAGGGACCTGCACATTGGGTTTCCAACCCTGGGACTGTACATGTGGATTCCAACACTGGGACTGTACATGGGGATTGCAGCCCTGGGAATCTACATGGGGATTCCAACTCTGGGAATGTACATGGGGATTGCAGCCCTGGGACTCTACATGGGGATTCCAACCCTGGGACTGCACATAGGGATTCTAACCCTGGGAATGTACATGGGGATACTAAAACTGTTACAGGACATGGGGATTCCAACCCTGGCACTGTACATGGGGATTCTAATCCTGGGAATGTACATGAGGATTCTAACCCCATGAATGCCCATGGGGATTCCAGGCATGTGACTGTACATGGGGATTCTAACCCTGTGACTGTACATGGGGATCCAAAACCTGGGACTGTACAGTAGAATTCTATCCCTGGGGCCTTACATGGGGATGCCAACCCTGTGACTGTACATGGGGATTCTCGCCCTGGGACTGTACATGGGGATTCTAACCCTGGGAGAGCACATGGGTTTCCAACCCAGTGAGTGCACATGGGGATTCCAACCCTGGGTTCATACACGGGGATTCTAACCCTTGGACTGTACATGGGGAATCCAACCCTGGGACTGTACATGGGGATTCCATCCCTGGGACTGTACTTGGGGATTCTAACCCTGGGACTGTACATGGGGATTCCAAATCTAGGACCGTACATGGGGATTCCATCCTGGGACTGTACATGGAACTTGCTGCCCTGGGACTGTACATGGGGATTGCAACCCTGGGACAGTACATGGGGATTCCAACCCTGTGACTGTACATGGGGATTCTACCCTTGGGACTGTACATGGGATTTCTAAACCTGGGACCTTACATGGGGATTCACACCCTGTGACTGTACCTGAGGATTCTACCCCTGGGACTGTATATGGGGATTCCAACCCTGGGACTAGACATGGGGAGTCCAGCCTGGGACTGTACATGGGGATTCCATTCCTGGGATTGTACTTGGGGATGCTAACCCTGGGACTGTACATGGGGATTCCAAATCTAGGACCATACATGGGGATTCCAGCCCTGCGACTGTACATGGAAATTGCAGACCTGGGACTGTACCTGGGGATTTCAACCCTGGGATAGTACATGGGGATTCCAACCCTGTGACTGTACATCGGGATTCTACCCTTGGGACTGTACATGGGGATTCCAACCCTGGGACTGTGCATGGGGATACTACCCCTGGGACTGTACATGGGATTTCTAACCCTGGGACCTTACTTGGGGATTCAATCCCTATGACTGTTCATGAGGATTCTACCCCTGGGACTGTACATGGGGATTCAAATCCTGGGACTGTACATGGGGATTCCAACCCTGGGACTGTACATGGGGATTGCAGCCCTGGGACTGTACATGGTGATTCCAGCCCTGGGACTGTACATGGGGATTCCAAACCCTGGGACTGTAGATGGGGATTCCATACCAGGGACCGTACATGGGGTTTCCAACCCTGGGACTGTACATGGGGATTCCAGCCCTGGGACTGTACATGGGGATTTAAAACCCTCGGACTGTACATGAGGATTCGAACCCTGGGACTGTACATGAGGATTCTAATCCTGGGAATGTACAAGGGGATTCCAACCCTGGGACTGTACATGGGGATTCTAACCCTGAGACTGTAGATGGGTAATCCAACCCTGGGGCCCTACATGGGTATTCTTACCCTGGGACAGTACATGAGAATTCCAACCCTGGGACTGTACATGAGGTTTCAAACCCTGGGACTGTACATGGGGATTCCAACCCTTGGACTTTACATGGGGAATCCAACCCTGGGACTGTACATGTGTATTCTAACCCTGTGACTGTACATGGGAATACTAACCCTGTCACTTTACATGGGAATACTAACCCTGGGAAAGTACATGGGGATTCTAACCATGGGACTGTACATGGGGATTCCTACCCTGGTACTGTACATAGGGATTCCAACAATGGGACTGTACATGGGGATTCCAAACCTGGGACTGTACATGGGGATTCTACCCTTGGGACTGTACATGGGGATTCCAACACTGGGACTTTACAAGGGGATCCTACCGCTGGGACTGTACATGGGGATTCTAACCCTGGGACCATACATGGGTATTCCAACCCTGTGACTGTACATGAGGATTCTACCCCTGGTACTGTACATGGGGATTGCAACCCTGGGAGTGTACATCGGGATTCTAAACCAGTGACTGTACATCGGGATTCCAACCCTGGGACTGCAGATGGGGTTTCTAAAGCAGGGACTGTACATGGGTTTTCCAACCCTGGCACTGTATATGGGGATTCAAACCCTCGGACTGTACATGGGGATTCCAACCCTGGGACTGTATATGGAGATTCTAAACCAGGGATTGTACTTAGTGATTTGAACCCTGGGACTGTATATGGGGATTCTAAACCAGGGACTGTACATGGGGATCCAAACTCTTGGACTGTATATGGAGATTCTCAACCAGGGATTGTACTTGGGGATTCAATCCCTGTGACTGTACATGGGAATACTAACCCTGGGAATGTACATGGGGATTCTAAACCTGGGACTGTACATGGGGATTCCTACCCTGGGACTGTACATGTGGATTCCAACACTGGGACTGTACATGGGGATTCCAACCCTGGGATTGTACATGGGGATTGCAGCCCTGGGACTGTACATGGGGATTCCAACCCTGGGGCTGCACATGGGGATTCTAACCCTGGGAATGTACATGGGGATACTAAAACAGTGACAGGACATGGGGATTCCAACCCTGGCACTGTACATGGCGATTCTAAACCTGGGAATTTACATGTGTCTTCTAACCCCGTGACTGTCCATGGGGATTCCAGGCCTGTGACTGTACATGGGGATTCTAACCCTGTGACTGTACATGGGGATTCAAACCTTGTGACTTTAGAGGAGAATTCTAACCATGGGGCCTTACATGGGGATGCCAACCCTGTGACTGTACATGGGGATGCTTCCCCTGGGACTGTACATGGGGATTCTAACCCTGGGACAGCAAATGGGGATTCCAACCCAGTGAATGTACATGGGGATTCCAACCCAGGGACGATACACGGGGATTCTAACCCTGGGACTGTACATGGGGAATCCAACCCTGCGACTGTACATGGGGATTTCAACCCTGGGACAGTACATGGGGATTCCAACCATGTGACTGTACATGGGAATTCTACCCTTGGGACTGTACATGGGGATGCCAACCCTGGGATTGTACATGGGGATTCTACCCCTGGGACTGTACATGGGGATGCCAACCCTGGGATTGTACATGGGGATTCTACCCCTGGGACTGTACATGGGATTTCTAACCCTGGGACCTTACATGGGGATTCAATCCCTATGACTGCACATGAGGATTCTACCCCTGGGACTGTACATGGGGATTCAAAACCTGGGACTGTACATGGGGATTCTAACCCTGGGACTGTACATGGGGATTGCAGCCCTGGGACTGTACATGGGGATTCCAAACCCTGGGACTGTACATGGGGATTGCAGCCCTGGGACCGTACATGGGGATTCCAAACCCTGGGACTGTAGATGGGGATTCCATACCAGGGACTGTACATGGGGATTCTAACCCTGAGACTGTAGATGGGTAATCCAACCCTGGGGCCCTACATGGGTATTCTTACCCTGGGACAGTACATGAGAATTCCAACCCTGGGACTGTACATGAGGTTTCAAACCCTGGGACTGTACATGGGGATTCCAACCCTTGGACTTTACATGGGGAATCCAACCCTGGGACTGTACATGTGTATTCTAACCCTGTGACTGTACATGGGAATACTAACCCTGTCACTTTACATGGGAATACTAACCCTGGGAAAGTACATGGGGATTCTAACCATGGGACTGTACATGGGGATTCCTACCCTGGTACTGTACATAGGGATTCCAACAATGGGACTGTACATGGGGATTCCAAACCTGGGACTGTACATGGGGATTCTACCCTTGGGACTGTACATGGGGATTCCAACACTGGGACTTTACAAGGGGATCCTACCGCTGGGACTGTACATGGGGATTCTAACCCTGGGACCATACATGGGTATTCCAACCCTGTGACTGTACATGAGGATTCTACCCCTGGTACTGTACATGGGGATTGCAACCCTGGGAGTGTACATCGGGATTCTAAACCAGTGACTGTACATCGGGATTCCAACCCTGGGACTGCAGATGGGGTTTCTAAAGCAGGGACTGTACATGGGTTTTCCAACCCTGGCACTGTATATGGGGATTCAAACCCTCGGACTGTACATGGGGATTCCAACCCTGGGACTGTATATGGAGATTCTAAACCAGGGATTGTACTTAGTGATTTGAACCCTGGGACTGTATATGGGGATTCTAAACCAGGGACTGTACATGGGGATCCAAACTCTTGGACTGTATATGGAGATTCTCAACCAGGGATTGTACTTGGGGATTCAATCCCTGTGACTGTACATGGGAATACTAACCCTGGGAATGTACATGGGGATTCTAAACCTGGGACTGTACATGGGGATTCCTACCCTGGGACTGTACATGTGGATTCCAACACTGGGACTGTACATGGGGATTCCAACCCTGGGATTGTACATGGGGATTGCAGCCCTGGGACTGTACATGGGGATTCCAACCCTGGGGCTGCACATGGGGATTCTAACCCTGGGAATGTACATGGGGATACTAAAACAGTGACAGGACATGGGGATTCCAACCCTGGCACTGTACATGGCGATTCTAAACCTGGGAATTTACATGTGTCTTCTAACCCCGTGACTGTCCATGGGGATTCCAGGCCTGTGACTGTACATGGGGATTCTAACCCTGTGACTGTACATGGGGATTCAAACCTTGTGACTTTAGAGGAGAATTCTAACCATGGGGCCTTACATGGGGATGCCAACCCTGTGACTGTACATGGGGATGCTTCCCCTGGGACTGTACATGGGGATTCTAACCCTGGGACAGCAAATGGGGATTCCAACCCAGTGAATGTACATGGGGATTCCAACCCAGGGACGATACACGGGGATTCTAACCCTGGGACTGTACATGGGGAATCCAACCCTGCGACTGTACATGGGGATTTCAACCCTGGGACAGTACATGGGGATTCCAACCATGTGACTGTACATGGGAATTCTACCCTTGGGACTGTACATGGGGATGCCAACCCTGGGATTGTACATGGGGATTCTACCCCTGGGACTGTACATGGGGATGCCAACCCTGGGATTGTACATGGGGATTCTACCCCTGGGACTGTACATGGGATTTCTAACCCTGGGACCTTACATGGGGATTCAATCCCTATGACTGCACATGAGGATTCTACCCCTGGGACTGTACATGGGGATTCAAAACCTGGGACTGTACATGGGGATTCTAACCCTGGGACTGTACATGGGGATTGCAGCCCTGGGACTGTACATGGGGATTCCAAACCCTGGGACTGTACATGGGGATTGCAGCCCTGGGACCGTACATGGGGATTCCAAACCCTGGGACTGTAGATGGGGATTCCATACCAGGGACTGTACATGGGGATTCTAACCCTGAGACTGTAGATGGGTAATCCAACCCTGGGGCCCTACATGGGTATTCTTACCCTGGGACAGTACATGAGAATTCCAACCCTGGGACTGTACATGAGGTTTCAAACCCTGGGACTGTACATGGGGATTCCAACCCTTGGACTTTACATGGGGAATCCAACCCTGGGACTGTACATGTGTATTCTAACCCTGTGACTGTACATGGGAATACTAACCCTGTCACTTTACATGGGAATACTAACCCTGGGAAAGTACATGGGGATTCTAACCATGGGACTGTACATGGGGATTCCTACCCTGGTACTGTACATAGGGATTCCAACAATGGGACTGTACATGGGGATTCCAAACCTGGGACTGTACATGGGGATTCTACCCTTGGGACTGTACATGGGGATTCCAACACTGGGACTTTACAAGGGGATCCTACCGCTGGGACTGTACATGGGGATTCTAACCCTGGGACCATACATGGGTATTCCAACCCTGTGACTGTACATGAGGATTCTACCCCTGGTACTGTACATGGGGATTGCAACCCTGGGAGTGTACATCGGGATTCTAAACCAGTGACTGTACATCGGGATTCCAACCCTGGGACTGCAGATGGGGTTTCTAAAGCAGGGACTGTACATGGGTTTTCCAACCCTGGCACTGTATATGGGGATTCAAACCCTCGGACTGTACATGGGGATTCCAACCCTGGGACTGTATATGGAGATTCTAAACCAGGGATTGTACTTAGTGATTTGAACCCTGGGACTGTATATGGGGATTCTAAACCAGGGACTGTACATGGGGATCCAAACTCTTGGACTGTATATGGAGATTCTCAACCAGGGATTGTACTTGGGGATTCAATCCCTGTGACTGTACATGGGAATACTAACCCTGGGAATGTACATGGGGATTCTAAACCTGGGACTGTACATGGGGATTCCTACCCTGGGACTGTACATGTGGATTCCAACACTGGGACTGTACATGGGGATTCCAACCCTGGGATTGTACATGGGGATTGCAGCCCTGGGACTGTACATGGGGATTCCAACCCTGGGGCTGCACATGGGGATTCTAACCCTGGGAATGTACATGGGGATACTAAAACAGTGACAGGACATGGGGATTCCAACCCTGGCACTGTACATGGCGATTCTAAACCTGGGAATTTACATGTGTCTTCTAACCCCGTGACTGTCCATGGGGATTCCAGGCCTGTGACTGTACATGGGGATTCTAACCCTGTGACTGTACATGGGGATTCAAACCTTGTGACTTTAGAGGAGAATTCTAACCATGGGGCCTTACATGGGGATGCCAACCCTGTGACTGTACATGGGGATGCTTCCCCTGGGACTGTACATGGGGATTCTAACCCTGGGACAGCAAATGGGGATTCCAACCCAGTGAATGTACATGGGGATTCCAACCCAGGGACGATACACGGGGATTCTAACCCTGGGACTGTACATGGGGAATCCAACCCTGCGACTGTACATGGGGATTTCAACCCTGGGACAGTACATGGGGATTCCAACCATGTGACTGTACATGGGAATTCTACCCTTGGGACTGTACATGGGGATGCCAACCCTGGGATTGTACATGGGGATTCTACCCCTGGGACTGTACATGGGGATGCCAACCCTGGGATTGTACATGGGGATTCTACCCCTGGGACTGTACATGGGATTTCTAACCCTGGGACCTTACATGGGGATTCAATCCCTATGACTGCACATGAGGATTCTACCCCTGGGACTGTACATGGGGATTCAAAACCTGGGACTGTACATGGGGATTCTAACCCTGGGACTGTACATGGGGATTGCAGCCCTGGGACTGTACATGGGGATTCCAAACCCTGGGACTGTACATGGGGATTGCAGCCCTGGGACCGTACATGGGGATTCCAAACCCTGGGACTGTAGATGGGGATTCCATACCAGGGACTGTACATGGGGTTTCCAACCCTGGCACTCTACATGGGGATTCAAACCCTCGGACTGTACATGAGGATTCGAACCCTGGGACTGTACATGAGGATTCTAATCCTGGGACTGTACAAGGGGATTCCAACCCTGGGACTGTACATGGGGATTCTAACCCTGAGACTGTAGATGGGTAATCCCACCCTGGGACCCTACATGGGTATTCTTACCCTGGGACAGTACATGAGAATTCCAAATCTGGGACTGTACATGAGATTTCAAACCCTGGGACTGTACATGTGGTTTCCAACCCTTCGACTTTACATGGGGAATCCAACGCTGGGACTGTACATGGGTCTTCTAATCCTGTGACTACATGGGAATACTAAACCTGTCACTTTACATGGGAATACTAACCCTGGGAAAGTACATGGGGATTCTAACCATGGGACTGTACATGGGGATTCCTACCCTGGTACTGTACATGGGGATTCCAACAATGGGACTGTACATGGGGATTCCAAACCTGGGACTGTACATTGGTATTCTAACCCTGGGAGTGCACATCTGAATTCTAAACCAGTGACTGTACATGGGGATTCCAACCCTGGGACTGTAGATGGAGATTCTAAACCAGGGATTTTACTTGTGGATTCGAACCCTGTGACAGTGCCTGGGGATTCTAAACCAGGGACTGTACAAGTGGATTCCAACCCTCGTACTGTACATGGGGATTTTACCACGGTGACTCTACATGGGGATTTTAACCCTGGGACAGTACATGAGGAATCAAACCCTGGGACTGTACATGGGGTTTCTAAACCTGCGACTGAACATGGGGAATCCAACCCTGGGACTCTTTTGGGGGATTCGAACCCTCGGAATGTACATGAGGATTCGAAACCTGGGACTGTACATGAGGATTCTAATCCTGGGACTGTACAAGGGGATTCCAACCCTGGGACTGTACATGGGGATTCTAACCCTGAGACTGTAGATGGGTAATCCCACCCTGGGACCCTACATGGGTATTCTTACCCTGGGACAGTACATGAGAATTCCAACCCTGGGACTGTACATGAGATTTCAAACCCTGGGACTGTACATGGGGTTTCCAACCCTTCGACTTTACATGGGGAATCCAACGCTGGGACTGTACATGGGTATTCTAACCCTGTGACTGTACATGGGAATACTAAACCTGTCACTTTACATGGGAATACTAACCCTGGGAAAGTACATGGGGATTCTAACCATGGGACTGTACATGGGGATTCCTACCCTGGTACTGTACATGGGGATTCCAACAATGGGACTGTACATGGGGATTCCAAACCTGGGACTGTACATGGGGATTCCTACCCTGGTACTGTACATGGGGATTCCAACAATGGGACTGTACATGGGGATTCCAAACCTGGGACTGTACATTGGTATTCTAACCCTGGGAGTGCACATCGGGATTCTAAACCACTGACTGTACATGGGGATTCCAACCCTGGGACTGTAGATGGAGATTCTAAACCAGGGATTTTACTTGAGGATTCGAACCCTGTGACAGTGCCTGGGGATTCTAAACCAGGGACTGTACAAGGGGATTCCAACCCTCGTACTGTACATGGGGATTTTACCACGGTGACTCTACATGGGGATTTTAACCCTGGGACAGTACATGAGGAATCAAACCCTGGGACTGTACATGGGGTTTCTAAACCTGCGACTGAACATGGGGAATCCAACCCTGGGACTGTACATGGGGTTTCTAAACCTGCGACTGAACATGGGGAATCCAACCCTGGGACTCTTTTGGGGGATTCGAACCCTCGGAATGTACATGGGTATTCCAACCCTGGGTCTGTACATGGGGATTCCAAACCTGGGACTGTACATGTGGATTCTTAACCTGGGGCTGCACATGTGGATTCTATCCCTGGGACTCCACATTGGGTTTCCAAACCTGGGACCGTACATGTGGATTCCAACACTGGGACTGTACATGGGGATTCCAACCCTGGGGCTGTACATGGGGATTCCAACCCTCGGACTGTACATGGGGATTCCAACTCTGTGACTGTACATGTTAATTCCATCCCTGGGACTCTACTTGGGGAATCTAACCCTGGGACTGTACATGGGGTTTCCAACTCTAGGACCGTACATGTGGATTCAAGCCCTGGGATTGTACATGGAGATTGCAGCCTTGGGTCTGCAACCCTGGGACTGTACATGGGGATTCCAACCCTGTGACTGTACATGGGGATTCTACCCTTGTGACTGTATATGCGGATTCCAACCCTGGGACTTTACAAGGGGATCCTACCGCTGGGACTGTACATGGGGATTCTAACCCTGGGACCGTACATGGGTATTCCAACCCTGTGACTATACATGAGGATTCTACCCCTGGTACTGTACATCGGGATTGCAACCCTGGGATTGTACGTGGGGATTCCAAACCTGGGACTGTACATGGGGATTCCAACCCTGGGATTGTACATGGGGATTACAACCCTGGGACTGGACATGGGGATTACAATCATGGGACTATACTTGGTGATTCTAACCCTGTAAATGCAGATGGGGATTCCAAACATGGGACTATACATGGGGATTCTAACCCTTGGAGTGTACATCGGGATTCTAAACCACTGACTGTACATGGGGATTCGAACTCTGGGACTGTAGATGGGGTTTCTAAACCAGGGACTGTACATGCGTTTTCCAACCCTGGCATTATACATGGGGATTCAAACGCTCGGACAGTACATGGGGGTTCCAACCCTGGGACTGTATATGGAGATTCTAAACCAGGGAATGTACTTAGGGCTTTGAACCCTGGGACTGTACATGGGGATTCTAAACCAGGGACTGTACATGGGGATCCAAACTCTTGGACTGTATATGGAGATTCTCAACCAGGGATTGTACTTGGGGATTCAATCCCTGTGACTGTACATGGGAATACTAACCTTGGAATGTACATGGGGATTCTAACCCTGGGACTGTACATGGGGATTCCTACCCTGGGACTGTACATGTGGATTCCAACACTGGGACTGTACATGGGGATTCCAACCCTGGGATTGTATATGGGGATTGCAGCCTTGGCACTGTACATGGGGATTCCAACCCTGGGACTGCACATGGGGATTCGAACCTTGTGACTGCAGAGGAGAATTCTAACCGTGGGGCCTTACATGGGGATGCCAACCCTGTGACTGTACATGGGGATGCTGCCCCTGGGACTGTACATGGGGATTCCAACCCTTGGACGTTACATGGGGAAACCAACCCTGGGACTGTACATGGGCATTCTAACCCTGTGATTGTACATGGGAATACTAACCCTGGGAAAGTACATGGGGATTCTAACAATGGGACTGTACATGGGGATTCCTACCCTGGGACTGTACATGGGGATTTCAACAATGGGACTGTACATGGGGATTCCAAACCTGGGACTGTACATGGGGATTCCAACCCTGTGACTGTACATGGGGATTCCATCCCTGGGACTGTACTTGGGGAATCTAACCCTGGGACTCTATATGGGGTTTCCAACATCTGGACTATACATGGGGATTCCAGCCCTGGGACTGTAAATGGAGATTGCAGACTTGGGACTGTACATGGGGATTGCAACCCTGAGATTGTACATGGGTATTCCAACCCTGTGACTGTACATGGGGATACTACCCTTGGGACTGTACATGGGGAGTCAAACCCTCGGACTGTACATTGGGATTCCAACCTTGGGACTGTATATGGAGATTCTAAATCAGAGATTGTATTAGGGCTTCGAACCCTTGGACTGTATATGGGGATTCTAAACCAGGGACTGCACATGGGGATCCAAACTCTTGGACTGTATATGGATATTCTCAACCAGGGATTGTACTTGGGGATTCAAACCCTGTGACTGTACATGGGAATACTAAGTCTGGGAATGTACATGGGGATTCTAACCCTGGGACTGTACATGGGGATTCCTACCCTGGGACTGTACATGTGGATTCTATCCCTGGGACTGCACATTGGGTTTCCAACCCTGGGACTGTACATGTGGATTCCAACACTGGGACTGTACATGGGGATTCCAACCCTGGGACTGTACATGGGGATTGCAGCCCTGGGACTGTACATGGGGATTCCAATCCTGGGACTGCACATGGGGATTCTAACCCTGGGAATGTACATGGGGATTCTAAAAAAATGACATTACATGGGGATTCGAACCCTGGCACTGTACATGGGGATTCTAAACCTGGGAAAGTACATGAGGATTCTAACCCCGTGACTGTCCTTGGGGATTCCAGGCCTGTGACTGTACATGGGGATTCTAACACTGTGACCGTACATGGGGATTCAAAACCTGTGACTGTAAATGGGGTATCAAACCCTGGGACCGTACAGGAGAATTCTAACCCTGGGTCCTTACATGGGGATGCCAACCCTGTGACTGTACATGGGGATTCTGCACCTGGGACTGTACATGGGGATTCCAACCCTGGGACAGCACATTGGGATTCCAATCCAGTGAGTGTACATGGGGATTCCAACCCTGGGAATATACACGGGGATTCTGAAGCTGGGACTGTACATGGGGAATCCAACCCTGGGACAGTACATGGGGATTCCATCCCTGTGACTGTACTTTGGGATTCTAACCCTGGGACTGTACATGGGGATTCCAACTCTAGGAACGTACATGGGGATTCCAGCCCTGGTACTGTTCATGGAACTTGCTGCCCTGGGACTGTACATGGGGATTGCAACCCTGGGACAGTACATGGGGATTCCAACCCTGTGATTTTACATGGGCATTCTACCCTTGGGACTGTACATGGGATTGCTAACCATGGGACCTTACATGTGGATTCAAACCCTGTGACTGTACATGATGATTCTACCCCTGGGACTGTATATGGGGATTCCAAGCCTGGGACTATACATGGGGATTCCAGCCCTGGGACTGTACATGTGGATTCCATTCCTGGGACTGTACCTGGGGATGCTAACCCTGGGACTGTACACGGGGATTCCAAATCTAGGGCTGCACATGGGGATTCCAGCCCTGGGACTGTACATGGAAATTGCAGCTCTGGGAATGTACCTGGGGATTTCAACCCTGGGACTGTACATGGGGATTCCAACCCTGTGACTGTACATGGGGATTCTACCCTTGGGAATTTACATGGGGATTCCAACCCTGGGACTGTACATGGGGATTCTACCCCTGCGAATGTACATGGGATTTCTAACCCTGGGACCTTACAGGCGGATTCAAACAATATGACTGTACATGAGGATTCTACCCCTGGGACTGTACATGGGGATTCAAACCCTGGGACTGTACATGGGGTTTCCAACCCTGGGACTGTACATGGGGATTGCAGCCCTGAGGCTGTACATGGGGATTCCAATCCCTGGGACTGTACATGGGGATTCCATACCAGGGACTGTACATGGGGTTTCCAACCCTGGCACTGTACATGTGGATTCAAACCCTCGGACTGTACATGGGGATTCCAAACCTGGGACTGTATATGGAGATTCTAAAACAGGGATTGGACTTAGGGATGCGAACCCTGGGAATGTACATGGGGATTCCTACCCTGGGACTGTACATACGGATTATCTCCCTGGGACTGCACATTGGGTTTCCAGCCCTGGGAGTGTACATGTGGATTCCAACACTGGGACTGTACATGGGGATTCCAACCCTGGGGCTGTACATGGGGATTCCAACCCTGGGACTGTACATGGGGATTCCAACCGTGGGACTGCACAAGAGGTTTCCAACCCTGGGACTGTAGATGGGGTTTCTAACCCTGGGAATGTAGATGGGGATTCCAACACTGGGACTGTACAGGGGGATTCTAACCCCAGGACTGTACATGGGGAATCCAACCCTGGGACTGTACATGGGGATTCCATCCCTGGGACTGTACTTGGAGATTCTAACACTGGGACTGTACATGGGGATTTCTACCCTGGGACTGTACATGTGGATTCTATCCCTGGGACTGCACATTGGGTTTCCAAACCTGCGACTTAACATGTGGATTCCAAAACTGGGACTGTACATGGGGATTCCAACCCTGGGATTGTACATGGGGATTGCAGCCCTGGGACTGTACATTGGGATTCCAACCCTGGGACTGCACATGGGGATTCTAACCCTGGGAATGTACATGGGGATTCTAAAACAGTGACAGGACATTGGGATTCCATCCCTGGCACTGTACATGGGGATGCTAAACCTGGGACTGTACATGAGGATTCTAACCCCGTGACTGTCCATGGGGATTCCAGGCCTGTGATTGTACATGGGGATTTTAAACCTGTGACTGTACATGGGGGTTCAAACCCTGGGGCTGTACAGCAGAATTCTAACCCTGGGCCCTTACATGGGGATGCCAACCCTGTGACTGTACATGGGGATTCTGCCCCTGGGACTATACATGGGGATTCTAATCCTGGGACAGCACATGGGGATTCCAACCCAGTGAGTGTACATGGGGAATCCAACCCTGGGACTGTACATGGGAATTCCATCCATGGGACTGTACTTGGGGATTCTAAACCTGGGACTGTACATGGGGATTCCAACTCTAGGATCGTACATGGGGATTCCAGCCCTGGGACTGTACATGGAACTTGCTGCCCTGGAACTGTACATGGAGATTGCAACCCTGGGACAGTACATGTGGATACCAACCCTGTGACTGTACATGGGGATTCTACCCTTGGGACTGTACATGGGATTTCTAACCCTGGGACCTTACATAGGGATTCAAACCCTGTGACTGTACTTGAGGATTCTACCTCTCGGACTGTATATGGGGATTCCAACCCTGGGATTGTACTTGGGGATGCTAACCCTGGAACTGTACATGGGGATTCCAAATCTAGGACCATACATGGGGATTCCAGCCCTGGGACTGTACATGGAACTTGCTGCCCTGGGACTGTACATGGGGATTGCAACCCTGGGACAGTACATGGGGATTCCAACCCTGTGATTTTACATGGGCATTCTACCCTTGGGACTGTACATGGGATTGCTAACCATGGGACCTTACATGTGGATTCAAACCCTGTGACTGTACATGATGATTCTACCCCTGGGACTGTATATGGGGATTCCAAGCCTGGGACTATACATGGGGATTCCAGCCCTGGGACTGTACATGTGGATTCCATTCCTGGGACTGTACCTGGGGATGCTAACCCTGGGACTGTACACGGGGATTCCAAATCTAGGGCTGCACATGGGGATTCCAGCCCTGGGACTGTACATGGAAATTGCAGCTCTGGGAATGTACCTGGGGATTTCAACCCTGGGACTGTACATGGGGATTCCAACCCTGTGACTGTACATGGGGATTCTACCCTTGGGAATTTACATGGGGATTCCAACCCTGGGACTGTACATGGGGATTCTACCCCTGCGAATGTACATGGGATTTCTAACCCTGGGACCTTACAGGCGGATTCAAACAATATGACTGTACATGAGGATTCTACCCCTGGGACTGTACATGGGGATTCAAACCCTGGGACTGTACATGGGGTTTCCAACCCTGGGACTGTACATGGGGATTGCAGCCCTGAGGCTGTACATGGGGATTCCAATCCCTGGGACTGTACATGGGGATTCCATACCAGGGACTGTACATGGGGTTTCCAACCCTGGCACTGTACATGTGGATTCAAACCCTCGGACTGTACATGGGGATTCCAAACCTGGGACTGTATATGGAGATTCTAAAACAGGGATTGGACTTAGGGATGCGAACCCTGGGAATGTACATGGGGATTCCTACCCTGGGACTGTACATACGGATTATCTCCCTGGGACTGCACATTGGGTTTCCAGCCCTGGGAGTGTACATGTGGATTCCAACACTGGGACTGTACATGGGGATTCCAACCCTGGGGCTGTACATGGGGATTCCAACCCTGGGACTGTACATGGGGATTCCAACCGTGGGACTGCACAAGAGGTTTCCAACCCTGGGACTGTAGATGGGGTTTCTAACCCTGGGAATGTAGATGGGGATTCCAACACTGGGACTGTACAGGGGGATTCTAACCCCAGGACTGTACATGGGGAATCCAACCCTGGGACTGTACATGGGGATTCCATCCCTGGGACTGTACTTGGAGATTCTAACACTGGGACTGTACATGGGGATTTCTACCCTGGGACTGTACATGTGGATTCTATCCCTGGGACTGCACATTGGGTTTCCAAACCTGCGACTTAACATGTGGATTCCAAAACTGGGACTGTACATGGGGATTCCAACCCTGGGATTGTACATGGGGATTGCAGCCCTGGGACTGTACATTGGGATTCCAACCCTGGGACTGCACATGGGGATTCTAACCCTGGGAATGTACATGGGGATTCTAAAACAGTGACAGGACATTGGGATTCCATCCCTGGCACTGTACATGGGGATGCTAAACCTGGGACTGTACATGAGGATTCTAACCCCGTGACTGTCCATGGGGATTCCAGGCCTGTGATTGTACATGGGGATTTTAAACCTGTGACTGTACATGGGGGTTCAAACCCTGGGGCTGTACAGCAGAATTCTAACCCTGGGCCCTTACATGGGGATGCCAACCCTGTGACTGTACATGGGGATTCTGCCCCTGGGACTATACATGGGGATTCTAATCCTGGGACAGCACATGGGGATTCCAACCCAGTGAGTGTACATGGGGAATCCAACCCTGGGACTGTACATGGGAATTCCATCCATGGGACTGTACTTGGGGATTCTAAACCTGGGACTGTACATGGGGATTCCAACTCTAGGATCGTACATGGGGATTCCAGCCCTGGGACTGTACATGGAACTTGCTGCCCTGGAACTGTACATGGAGATTGCAACCCTGGGACAGTACATGTGGATACCAACCCTGTGACTGTACATGGGGATTCTACCCTTGGGACTGTACATGGGATTTCTAACCCTGGGACCTTACATAGGGATTCAAACCCTGTGACTGTACTTGAGGATTCTACCTCTCGGACTGTATATGGGGATTCCAACCCTGGGATTGTACTTGGGGATGCTAACCCTGGAACTGTACATGGGGATTCCAAATCTAGGACCATACATGGGGATTCCAGCCCTGGGACTGTACATGGAAATGGCAGCCCTGGGACTCTACCTGGGGATTTCAACCCTTGGACAGTACATGGGGATTCCAGCCTGGGACTGTACATGGGGAATCTAACCCTGGGACTGTACATGGGGTTTCCAACTCTAGGACCGTACATGTGGATTCAAGCCCTGGGATTGTACATGGAGATTGCAGCCTTGGGACTGCAACCCTGGGACTGTACATGGGGATTCCAACCCTGTGACTGTACATGGGGATTCTACCCTTGGGACTGTATATGCGGATTCCAACCCTGGGAATTTACAAGGGGATCCTACCGCTGGGACTGTACATGGGGATTCTAACCCTGGGACCGTACATGGGTATTCCAACCCTGTGACTGTACATGAGGATTCTACCCCTGGTACTGTACATGGGGATTGCAACCCTGGGATTGTACGTGGGGATTCCAAACCTGGGACTGTACATGGGGATTCCAACCCTGGGATTGTACATGGTGATTACAACCCTGGGACTGGACATGGGGATTACAATCATGGGACTATACTTGGTGATTCTAACCCTGTAAATGCAGATGGGGATTCCAAACATGGGACTATACATGGGGATTCTAACCCTTGGAGTGTACATCGGGATTTTAAACCACTGACTGTACATGGGGATTCCAACCCTGGGACTGTAGATGGGGTTTCTAAACCAGGGACTGTACATGCGTTTTCCAACCCTGGCATTGTACATGGGGATTCAAACGCTCGGACAGTACATGGGGGTTCCAACCCTGGGACTGTATATGGAGATTCTAAACCAGGGAATGTACTTAGGGCTTTGAACCCTGGGACTGTACATGGGGATTCTAAACCAGGGACTGTACATGGGGATCCAAACTCTTGGACTGTATATGGAGATTCTCAACCAGGGATTGTACTTGGGGATTCAATCCCTGTGACTGTACATGGGAATACTAACCTTGGAATGTACATGGGGATTCTAACCCTGGGACTGTACATGGGGATTCCTACCCTGGGACTGTACATGTGGATTCCAACACTGGGACTGTACATGGGGATTCCAACCCTGGGATTGTATATGGGGATTGCAGCCTTGGCACTGTACATGGGGATTCCAACCCTGGGACTGCACATGGGGATTCGAACCTTGTGACTGCAGAGGAGAATTCTAACCGTGGGGCCTTACATGGGGATGCCAACCCTGTGACTGTACATGGGGATGCTGCCCCTGGGACTGTACATGGGGATTCCAACCCTTGGACGTTACATGGGGAAACCAACCCTGGGACTGTACATGGGCATTCTAACCCTGTGATTGTACATGGGAATACTAACCCTGGGAAAGTACATGGGGATTCTAACAATGGGACTGTACATGGGGATTCCTACCCTGGGACTGTACATGGGGATTTCAACAATGGGAATATACATGGGGATTCCAAACCTGGGACTGTACATGGGGATTCCAACCCTGTGACTGTACATGGGGATTCCATCCCTGGGACTGTACTTGGGGAATCTAACCCTGGGACTCTATATGGGGTTTCCAACATCTGGACTATACATGGGGATTCCAGCCCTGGGACTGTACATGGAGATTGCAGACTTGGGACTGTACATGGGGATTGCAACCCTGAGATTGGACATGGGTATTCCAACCCTGTGACTGTACATGGGGATACTACCCTTGGGACTGTACATGGGGAGTCAAACCCTCGGACTGTACATTGGGATTCCAACCTTGGGACTGTATATGGAGATTCTAAATCAGAGATTGTATTAGGGCTTCGAACCCTTGGACTGTATATGGGGATTCTAAACCAGGGACTGCACATGGGGATCCAAACTCTTGGACTGTATATGGATATTCTCAACCAGGGATTGTACTTGGGGATTCAAACCCTGTGACTGTACATGGGAATACTAAGTCTGGGAATGTACATGGGGATTCTAACCCTGGGACTGTATATGGGGATTCCTACCCTGGGACTGTACATGTGGATTCTATCCCTGGGACTGCACATTGGGTTTCCAACCCTGGGACTGTACATGTGGATTCCAACACTGGGACTGTACATGGGGATTCCAACCCTGGGACTGTACATGGGGATTGCAGCCCTGGGACTGTACATGGGGATTCCAATCCTGGGACTGCACATGGGGATTCTAACCCTGGGAATGTACATGGGGATTCTAAAAAAATGACATTACATGGGGATTCGAACCCTGGCACTGTACATGGGGATTCTAAACCTGGGAAAGTACATGAGGATTCTAACCCCGTGACTGTCCTTGGGGATTCCAGGCCTGTGACTGTACATGGGGATTCTAACACTGTGACCGTACATGGGGATTCAAAACCTGTGACTGTAAATGGGGTATCAAACCCTGGGACCGTACAGGAGAATTCTAACCCTGGGTCCTTACATGGGGATGCCAACCCTGTGACTGTACATGGGGATTCTGCACCTGGGACTGTACATGGGGATTCTAACCCTGGGACAGCACATTGGGATTCCAATCCAGTGAGTGTACATGGGGATTCCAACCCTGGGAATATACACGGGGATTCTGAACCTGGGACTGTACATGGGGAATCCAACCCTGGGACTGTACATGGGGATTCCATCCCTGGGACTGTACTTTGGGATTCTAACCCTGGGACTGTACATGGGGATTCCAACTCTAGGAACGTACATGGGGATTCCAGCCCTGGTACTGTTCATGGAACTTGCTGCCCTGGGACTGTACATGGGGATTGCAACCCTGGGACAGTACATGGGGATTCCAACCCTGTGATTTTACATGGGCATTCTACCCTTGGGACTGTACATGGGATTGCTAACCATGGGACCTTACATGTGGATTCAAACCCTGTGACTGTACATGATGATTCTACCCCTGGGACTGTATATGGGGATTCCAAGCCTGGGACTGTACATGGGGATTCCAGCCCTGGGACTGTACATGTGGATTCCATTCCTGGGACTGTACCTGGGGATGCTAACCCTGGGACTGTACACGGGGATTCCAAATCTAGGGCTGCACATGGGGATTCCAGCCCTGGGACTGTACATGGAAATTGCAGCTCTGGGAATGTACCTGGGGATTTCAACCCTGGGACTGTACATGGGGATTCCAACCCTGTGACTGTACATGGGGATTCTACCCTTGGGAATTTACATGGGGATGCCAACCCTGGGACTGTACATGGGGATTCTACCCCTGCGAATGTACATGGGATTTCTAACCCTGGGACCTTACAGGCGGATTCAAACAATATGACTGTACATGAGGATTCTACCCCTGGGACTGTACATGGGGATTCAAACCCTGGGACTGTACATGGGGTTTCCAACCCTGGGACTGTACATGGGGATTGCAGCCCTGAGGCTGTACATGGGGATTCCAATCCCTGGGACTGTACATGGGGATTCCATACCAGGGACTGTACATGGGGTTTCCAACCCTGGCACTGTACATGTGGATTCAAACCCTCGGACTGTACATGGGGATTCCAAACCTGGGACTGTATATGGAGATTCTAAAACAGGGATTGGACTTAGGGATGCGAACCCTGGGAATGTACATGGGGATTCCTACCCTGGGACTGTACATACGGATTATCTCCCTGGGACTGCACATTGGGTTTCCAGCCCTGGGAGTGTACATGTGGATTCCAACACTGGGACTGTACATGGGGATTCCAACCCTGGGGCTGTACATGGGGATTCCAACCCTGGGACTGTACATGGGGATTCCAACCGTGGGACTGCACAAGAGGTTTCCAACCCTGGGACTGTAGATGGGGTTTCTAACCCTGGGAATGTAGATGGGGATTCCAACACTGGGACTGTACAGGGGGATTCTAACCCCAGGACTGTACATGGGGAATCCAACCCTGGGACTGTACATGGGGATTCCATCCCTGGGACTGTACTTGGAGATTCTAACACTGGGACTGTACATGGGGATTTCTACCCTGGGACTGTACATGTGGATTCTATCCCTGGGACTGCACATTGGGTTTCCAAACCTGCGACTTAACATGTGGATTCCAAAACTGGGACTGTACATGGGGATTCCAACCCTGGGATTGTACATGGGGATTGCAGCCCTGGGACTGTACATTGGGATTCCAACCCTGGGACTGCACATGGGGATTCTAACCCTGGGAATGTACATGGGGATTCTAAAACAGTGACAGGACATTGGGATTCCATCCCTGGCACTGTACATGGGGATGCTAAACCTGGGACTGTACATGAGGATTCTAACCCCGTGACTGTCCATGGGGATTCCAGGCCTGTGATTGTACATGGGGATTTTAAACCTGTGACTGTACATGGGGGTTCAAACCCTGGGGCTGTACAGCAGAATTCTAACCCTGGGCCCTTACATGGGGATGCCAACCCTGTGACTGTACATGGGGATTCTGCCCCTGGGACTATACATGGGGATTCTAATCCTGGGACAGCACATGGGGATTCCAACCCAGTGAGTGTACATGGGGAATCCAACCCTGGGACTGTACATAGGAATTCCATCCATGGGACTGTACTTGGGGATTCTAAACCTGGGACTGTACATGGGGATTCCAACTCTAGGATCGTACATGGGGATTCCAGCCCTGGGACTGTACATGGAACTTGCTGCCCTGGAACTGTACATGGAGATTGCAACCCTGGGACAGTACATGTGGATACCAACCCTGTGACTGTACATGGGGATTCTACCCTTGGGACTCTACATGGGATTTCTAACCCTGGGACCTTACATAGGGATTCAAACCCTGTGACTGTACTTGAGGATTCTACCTCTCGGACTGTATATGGGGATTCCAACCCTGGGATTGTACTTGGGGATGCTAACCCTGGAACTGTACATGGGGATTCCAAATCTAGGACCATACATGGGGATTCCAGCCCTGGGACTGTACATGGAAATGGCAGCCCTGGGACTCTACCTGGGGATTTCAACCCTGGGACAGTACATGGGGATTCCAGCCTGGGACTGTACATGGGGATTCCATTCCTGGGATTGTACTTGGGGATGCTAACCCTGGAACTGTACATGGGGATTCCAAATCTAGGACCATACATGGGTATTCCAGCCCTGGGACTGTACATGGAAATTGCAGCCCTGGGACTGTACCTGGGGATTTCAACCCTGGGACAGTACATGGGGATTCCAACCCTTTGACTGTACATGGGGATTCTACCCTTGGGACTGTACATGGGGATTCCAACCCTGGGACTGTACATGGGGATTCTACTCCTGGGACTGTACATGGGATTTCTAACCCTGGGACCTTACATGGGGATTCAATCCCTATGACTGTACATGAGGATTCTACCCCTGGGACTGTACATGTGGATTCAAAACCTGGGACTGTACATGGGGATTCTAACCCTCGGACTGTACATGGGGATTGCAGCCCTGGGACTGTACATGGGGATTCCAAACCCTGGGACTGTAGGTGGGGATTCCATACCAGGGACTGTACATGGGGTTTCCAATCCTGGCACTCTACATGGGGATTCAAACCCTCGGACTGTACATGAGGATTCGAAACCTGGGACTGTACATGAGGATTCTAATCCTGGGACTGTACAAGGGGATTCCAACCCTGGGACTGTACATGGGGATTCCAACCCTTGGACGTTACATGGGGAAACCAACCCTGGGACTGTACATGGGTATTCTAACCCTGTGATTGTACATGGGAATACTAACCCTGGGAAAGTATATGGGGATTCTAACAATGGGACTGTACATGGGGATTCCTACCCTGTGACTGTACATGGGGATTTCAACAATGGGACTGTACATGGGGATTCCAAACCTGGGACTGTACATGGGGATTCCAACCCTGTGACTGTACATGGTGATTCCATCCCTGGGACTGTACTTGGGGAATCTAACCCTGGGACTCTATATGGGGTTTCCAACATCTGGACCATACATGGGGATTCCAGCCCTGGGACTGTACATGGAGATTGCAGAATTGGGACTGTACATGGGGATTGCAACCCTGAGATTGTACATGGGTATTCCAACCCTGTGACTGTACATGGGGATACTACCCTTGGGACTGTACATGGGGATTCAAACCCTCGGACTGTACATTGGGATTCCAACCTTGGGACTGTATATGGAGATTCTAAACCAGGGATTGTATTAGGGCTTCGAACCCTTGGACTGTATATGGGGATTCTAAACCAGGGACTTCACATGGGGATCCAAACTCTTGGACTGTATATGGATATTCTCAACCAGGGATTGTACTTGGGGATTCAAACCCTGTGACTGTACATGGGAATACTAAGTCTGGGAATGTACATGGGGATTCTAACCCTGGGACTGTACATGGGGATTCCTACCCTGGGACTGTACATGTGGATTCTATCCCTGCGACTGCACATTGGGTTTCCAACCCTGGGACTGTACATGTGGATTCCAACACTGGGACTGTACATGGGGATTCCAACCCTGGGACTGTACATGGGGATTGCAGCCCTGGGACTGTACATGGGGATTCCAATCCTGGGACTGCACATGGGGATTCTAACCCTGGGAATGTACATGGGGATTCTAAAAAAATGACATTACATGGGGATTCGAACCCTGGCACTGTACATGGGGATTCTAAACCTGGGAAAGTACATGAGGATTCTAACCCCGTGACTGTCCATGGGGATTCCAGGCCTGTGACTGTACATGGGGATTCTAACACTGTGACTGTACATGGGGATTCAAACCCTGTGACTGTACATGGGGATTCAAACCCTGGGACTGTACAGGAGAATTGTAACCCTGGTTCCTTACATGGGGATGCCAACCCTGTGACTGTACATGGGGATTCTGCACCTGGGACTGTACATGGGGATTCTAACCCTGGGACAGCACATTGGGATTCCAATCCAGTGAGTGTACATGGGGATTCCAACCCTGGGACTATACATGGGGATTCTGACCCTTGGACTGTACATGGGGAATCCAACCCTGGGACTGTACATGGGGATTCCATCACTGGGACTGTACTTTGGGATTCTAACCCTGGGACTGTACATGGGGATTCCAACTCTAGGAACGTACATGGGGATTCCAGCCCTGGTACTGTTCATGGAACTTGCTGCCCTGGGACTGTACATGGGGATTGCAACCCTGGGACAGTACATGGGGATTCCAACCCTGTGATTGTACATGGGCATTCTACCCTTGGGACTGTACATGGGATTGCTAACCATGGGACCTTACATGTGGATTCAAACCCTGTGACTGTACATGATGATTCTACCCCTGGGACTGTATATGGGGATTCCAAGCCTGGGACTATACATGGGGATTCCAGCCCTGGGACTGTACAAGTGGATTCCATTCCTGGGACTGTACATGGGGATGCTAACCCTGGGACTGTACATGGGGATTCCAAATCTAGGGCTGTACATGGGGATTCCAGCCCTGGGACTGTACATGGAAATTGCAGCTCTGGGACTGTACCTGGGGATTTCAACCCTGGGACTGTACATGGGGATTCCAACCCTGTGACTGTACATGGGGATTCTACCCTTGGGAATTTACATGGGGATTCCAACCCTGGGACTGTACATGGGGATTCTACCCCTGCGAATGTACATGGGATTTCTAACCCTGGGACCTTACAGGCGGATTCAAACAATATGACTGTACATGAGGATTCTACCCCTGGGACTGTACATGGGGATTCAAACCCTGGGACTGTACATGGGGTTTCCAACCCTGGGGCTGTACATGGGGATTGCAGCCCTGAGGCTGTACATGGGGATTCCAATCCCTGGGACTGTACATGGGGATTCCATACCAGGGACTGTACATGGGGTTTCCAACCCTGGCACTGTACATGTGGATTCAAACCCTCGGACTGTACATGGGGATTCCAAACCTGGGACTGTATATGGAGATTCTAAAACAGGGATTGGACTTAGGGATGCGAACCCTGGGAATGTACATGGGGATTCCTACCCTGGGACTGTACATACGGATTATCTCCCTGGGACTGCACATTGGGTTTCCAGTCCTGGGAGTGTACATGTGGATTCCAACACTGGGACTGTACATGGGGATTCCAACCCTGGGGCTGTACATGGGGATTCCAACCCTGGGACTGTACATGGGGATTCCAACTGTGGGACTGCACAAGAGGTTTCCAACCCTGGGACTGTAGATGGGGTTTCTAACCCTGGGAATGTAGATGGGGATTCCAACACTGGGACTGTACACGGGGTTTCTAACCCCAGGACTGTACATGGGGAATCCCACCCTGGGACTGTACATGGGGATTCCATCCCTGGGACTGTACTTGGGGATTCTAACACTGGGACTGTACATGGGGATTTCTACCCTGGGACTGTACATGTGGATTCTATCCCTGGGACTGCACATTGGGTTTCCAACCCTGCGACTTAACATGTGGATTCCAAAACTGGGACTGTACATGGGGATTCCAACCCTGGGATTGTACATGGGGATTGCAGCCCTGGGACTGTACATTGGGATTCCAACCCTGGGACTGCACATGGGGATTCTAACCCTGGGAATGTACATGGGGATTCTAAAACAGTGACAGGACATTGGGATTCCATCCCTGGCACTGTACATGGGGATGCTAAACCTGGGACTGTACATGAGGATTCTAACCCCGTGACTGTCCATGGGGATTCCAGGCCTGTGATTGTACATGGGGATTTTAAACCTGTGACTGTACATGGGGATTCAAACCCTGGGGCTGTACAGCAGAATTCTAACCCTGGGCCCTTACATGGGGATGCCAACCCTGTGACTGTACATGGGGATTCTGCCCCTGGGATTATACATGGGGATTCTAATCCTGGGACAGCACATGGGGATTCCAACCAAGTGAGTGTACATGGGGAATCCAACCCTGGGACTGTACATGGGGATTCCATCCATGGGACTGTACTTGGCGATTCTAAACCTGGGACTGTACATGGGGATTCCAACTCTAGGATCGTACATGGGGATTCCAGCCCTGGGACTGTACATGGAACTTGCTGCCCTGGAACTGTACATGGAGATTGCAACCCTGGGACAGTACATGTGGATACCAACACTGAGACTGTACATGGGGATTCTACCCTTGGGACTGTACATGGGATTTCTAACCCTGGGACCTTACATGGGGATTCAAACCCTATGACTGTACATGAGGATTCTACCCCTGGGACTGTATATGGGGATTCCAACCCTGGGATTGTACTTGGGGATGCTAACCCTGGAACTGTACATGGGGATTCCAAATCTAGGACCATACATGGGGATTCCAGCCCTGGGACTGTACATGGAAATGGCAGCCCTGGGACTCTACCTGGGGATTTCAACCCTGGGACAGTACATGGGGATTCCAGCCTGGGACTGTACATGGGGATTCCATTCCTGGGATTGTACTTGGGGATGCTAACCCTGGAACTGTACATGGGGATTCCAAATCTAGGACCATACATGGGGATTCCAGCCCTGGGACTGTACATGGAAATTGCAGCCCTGGGACTGTACCTGGGGATTTCAACCCTGGGACAGTACATGGGGATTCCAACCCTTTGACTGTACATGGGGATTCCAACCCTGGGACTGTACATGGGGATTCTACTCCTGGGACTGTACATGGGATTTCTAACCCTGGGACCTTACATGGGGATTCAATCCCTATGACTGTACATGAGGATTCTACCCCTGGGAATGTACATGGGGATTCAATACCTGGGACTGTACATGTTGATTCCAACCCTGGGACTGTACATGTGGATTGCAGCCCTGGGACTGTACATGGGGATTCCAAACCCTGGGACTGTAGATGGGGATTCCATACCAGGGACTGTACATGGGGTTTCCAAACCTGGCACTGTACATGGGGGTTCAAACCCTCGGACTGTACATGAGGATTCGAACCCTGGGACTGTACATGAGGATTCTAATCCTGGGACTGTACAAGGGTATTCCAACCCTGGGACTGTACATGGGGATTCTAACCCTGAGACTGTAGATGGGTAATCACACCCTGGGACCTTACATGGGTATTCTTACCCTGGGACAGTACATGAGAATACCAACCCTTGGACTTTCCATGGGGAATCCAACCCTCGAACTGCACATGGGTATTCTAACCCTGTGACTGTACATGGGAGTACTAACCCTGTCACTTTAAATGGGAATACTAACCCTGGGAAAGTACATTGGGATTCTAACCATGGGACTGTACATGGGGATTCCTACCCTGGGAATGTACATGGGGATTCCAACAATGGGACTGTACATGGGGATTCCAAACCTGGGACTGCACATGGGAATTCCAAAACTGGGACTGTACATGGGCATTCAAACCCTGTGACTGTACATGGGGATTCTAACACTGTGACTGGACATGGGGATTCAAACCCTGGGACTGTACAGGAGAATTGTAACCCTGGGTCCTTACATGGGGATGCCAACCCTGTGACTGTACATGGGGATTCTGCACCTGGGACTGTACATGGGGATTCTAACCCTGGGACAGCACATTGGGATTCCAATCCAGTGAGTGTACATGGGGATTCCAACCCTGGGACTATACATGGGGATTCTGACCCTGGGACTGTACATGGGGAATCCAACCCTGGGACTGTACATGGGGATTCCATCCCTGGGACTGTACTTGGGGATTCTAACCCTGGGACTCTACATGGGGATTCCAACTCTAGGAACGTACATGGGGATTCCAGCCCTGGTACTGTTCATGGAACTTGCTGCCCTGGGACTGTACATGGGGATTGCAACCCTGGGACAGTACATGGGGATTCCAACCCTGTGATTGTACATGGGCATTCTACCCTTGGGACTGTACATGGGATTGCTAACCATGGGACCTTACATGTGGATTCAAACCCTGTGACTGTACATGATGATTCTACCCCTGGGACTGTATATGGGGATTCCAAGCCTGGGACTATACATGGGGATTCCAGCCCTGGGACTGTACATGTGGATTCCATTCCTGGGACTGTATATGGGGATGCTAACCCTGGGACTGTACATGGGGATTCCAAATCTAGGGCTGTACATGAGGATTCCAGCCCTGGGACTGTACATGGAAATTGCAGCTCTGGGACTGTACCTGGGGATTTCAACCCTAGGACTTTACATGGGGATTCTACACTTGGGACTTTACATGGGGATTCCAACCCTGGGACTGTACATGGGGATTCTACCCCTGCGAATGTACATGGGATTTCTAACCCTGGGACCTTACAGGCAGATTCAAACCCTATGACTGTACATGAGGATTCTACCCCTGGGACTGTACATGGGGATTGCAGCCCTGGGGCTGCACATAGGGATTCCAATCCCTGGGACTGTACATGGGGATTCCATACCAGGGACTGTACATGGGTTTCCAACCCTGGCACTGTACATGTGGATTCAAACCCTCGGACTGTACATGGGGATTCCAAACTTGGGACTGTATATGGAGATTCCAAACCAGGGATTGGACTTAGGGATGCGAACCCTGGGACTGTACATGGGGATTCCTACCCTGGGACTGTACATATGCATTCTCTCCCTGGGACTGCACATTGGGTTTCCAACACTGGGAGTGTACATGTGGATTCCAACACTGGGACTGTACATGGGGATTCCAACCCTGGGGCTGTACATGGGGATTCCAACCCTGGGACTGTACATGGGGATTCCAACTGTGGAACTGCACAAGAGGTTTCCAACCCTGGGACTGTAGATGGGGTTTCTAACCCTGGGAATGGAGATGGGGATTCCAACACTGGGACTGTACACGGGGATTCTAACCCCAGGACTGTACATGGGGAATCCAACTCTGGGACTGTACATGGGGATTCCATCCCTGGGACTGTACTTGGGGATTCTAACACTGGGACTGTACATGGGGATTTCTACCCTGGGACTCTACATGTGGATTCTATCCCTGGGACTGCACATTGGGTTTCCAACCCTGCGACTTAGCATGTGGATTCCAAAACTGGGACTGTACATGGGGATTCCAACCCTGGGATTGTACATGGGGATTGCAGCCCTGGGACTGTACATTGGGATTCCAACCCTGGGACTGCACATGGGGATTCTAAAACAGTGACAGGACATTGGGATTCCATTCCTGGCACTGTACATGGGGATGCTAAACCTGGGACTGTACATGAGGATTCTAACCCCGTGACTGTCCATGGGGATTCCAGGCCTGTGATTGTACATGGGGATTTTAAACCTGTGACTGTACATGGGGATTCAAACCCTGGGGCTGTACAGGAGAATTCTAACCCTGGGCCCTTACATGGGGATGCCAACCCTGTGACTGTACATGGGGATTCTTCCCCTAGGACTATACATGGGGATTCTAATCCTGGGACAGCACATGGGGATTCCAACCCAGTGAGTGTACATGGGGAATCCAACCCTGGGACTGTACATGGGGATTCCATCCATGGGACTGTACTTGGGGATTCTAAACCTGGGACTGTACATGGGGATTCCAACTCTAGGATCGTACATGGGGATTCCAGCCCTGGGACTGTACATGGAACTTGCTGCCCTGGAACTGTACATGGAGATTGCAACCCTGGGACAGTACATGTGGATACCAACCCTGTGACTGTACATGGGGATTCTACCCTTGGGACTGTACATGGGATTTCTAACCCTGGGACCTTACATGGGGATTCAAACCCTATGACTGTACATGAGGATTCTACCCCTGGGACTGTATATGGGGATTCCAACCCTGGGATTGTACTTGGGGATGCTAACCCTGGAACTGTACATGGGGATTCCAAATCTAGGACCATACATGGGGATTCCAGCCCTGGGACTGTACATGGAAATGGCAGCCCTGGGACTCTACCTGGGGATTTCAACCCTGGGACAGTACATGGGGATTCCAGCCTGGGACTGTACATGGGGATTCCATTCCTGGGATTGTACTTGGGGATGCTAACCCTGGAACTGTACATGGGGATTCCAAATCTAGGACCATACATGGGGATTCCAGCCCTGGGACTGTACATGGAAATTGCAGCCCTGGGACTGTACCTGGGGATTTCAACCCTGGGACAGTACATGGGGATTCCAACCCTTTGACTGTACATGGGGATTCTACCCTTGGGACTGTACATGGGGATTCCAACCCTGGGACTGTACATGGGGATTCTACTCCTGGGACTGTACATGGGATTTCTAACCCTGGGACCTTACATGGGGATTCAATCCCTATGACTGTACATGAGGATTCTACCCCTGGGAATGTACATGGGGATTCAATACCTGGGACTGTACATGTGGATTCCAACCCTGGGATTGTACATGTGGATTGCAGCCCTGGGACTGTACATGGGGATTCCAAACCCTGGGACTGTAGATGGGGATTCTAATCCTGGGACTGTACAAGGGTATTCCAACCCTGGGACTGTACATGGGGATTCTAACCCTGAGACTGTAGATGGGTAATCACACCGTGGGACCTCACATGGGTATTCTTACCCTGGGACAGTACATGAGAATACCAACCCTTGGACTTTCCATGGGGAATCCAACCCTCGAACTGTACATGGGTATTCTAACCCTGTGACTGTACATGGGAATACTAACCCTGTCACTTTACATGGGAATACTAACCCTGGGAAAGTACATTGGGATTCTAACCATGGGACTGTACATGGGGATTCCTACCCTGGGAATGTACATGGGGATTCCAACAATGGGAGTGTACATGGGGATTCCAAACCTGGGACTGCACATGGGAATTCCAAACCTGGGACTGTACATGGGCATTCAAACCCTGTGACTGTACTTGGGGATTCTAACACTGTGACTGTACATGGGGATTCAAACCCTGGGACTGTACAGGAGAATTGTAACCCTGGGTCCTTACATGGGGATGCCAACCCTGTGACTGTACATGGGGATTCTGCACCTGGGACTGTACATGGGGATTCTAACCCTGGGACAGCACATTGGGATTCCAATCCAGTGAGTGTACATGGGGATTCCAACCCTGGGACTATACATGGGGATTCTGACCCTGGGACTGTTCATGGGGAATCCAACTCTGGGACTGTACATGGGGATTCCAGCCCTGGTACTGTTCATGGAACCTGCTGCCCTGGGACTGTACATGGGGATTGCAACCCTGGGACAGTACATGGGGATTCCAACCCTGTGATTGTAAATGGGCATTCTACCCTTGGGACTGTACATGGGATTGCTAACCATGGGACCTTACATGTGGATTCAGACCCTGTGACTGTACATGATGATTCTACCCCTGGGACTGTACATGGGGATGCTAACCCTGGGACTGTACATGGGGATTCCAAATCTAGGGCTGTACATGAGGATTCCAGCCCTGGGACTGTACATGGAAATTGCAGCTCTGGGACTGTACCTGGGGATTTCAACCCTGGGAGTGTACATGGGGATTCCAACCCTGTGACTGTACATGGGGATTCTACCCTTGGGACTTTACATGGGGATTCCAACCCTGGGACTGTACATGGGGATTCCAAATCTAGGGCTGTACATGAGGATTCCAGCCCTGGGACTGTACATGGAAATTGCAGCTCTGGGACTGTACCTGGGGATTTCAACCCTAGGACTTTACATGGGGATTCTACACTTGGGACTTTACATGGGGATTCCAACCCTGGGACTGTACATGGGGATTCTACCCCTGCGAATGTACATGGGATTTCTAACCCTGGGACCTTACAGGCAGATTCAAACCCTATGACTGTACATGAGGATTCTACCCCTGGGACTGTACATGGGGATTGCAGCCCTGGGGCTGCACATAGGGATTCCAATCCCTGGGACTGTACATGGGGATTCCATACCAGGGACTGTACATGGGTTTCCAACCCTGGCACTGTACATGTGGATTCAAACCCTCGGACTGTACATGGGGATTCCAAACTTGGGACTGTATATGGAGATTCCAAACCAGGGATTGGACTTAGGGATGCGAACCCTGGGACTGTACATGGGGATTCCTACCCTGGGACTGTACATATGCATTCTCTCCCTGGGACTGCACATTGGGTTTCCAACACTGGGAGTGTACATGTGGATTCCAACACTGGGACTGTACATGGGGATTCCAACCCTGGGGCTGTACATGGGGATTCCAACCCTGGGACTGTACATGGGGATTCCAACTGTGGAACTGCACAAGAGGTTTCCAACCCTGGGACTGTAGATGGGGTTTCTAACCCTGGGAATGGAGATGGGGATTCCAACACTGGGACTGTACACGGGGATTCTAACCCCAGGACTGTACATGGGGAATCCAACTCTGGGACTGTACATGGGGATTCCATCCCTGGGACTGTACTTGGGGATTCTAACACTGGGACTGTACATGGGGATTTCTACCCTGGGACTCTACATGTGGATTCTATCCCTGGGACTGCACATTGGGTTTCCAACCCTGCGACTTAGCATGTGGATTCCAAAACTGGGACTGTACATGGGGATTCCAACCCTGGGATTGTACATGGGGATTGCAGCCCTGGGACTGTACATTGGGATTCCAACCCTGGGACTGCACATGGGGATTCTAAAACAGTGACAGGACATTGGGATTCCATTCCTGGCACTGTACATGGGGATGCTAAACCTGGGACTGTACATGAGGATTCTAACCCCGTGACTGTCCATGGGGATTCCAGGCCTGTGATTGTACATGGGGATTTTAAACCTGTGACTGTACATGGGGATTCAAACCCTGGGGCTGTACAGGAGAATTCTAACCCTGGGCCCTTACATGGGGATGCCAACCCTGTGACTGTACATGGGGATTCTTCCCCTAGGACTATACATGGGGATTCTAATCCTGGGACAGCACATGGGGATTCCAACCCAGTGAGTGTACATGGGGAATCCAACCCTGGGACTGTACATGGGGATTCCATCCATGGGACTGTACTTGGGGATTCTAAACCTGGGACTGTACATGGGGATTCCAACTCTAGGATCGTACATGGGGATTCCAGCCCTGGGACTGTACATGGAACTTGCTGCCCTGGAACTGTACATGGAGATTGCAACCCTGGGACAGTACATGTGGATACCAACCCTGTGACTGTACATGGGGATTCTACCCTTGGGACTGTACATGGGATTTCTAACCCTGGGACCTTACATGGGGATTCAAACCCTATGACTGTACATGAGGATTCTACCCCTGGGACTGTATATGGGGATTCCAACCCTGGGATTGTACTTGGGGATGCTAACCCTGGAACTGTACATGGGGATTCCAAATCTAGGACCATACATGGGGATTCCAGCCCTGGGACTGTACATGGAAATGGCAGCCCTGGGACTCTACCTGGGGATTTCAACCCTGGGACAGTACATGGGGATTCCAGCCTGGGACTGTACATGGGGATTCCATTCCTGGGATTGTACTTGGGGATGCTAACCCTGGAACTGTACATGGGGATTCCAAATCTAGGACCATACATGGGGATTCCAGCCCTGGGACTGTACATGGAAATTGCAGCCCTGGGACTGTACCTGGGGATTTCAACCCTGGGACAGTACATGGGGATTCCAACCCTTTGACTGTACATGGGGATTCTACCCTTGGGACTGTACATGGGGATTCCAACCCTGGGACTGTACATGGGGATTCTACTCCTGGGACTGTACATGGGATTTCTAACCCTGGGACCTTACATGGGGATTCAATCCCTATGACTGTACATGAGGATTCTACCCCTGGGAATGTACATGGGGATTCAATACCTGGGACTGTACATGTGGATTCCAACCCTGGGATTGTACATGTGGATTGCAGCCCTGGGACTGTACATGGGGATTCCAAACCCTGGGACTGTAGATGGGGATTCTAATCCTGGGACTGTACAAGGGTATTCCAACCCTGGGACTGTACATGGGGATTCTAACCCTGAGACTGTAGATGGGTAATCACACCGTGGGACCTCACATGGGTATTCTTACCCTGGGACAGTACATGAGAATACCAACCCTTGGACTTTCCATGGGGAATCCAACCCTCGAACTGTACATGGGTATTCTAACCCTGTGACTGTACATGGGAATACTAACCCTGTCACTTTACATGGGAATACTAACCCTGGGAAAGTACATTGGGATTCTAACCATGGGACTGTACATGGGGATTCCTACCCTGGGAATGTACATGGGGATTCCAACAATGGGAGTGTACATGGGGATTCCAAACCTGGGACTGCACATGGGAATTCCAAACCTGGGACTGTACATGGGCATTCAAACCCTGTGACTGTACTTGGGGATTCTAACACTGTGACTGTACATGGGGATTCAAACCCTGGGACTGTACAGGAGAATTGTAACCCTGGGTCCTTACATGGGGATGCCAACCCTGTGACTGTACATGGGGATTCTGCACCTGGGACTGTACATGGGGATTCTAACCCTGGGACAGCACATTGGGATTCCAATCCAGTGAGTGTACATGGGGATTCCAACCCTGGGACTATACATGGGGATTCTGACCCTGGGACTGTTCATGGGGAATCCAACTCTGGGACTGTACATGGGGATTCCAGCCCTGGTACTGTTCATGGAACCTGCTGCCCTGGGACTGTACATGGGGATTGCAACCCTGGGACAGTACATGGGGATTCCAACCCTGTGATTGTAAATGGGCATTCTACCCTTGGGACTGTACATGGGATTGCTAACCATGGGACCTTACATGTGGATTCAGACCCTGTGACTGTACATGATGATTCTACCCCTGGGACTGTACATGGGGATGCTAACCCTGGGACTGTACATGGGGATTCCAAATCTAGGGCTGTACATGAGGATTCCAGCCCTGGGACTGTACATGGAAATTGCAGCTCTGGGACTGTACCTGGGGATTTCAACCCTGGGAGTGTACATGGGGATTCCAACCCTGTGACTGTACATGGGGATTCTACCCTTGGGACTTTACATGGGGATTCCAACCCTGGGACTGTACATGGGGATTCTACCCCTGCGAATGTACATGGGATTTCTAACCCTGGGACCTTACAGGCAGATTCAAACCCTATGACTGTACATGAGGATTCTACCCCTGGGACTGTACATGGGGATTGCAGCCCTGGGACTGTACATAGGGATTCCAATCCCTGGGACTGTACATGGGGATTCCATACCAGGGATTGGACTTAGGGATGCGAACCCTGGGAGTGTACATGTGGATTCCAACACTGGGACTGTACATGGGGATTCCAACCCTGGGGCTGTACATGGGGATTCCAACCCTGGGACTGTACATGGGGATTCCAACTGTGGGACTGCACAAGAGGTTTCCAACCCTGGGACTGTCGATGGGGTTTCAAACCCTGGGAATGTAGATGGGGATTCCAACACTGGGACTGTACACGGGGATTCTAACCCAAGGACTGTACATGGGGAATCCAACCCTGGGACTGTACATGGGGATTCCATCCCTGGGACTGTACTTGGGGATTCTAACACTGGGACTGTACATGGGGATTTCTACCCTGGGACTGTACATGTGGATTCTATCCCTGGGACTGCACATTGGGTTTCCAACCCTGGGACTTAACATGTGGATTCCAAAACTGGGACTGTACATGGGGATTGCAGCCCTGGGACTGTACATTGGGATTCCAACCCTGGGACTGCACATGGGGATTCTAACCCTGGGAATGTACATGGGGATTCTAAAACAGTGACAGGACATTGGGATTCCATCCCTGGCACTGTACATGGGGATGCTAAACCTGGGACTGTACATGAGGATTCTAACCCCGTGACTGTCCATGGGGATTCCAGGCCTGTGATTGTACATGGGGATTTTAAACCTGTGACTGTACATGGGGATTCAAACCCTGGGGCTGTACAGGAGAATTCTAACCCTGGGCCCTTACATGGGGATGCCAACCCTGTGACTGTACATGGGGATTCTGCCCCTGGGACTATACATGGGGATTCTAATCCTGGGACAGCACATGGGGATTCCAAACCAGTGAGTGTACATGGGGAATCCAACCCTGGGGCTGTACATGGGGATTCCATCCATGGGACTGTACTTGGGGATTCTAAACCTGGGACTGTACATGGGGATTCCAACTCTAGGATCGTACATGGGGATTCCAGCCCTGGGACTGTACATGGAACTTGCTGCCCTGGAACTGTACATGGAGATTGCAACCCTGGGACAGTACATGTGGATACCAACCCTGTGACTGTACATGGGGATTCTACCCTTGGGACTGTACATGGGATTTCTAACCCTGGGACCTTACATGGGGATTCAAACCCTGTGACTGTACTTGAGGATTCTACCCCTGGGACTGTACATGGGGATTCCAACCCTGGGATTGTACTTGGGGATGCTAACCCTGGAACTGTACATGGGGATTCCAAATCTAGGACCATACATGGGGATTCCAGCCCTGGGACTGTACATGGAAATTGCAGCCCTGGGACTCTACCTGGGGATTTCAACCCTGGGACAGTACATGGGGATTCCAGCCTGGGACTGTACATGGGGATTCCATTCCTGGGATTGTACTTGGGGATGCTAACCCTGGAACTGTACATGGGGATTCCAAATCTAGGACCATACATGAGGATTCCAGCCCTGGGACTGTACATGGAAATTGCAGCCCTGGGACTGTACCTGGGGATTTCAACCCTGGGACAGTACATGGGAATTCCAACCCTTTGACTGTACATGGGGATTCTACCCTTTGGACTGTACATGGGGATTCCAACCCTGGGACTTTACATGGGGATTCTACTCCTGGGACTGTACATGTGAATTCTAACCCTGGGACCTTACATGGGGATTCAATCCCTATGACTGTACATGAGGATTCTACCCCTGGGAATGTACATGGGGATTCAATACCTGGGACTGTACATGTGGATTCCAACCCTGGGACTGTACATGTGGATTGCAGCCCTGGGACTGTACATGGGGATTCCAAACCCTGGGACTGTAGATGGGGATTCCATACCAGGGACTGTACATGGGGTTTCCAAACCTGGCACTGTACATGGGGGTTCAAACCCTCGGACTGTACATGAGGATTCGAACCCTGGGACTGTACATGAGGATTCTATTCCTGGGACTGTACAGGGGTATTCCAACCCTGGGACTGTACATGAGGATTCTAATCCTGGGACTGTACAAGGGTATTCCAACCCTGGGGCTGTACATGGGGATTCCAACCCTGGGACTGTACATGGGGATTCCAACTGTGGGACTGCACAAGAGGTTTCCAACCCTGGGACTGTCGATGGGGTTTCTAACCCTGGGAATGTAGATGGGGATTCCAACACTGGGACTGTACACGGGGATTCTAACCCCAGGACTGTACATGGGGAATCCAACCCTGGGACTGTACATGGGGATTCCATCCCTGGGACTGTACTTGGGGATTCTAACACTGGGACTGTACATGGGGATTTCTACCCTGGGACTGTACATGTGGATTCTATCCCTGGGACTGCACATTGGGTTTCCAACCCTGGGACTTAACATGTGGATTCCAAAACTGGGCCTGTACATGGGGATTCCAACCCTCGGATTGTACATGGGGATTGCAGCCCTGGGACTGTACATTGGGATTCCAACCCTGGGACTGCACATGGGGATTCTAACCCTGGGAATGTACATGGGGATTCTAAAACAGTGACAGGACATTGGGATTCCATCCCTGGCACTGTACATGGGGATGCTAAACCTGGGACTGTACATGAGGATTCTAACCCCGTGACTGTCCATGGGGATTCCAGGCCTGTGATTGTACATGGGGATTTTAAACCTGTGACTGTACATGGGGATTCAAACCCTGGGGCTGTACAGGAGAATTCTAACCCTGGGCCCTTACATGGGGATGCCAACCCTGTGACTGTACATGGGGATTCTGCCCCTGGAACTATACATGGGGATTCTAATCCTGGGACAGCACATGGGGATTCCAAACCAGTGAGTGTACATGGGGAATCCAACCCTGGGGCTGTACATGGGGATTCCATCCATGGGACTGTACTTGGGGATTCTAAACCTGGGACTGTACATGGGGATTCCAACTCTAGGATCGTACATGGGGATTCCAGCCCTGGGACTGTACATGGAACTTGCTGCCCTGGAACTGTACATAGAGATTGCAACCCTGGGACAGTACATGTGGATACCAACCCTGTGACTGTACATGGGGATTCTACCCTTGGGACTGTACATGGGATTTCTAACCCTGGGACCTTACATGGGGATTCAAACCCTGTGACTGTACTTGAGGATTCTACCCCTGGGACTGTACATGGGGATTCCAACCCTCGGATTGTACTTGGGGATGCTAACCCTGGAACTGTACATGGGGATTCCAAATCTAGGACCATACATGAGGATTCCAGCCCTGGGACTGTACATGGAAATTGCAGCCCTGGGACTGTACCTGGGGATTTCAACCCTGGGACAGTACATGGGGATTCCAACCCTTTGACTGTACATGGGGATTCTACCCTTGGGACTGTACATGGGGATTCCAACCCTGGGACTTTACATGGGGATTCTACTCCTGGGACTGTACATGGGATTTCTAACCCTGGGACCTTACATGGGGATTCAATCCCTATGACTGTACATGAGGATTCTACCCCTGGGAATGTACATGGGGATTCAATACCTGGGACTGTACATGTGGATTCCAACCCTGGGACTGTACATGTGGATTGCAGCCCTGGGACTGTACATGGGTATTCCAAACCCTGGGACTGTAGATGGGGATTCCATACCAGGGACTGTACATGGGGTTTCCAAACCTGGCACTGTACATGGGGGTTCAAACCCTCGGACTGTACATGAGGATTCGAACCCTGGGACTGTACATGAGGTATCTATTCCTGGGACTGTACAGGGGTATTCCAACCCTGGGACTGTACATGAGGATTCTAATCCTGGGACTGTACAAGGGTATTCCAACCCTGGGACTGTACATGGGGATTCTAACCCTGAGACTGTAGATGGGTAATCACACCCTGGGACCTTACATGGGTATTCTTACCCTGGGACAGTACATGAGAATACCAACCCTTGGACTTTCCATGGGGAATCCAACCCTCGAACTGTACATGGGTATTCTAACCCTGTGACTGTACATAGGAATACTAACCCTGTCACTTTACATGGGAATACTAACCCTGGGAAAGTACATTGGGATTCTAACCATGGGACTGTACATGGGGATTCCTACCCTGGGACTGTACTTGGGGATTCCAACAATGGGACTGTACATGGGGATTCCAAACCTGGGACTGCACATGGGAATTCCAAACCTGGGACTGTACATGGGCATTCAAACCCTGTGACTCTACATGGGGATTCCATCCCTGGGACTGTACCTGGGGAATCTAATCCTGGGACTGTATATGGGGTTTCCAACATCCGGACCGTACATGGGGATTCCAGCCCTGGGACTGTACATGGAGATTGCAGCCTTGGGACTCTGCATGGGGATTGCAACCCTGAGATTGTACATGGATATTCCAACCCTGTGACTGTATATGGAGATTCTCAACCAGGGATTGTACTTGGGGATTCAAACCCTGTGACTGTACATGGGAATACTAACCCTGGGAATGTACATGGGGATTCTAACCCTGGGACTGTACATGGGGATTCCTACCCTGGGACTGTACATGTGGATTCTATCCCTGGGGCTGCACATTGGGTTTCCAACCCTGTGGAGTGTACATGTGGATTCCGGCCCTGGGACTGTACAGGTGGATTCCAGCCCTGGGACTGTACATGGGGATTCCAAACCTGGGACTGTACATGTGGATTGCGGCCCTGGCACTGTACATGGGGATTCTAAACCTGGGACTGTACATGAGGATTCTAACCCCGTGACTGTCCATGGGGATTCCAGGCCTGTGACTGTACATGGGGATTCTAACCCTGTGACTGTACATGGGGATTCAAACCCTGGGACTGTACAGGAGAATTCTAACACTGGGGCCTTACATGGGGATGCGAACCCTATGACTGTACATGGGGATTCTGCCCCTGGGACTGTACATGGGGATTCTAACGCTGGGACCGCACATGGGGATTCCAACCCAGTGAGTGTACATGGGGATTCCAACCCTGGGACTATACACAGGGATTCTGACCCTGGCACTGTTCATGGGGAATCCAACCCTGGGACTGTACTTTGGGATTCTAACCCTGAGAATGTACATGGGTATTCCATCTCTCGGACCGTACATGGGGATTCCAGCCCTGGGACTGTACATGGAACTTGCTGCCCTCGGACTGTACATGGGGATTGCAACACTGGGACAGTACATGGGGATTCCAACCCTGTGACTGTACATGAGCATTCTACCCTTGGGACTGTACATGGGATTACTAACCCTGGGACCTTACATGGGGATTCAAACCCTGTGACTGTACATGAGAATACTACCCCTGGGACTGTATATGGGGATTCCAACCCTGGGAGTATACTTGGGGATTCCAGCCCTGGGACTGTACATGTGGATTCCATTCCTGGGACTGTACTTGGGGATGCTAACCCTGGGACTGTACATGGGGATTCCAAATCTAAGGCCGTATATGGGGATTCCAGCCCTGGGACTGTACATGGAAATTGCAGCTCTGGGACTGTACCTGGGGATTTCAACCCTGGGACAGTACATGGGGATTCCAACCCTGTGACTGTACATGGGGATTCTACCCTTGGGACTTTACATGGGATTTCTAACCCTGGGACCTTACATGGGGATTCAAACCCTATGACTATACATGAGGATTCTACCCCTGGGACTGTACATGGGGATTCAAACCCTGGGACTGCATATGGGGATTCCAACCCTTGGACTGAACATGGGGATTGCAGCCCTGGGACTGTACATGGGGATTCCAAACCCTGGGACTGTACATGGGGATTCCATACCAGGGACTGTACATGGGGTTTCCAAACCTGGCACTGTACATGGGGATTCAAAACCTCGGACTGTACATGGGGATTCCAAACCTGGGACTGTATATGGAGATGCTAAACCAGCGATTGGACTTAGGGATTCGGACCCTGGGAATGTACATGGTGATTCCAAACCAGTGACTCTACATGGGGATTCCAACTCTTGGACTGTACATGGGTATTCTAACCCTGAGACTGTAGATGGGTAATTCCACCCATGGACCCTACATGGGTATTCTAACCCTGGGACAGTACATGAGAATTCCAACCCTGGGACTGTACATGAGGTTTCAGACCCTGGGACTGTACATGGGGATTCCAATGCTTGGACTTTACATGGGGAATTCAACCCTGGGACTGTACATGGGAATACTAAACCTGGGAAAATACATGGGGATTCTAAACCTTGGACTGTACATGTGGCTTCCAACCCTGGGATTCTACATGGGTATTCTAACCCTGTGACTGTACATGGGAATACTAACCCTGGGAATGTACATGGGGATTCTAACCCTGGGCCTGTACATGTGGATTCTGAACCTGGGGCTGCACATGTGGATTCTATCCCTGGGACTCTACATTGTGTTTCCAAACCTGGGACCGTACATGTGGATTCCAACCCTGGGACTGTACATGGGGATTCCAACTCTAGGACCGTACATGGGGATTCAAGCCCTGGGACTGTACATGGAGATTGCAGCCTTGGGACTGTGCATGGGGATTGCAACCCTGGGACTGTACATGGGGATTCCAACCCTGTGACTGTAAATGGGGATTCTACCCTTGGGACAGTACATGGGGATTCCAACCCTGGGAATTTACAAGGCGATCCTACCGCTGGGACTGTACATGGAGATTCCAACCCTGCGACTGTACATGAGGATTCTACCCCTGGTACTGTACATGGGGATTGAAACCCTGGGACTGTACGTGGGGATGCCAAACCTGGGACTGTACATGGGGATTCCATCCCTGGGATTGTACATGGGACTTACAACCCTGGGACTGGACATGGGGATTACAATCATGGGACTATACTTGGTGATTCTAACCCTGTAAATGCAGATGGGGATTCCAAACATGGGACTATACATGGGGATTCTAACCCTGGGAGTGTACATCGGGATTCTAAACCAGTGACTGTACATGGGGATTCCAACCCTGGGACTGTAGATGGGGTTTCTAAACCAGGGACTGTACATGGGTTTTCCAACCCTGGCACTGTACATGGGGGTTCAAACCCTCGGACTGTACATGGGCATTCCAACCCTGGGACTGTATATGGAGATTCTAAACCAGGGATTGTACTTAGGGCTTTGAACCCTGGGACTGTACATGGGGATTCTAAACCAGGGACTGTACATGGGGATCCAAACTCTTGGACTGTATATGGAGATTCTCAACCAGGGATTGTACTTGGGGATTCAAACCCTGTGACTGTACATGGGAATACCAACCCTGGGAATGTACATGGGGATTCTAACCCTGGGACTGTACATGGGGATTGCTACCCTGGGACTGTACATGTGGATTCCAACACTGGGACTGTACATGGGGATTCCAACCCTGGGATTGTACATGGGGATTGCAGCCCTGGGACTGTACATGGGGATTCCAACCCTGGGACTGCACGTTGGGATTCTAACCCTGGGAATGTACATGGGGATACGAAAACAGTGACAGGACATGGGGATTCCAACCCTGGCACTGTACATGGGGATTCTAAACCTGGGAATTTACATGAGGATTCTAACCCTGTGACTGTCAATGGGGATTCCAGGCCTGTGACTGTACATGGGGATTCTAACCCTGTGACTGTACATGGGGATTCAAACCTTGTGACTGTAGAGGAGAATTCTAACCCTGGGGCCTTACATGGGGATGCCAACCCTGTGACTGTACATGGGGATTCTAACCCTGGGACAGCACATGGGGATTCTAACCCTGGGACTGTACATGGGGAATCCAACCCTGGGACTGTACATGGGGATTCCATCCCTGGGACTGTACTTGGGGATTCTAACCCTGGGACTGTACATGGGGATTCCAACTCTAGGACCGTACATGGGGATTCCAGCCCTGGGACTGTACATGGAACTTGCTGCCCTGGGACTGTACATGGGGATTGCAACCCTGGGACATTACATGGGGTTCCAACCGTGTGACTGTACATGGGGATTCTACCCTGTACAGCAGGATCTCAGTTTATAACTCTGGGATTTGCATTCCCAATTTATGGTGATCCTCCATATCAATAGAGTGATGATGAAAATACATTGTTATTTGTGTATTAAGACAGCAGGATTTCAGTTTAAATCTCTGGGATTTGGGTTTACAAGCTAGGATGATCCTCCATAACAGCAGAGTGATGGTGGAAATACATTGTTATATATGCATTCAGACAGCAGGATCGCAGTTTAAATCTCTTGAATTTCAGTTCCCAATCTAGGGCGATCCGCTACAATAGTAGAGTGATGGAGAATATACACCTTTATTTGTGTATTAAGGCAGAAGGATCTCAATTTATTTCTCTGGGGTTTGAGTTCCAAAGCTAGTGCGATCCTCCATAACAGTAGAGTGATGGTGAAAATACATTGTTATTTGTGCATTAAGACAACAGGATCTCAGTTTAATTCTCTGGGATTTGGGTTCCCAATCTATTCTGATCCTCCATAACAAAAGAATGATGGTGGATATACATTGTTATTTTTGAATTAAGACAGCAGGTTCACAGTGCAGACCTCCGGGATTTGTGTTCCCAACCTAGGGCGATTCTTCATAGCAGTAGAGTGATGGTGGAAATGCATTGTTATCTGTGTATTAAGACAACAGGATCTCAGTTTAAATCTCTGGGATTTGAGTTCCCTATCTAGGGCGATCCTCCATAACAATAGAATGATGCTGAAAATATATTGTTACTTGTGCATTTTGACAGCAGGATCTCAGTGTACATCTCCGGGATTTGACAGCCCAATCTAGGTCGATCCTCCTTAACAACAGAATGAAGATGAAAATACATTGATATTTTTGTATTAAGACAGCAGGATCTCAGTTTAAAGCTCTGGGTATAAGGGACCCAATCTAGGGCGATCCTGCATAACAGTAGACTGATTTGGGAAATATATTGTTATTTGTGCATTAAGACAGCAGGCTCTCCATGTACATATCCGGTATTTGAGTTCCCAATCTAGGGCGATCCTCCAAAACATCAGAGTGATGGTGGAAATACACTGTTATCTGTGTATTAAGAGAGTAGGATCTCAGTTTAAATCTCCGGGGTTTGAGGTCCCAATCTAGGGCGATCCAGCATAACAGTAGAGTGTTGGTGGAAATACATTGTTATTTGTGTATTAACACAGCAGGATCTCAGCTTAAATCTCTGGGATTTGCTTTCCCAATCTACGGCGATCCTCCATAACAATGGATTGATGGGGGAAATACATTGTTATTTGTGCATTAAGACAGCAGGATCTCCGTGTACATATCCGGGATTTTGGTTCCCAATCAAGGGTGATCCTCCATAGCAATAGAGTGATGGTGGAAATACTTTGTTATTTGTGTATTATGACAGCAGGATCTCAAATTAAATCTCTGGGACTTCAGTTCAAATCTAGAGCGGTCATCCAAACAATTGAGTGATGGTGGACATACTTTGTTTTTTGTGTATTCAGGCAGCAGGATCTCAATTTAACTCTCTGGGATTTGAGTTCAAATCTAGAGTGGTCCTCCCTAACAATAGAGTGATGGTGGGGCTTCGTTGTTATTTCTGTATTAAGACAGCAGGATCTCAATGTACATCTCCGGGTTTTTGGTTCCCAATCCAGAGCGATCCTCCATAACAACAGAGTGATGGTGGAAATATATTATTATTTGTGTATTATGACAGCAGAATCTCAAATTAAATCTCTCGGATTTGAGTTCAAATCTAGGGCGATCCTCCATAACAATAGAGTGATGGTGGAAATACATTGTTATTTGTGTATTATGACAGCAGGATCTCAGTTTAACTCTCTGGGATTTGAGTTCAAATCTAGAGTGGTCCTCCCTAACAATAGAGTGATGGTGGGGCTTCATTGTTATTTCTGTATTAAGACAGCAGGTTCTCAGTTTATATCTTTGGGATTTGGGATCCCAATCTATGGCGATTCTCCTTAATGACAGAATGATGGTGAAAATTCATTGTTATTTGTGCATTAAGACAGCAAGATCTCAGTGTACATCTCCCGGATTTGATAGCCCAATGTAGGGCGGTCCTCCTTAACAACAGATTGCTCGTGGAAATACATTGTTATTTGTGTATTAAGACAGCAGGATCTCTAATTAAATCTCTGGGATTTGAGTTCCAATCTAGGGCAATCATCCATTACAATAGAGTGATGGTGGAATTACATTGTTATTTGTTTATTAAGACAGCAGGCTCTCAGATTATATGTGGGATTTGGGATCCCAATCTACGGCGATCCTCCATAACAATTGCGTGATGGTGGAAATACATTGCTTTTTCTGTATTCAGACAGCAGGATCTCAGTTTAAATCTCTGGGATTTGGGTTCACTATCTAGGGCGATCCTCCATAACAGTAGCGTGATGGTGGAAATACTTTGTTATTTGTGTATTTAGACAGCACAGGATCTCAGCTTAAATCTCTGGGATTTGAGCTCCCAATCTAGGGCGATCCTGTATAAGGGTAGAGTGATGGAAAAAATACATTTTTATGTGTGTATTACGACAGCCGGGTCGCAGTTTAAATCTTTGGATTCTGAGTTCCCAATCTAGTGCGATCCTCCATAACAGTAGAGTGATGGTGAAAATACATTTTTATTTGCGTATTAAGACAGCAGGATCTCAGTTTAAATCTCTGGGATTTGAGTTCCCAATCTCGGGCGATCCTCCATAACAATTGCGTGATGGTGGAAATATTTTGTTATTTCTGTATTAAGACAGCAGGACCTCAATGTACATCTCCCAGATTTGAAAGCCCAAACTAGGGCGATCCTCCTCAACAACAGAATGATGGTGAAAATTCATTTTTATTTGGCACTAAGACAGCAAGGTCTCAGTGTACATCTCCAGGATTTGATAGCCCAATCAAGGGCGATCCTCCTTAACAACAGAGTGATGATCAAAATACATTGTTATTTGTGTATTAAGACAGCAGGTTCAAAGTGTAGACCTCCGGGATTTGAAAGCCCAATCTAGCGCGATCCTCCATTACAACAGAATTATGGTGAATGCACATTGTCATTTTTGTATTAAGACAGCAGGATCTCAGCGTACATCTCTTGGATTTCAAAGCCCAATCTTGGGCGATCCTCCATAACAATAGAGTGATTGTGGAAATACATTGTTATTTGTGTATTAAGAGAGCAGGATCTCAATGTACATCTCCCGGATTTGAAAGCCCAATCTAGGGCGATCCTCCTTAACAACAGAATGATGGTGATAATTCATTTTTATTTGTGCATTATGACAGCAAGATCTCAGTGTACATCTCTGGGATTTGATAGCCCAATCTATGGTGATCCTCCATAACAATAGACTGATGATGGAAATAGATTGTTATTTGTGTAGTAAGACAGCAGGAATTCAGTTTAAATCTCTCGGATTTGGGTTTACAATCAAGGGCGATCCTCCATAAGAGCAGAGTGATGGTGGAAATACAGAGTTATTTATGTATTGAGACAGCAGGATCTCAGTTTAAATCTCTGGGATTTGAGTTCCCAATCTAGGGCGATCCGCTATAACAGAAGCGTGATGGAGAAAATACATTTTTATTTGTGTATTAAGGCAGAAGGATCTCAATTTAATTCTCTGGTGTTTGAGTTCCCAATCTAGTGCGATCCTCCATAACAGTAGAGTGATGGTGAAAATATAATGTTCTTTCTGCATTTAGACAACAGGATCTCAGTTTAAATCTCTGGGATTTGGGTTCCCAATCTACGGTGATCCTCCACAACAAAAGAATGATGGTGGATATACATTGTTTTTTGTGAATTAAGACAGCAGGTTCACAGTGTAGAGCTCCGGAATTTGTGTTCCCAATCGAGGGCGACCCACCTTAACAACAGAGCGATGGTGCAAATACATTGTTATTTTTGTATTAAGACAGCAGGATCTCAGTTTAAATCTCTGGGAATTGGGTTCCCAATCTAGGGCGATACTCCATAACAGTAGACTGATGGTGGAAATACATTGATATTTGCGTGTTATTTCAGCAGGATCTCAGTGTACATCTTCGGGGTTTGCAAGCCCAATCTAGGGCTATCCTCCTTAACAAAAGTTTGATTTTGAAAATACATTGTTATCTGTGTATTAAGACAACAGGATCTCAGTTGTGGGATTTGATTTCAAATCTAGGGCGGTCCTCCATAACAATAGAATGATGGTGGAAATACTTTGTTATTTGTGCATTAAGACAGCAGGTTCACAGTGTAGACCTCCGAGATTTGTGTTCCCAATCTAGGGCGATTCTCCATAGCAGTGGAGTGATGGTGGAAATACATTGTTGTTTGTGTATTAAGACAGCAGGATCTCAGTTTAAATCTCTGGGATTTGGGTTCCCAATCTAGGGCGATCCAGCATAGCAGTAGCGTGTTGGTGGAAATACATTGTTATTTGCAGATTAACACAGCAGGATCTCAGATTAAATCTCTGGGATTTGGGTTCCCAACCTAGGGCGATCCAGCATAACAGTAGAGTGTTGATGCAAATACATTGTTATTTGTGTATTTTTTCAGCAGAATCTCAGTGTACATCTCCCGGATTTGAAAGCCCAAACTAGGGCGATCCTCCTTAACAACAGAATGATGGTGAAAATTCATTTTTATTTGGCATTAAGACAGCAAGATCTCAGTGTACATCTCCGGGATTTGATAGCCCAATCTAGGGCGATCCTCCTTAACAACAGAGTGATGATCAAAATACATTGTTATTTGTGTATTAAGACAGCAGAAATTCAGTTTAAATCTCTGGGATTTGAGCTCCCAATATAGGGCGATCCTCCATAACAATAGCGTGATGGTGGAAATACATTGTTATTTGTGTATTAAGACAGCAGGATCTCAATGTACATCTCCCAGATTTGAAAGCCCAATCTAGGGCGATCCTCCACAACAATAGAGTGATGGTGGAAATACATTGTTATTTGTGTAATAAGACAGCAGGATAACAGTTTAAATCTCTGAGATTTGAGATCATAATCTAGGTCAAACCACCGTAACAACAGAGTGAACCTGGAAATACATTGTTATTTGGGTATTATGACAGCAGGATCTCAAATTAAATCACTGGGATTTCATTTCAAAGCTAGGGCGATCATCCATAACAATGGAGTGATGCTGGAAATACATTGTTATTTGTGTATTAAGACAGCAGGATTTCAGTTTAAATCTCTGGGATTTGGATTCACAATCTAGGGCGATCCTCCATAACAGTAGAGTGATGGTGGAAATACATTGTAATTTGTGTATTAAGGCAGCAGGATCTCAGCTTAAATGTTTGGGATTTGAGGTCCCAATCTAGGGCGATCCTCCATAACAATAGCGTGATGGTGGAAATACATTGTTATTTGTGTATTAAGACAGCAGGAACTCAATGTACATCTCCCGGATTTGAAAGCCCAATCTAGGGCGATCCTCCTTAACAACAGAATGATTGTGAAAATTCATTTTTATTTGTGCATTATGACAGCAAGATCTCAGTGTACATCTCTGGGATTTGATAGCCCAATCTAGGGCGAGCCTTCTTAAAAACAGAGTGATGATCAAAATACATTGTTATTTGTGTATTAAGACAGCAGGATCTCAGTTTAAATCTCTGGGATTTGCGTTCCCAATCTATGGTGATCCTCCATAACAATAGAGTGATGATGGAAATACATTGTTATTTGTGTTGTAAGACATCAGGAATTCAGTTTAAATCTCTCGGATTTGGGTTTACAATCAAGGGCGATCCTCCATAACAGCAGAGTGATGGTGGAAATACATAGTTATTTATGTATTGAGACAGCAGGATCTCAGTTTAAATCTCTGGGATTTGAGTTCCCAATCTAGGGCGATCAGCTATAACAGTAGCATGATGGAGAAAATACATTTTTATTTGTGTATTAAGGCAGAAGGATCTCAATTTAATTCTCTGGTGTTTGAGTTCCCAATCGAGTGCGATACTCCATAACAGTAGAGTGATGGTGGAAATACATTGTTATTTGTGCATTAAGACAGCAGGTTCACAGTGTAGACCTCCGAGATTTTTGTTCCCAATCTAGGGCGATACAGCTTAACAGTAGAGTTTTGGTGGAAATACATTGCTATTTGCGTATTAACAAAGCAGGATCTCTGGTTAAATCTCTGGTATTTGCTTTCCCAATCTAGGGCCATCCACCTTAACAACAGAGTGATGATGGAAATTCATTGCTATTTGTGTATTAAGACAGCAGGTTCTCAGTTTACTTCTCTGGGAATTGGGTTCCCAATCTAGGGCGATACTCCATAACAGTAGAGTGACGGTGCAAATACATTGTTATTTGTGTATTATTTCAGCAGAATCTCAGTGTACATATCTGGGATTTGAGTTTAAATCTAGTGTGGTCCTCACTAACAATAGAGTGATGCTGGGGCTTCATTGTTATTTCTGTATTGAGACAGCATGATCTCAGTGTAGATCTCGGAATTTGACAGCCCAATCTAGGGCGATCCTCCTTAACAGCAGAATTATGGTGAAAACAGATTGTTATTGTCTATTAAGACAGCAGGAAATCAGTGTACAATTCCGGGATTCGAAATCACAATCTAGGGCGATCCTCCATAACAACAGATTTATGGAGCATCCACATTGCTATTTGTGTATTGAGACAGCAGGTTCTCAGGATAAATCTCTCGAATTTGGGTTCCCAATCTAGGGCGATCCTCCATAACAATAGAGTGATGGTGGAAATACATTGTTATTTGTGTATTATGACAGCAGAATCTCAGTTTAACTCTCTGGGATTTGAGTTCAAATCTAGAGTGGTCCTCTCTAAAAATAGAGTGATGGTGAGGCTTCATTGTTATTTCTGTATTAAGACAGCAGGATCTCAGTTTATATCTTTGGGATTTGGGATCCCAATCTACGGCGATCCTCCTTAATGACAGAATGATGGTGAAAATTCATTGTTATTTGTGCATTAAGAGAGCAAGGTCTCAGTGTATATCTACCGCATTTGATAACCCTATCAAGGGCGGTCCTCCTTAACAACAGAGTGATCGTGGAAATGCATTGTTATTTGTGTATTAAAACAGCAGGATCTCTAATTAATCTCTGCTATTTGAGTTCACATCTAGGGCGATCATCCATTACAATAGAGTGATGGTGGAAATACATTGTTATTTGTTTATTAAGACAGCAGGATCTCAGTTTATATCTTTGTGGTTTAGGATCCCAATCTACGGCGATCCTCCATAACAATTGAGTGACGGTGGAATTACATTGCTTTTTGTGTATTCAGACAGCAGGATCACAGTTTAATTCTCTGGGATTTGGGTTCCCAATCTACGGTGAGCCTCCATAACAAAAGAATGATGGTGGATATACATTGTTATTTGTGGATTAAGACAGCAGATTCACAATTTAGACATCTGGGATTTGTGTTCCCAATCTAGGGCGATTCTCCATAGCGGTAGAGTGATGGCGGAAATGCATTGTTATCTGTGTATTAAGGCAACAGGATCTCAGTTTAAATCTCTGGGATTTGAGTTCCCTATCTAGGGCGATCCTCCATAACAATAGAGTGATGGTGGAAATATATTTTTATTTGTGCATTTTGACAGCAGGATCTCAGTGTACATCTCTGGGATTTGATAGCTCAATCTAGGGCGATCCTCCTTAACAACAGAATGATGATGAAAATACATTGATACTTGTGTATTAAGACAGCAGGGTCTCAGTTTAAAACTCTGGTTATTAGGGTCCTAATCTAGGGCGTTTCTGCATAACAGTAGACTGATGGTGGAAATACATGGTTATTTGTGCATTAAGACAACAGGATCTCAGTTTATATCTTCGTGATTTAGGATCCCAATCTACGGTGATCCTCCATAACAATTGAGTGATGGTGGAATTACATTGCTTTTTGTGTATTAAGACAGCAGGATCTCTGTTTAAATCTCTGGGATTTGGGTTCCCAATCTAGGGCGATCCAGCATAACAGTAGAGTGTTGGTGGAAATACATTGTTACTTGTGTATTAACACAGCAGGATCTCAGGTTAGATCTCTGGGATTTGCTTTCCCAATAAGGGCGATCCACCATAATAACAGAGTGATGGTGGAAATACGTTGTTATTTCAGTATTAAGACAGCAGGATCTCAGTTTACTTCTCTGGGAATTGAGTTCAAACCTAGAGTGGGCCTCACGAACAATAGAGTGATGGTGGGGCTTCATTGTTATTTCTGTACTGAGATAGCAGGATCTCAGTGTAGATCTCGGCATTTGACAGCCCAATCTAGGGCGATCCTCCTTAACAGCAGAATTATGGTGAAAACAGATAGTTATTGAGTATTAAGACAGCAGGATCTCAGTGTACAATTCCGGGATTCGAAAGTCCAATCTAGGGCGATCCTCCTTAAGAACAGATTTATGGTGAAAACACATTGCTATTTGTGTATTAAGACAGCAGGATTTCAGGATGAATCTCTGGAATTTGGGTTCACAATCTAGGGCGATCATCCATAACAGTAAAGTGATGGTGGAAAGACATTGCTTTTTTTGTATTAAGACAGCAGGATCTCAGTGTACATCTCTGGGATTTGGGATCCCAATCTACGGCGATCCTCCATAACAATAGATTGATGGTGGAAATACATTGTGATTTGTGCATTAAGACAGCGGGATCTTCATGTACATATCCGGGATTTTGCTTCCCAATCCAGGGCGATCCTCCATAGCAATAGAGTGATGGTGGAAATACATTGTTATTTGTGTTTTATGACAACAGGATCTCAAATTAAATCTCTGTGATTTGAGTTCAAATCTAGGGCGGTCATCCATAACAATTGAGTGCTGGCAGAAATATTTTGTTTTTTGTGTATTAAGGCAGCAGGATCTCAATTTAACTTTCTGGGATTTGAGTTCAAATCTAGAGTGGTCCTCCCTAACAATAGAGTGATGGTGGGTCTTCATTGTTATTTGTGTATTAAGACAGTAGGATCTCAATGTACATCTCCGGGATTTGAAAGCCCAATCTAGGGCGATCCTCCTTAGCAACAGAATGAAGTTGAAAATTCATTGTTATTCATGTATTAAGACAGCAGGATCTCAGTTTAAATCTCTGGGATTTGAGTTCAAATCTAGGGCGATCCTCCATAACAATAGAATGATGGTGGAAATACATTGATATTTGTGCATTAAGACAGCAGGTTCACAGTGTAGACCTCCGAGATTTGTGTTCCCAAACTAGGGCGATTCTCCATAGCAGTAGAATGATGTAGGAAATACATTGTTGTTTATGTATTAAGACAGCAGGATCTCGGTTTAAATCTCTGGGATTTGGGTTCCCAATCTAGGGCGATCCAGCATAACAGTAGAGTTTTGGTGGAAATACATTGCTATTTGCGTATTAACACAGCTGGATTTCAGGTTAAATCTCTGGGATTTGCTTTCCCAATCTAGGGCCATCCACCTTAACAACAGAGTGATGGTGGAAATGCATTGCTATTTTTGTATTAAGACAGCAGGATCTCAGTTTACTTCTCTGGGAATTGGGTTCCCAATCGAGTGCGATACTCCATAACAGTAGAGTGATGGTGCAAATACATTGTTATTTGTGTATTATTTCAGCAGAATCTCAGTGTACATATCTGGGATTTGAGTTGAAATCTTAATGTGGTCCTCACTAACAATAGAGTGATGCTGGGGCTTCATTGTTATTTCTGTATTGAGACAGCAGGATCTCAGTGTAGATCTCGGAATTTGACAGCCCAATCTAGGGCGATCCTCCTTAACAGCAGAATTATGGTGAAAACAGATTGTTATTGTGTATGAAGACAGCAGGATCTCAGTGTACAATTCCGGGATTCGAAAGCCCAATCTAGGGTGATCCTCCTTAACAACAGAATGATGGTGAAAATTCATTTTTATTTGTGCATTCTGACAGCAAGATCTCAGTGTACATCTCTGGGATTTGATAGCCCAATCCAGGGTGATCCTCCATAGCAATAGAGTGATGGTGGAAATACATTGTTGTTTGTGTATTATGACAGCAGGATCTCTAATTAAATCCCTGGGATTTGAGTTCAAATCTAGGGCGGTCATCCATAACAATTGAGTGCTGGTAGAAATATTTTGTTTTTTGTGTATTAAGGCAGCAGATTCTCAATTGAACTCTCTGGGATTTGAGTTCAAATCTAGAGTGGTCCTCCCTATCAATAGAGTGATGGTCGGCCTTCATTGTTATTTGTGTATTAAGACAGCAGGATCTCAATGTACATCTCCAGGATTTGAAAGCCCAAACTCGGGCGATCCTCCTTAGCAAAAGAATGAAGGTGAAAATTCGTTGTTATTCGTGTATTAAGACAGCAGGATCTCAGTTTAAATCTGTGGGATTTGAGTTCAAACCTAGGGCGATCCTCCATAACAATAGAATGATGGTGGGAATACATTGTTATTTGTGCATTAGGACAGCAGGTTCACAGTGTAGACCTCCGAGATTTGTGTTCCCAATCTAGGGCGATCCAGCATAACAGTCGAATTTTGGTAGAAATACATTGCTATTTGCGTATTAATACAGCAGGATCTCAGGTTAAATCTCTGGTATTTGCTTTCCCAATCTAGGGCCATCCACCTTAACAACAGAGTGATGATGGAAATGCATTGCTATTTGTGTATTAAGACAGCAGGACCTCAGTTTACTTCTCTGGGAATTGGGTTCCCAATCTAGGGCGATACTCCATAACAGTAGAGTGACGGTGCAAATACATTGGGCTAGATTTTCAGTTGCTTGCGCCAGCAGTTAGCGCCTTAAGAGAAGTGATTTCCGGGCGCTATGCTTGTAGCGCCCGGGCGCAGCGCAGTTTGCGCCCCGCCCCAAATTAAGTTGCCCGTTAGCGCCGGCGCAAAGTTTACCGCCCGCCCGGATGCGCGCGCAGAAAATGACGTCACATCCTCGTGCAACGCCCTTTGGCCGCCCCGATTGCAAACTTCAGTCGGACCGCCCCATTGTGTGGCGGGCGGCCGGAGCGTTTGGAAAAAGGAACGCAACACAACCAGCGCGGGCCCCGGGGGGCGCTAATTAAAGGGAACGTCCTCTCCAGTATAAAGGCCATCCTTTTTTCAGAAAACAGTCTTGTGCAACGCATTTCTGGAGACACAACAAGGAGGATAGCTAACTGGTTTCAAGCAACAAGAGCCAGGTATTTTTGGACTCAGGCAACAGCGCTGCAAGTGGCCATTTGGAAATTAGAGTGTTTGCCAGGATTTGATGGGGGTTGCATGGGGTGCCAACGCGGAGCTGCAGCTCCATGTCCGTAGGGCTCGCAGACGCATTGTGAGAGGGGCAGCCCTGGCTAGAGGCAGAGGGGGCTACAGGCGTCGGCCACGTAGGCCTTACCCAGTCAGGCTATACCGCCAGCAGCGCTCCTACCTAAACATGAGTGCCGCGCGATGTGTTAAAAGGCTCCGATTCCGAAAGGGGGTGATTGCAGAGATCTGCCACCTGCTTCGCCGAGATCTGCGGCCAAAGCTCAGGTGCAGGACGTCTCTGTCGGTGGAAGTGAAGGTGACAGTGGCATTGAACTTCTATGCCACCGGCTCCTTCCAATACGCTGCTGGGGACATAGCAAACATCTCCCAGTACGGCGCGCATCGCTGCATCCGCCAGGTGACCGAAGCACTGTTCAGAAGGAGAAGCCAATTCATCTCCTTCCCCATGGCCCTGGAGAGCCAGCATCAGCGCGCATTGGGATTTTCCAGACTCGGGGAATTCCCCTTGGTGCAGGGCGCCATTGACTGTACGCATGTGGCTTTGCGGGCCCCTCTGGAGCATGGCGAGCAGTATCGCAACAGGAAGGGCTACCATTCTCTGAATGTGCAGCTGGTCTGTGACCACAAGCAGCGCATCATGGCAGTCAATGCCAGCTTCCCAGGCAGCAGCCACGATGCCTTTATCCTGCGGCAGAGTACTGTGCATGACATGTTCCAGGCACAGCCTCCCCCAAGAGGATGGCTACTCGGGGACAAAGGCTATCCTTTGTGCACCTGGCTCATGACCCCGCTCCGCGCGCCCAGGACCGCTGCTGAAGAGGCCTACAATGAGAGCCATCAAACCACCCGCAACATCATCGAGCTAACTATTGGGGTCCTCAAGCAACGGTTCCGCTGCCTTGATCGCTCCGGAGGAGCTCTCCAGTATTCGCCGGACCGGGTCTCCCAATTTGTGGTGGTTTGCTGCATGCTACACAACCTGGCTATCCGCAGGACTCAGGCACTGCCACCTGACGTTGGACCAGCACCTCAGGAGGAGGAGCAGGAGGAGCATGAGGAGGAGGAGGAGGAGGAGGAGGAGGAGCAGGAGTACGTTCCCAGGAGGGAGCGACCAGGGCCAAGGGCCGCACGACGCCACCTTATTACACGGTACTTCTAAGCCCCCTGTCAGGGAATGGCCAGGGGCCATGAGGGAAGATGAATGCAGCCGTTCCGCAAGCCCTCAGCCGGCGAAGCCAACAAACATTAAGAAGAACAACCATGGAGACTGCATGAATAAAGATAATTTTTTATTACACAAAAATGAAAAGCCCTTCCCACATGAATCCCCAAAAACAATAAACGGGCCCCACAAAAAGCCCAACAAACGACTCACTCCCACAAACTGGGGAGGAGCCACTCCACCTTTATTGAAACCGGGCCTCAACGTCGGCCTAACGCAAAAAAAAAGCCCTCCAAAAGCACAACCATGGGCAAAATAAAGATGGCCACCGCCATATTAAAGGAAAGCTGGCCACACCCTCTACTGAGTGGCCCGCGAGGGCGAGACCTTGGCCAGCATTTTGCCTCCCCTGCCCTGCCTGCTGCTCCTTCACAAGCTCTGCCCAGTGGCTGCTGCGAGGCTGGGGGAAGGCGCCTGAGGCTCAGATGCCCTTCCGCCAGATGCCGCTGGGGGGCGGCCTACACGGCGTTTGGGCCTCGAGGGGCCGTCTCCTGAGTGGTGCACCTGAGCCTGGCCACCATCAGCTGCAGCCGCTTGCCCTTGACGCCCCAGAGGGGGAATGGCGGCGACGGATGGCGCAATGTGGGCCAGCTGGCGTCTGGGATGCGCTGGCTGGTGCTGTGGCGCGGTGGCACTCGGCCGGGCCCGCACTGCAGGATCCGCAGCAATCAGCCGACGGCCGGCTTGCTGGGATGGTCCAGCGCGGCGCCTGCCCTGGCGATGCCTGCCTGAGACAGCGCGTGTGGCAGCAGTGAGTGGCCCTGTGGTCCTGGTGTGCGCGCGCATCACATCCGCCAGGGTCTTGACGGCATCAGTTAGCATGTGGCCAGTCGCGGCAGTTGCTGCCCCGAACTCGCGCACACTGGTCGCCAGCGACTCGATGGCCTCAGGCATGCGCCCCACCACGCTCATGAGCTCCGTGTGGCGCCGGTCCGAGTCGTCGGCCATCTGATCGAGCTTCCGCACCTCCTCCGAAGTGAAGGTGTCCGGACTGGAGTCGCGACTCTCCCGCTGGGGAGGAGGGGGCCGAACTAGGGGACCCTTGCCGCGTTGGTGACGGCGAGTGTGCCGAGCAGCAGCACTCCCCTCTGATCCTTCCCCCCTTTTGGGGGAAGGCCGCGGGCCACGCGCACGGCTGCTGGGTGGCTGGACGCCACTGGTCCCAGAAGCTGCATTGCCCTGCGACAGTTCCTCCAGGCACTCGTCCAGTGAGGAGGTGTCAAGCATTTCCTCCTCTCCTGCGGGACGTGACTTTTCCCCCGAAGGTCCGGCTTGCTCCTCCTCCTCCTCCTGGTCGGAGGTGCTGTCACTGGCAGCCTCAGGGTCCTGGTCGTCACCAGCTGAAAGCAGGAATGCACAAGAGTAGCTTCAGAGTGAGGAGACGGCGTCAGCGAGGGAGTTAGGACTGGTGGGATTCAGCGCATTGGTGGGACAGTGGCAAAGGAGGTAGCTCGGATGGGCCAGTGCGACGCGAGAGGGCCAAAAGGCGAGGTCCTTACCATTGCCGGGCAGTGGAGGGTCGGATACACCGCACGCTGTGGGGACAATCACACGGGCTCCCATGAGCACACACATGCGCTCCTCCAGCCGAGTGAGCTTCTGCAGCTTGGCGCGGCCACCCCTGGCACGGGCCTGGCGATTAAATGCTACTTTAGCCTGCAAGAGAAAGGACGGGCTGTAAGTGCGCAGTGAAGCCCTGATGTAGTGTGCACTGCCTCCCATGGTGGAATAGCTTGGACAGAGTGAAGCCCTGATGTAGTGTGCACTGCCTCCCATGGTGGAATAGCTTGGACAGAGTGAAGCCCTGATGTAGTGTGCACTGCCTCCCATGGTGGAATAGCTTGGACAGAGTGAAGCCCTGATGTACTGTGCACTGCTTCCCATGGTGGAATAGCTTGGACAGAGTGAAGCCCTGATGTAGTGTGCACTGCCTCCCATGGTGGAATAGCTTGGCCAAAGTGTAGAGTGCTGAATGACCATTTGATGCTCATGACTGTCCCAATGCTGCTGGCTGAGGGCTGGTGTACATGCAAGAATGAGGAGGAGACTGGAAAGGCTACTCACCCTCACAATCCTGGTCAGATCGTTGTATTTCTTACGGCATTGTTTGTGGGTCCTGGGGGCCTCGCCGGTGAACGTCACCCTCTGGGCGATCTGCTTCCAGGCTTTGGTGTAGTCGTGGTGGGTTGGATTCCTCCCACTCTCTGGAAACAAGATCTTGCACCTCACCTCCAGAGCTGTGACCATTATGTCCAGATCACCCTCTGAGAAGCGCAGGGCACGCTGACGGGCCTTCTCTGGCGTTGCCATGACTCCCTGGGGCTGAGCAGTAGTGTTGAGGCCTCTTTGCAAGGCTGCAGTGTGCAGGGCGTGGCAGCAGACCAATTCGTCCCTTCCCCCTTTAAGAGCTGGTCGGCACCACGGGGTCTGCTGTCAGTGCAAAAATGACCGCACCCGTGCTGCGCCCCGCCTGGGCGCTATCCCTCTGGACCGCCGGCTTAGCGCCTAAAGAGAGTAGTGGAACGCCTCTTTTAGCGCTCCACCAACCTCTTAGGGCGAAGCCACTGAATTCCCGGCAACGGGGCGCTACTTTGGGGCGGGCGCTAACTTCGGGCGGGCGCTAAAGCTAGCGCCCCAAAACTGCCTATACTGAAAATCTAGCCCATTGTTATTTGTGTATTATATCAGCAGAATCTCAGTGTACATATCTGGGATTTGAGTTTAAATCTAGTGTGGTCCTCACTAACAATAGAGTGATGCTGGGGCTTCATTGTTATTTCTGTATTGAGACAGCATGATCTCAGTGTAGATCTCGGAATTTGACAGCCCAATCTAGGGCGATCCTCCTTAACAGCAGAATTATGGTGAAAACAGATTGTTATTGTGTATGAAGACAGCAGGATCTCAGTGTACAATTCCGGGATTCGAAAGTGCAATCTAGGGTGATCCTCCATAACAAAAGATTTATGGAGAAAACACATTGCTATTTGTGTATTAAGACAGCAGGATCTCAGGATAAATCTCTGGAATTTGGGTTCCCAATCTAGGGCGATCCTCCATAACAATAGAGTGATATTGGAAATACATTGTTATTTGTGCATTAAGACAGCAGGATCTCCGTGTACATATCCGGGATTTTGGTTCCCATTCCAGGGCTATCCTCCATAACAATAGAGTGATGGTGGAAATACATTGTTATTTGAGCATTATTACAGCAGGATCTCAAATCAAATCTCTCGGATTTGAGTTCAAATCTAGGGCGATCCTCCATAACAATAGAGTGATGGTGGAAATACATTGTTATTTGTGCATTATGACAGCAGAATCTCAGTTTAACTCTCTGGGATTTGAGTTCAAATCTAGAGTGGTCCTCTCTAACAATAGAGTGATGGTGGGGCTTCATTGTTATTTCTGTATTAAGACAGCAGGATCTCAGTTTATACCTTTGGGATTTGGGATCCCAATCTACGGCGATCCTCCTTAACAACAGAATGATGGTGAAAATTCATTGTTATTTGTGCATTAAGACAGCAAGATCTCAGTGTACATCTCCCGGATTTGATAGCCCTATCAAGGGCGTTCGTCCTTAACAACAGAGTGATCGTGGAAATGCATTGTTATTTGTGTATTAAAACAGCAGGATCTCTAATTAAGTCTCTACGATTTGAGTTCACATCTAGGGCGATCATCCAATACAATAGAGTGATGGTGGAAATACATTGTTATTTGTTTATTAAGACAGCAGGATCTCAGTTTATATATTTGTCATTTAGGATCCCAATCTACGGCGATCCTCCATAACAATTGAGTGATGGTGGAATTACATTGCTTTTTGTGTATTCAGACAGCAGGATCTCAGTTTAATTCTATGGGATTTAGGTTCCTAATCTATGGTGAGCCTCCATAACAAAAGAATGATGGTGGATATACATTGTTATTTGTGGATTAAGACAGCAGATTGACAGTGTAGACCCCTGGGATTTGTGTTCCCAATCTAGGGCGATTCTCTATAGCAGTAGAGTGATGGCGGAAATGCATTGTTATCTGTGTATTAAGACAACAGGATCTCAGTTTAAATCTCTGGGATTTGAGTTCCCTATCCAGGGCGATCCTCCATAACAATAGAGTAATGGTGGAAATACATTTTAAATTTTGCATTTTGACAGCAGGATCTCAGTGTACATCTCCGGGATTTGATAGCTCAATCTAGGGCGATCCTCCTTAACAAAAGAATGATGATGAAAATACATTGATATTTGTGTATTAAGACATCAGGGTCTCAGTTTCAAACTCTGGGTATTAGGGTCCCAATCTAGGGCGATCCTGCATAACAGTAGACTGATGGTGGAAATACATTGTTATTTGTGCATTAAGCCAGCAGGATCTCCATGTACATATCCAGTATTTGAGTTCCCAATCTAGAGCGATCCTCCATAACATCAGAGTGATGATGGAAATACATTTTTATCTGTGTATTAAGACAGCAGGATCTTAGTTTAAATCTCCGGGGTTTGAGGTCCCAATCTAGGGCGATCCAGCATAACAGTAGAGTGTTGGTGGAAATACATTGTTATTTGTGTATTAACACAGCAGGATCTCAGGTTAAATCTCTGGGATTTGCTTTCCCAATAAGGGCGATCCACCATAACAACAGAGTGATGGTGGAAATGCGTTGTTTTTTCTGTATTAAGATAGCAGGATCTCAGTTTACTTCTCTGGGAATTGAGTTCAAACCTAGAGTGGTCCTCACGAACAATAGAGTGATGGTGGGGCTTCATTGTTATTTCTGTATTGAGACAGCAGGATCTCAGTGTAGATCTCGGCATTTGACAGCCCAATCTAGGGCGATCCTCCTTAACAGCAGAATTATGGTGATAACAGATAGTTATTGAGTATTAAGACAGCAGGATCTCAGTGTACAATTCCGGGATTCGAAAGTGCAATCTAGGGCGATCCTCCTTAACAACAGATTTATGGTGAAAACACATTGCTATTTGTGTATTAAGACAGCAGGATTTCAGGATGAATCTCTGGAATTTGGGTTCCCAATCTACGGCGATCCTCCATAACAATAGATTGATGGTGGAAATACATTGTTATTTGTGCATTAAGACAGCAGGATCTCCGTGTACATATCCAGGATTTTGCTTCCCAATCCAGGGCGATCCTCCATAGCAATAGAGTGATGGTGGAAATACATTGTTATTTGTGTTTTATGACAGCAGGCTCTCAGTTTATATCTTTGGGATTTGGGATCCCAATCTATGGCGATCCTCCTTAATGACAGAATGATGGAGAAAATTCATTGTTATTTGTGCATTAAGACAGCAGGATCTCAGTGTATATCTCCCGGATTTGATAGCCTAAACCAGAGCGGTCCTCCTTAACAACAGAGTGATCGTGGAAATACATTGTTATTTGTGTATTAAGACAGCAGGATCTCTAATTAAATCTCTGGGATTTGGGTTCACAATCTAGGGCGATCCTCCATAACAGTAGAGTGATGGTAGAAATACATTGTTATTTGTGTATTTAGACAGCAGGATCTCAGTTTAAATCTCTGGGATTTGAATTCCCAATCTAGGGCGATCCTCTATAAGAGTAGAGTGATGGAGTAAATACATTTTTATGTGTGTATTAATACAGCCGGGTTTCAGTTTCAATCTTTGGGTTTTGAGTTCCCAATCTAGTGCGGTCCTCCATAACAGTAGTGTGATGGTGAAAATATATTTTATTTGTGTATTAAGACAGCAGGATCTCAGTTTTAATTTCTGGGGTTTGAGATCCCAATCTCGGGCGATCCTCCATAACAATAGCAAAATGGTGGAAATACATTGTTATTTGTGTATTAAGACAGCAGGATCTCAATGTACATCTCCGGGATTTGATAGCCCAATCTAGGGCGATCCTCTTAAAACAACAGAATGAGGGTGAAAATTCATTTTTATTTGGCAATAAGACAGCAAGATCTCAGTGTACATCTCCGGGATTTGATAGCCCAATCTAGGGCGATGCTCCTTAACAACAGAGTGATGATCAAAATACATTGTTATTGGGGAATTAAGACAGCAGGATCTCAGTTTAAATCTCTGGGATTTGCGTTCCCAATCTATGGTGATCATCCATAACAACAGAGTGATGATTGAAATACATTGTTATTTGTGTATTAAGACAGCAGAAATTCAGTTTAAATCTCTGGGATTTGAGTTCCCAATCTAGGGCGATCCTTCATAACAATAGCGTGATGGTGGAAATACTTTGTTATTTGTGTATTAAGACAGCAGGATCTCAATGTACATCTCCCAGATTTGAAAGCCCAAACTAGGGCGATCCTCCACAACAATAAAGTGATGGTGGAAATACATTGTTATTTGTGTATTAAGACAGCAGGTTTACAGTGTAGACCTCCGGGATTTGAAAGCCCAATCTAGCGTGATCCTGCATAACAACAGAATTATGGTGAAAGCACATTCTTATTTTCGTATTAAGACAGCAGAATCTGAGTGTACATCTCTGGGATTTCAAAGCCCAATCTAAGGCGATCCTCCATAACAATAGAATGATGGTGGAAATACAAGGTTATTTGTGTATTAAGACAGCAGGATAACAGTTTAAATCTCTGAGATTTGAGTTCATAATCTAGGTCGATCTACCATAACAACAGAATGAAGGTGGAAATACATGGTTATTTGTGTATTATGACAGCAGGATCTCAAAATGAATCACTGGGATTTGATTTCAAAGCTAGGGCGTTCCTCCATAACAATAGCGTGATGGTGGAAATACGTTGTTATTTGTGTTTTAAGACAGCAGGACCTCAATGTACATCTCCCGGATTTGAAAGCCCAATCTAGGGGGATCCTCCTTAACAACAGAATGATGGTGAAAATTCATTTTTATTTGTGCATTCTGACAGCAAGATCTCAGTGTACATCTCTGGGATTTGATAGCCCAATCTAGGGCGATCCTCTACAACAATAAAGTGATGGTGGAAATACATTGTTATTTGTGTATTATTTCAGCAGAATCTCAGTGAACATCTCTGGGATTTGAGTTCAAACCTAGAGTGGTCCTCACTAACAATAGAGTGATGGTAGGGCTTCATTGTTATTTCTGTATTGAAACAGCAGGATCTCAGTGTAGATCTCGGCATTTGTCAGCCCAATCTAGGGCGATCCTCCTTAACAGCAGAATTATGGTGAAAACAGATTGTTATTGAGTATTAAGACAGCAGGATCTCAGTGTACAATTCCAGGATTCGAAAGTCCAATCTAGGGCGATCCTCCTTAACAACAGATTTATGATGAAAACACATTGCTATTTGTGTATTAAGACAGCAGGAAAGACATTGCTTTTTTTGTATTAAGACAGCAGGATCTCAGTGTACATCTCTGGGATTTGGGTTCCCAATCTACGGCGGTCCTCCATAACAATAGATTGATGGTGGAAATACATTGTTATTTGTGCATTAAGGCAGCAGGATCTCCGTGTACATATCCAGTATTTTGCTTCCCAATCCAGGGCGATCCTCCATAGCAATAGAGTGATGGTGGAAATACATTGTTATTTGTGTTTTATGACAGCAGGATCTCAGTTTATATCTTTGGGATTTAGGATCCCAATCTACGGCGATCCTCCTTAACGACAGAATGACGGTGAAAATTCATTGTTATTTGTGCATTAAGACAGCAAGATCTCAGTGTACATCTCCCGGATTTGATAGCCCAAACTAGGGCGGTCCTCCTTAACAACAGAGTGATCGTGGAAATACATTGTTATTTGTGTATTAAGACAGCAGGATCTCTAATTAAATCTCTGGGGTTTGGGTTCACAATCGAGGGCAATCCTCCATAACAGTAGAGTGATGGTGGAAATACATTGTTATTTGTGTATTTAGACAGCAGGATCTCAGTTTAAATCTTTGGATTTGAATTCCCAATCTAGGGCGATCCTCTATAAGAGTAGAGTGATGGAGAAAATACATTTTTATGTGTGTATTAATACAGCCGGGTTTCAGTTTCAATTTTTGGGTTTTGAGTTCGCAATCTAGTGCGGTTCTCCAAAACAGTAGTGTGAAGGTGAAAATAAATTTTATTTGTGTATTAAGACAGCAGGATCTCAGTTTTAATCTCTGGGGTTTGAGTTGCCAATCTCGGGCGATCCTCCTTAACAATAGCGTGATGGTCGAAATACATTGTTATTTGTGTATTAAGACAGCAGGATCTCAATGTACATCTCCCAGATTTGAAAGCCCAATCTAGGGCGATCCTCCTTAACAACAGAATGAGGGTGAAAATTCATTTTTATTTGGCATTAAGACAGCAAGATCTCAGTGTACATCTCTGGTTATTTCATAGCCCAATCTAGGGCGATGCTCCTTAACAACAGAGTGATGATCAAAATACATTGTTATTTGGGACTTAAGACAGTAGGATCTCAGTTTAAATCTCTGGGATTTGCGTTCCCAAACTATGGTGCTCATCCATAACAATAGAGTGATGATGGAAATACATTGTTATTTGTGTATTAAGACAGCAGAAATTCAGTTTAAATCTCTGGGATTTGAGTTCCCAATCTAGGGCGTTCCTCCATAACAGTAGCGTGATAGTGGAAATACATTGTTATTTGTGTATTAAGGCAGCAGGATCTCAATGTACATCTCCCGGATTTGAAAGCCCAATCTAGGGCGATCCTCCACAACAATAAAGTGATGGTGGAAATACTTTGTTATTTGTGTATTAAGACAGCAGGTGTACAGTGTAGACCTCTGGGATTTAAAAGCCCAATCTAGCGCGATCCTGCATAACAACAGAATTATGGTGAAAGCACATTGTTATTTTTGTATTAAGAAAGCAGGATCTGAGTGTACATCTCTGGGATTTCAAAGCCCAATCTGAGGCGATCCTCCATAACAATAGAGTGATGGTGGAAATGCATGGTTATTTGTGTATTAAGACAGCAGGATAACAGTTTAAATCTCTGAGATTTGAGTTCATAATCTAGGTCGATCCACCATAACAACAGAATGAAGGTGGAAAATACATTGTTATTTGTGTATTATGACAGCAGGATCTCAAAATAATTCTCTGGGATTTGATTTCAAAGCTAGGGCGATCCTCCATAACAATAGCGTGATGGTGGAAATACATTGTTATTTGTTTATTAAGACAGCAGGACCTCAATGTACATCTCCCGGATTTGAAAGCCCAATCTAGAGCGATCCTCCTTAACAACAGTATGATGGTGAAAATTCATTTTTATTTCTGCATTCTGACAGCAAGATCTCAGTGTACATCTCTGGGATTTGATAGCCCAATCTAGGGCGAACCTCTACAACAATAAAGTGATTTTGGAAATACATTGTTATTTGTGTATTATTTCAGCAGAATCTCAGTGCACATCTCTGGGATTTGAGTTCAAACCTAGAGTGGCCCTCACTAACAATAGAGTGATGGTGGGGCTTCATTGTTATTTCTGTATTGAAACAGTAGGATCTCAGTGTAGATCTCGGCATTTGACAGCCCAATCTAGGGCGATCCTCCTTAACAGCAGAATTATGGTGAAAACAGATTGTTATTGTGTATTAAGACAGCAGGATCTCAGTGTACAATTCCGGGGTTCGAAAGTCCAATCTAGGGCGATCCTCCTTAATAACAGATTTATGGTGAAAACACATTGCTATTTGTGTATTAAGACAGCAGGATTTCAGGATGAATCTCTGGAATTTGGGTTCCCAATCTAGGGCGATCCTCCATAACAGTAGAGTGATGGTGGAAAGACATTGCTTTTTTTATATTAAGACAGCAGGATCTCAGTGTACATCTCTGGGATTTGGGTTCCCAATCTACGGCGATCCTCCATAACAATAGATTGATGGTGGAAATACATTGTTATTTGTGTATTAGGACAGCAGCATCTCCGTGTACAGATCCGGGATTTTGCTCCCCAATCCAGGGCGATCCTCCATAGCAATAGAGTGATGGTGGAAATACATTGTTATTTGTGTATTATGACAGTAGGATCTCAAATTAAATCTCTGGGATTTGAGTTCAAATCTAGGGCAGTCATCTATAACAATTGAGTGCTGGTAGAAATAATTTGTTTTTTGTGTATTAAGGCAGCAGGAACTCAATTTAGCTCTCTGGGATTTGAGTTCAAATCTAGAGTGGTCCTCCCTAACAATAGAGTGATGGTGAGTCTTCATTGTTATTTGTGTATTAAGACAGCAGGATCTCAATGTACATCTCTGGGATTTGAAAGCCCAATCTAGGGCGATCCTACATAGCAACAGAATGAAGGTGAAAATTCATTGTTATTCGTATATTAAGACAGCAGGATCTCAGTTTAAATCTGTGGGATTTGAGTTCAAATCTAGGGCGATCCTCCATAACAATAGAATGATGGTGGAAATACATTGTTATTTGTGCATTATGACAGCAGGTTCACAGTGTAGACCTCCGAGATTTGTGTTCCCAATCTAGAGCGATACAGCATAACAGTAGAATTTTGGTGGAAATACATTGCTATTTGCGTATTAACTAAGCAGGATCTCAGGTTAAATCTCTGGTATTTGCTTTCCCAATCTAGGGTCATCCACCTTAAAAACAGAGTGATGATGGGAATGCATTGCTATTTGTGTATTAAGACAGCAGGATCTGAGTTTACTTCTCTGGGAATTGGGTTCCCAATCTAGGGCGATACTCCATAACAGTAGAGTGACGGTGCAAATACTTTGTTATTTGTGTATTATTTCAGCAGAATCTCGGTGTACATATCTGGGATTTGAGTTTAAATCTAGTGTGGTCCTCACTAACAATAGAGTGATGCTGGGGCTTCATTGTTATTTCTGTATTGAGACAGCATGATCTCAGTGTAGATCTCGGAATTTGACAGCCCAATCTAGGGCGATCCTCCTTAACAGCAGAATTATGGTGAAAACAGATTGTTATTGTGTATTAAGACAGCAGGATCTCAGTGTACAATTCCGGGATTCGAAAGCCCAATCTAGGGCGATCCTCCATAACAACAGATTTATGGAGAAAACACAACACTATTTGTGTATTAAGACAGCAGGATCTCAGGATAAATCTCTGGAATTTGGGTTCCCAATCTAGGGCGCTCCTCCATAACAATAGAGTGATGGTGGAAATACATTGTTATTTGTGCATTAAGACAGCAGGATCTCCGTGTACATATCCGGGATGTTGGTTCCCAATCCAGGGTGATACTCCATAACAATAGAGTGATGGTGGAAATACATTGTTATTTGTGTATTATGACAGCAGGATCTCAAATCAAATCTCTCGGATTTGAGTTCAAATCTAGGGCGATCCTCCATAACAATAGAGTGATGGTGGAAATACATTGTTATTTGTGTATTATGACAGCAGAATCTCAGTTTAACTCTCTGGGATTTGAGTTCAAATCTAGAGTTTTCCTCTCTAACAATAGAGTGATGGTGGGGCTTCATTGTTATTTCTGTATTAAGACAGCAGGATCTCAGTTTATATCTTTGGGATTTGGGATCCCAATCTACGGCGATCCTCCTTAACGACAGAATGATGGTGAAAATTCATTGTTATTTGTGCATTAAGACAGCAAGATCTCAGTGTACATCTCCCGGATTTGATAGCTCAAACTAGGGCGGTCCTCCTTAACAATAGAGTGATCGTGGAAATTCATTGTTATTTGTGTATTAAGACAGCAGGATATCTAATTAAATCTCTCGGATTTGGGTTCACAATCTAGGGCGATCCTCCATAACAGTAGAGTGATGGTGGAAATACATTGTTATTTGTGTCTTAAACAGCAGGAAATCAGTTTAAATCTCTGGGATTTGAGTTCCCAATCAAGGGTGATCCTCTATAACAGTAGAGTGATGGAGAAAATACATTTTTATGTGTGTATTAATACAGCAGGGTCTCAGTTTAAATCTTTGGGTTTTGAGTTCCCAATCTAGTGCGGTCCTCCATAACAGTAGTGTGATGGTTAAAATACATTTTTTTGTGTATTAAGACAGCAGGATCTCAGTTTCAATCTCTGGGGTTTGAGTTCCCAATCTCGGGCGATCCTCCACAACAATAGCGTGATGGTGGAAATACATTGTTATTTGTGTATTAAGACAGCAGGATCTCAATGTACATCTCCCGGATTTGAAACCCAATCTAGGGCGATCCTCCTTAACAACAGAATGATGGTGAAAATTCATTTTTATTTAGCATTAAGACAGCAAGATCTCAGTGTACATCTCCGGGATTTGATAGCCCAATCTAGGGCGATGCTCCTTAACAACAGAGTGATGATCAAAATACATTGTTATTTGGGAATTAAGACAGCAGGATCTCAGTTTAAATCTCTGGGATTTGCATTCCCAATCTATGGTGATCATCCATAACAATAGAGTGATGATGGAAATACATTGTTATTTGTGTATTAAGACAGCAGAAATTCAGTTTAAATCTCTGGGATTTGAGTTCCCAATCTAGGGCGATCCTCCATAACAACAGCGTGATGGTGGAAATACATTGTTATTTGTGTATTAAGACAGCAGGATCTCAATATACATCTCCCGGATTTGAAATCCCAATCTAGGGCGATCCTCCACAACAATAAAGTGATGGTGGAAATACTTTGTTATTTGTGTATTAAGACAGCAGGTTTACAGTGTAGACCTCCGGGATTTGAAAGCCCAATCTAGCTCGATCCTGCATAACAACAGAATTATGGTGAAAGCACATTGTTATTTTTGTATTAAGACAGCAGGATCTGAGTATACATCTCTGGGATTTCAAAGCCCAATCTAAGGCGATCCTCCATAACAATAGAGTGATGGTGGAAATACATTGTTATTTGTGTATTAAGACAGCAGGATAACAGTTTAAATCTCTGAGATTTGTGTTCATAATCTAGGTCGATCCACCATAACAACAGAATGAAGGTGGAAATACATTGTTATTTGTGTATTATGACAGCAGGATCTCAAAATAAATCTCTGGGATTTGATTTCAAAGCTAGGGCGATCGTCCATAACAATAGCGTGATGGTGGAAATACATTGTTATTTGTGTATTAAGACAGCAGGACCTCAATGTACATCTCCCGGATTTGAAAGCACAATCTAGGGCGATACTCCTTAACAACAGAATGATGGTGAAAATTCATATTTATTTGTGCATTATGACAGCAAGATCTCAGTGTACATCTCTGGGATTTGATAGCCCAATCTAGGGCGATCCTCCTTAACAACAGTGACGATCAAAATACATTGTTATTTGTGTATTAAGTCAGCAGGATCTCAGTTTAAATCTCTGGGATTTGCATTCCCAATCTATGGTGATCCTCCATAACAATAGAGTGATGATGGAAATACATTGTTATTTGTGCAGTAAGACAGCAGGAATTCAGTTTAAATCTCTGGGATTTTGATTTACAATCAAGGGCGATCCTCCATAACAGCAGCGTGATGGTGGAAATACATAGTTACTTATGTATTGAGACAGCAGGATCTCAGTTTAAATCTCTGGGATTTGATTTCCCAATCTAGGGTGATGCGCTATAACAGTAGAGTGATGGAGAAAATACATTTTTATTTGTGTATTAAGGCAGAAGGATCTCAGTTTAATTCTCTGGGGTTTGAGTTCCCAATCTAGTGCGATCCTCCATAACAAAAGAATGATGGTGGATATACATTGTTATTTGTGAATTATGACAGCAGGTTCACAGTGTAGACCTCCGGAATTTGTGTTCCCAATCTAGGGTGACCCACCTTAACAACAGAGCGATGGTGGAAATACATTATTATTTGTGTATTAAGACAGCAGGATCTCAGTTTAAATCTCTGGGATTTGAGTTCCCTATCTAGGGTGATCCTCCATAACAATAGAGTGATGGTGGAAATACATTGTTATTTGTGTATTAAGACAGCAGGATCTCAGTTTAAATCTCTGGGATTTGAGTTCCCTATCTTGGGCGATCCTCCTTAACAACAGAGTAATGATGAAAATACATTAATTTTTGTGTATTAAGACAGCAGGATCTCAGTTTAAATCTCTGGGATTTGCGTTCCCAATCTATGGAGATCCTCCATAACAATAGAGTAATGATGAAAATACATTTTTATTTGTGTATTAAGACAGCAGGATTTCAGTTTAAATCTCTGGAATTTGGGTTTACAATCTAGGGCGATCCTCCATAACAGCAGAGTGATGGTGGAAATACATTGTTATTTGTGCATTAAGACAGCAGGATCTCAGTTTAAATCTCCGGGATTTGAGTTCCCAATCTAGGGCGATCCACTACAACAGTAGAGTGATGGAGAAAATACATTTTTATTTGTGTATTAAGGCAGAAGGATCTCAATTTAATTCTCTGGGGTTTGAGTTCCCAATCTAGGGCGATCCTCCATAACAGTAGAGTGGTGGTCAAAATACATTGTTATTTGTGCATTAAGACAACAGGACCTCAGTTTAATTCTCTGGGATTTGGTGTCCCATTCAAGAACGATCCTCCATAACAGTAAGGTGATGGTGGAAATACACAGTTGTTTGTGTATTAAGACAGCAGGATCTCAGTTTAAATCTCTGGGACCTGGGTTCATCAATCTAGGGCGATCCTGCATAACAGTAGAGTGATGGTGGAAATACATTATTATTTGTGTATTAAGACAGCAGGATCTCAGATTTAATCTCTGGGATTTGCTTTCCCAATCTAGGGCGATCCAACATAATAACAGAGTAATGGTGGAAATAAATTGTTATTTGTGTATTAAGACTGCAGGATCTCAGTGTACATCTCTGGGATTTGGGTTTCCAATCTACGGCAATCCTCCATAACAATACAGTGATGGTGGAAATACATAGTTATTTGTGCATTAAGACAGCAGGATCTCCATTTACATATCCGGGATTTGGGTTCCCAATCCAGGGCGATCCTCCATAACAAAAGAGTGATGGTGGAAATACATTGTTATTTTTGTATTATGACATCAAGGTCTCAGTTTAAATCTCTGGGATTTGGGTTCCCAATCTATGGAGATCCTCCATAACAATAGAGTGATGGTGGAAATATATTGTTATTTGTGTATTAAGACAGCAGGGTCTCAGTTTAAATCTCTGGGATTTGGGTCCCCAATCTAGGGCCGATACTCGTTAACATGAGAGTGATTGTGGAAATACGTTGTTATTTGTGTATTCGTTCAGCATGATCTCAGTGTACATCTCGGGGATTTGAGTTTAAATCCAGAGCGATCCTCCCTAACAATAGAGTGATGGTGGGTCTTCATTGTTATTTCTGTATTGAGACAGCAGGATCTCACTGTAGATCTCGGGATTTTACAGCCTAATCTAGAGCGATCCTCCTTAACAGCAGAATTATGGTGAAAACAGATTGTTATTGTGTATTAAGACAGCAGGATCTCAGTGTACAATTCCGGGATTCGAAAGCCCAATCTAGGGCGATCCTCCTTAATAACAGGTTTATGGTGAATCCACCATCACTCTATTGTTATGGAGGTTCGCCCTATATTGGGAATTCAAGTCCCGCAGATCCAAACTGAGATCCTGCTGTCTCAATACACAAACAATAATGTATTTCCACCATCACTCTACTGTTGTGGAGGATCGCCCTAGATTTGAACTCAAATCCTGGAGATGTACACTGAGATCCTGCTGAAATAATACACACATAACAATGTATTTCCACCATCACTCTACTGTTATGGAGTATCGCCCTAGATTGAGAACTCAAATCCCAGAGATTTAATCTGTTATCCTGCTATCTTAATACACAAATAACAATGTACTTCCACTATCACTCTCTTGTGATGGAGGATCGCCCTAGATTGGGACCCCAATTCCCAGAGATTTAAACTGAGACCCTGCTGTCTTAAAACACTAATAACAATGTATTTTCATCATCACCCTGTTGTTAAGGAGGATTGCCCTAGATTGGGCTTTCAAATCCCGGAGATGTACACTGAGATCCTGCTGTCTAAACGCACAAATAACAATGTATTTTCACCATCAATCTATTGTTAAAGAGCATCGCCCTAATTTGGGCTTTCAAATCCTGGAGATGTACACTGAGATCCTGCTGTCTTAATATACAAATAACAATGCCTTTCCACCATCACTCTATTGTTATGGAGGATCGCCCTAGATTGGAATCTCAAATTCCGGAGATGTACACTGAGATCCTGCTGTCTTAATACAAAAATAAATATTAAGCCCCACCATCACTCTATTGTTAGGGGGAATTGCCCTAGATTTGAACTCAAATCCCGGAGATGTACACTGAGATCCTGCTGAATTAATACACAAATAATATTGTAGCCCCACCATCCCTCTACTGTTATGGAGGACCGCCCTTGCTTGGGAACCCAAATCCCGTAGATGTAAACTGAGATCCTGCTGGCTTAATAAGCAAATAACAATGTATTTCCACCATCACTCTGCTGTTATGGAGGATCGCCCTAGATTGGGAAAACAAATCCCAGTGATTTAAACTGAGATTCTGCAGTCTTAATGCAAAAATAACAATATATTTCCACCTTCACTGTACTGTTATGCAGGATCGCCCTTGATTGGGAACCCAAATCCCCTTGATTTAAACTGAGATCCTGCTGCCTTAATGCAAAAATAACAATGTATTTTCTCCATCACTCTATTGTTATGGAGGATCGCCCTAGATTGGGATTTCAATTGAGGGAAATGTAAACTGAGGTCCTGCAGTCTTAAAGCACAAATAATAATTTATTACCACCATCACTCTTTTGTTATGGAGGTTCGCCCTAGATTGGAAACCCAAATCCCAAAGAATTAAACTGTGTTGCCTTAATACACAAATAACACTGTATTTCCACCATCACTCTCCTGTTATGGAGGATCTCCATAGATTGTGAACCCAAAACCCAGAGATAGAAACTGAAATCCTGCTATCTTAATACACAAATAACAATGGGGCAGTAATTCCTCCCCAAACACTGAAAACCGGCATTTCCTCTCTAACCCAAGAGTTGAAGAGGCTAGTGCGTGCGCTGTAGGGGGCAGTGCGTGCATCTTGGATTTCCTCTGTTTTGGGGGATTTGCGCATGTGTAAAGGCCTTGGGTCTTTACGCTTGTAAAAAGCACACGTAAGTATTTATTTTTACAGGTATGTGGTGTTTTAGTGCAATTTGGAATTTTTTTTCCCACAGGTTTATTATTTTAAAGCATCTACAATACGGTAAGTTTAGTTTTAGACCCTTTTTATTACAAATTTATTTTTTTCAAAAAAAAAATTATTGTTTAAATTATTTTTTTTAACTTATTTATACTTAATTTAAGGATTGGGATGTTTTTTAAATTTTTATTTAAAGTTTAAATATTGTTTTGGGCCCCCGTAGTTTTCATGAGTTTGACAGTTCTTACTCTCAAACTCATGAAAGAACCTTCCCCTCCCCTGATTGGTTGTATATTGCTCAGCTGATCCCAAGCACATCGCACTAACTACGCCGCTGGATCAGGTCAGTACTGAACCGGGCCTGTGACAGGAAATGCAAGCAGGCCCGGGCTTCAGATGTCAGCGCGCAGGGTGAGTGCAGATCGGGGGCTTCCACGCGCGGCAAGCCACCGACACCAATTCTGGGCCAATGTATTGCCACCATCACTCTATTGTTATGGAGGATTGCCCTAGATTGGGAACTGAGATCCCGGAGATTTAAACTGAGATCCTTCTGTCTTAATGCACAAATAATGTATTTCCAGCATCACTCTACTGTTATGGAGGCTCGCCCTAGATTGGGATCCCAAATCCCAGAGAACTAAACTGCGATCCTGTTGTCTTAATACACAAATAACAATATATTTCCAGCACCATTCTCTTGTTATTGTGGATCGCTCTAGATTGGGAACCCAAATCCCTGAGATTTAATTTGACATCCTGCTGTCTTAATACACAAGTAACAATGTATATCTGTAGTGTATGTACCCGTCTACCTTGAAGAGAACTATTGTATGTAACCGTTCACCTTTAAGAGAACTATTTTAGGTGTGGCACTACTTTGTTTGGCTTCTGTATACTGGAGTACCGACGGTGACCACACCAGTATATAAGTGTTGTGACAGGATTTATTGGGCAGATTCGCCCTGACCTTCGAATAGTAAAGTCCTGTTTTAAGTTACTCTGGTAGTCTGTGTATTAATTAACTAAACAACCCACAGACTTTACAGTGGCGACGAGTCCGATCGTACCCTGCGGCAGCAATACTTCCGAAGCAGTTAACGAGCGTCGAGAAGAGGCAACCGCCCTCGTCGTTCTGCTGGGAGAAAACTCGAGGCTGCAGAACTAGAAAGGAGGAAGAATTTAGAGACAAAGACTTCCATCAGCAACAGGCACTGACTGTCCCTTCTGCCACGGTGAGGAGTGAGCCGATCAGCACGAGAAGCAAGGCGGCCACGGTGACTGTGAGTAAGGGAAAGTAAAAAGAATAACCGGAGGATAAGGGCGGTGCACTCGACCACGGTCAAGGGGGAAAGGAGCCGGACAGAAGTCGGGTCCAGAGGCGCTGAGACTGGGGCAGCGTGGAGCAAGGAAGCCGCGGTACAGACAGGCTGGGGGACGCAACGGCGTCGTGAGACAGCTAGACCGTAACCGGCGAAGAAGGCCAGGCAGCGACCGAAGCCACGAAGCGCTGCGACCGGGAACGTAGGCGCGGGAAGATATAAACTCAGCCGCAGACGGGGAGGGAAGCACCGGACTGCGAGAGGGCTGGGAGGTGCGATTGGGAGCCGAGCGAGCGGGAGAGGCAGAGCCGACCAAGGGAGACTGAGCGAGAACCAGTCCAGCGGCTGAAACTGTTCTCCGTCAACGGGGTGTACCCAGCGCCGGTAGAGCCGAGCGAGCGGGAGAGAGACAGAGCCCGAGCAAGGGAGACTGAGCGAGAGCCAGTTCAGCGGCTGAAACTGTTCTCCATCAACGGGGTGTACCCAGCGCCGGTTGCCCTGCCGAGAAAAGGGAAAGCACTGAAGCCGACGCGCAGGCTGTGAACCTGAAAGCCAGCGGCCGTCGCCCGTGGGGAAAGTGTACCCCTCCCACCAGGGAAGAAACGCGGGAAGCCGCCATTAGGTGGGGAAGAAGACAGAAACAGGAAACTGCCATTGAAGTGGGTGGGGAGGGAAGATAAGCGCGGGAAACCGCCATTTTCGCGGGAACCGCCATCTTGAAAAAAAAAATTTTTTAAAGAAATAATTCGTGGCGTTTAGCAGGAAGAGAGGAAGATGCCTAAGCGTGGTAACATCAACGATTTTAATTCCGAGGTAGAAGACTGGGCCACGTATGTGGAACGCATTGAGATCTATGGTGAGGCCAATAAAATAGAAGAAGATGACAAAGCTATAACCTTGCTAAACTCGATGGGCGCGAAGACATACGGGCCCTTGAAGCATCTACTATCATCAGCTAAACCGGCGGATCAGACTTTCGATGATATTGTGGCTGTTCTGAATGATCACTTCAACCCCACACCGTTGATGTTGGCGGAACGATTCAAATTCTATGCGAGAACGCAACGGAAAGACGAAAGCAACGCAGAATACTTGGTCGAACTGCGTAGACTAGCGAAATACTGCCAGTTTGGAGGGGATCTGACAGAGGCATTGCGAGACAAGTTCGTGTGCGGATTGGCAAAGGAAGGAACGCAAAAGCGACTACTCGAAGAGAACGACCTTACACTTGACAGGGCTGTCCTTATTGAAGCATCGCACGAAGCCGCAGCGAAGGGAACTGAAGAAATGCAGCTAAAGACAACGGCACTCAGTGTGGATCAAATTACCTCGACAACAACAAAATGTTATCGTTGTGGGAAGACAACACACGACCAGAACCAATGCTGGTTTAAGAACCAGGAATGTAGGAAATGTGGCAAACTGGGTCACATAGCTAAGGTATGCCGGTCAGGGAAGAAGACCAACAACCAAAGGACCAACAACCAAAGGAAGCCATCACAGGAAAAGTACAACAAGGTACACAAGGTGGCTGAGAAGAGTTCAGACGAACAGAATTCGGACTCAGACCCAAACGGCCAGGAGCTGGGTAGTCTGAGAATTCACAATGTGAGTAAGGAAGCTGACCTACAAACTATCTGGGTCATGCTAAAAATAGCTGGAGTCCAAGTGAAAATGGAGTTAGACACTGGCTCAGCTCTATCAGTCATAAATCGAAGGGATTACCACCAGCTATTCTCACATATACCCTTAAGAGATACCAAGTTCGTATTGCAGACATACACAGGGCATAAAGTATACCCCATGGGAAAGATAAGAGTCAAGCTGAGAGATAGGGGTAAAGAACACCCAAGAATGAACTTATACGTACTACCTGAGGGAGGACCACCACTTCTAGGATGGGAGTGGATCAAGAAAATAGACATGGAAGGGCACTATCTAAAAGCCATAACGAGTGAGGACTCGGTGCAGACAATCAGCTCAGATTCTGAATCGGATGACGATAAGACCAACCCAAATGTGAAAGACAAGGCTAAAATGGACTTGCCGACTAAGGTTGGAAAAACGAAGGCATGCAGAAAGGCTTATGCTCCAGAGAAGAACAAAGTTTCAGAACAGATCTCCACCGAACAACGACAACATAGTTTGACAGAGAATTCTGAGTCTGTTCAGTTTAAGGACATGTCCATGACAGAAGAACACCGAGCTCGGACTCAACTTTATTTCAAATTACGACAACAATTAGAACAATTGAGTTACCGTCTCGTACAAGAGATGAAAACAATGAAAAAGTTCTATGACACCGAATGGGAGAATCTGGAAAGACAACAAAAGCAGGTAGCTCAAGCAGAGAGCGACCATAGAGCCATCGTGACCAATCACCGATTACATCTCCCTTATGATGTTCAGGAGTTAGGGTATTTGCAGAAAGAAGCAAATGAAGAGGAATCTTCAGGAAGCCAGGATTTTATTCCAGTTCTTCTCTATGACCCCTTACAAGCAGAGTTTGAGAAGTTGAAGGAACAGTATGAACAGGCCCAGGCTACATTCCTGGAGGGGATTAACTCGGCAACCTCCGAAAAGCTAGTTTCAATGGAAGCTTATGAGCAACTAAAGGTTGAACATGAGCAAGAAGCCCAAAGGCTGCAGGAAATTCTTGATGAGCTCAAGGCCAAGACAGACTCATCGGTAGAAGTTCCATGCATAGATGAGAAATTAGAGGTGAAAGACATGGCAGAACATGAAAGTCAAGATGTCCAAGAACTCATAAAAATATTGAAGGAAACCCAAGACAAATATGAGGCGGCAATGACCGAGGTTCAACAACTTGAAGAACAGATTCAACTGGGAATTCTTTCAGTGAAAGAAAAGGCAACTGTAAGAAACACAGAGACTGTAAGAATGGCCCCTGAACATGAGCTAGAGAGCATCAAGGCACAACTTCTCCGAGCGCTTAAAGCCAAAGTACAAGAGGAAAAAAAGGTGAAAGCATTGGAGGAAAAGGTGGATGAAATGGAGAAGACTCTGATCCACAGGGTCCCCGGGGAAGAGTTAACGGTCAGCCAACTCCTTCATATGCTGAGAGATAAGACTCTGCAATGGGAACCATTTGAACACGAGCTTCAATCTTCAAAGGGAAGGGGTTCGGAGCTCTCAAAAGTTTGGGGAATAGTTGAGGTTGCAACACAGATTTTACGGGGCTGCCGACAGTACGCTGAATCACGTCAATGTGAACTACAGAATGTTGAAACAGCTGCTCCAGTAGAAGGATTGAATAGCCCGATCAATCAATCCCCGATGGAAGGGGAAGTATTGGAATCACAAATGAGGTCATTAGTGAAGGACTGGCAGGAAACCCAGGAAGAGCGGGATGAATATGAACGCATGAAGAAGTCTCTTCAGGAAAGATGTCTAGGGAGGGAACAACAGTCGGCTAACGTCCAGTTGGGTAAGGAAGAAGTAGCAGGCCCTCTCGCTAGACTAGCTCAGGACGACACCGAATATTACCATGACCTGTTGAGTGACACGGAATATTACGATGACTTGGTCTGCCCAGCTTGTGATGAAAACTGCCAAAGTGCAGAAATCAGGATGAAGCACTTAAAGCCTAAGGAACATAGGGAGATGGTGGCGCTGCAGCTGGCAGCGGATAAGGGAGCCCCGAGAGTCTCCAAGAAGCAGAAATGAAAAAGACGAAGCAGAAGACGATAACCATCTAAATCATTATCACTTCTATCAGATCATGCACGTGGGCCCTACGAAGGGGGCCAAATCAGTTGGAAAGTAGGAAAAGTCACCAAGGCAGTGCAGCTGTTTGTAAAAGTCAGCACTGCTGGTTCAGCAGGACGGAAGTTCAAGCAGTTAAGCCAAGGGAAAGACTATTGGATGAGTCACACTAGAAATGTGAACCAGCTACACCACAGAGATGTTGTTCAGACCGAGTCAAGACCAGAGACTGAATCTGTGAACTGTTCCCGCAGAGACTGAATCTGTGAACTGTTTTCCGCAGAGACTATATCTGTGAATTGTTTTACATGAAGTTGATTATATGTTATGTTTAATGGGGAATAAGTATGTTGTAAGCTAAAAAGGGAGGATTGTAGTGTATGTACCCGTCTACCTTTAAGAGAACTATTGTATGTAAGCGTTCACCTTTAAGAGAACTATTTTAGGTGTGGCACTACTTTGTTTGGCTTCTGTATACTGTAATACCGACGGTGACCACACCAGTATATAAGTGTTGTGTCAGGATTTATTGGGCAGATTCGCCCTGACCTTTGAATAGTAAAGTCCTGTTTTAAGTTAACAAAACAACCCACAGACTTTACAATATCCACCATCACTCTATTGTTATGGAGGTTCACCCTATATTGGGAATTCAAGTCCCGCAGATCCAAACTGAGATCCTGCTGTCTCAATCCACAACTAACAATGTATTTCCACCATCACCCTACTGTTATGTAGGATCGCCCTAGATTTGAACTCAAGTCCCGGAGATCTATACCGAGATGCTGCTGTCTTAATACACAAATAACAATGTAGTCCCACCAACACTCTACTGTTATGGGGGGTTAGCCTGGATTGGATACTCAGATCCCAGAGTTCCAGGCTGAGATTCCTCCCTCTGATTACAGGGACTTTATTTCCACCTTCACTCTACCAATTATGCTACAAATAACCTTAGTAGGGAGAAAGGCTCGGGTACCCGATAGCTGTCGGCGCCATTGGAACTGCTCGGTTTTGCATCAGAGCAGGGAAGAAAACTGGAAAAAAGTTAAAATTCTGTGGTAACGGCGCGAATAATGGAAAACCAACACAACACTCAAAATCTAAACAGTTATCCCAGATTTCTGAGATATATTGGGTTACATTGAAATAGGTTACAACATTCTGTAGTTACAACCAGGTGAAATAATTGACGTGAAGAGCCAAGAGGAAACGATTTAAACTGAGCCCAGGTTAAATAGGCGACCGCTCCTTGGAACTTTTACTGAATAGAAATGAATGGGGATAAACGAAGTATAAAAGATGTTGAGATATTAGCCTCGATAGTTCTTGTGATTCCGCTGATCATCAGCCACAAGCAGTGACCCTGCTGCCGAGTGGGTGATGGCAGTAAATGCGTACGGTCCTGGAACCACCGAATGATCGAGCGGTAGGTACCGCCCTGTGGCCTTCCCCACTACCAGTCTAATAACAATGATCGGAGTGAAGTGTGACACAGTTCCAAGTGTTGGTGTTGGACATGGATGGCGAGCGGTATGTTCCGCCCTGTGACCTTCCCCGCTACCAGTCAAATAACAATGATCGGAGTGAAGTGTGACACAGTTCAAAATGTTGGTGTTGGACATGGATGGCGAGCGGTGTGTTCCGCCCTGTGACCTTCCCCACTACCAGTCTAATAACAATGATCGGAGTAAAGTGTGACACAGTTCAAAATGTTGGTGTTGGACATGGATGGCGAGCGATGTGTTCCGCCCTGTGTCCTTCCCCACTACCAGTCTAATGAAAATGATCGGAATGAAGTGTGGCACAGTACAAAATGTTGGTTTTGGACATGGATGGCGAGCGGTGTGTTCCGCCGTGTGAACTTTCCCACTCACAGTCCAATTAAAATAATCGGAGTAAGGTGAGACACAGTTCAAAATGTTGGTGTTGGACATGGATGGCGAGCAGTGTGTTCCGCCGGGTGACCTTCCCCACTCCCTGTCCAATAGACTGTAAACCAGGAAGACATATTTAGAATCTCCCGGCAGCACTCGGCCTAAAACACACGGGAAAAATAATAATCCTAAAATAATATTAATCATATTTGAATGTAAAGTTAAAAAAAAAATCTAAAACAGCGCCTTAGACAAGCAATGGGCAGTCGATAGCAGAGATGGGTGGACTCTGTACCAAGGACACACGTTACATCACCAGTTACATGGCGACAGCAGCGAGACAGCTCAAAATGATCGGTAAAATGAATCAGTGATCGCAGTGACTTACCCGGGACACCAAAAGCTGCGAGAACAGGATAGTAAATGGCGTAGACTGGCCCCGTCACTTGTCCGAGCATTTCTCCAGATCCTCTATCAGCTCGCTTCGAGTGTCGACGAGAATCTGAATCTGCTGTGTGAAATATTCGATGGTCCCTCATTTATACTTGTTGGAATCCTCCAGTGACACAAATAGTCCGAATCACCATTTATGTTAATTGCAGTTATTTGAACAAACAGATCACGTCACTCAGTTTCACTTCATTGTTTTAATAACAATGGATGGGTGTTTCTTAATTTAAAAGAAAACACCCAAATTCCACAATGATAGTTTCATCCAGCGCTTCGGAAAACAATCGGCCCCAAAGGCTCCGGCCTCGGAACAAGAAACGCACGAATTGTTCTTGCTGCTGATTTCTGACCAAAGGCCTCGGGCTGTCGGCTTCCGGCTAAGCATAAAATCATAGAAATTTACAGCACTGAAGGAGGCCATTCGACCCATCATGTCCGTGCCGGCCGACAAAGAGCTATCCAGCCTAATCCCACTTTCCAGCTCTTGGTCTGTAGCCGTGTAGGAGACGGCTCTTCAATTGCATGTCCAAGTAACTTTTTAAATGTAATGAGGGTTTCTGTTGTTTTTAACAAAGCTGCCTCTACCACCCTTTCAAACAGTGAGTTCCAGAAACCTAGCACCCTCTGAGTGAAAATAATTCTCCTCAACTCCCCTCTAAACCTTCCACCAATTACTTAAAATATATGCCCCCTGGTTATTGACCTCTCTGCTAAGAGAAATAGGTCCTTCCTATCCACTCTATCTAGGCCCCTCATAATTTTATACACCTAAATTAGGTCTCCCCTCAGCATCCTCTGTTCCAAAGGAAACAACCCAGCCTAATCCATCGTTCCTCATAGCTAAAATTCTCCAGCTCAAGCAACATCCTTGAAAATTTCCTTTGCACCCCCTTGAGGGCAATCACATCCTTCCTGTAATGTGGTGGCAGAACTGCACGCAGTATTCTAGCTGCGGCCTACCTAGTGTTTTATACAGTTCAAGCATAATCTCCCTGCTCTTATAATCTATGCTAATAAAGGCAAGTATCCTGTATGCCTTCTTAACCACCTTATCTACCTGTCCTGCTACCTTCAGGGATCTGTGGACATGCACTCCAAGGTCTCTCTGATCCTCTGCACTTCTCAGTGTCCTAGCATGTATCGTGTATTTCCTTGCCTTAATAGCCCTCTCCAAATACATTACCTCACACTTTTCCAGATTGAATTGCATTTGCTACTGTTCTGCCCACCTGACGAGTCCATTGATATCTTCTTGCAGTCTGCAGCCTTCTTATTCATTATCACCCACAATGGCCAATTTTGTATCATCTGCAAACTTCATAATTATACTCCATTACCAGTTCCTGCTTTCCGATAAAACGAAAGCAGTGGTTTTAACCTGAAATTGTTGAACTCGATGTTGAATCCAGAAGGTTGAAAATAGATGTTTTTGCTGATGCTTTTTAATAGATAAAACACCAGAAAACCAGGAGAACTGCCCCTCTATTTCTCGAATAGTGCCATAGGATCTTTTACATCCACTCGAGAGAGGAGATGGGGTCTTAATTTAAGTTTCTTCTGGAAGATGTCACCTCCGACAGTGCAGCACATCCTCAGTACTGCGCTGGAGTGTCCGCCTCAATCATGTGCGCAAATCTCTAGAGTGGGAAATCAACCCGCAACCTTCCGACTTAGAGGTGCCACTGAGGCAAGGTTGAAACTGAATGAATCCTTCATTGTCTCCTTTGAAATTCAGTTTTTTTTAAAGAGTTGCCCGTGCGTAAAGGCCTCCGGTTTGTACGCGTGAAAAAAGCAGACGTAAGTACTTAGGCCTAGAAATTCAGTATAGCCACTTTTGGGGCGGTAAAGTCAGGCGGGCGCTAAAGTTAGCGCCCGCCGGAAAGTGGAGGCCACTTCGCCGAAATTCAGTAGCTTTGGCCAAGGAGTTTGGGCGAGCGCTGAAACTGGCGTTGCACTCCTATCTTTAGGCGCTAAGCCGGCAGTGCGAACTGATAACGCCGAGGCCGGGCGCAGCGCAGGTGCGGTCATGTTTTGATTGACAGCAGACACCCTGACGCCGGCCAGCTCTTAAAGGGGGAAGGGCCGACTTTGTCTGCAGCCACGCCCTGGATAGTGGAGCCCTGCAGCTAGGCCTGAACACTGCTGGTGGACCCAAATAGCGCCTGAAGCCATGCAGAAGGCCCGTGAACGAGCGCAGCGCTTCTCAGAGCATGCTTTGAGGGTGCTGCTTAAGGGTTTGGAAAAGAACAGAGAGATCTTGTGCCCGGACAGTGGCGAGAAGGCTCCCAGGAGGCAGTACAGGAGAGCCTGGAGGGAAATCGCCCAGAGGGTGTCAGCCAACAGCGATGTCCCCAGGACTGGTGACCAATGCCGCAAGAAGTACAACGACCTCAGTCGGTTGGTCAGGGTGAGTACCCTTTCCAGTGTCCTCCTCATCCTTGCATGTGCACCTCACATTATGGGCAAAGGGACCTCAAAGGCCTAATGGCCAGCCCTCCTCCCGCAGCTATGGCACTGGCATGATCATCAATAGCACTCTCTGCACTTAACACACTGGCCAAGCTATTCGACCATGGGAGGCAGTGCACACAACAACAGGGCACCACACTGGCCAAGCTATTCGACCATGGGAGGCAGTGCACACAACAACAGGGCACCACACTGGCCAAGCTATTCCACCATGGGAGGCAGTGCACACAACAACAGGGCACCACACTGGCCAAGCTATTCCACCATGGGAGGCAGTGCACACAACAACAGGGCACCACACTGTACTTAGAGGCCGTCCTTTCTCTTGCAGGCCAAGCTGGCGCGGAATTTGAAGAGCCAGACTGTCACCGGGGGAGGCCGTGCCCAGTTCCAGGAGCTCAGTCAGCTGGAGGAGAGCATGGCTCGACTCATGCATGGCCGGGTGACTGGCCCCGTTGCTATTGGAGATGCCGACCCTGTGCTGGGACCCAATGGTAAGGACATGACCGTTTGGACCTCTCTGGTTCCCCTTGCGCTTCAGATCTACATCCTTTGCCACTGTCCCACCAATGCGCATAATAGCACCACTCATGCCTCCCTCGCTGACGCCCTGTCCTCACTCTAAAGCTACTCTTGTGCCTTCCTGCTTTCAGCTGGTGAGGATGAGGTCCCTGAAGCTGAGATTGCCAGTCCCTCGGAAGAGGAGGACGACGAGGACCAAGAGGAAGGCGGCACATCGGGGGAACCCTCATCCGCGCCAGGGGATGGCAATGGAGGGGACACGTCTTGCCTGGAGGAGAGCCAGGGGGAAGTGTTGCAGGGGGGTGTAGCTCCTGGGCCCAGTGGCATCCAGGCACGCGGGAAGGGTCGGGCAGCACGGCTGCCTTCTCCCCAGAGGGGGGAAGTGTTGCAGGGGAGGGCAGTTGCTGGGCCCAGTGGCGTCCAGGCACGTGGGAAGGGTCGGGCAGCTCGGCGGCCTTCTCCCCAGAGGGAGAGTCCGCTCTCCAGTCCGGAGACGGTCCTCACCCAGGAGGTGCGCCTCCTTGGTGAAATGTCCGCGGCCTTGGAGCGGCGCCACAATGAGTTCATGGGGGTTGTGGGACAGTTGCCTCAGGCCATTGAGTCCCTGGCTCATAGTGTGGCCAATTTCGGGGACTCACAGGCCAGGGGTGTCGAGCAACTCGCGGCAGCACAGGCCAGGGGTGTCGACCAACTCGCGGCAGCACAGGACGCGAGTCGCGAGCTCATGAGTGGTGCCGTCCAGACACTGGCTGATCTGATGCGGGCACAGACCAGGGCAGTTTGCGCACTCACTTCTGCCACACTCGCTGTGTCACGGAAGCATCGCCAGGGCACCCGCCGCCCTGCTGCAGCACAGCGGTCTGGCCTTCACCAGATTGCTGCACTTGCTGCAGTGCCAGCCCGGCCGAGTGCCAGTGTCTCTGGCGACCAGCGAGCGCCTGGCATCAGCCAGCTTGCCCCCATTGCTGCAGCCGCCACTGCCACTCCCCCAGCCAAGGTGCGACGAGCTGCTGGAGAGACAGATGCTGGCCAGCCACAGCTGCAGCAGTCAGCAGCCGGCCCCTCCAGGGCCGGACCTCGTCTAGGCCGACCCCCAAGGGCATCTGCCGTCATGCATTGTGCCCCTCAGGAGCCTTCCCCCAGCCTTGCAACACCCACAGGGCCCAGGTTGAGGCGGAGCAACAGGTCGGGCAGGGGCTGGAGAAGCCTGCACAAAGACTCGCCCTCTCGGCACACAAAGTAGAGTGTGTTGCCAACTGTTTTTTTTATATGGGGGTGTTTGTGTTCTGGGGGGGGAGTGCTTATTTTGGTAAGGCCGAAGATGAAGGCAAATGTTTTTTTATAAGGGGGTGTTTGTGTCCTTGACGGGGGGGGCTTATTTTGGTAAGGCCGAGGATGAAGGCCAATTGGAAGGACAATTTTTGTTATTCCTCCCAAGTTTGCGGGAGTGAGATATGTTTTTGACTGTTTTTTGGGGGTCTTGTCTGTTTTTCTGTTTCATGTGGGAAGTGCCCTGAGTTTGTTAAATAAAGCTTTTTATTTATTCAGCTTGTCCAGGTGTCATGTTTCAAGTGGTTGTTGTGTTAACCGGCTGAGGGCTTGCGGAGCAGCTGCATTCAAGTGCATTCATTGCCACAAGCCATTCCCTGACAGGGGGCCTAGAAGTGTCATTTAATAAGCCGCCGGCGGACGGCCCTTGGACCTTGTGGCTCCCTCCTGGGCTGGTACTCCTCCTCCTCCTCCTCCTCCTCATGGTCCTCCTGCTCGTCCACCTGAGGTGGTGGTCCAACGCGAGGTGGCAGTGCCTGAGTCCTGCGGATAGCCAGGTTGTGCAGCATGCAGCAAACAACGATGAACTGGGAGACTCTATCCGGCGAATACTGTAGAGATCCGCCAGAACGATCCAGGCAGTGGAACCGTTGCTTGAGGACACCAATCGTTTGCTCTATGATGATCCTTGTGGCTTGATGGCTTTCGTTGTATGCCTCCTCCGCAGGGGTCCTGGGCACGCGGAGCGGGGTCATGAGCCATGTGCACAAAGGGTAGCCCTTGTCCCCAATAAGCCATCCCCATGGTGGAGGCTGTGCCTCGAACATGTCAGCCACAGTAGTCTGGCGCAGGATAAATGCATCGTGGCTGCTTCCTGGAAAGCGGGCATTGACAGCTAGGATGCGCTGCCTGTGGTCACACACCAGCTGTACATTGAGGGAATGGTAGCCCTTCCGGTTGCGGTAATCCTCGGCATTGTTGATCAGTGCCCGCATAGCCACATGCGTGCAGTCAATGGCGCCCTGCACCATGGGGAAGTCGGCGATCCTGGCAAATCCGACTGCACGCTGCCCCTGCCTCTCTAGGGTCATGGGGAAGGAGATGAATTGGTGTCTCCTTGCGAAAAGGGCATTGGTGACCTGCCGGATGCAGCGATGCACGGCGAACTGGGAGATGTTCGCTATGTCCCCAGCAGCGGCTTGGAAGGAGCCGGTTGCATAAAAGTTCAGAGCCACTGTGACCTTCACTTCCACCGACAGAGACGTCCTGCCCATCAGCTGTGGACGCAGATCTCTGTGAAGCAGCTGGCAGATCTCTGCAACCACCTCCCTTCTGAAGCGCAGCCTCTTAACACAATGCGCGGCAGTCATGGTGAGATAGGACACCTGCTGCCGGTATTCCCTGAGTGGGTAAGGCCTACATTGCTGACACCTGATGGCCCCTTTGCGTCTAGGCATGGCTGGCCCTCTCACACAGCGTCTGCGATCCCTTCGCACATAATGCTGGAGCTGAGGGTTGGAAACCCATGCAGCCCCCATAATAAACTTGCAAACAGTGAAATCACAATGAGTCTAATTTCAAAGCTCTGGCCAGAAGCCAAAAATACCTCTCCTATGTTGTCCCAAATCAGTAAGGTCTGTTCCTTGGTCTCTGTCCAGTAATCCAAAGCACTAAAGTCATTGCAGCAAAATGGCTGGCCTTTATAGTTCAGTCTAAGTGCCCTTTAATTAGCGCTCCCCGAGGCCCGCAGGGCCTCTGCGGCGTTCCAGTTCACAGTTCTTAACAGCGCCACGCCCACATTGGGCGGGCGCCACTGAATTTCCGGTTTGGGGCGCACAAACAGCGTTGCACGACGAAATGATGTCATAAGCTGCGCGCGCAGCTGAGCAGGCGCAAACACTTTGCGCCGGCGCTAAATGTCAACTGAAGTTGGGCGTAGGCGCAGATCGGCCTGCGCCCGGGCGCTAAGTGCCTAGCGCTGGAAATCTACCCCTCTTATGGCGTTAACGGCAGGCGAACGCAACTGAATTTCTAGGCCTTAGTTTTAAAAGGTAAGTGGTCTATTAATAAAATTTAGAATAATTTTTTCCACAGGTTTATTATTTTTAAAGAGTTTACAGTAAGGTCAGTGTAGTTTTAGGCCCGACATTTAAAAAAATTATTTTTTTCAAAAATTTGATTAATTGTTTAAAATAGTTTTTTACAGTTATTCATAGTTCATTTATTTAGTGGGATTTTTTTTAACTTTTATTTGAAGTTTAAGTACTGTTTTGGGCGCCCTGAGTTTTCATGAGCTTGACAGTTCTTACTATCAAACTCATGAATGAACTTTTGCAGCCTCCGATTGGTTGCCCAGTGCTCACGTGATCCCAGCCGGCTCATCGAACTAACTACGCCACTGGATCACGCAAGCACAGTGCGCTGGGAGCTGGACCGGGTCACAGAGCAGATATCCACGCAGGACCAGTCCTCAAATGTCAGTGTGATAGGTAAGTGTAGGTCGGGGGTTTTCACCCGCGGGAAGCCCTCGACCCGAATTTCTGGGCCATTCGTGGGCCCCCGATCTGCACTTACCTTGTGCACCAGCCGTTGAGGTGTGGGCTCCTATGGAATTCCGATCCGGGGCCTGGTCCAGCTGCTGGCACACAGTGCTTGCATATCCCAGGGGCGCAGTCAGTTCGATGCATCCCCTGGGATCACATGGGCCATGGGGAGCCAATCGGAGCAGGGAATGCTCCATTCATAAGTCTCGACAGGAAGTGCTGTCAAGACTTATAAATACTACGGCCCCAAAATAGCACTAAACATTGAAATATTTTTTTTTTTTAGTTACATTTTTTAAATAAACTATAAATTACATGAAATAATTATTTTAAAGAATAACACATTTTTGAAAAAAATAATTTTATCTTCTAGCAGGGCTAAAAATAAACTTACCTTGCTTTAAAGTATTTAAAAATAATAAACCTGTGGAAAAAGTGTTTTAATTTTAATTAATTCAACACCTACCTTGTAAAAAGCAGGACTTACGCCTGCTTTTTACATTTCTAAATTCTGGAGACTTACCCTCATGGACAAACCTGTAAAAAAAAACTAAGTTTGATGCGCACGCGCAGCATCTCCTGTGCACGCGTTCGACCTCTGAACCCCTGCTTTCAGAGGAACGGAAGTGCCGGTTTCCCATGCATGCGCAGCACATGCAGGACACCGGCACTTCCATCGGGCCTATGGGTGAGTACCCCGTGCGTACTCACCCGTGGAGACCCGAATTTCTGGGCCTATGTGTATTATGTTCATTAAGCATACAGTGCATGCAATACTGTTTAAAAATGGACTTAAAAGACAAGACTTACAGTCACATCTGATAATTGTTGCTTGTGAAGTCGAACCTGTTCCACATGTGAGCTCAGTATCTTAGGTTATTACGAATTCAAATCCTCATTACAAGCAGCAAAGGATTGTGAGTCCAGCAACAATAACTTCCATGTGATCCTGGCCCGAGCGGTTTTATGAACATAAAGAATATAAGAAATAGGAGCAGATGTAGGCCATTCGACCCCTCGAGCCTGCTCCGCCATTCAATAAGATCATCGCTGTTTATCGAGCTCAACACCACTTTCCAGCCTGATCTGCATATCCCTTGATACCCCTAGAGTTCAAATATCTGAGCCTTGAATATGCTGAAAGACTCAGCATCCACAGCTCTCTGGGGCAGAGAATTCCAAAGATTTACAACCCTCTGAATGAAGAAATTCCTCCTCATCTCGGTGTTAAATGGCAAACCCCTTACCCTGAGACTATGCCCCCGAGTTCTAGACACTCCAGCCATGGGAAACAACCTCTCAGCATCTACCCTGTCAATCCCCTTCAGAACCTTATATGTTTCAATGAGATCACCTCTCATTCTTCTAAACTCCAGAGAGTATAGGCCCATTCTACACAATCTCTCATCATAGAACAGCCCTCTCATCTCAGGAATCAATCTAGTGAACCTTCGTTGTACTGCCTCCAAGGCAAGTATATCCTTCCTTAGATAAGGAGACCAAAACTGTGCACAGTACACCAGGTGTGGTCTCATCAAGGCCCTGTAAAATTGTAGCAAGACTTCCTTACTCTTATACTCCAACCACCTTGCAATAAAGACCAAAATGCCATTTGCCTTTTAAACATCAAGCTTTAATATAAATTGAATAATAACAGTATTGTTTTTATACAACCATTCTACAGTATCACGAGTGCTCCGAGTGCTGTAACTTTTGAAGGAAACAGGTTCTACCTTCACACTATTCGGCTACCTAGGGCTGCATGTATGCGAATTTATTCTTATCTCCTAGTCACGAATACCACCCTCATGCTGACTCTGTGATAACCGGCTTCAGAGGTGCCACATCCTGTTGCTCCATCATCCTTTATCTTGGTTGTATAGCAATTTCTTCCTCTCAGGTGTGCGTAGGACAACGTGCATGTACAGGTCTCCTTATGGCCTTGTGGGCCTGCATAGTTCTGATTGCCTTAGCATTCTTTCAATTCTACCAGTTGTTGTGATATGTTAGTTATTTAGAAGCTGCTCTCCTTAGCTTGATGACTGTTTCCATGGCTCAGCTCCTTTTGTTCCCAAGGAGATGATAAAGCTTTGCATAGCACCGCCCTCTTTGTTAAATGTCCAAATCTAGGCGAGACAGGATACCTGACCAGGAGCTAACACCTGCAACTGCCTTACATTGTTGTTATTGGTAGCTTTATTCTTGTTCCGTAGTATTGCTAATCCACCAAGTGAAACCGTTAAATATAAGTGTGTCTATATTTCTGTATCAGGATAGTAACAGACTTCAGGAGGACAGAGACAGATTGGTGAAATGATCTTTTAGCTAGCAGAATATGTTGAAGAGGCGACTAAAAATGCATACGGGATCCTTGGCTTTATCAGTAGAGGCATAGGGTACCAAGGCAAGGGAGTTCTGCTAATCTTTTATAAAACACTGGTTTTAAGCCCAGCTGGAGTATTGTAGCGAATTCTGGGCACCGGACTTTACAAAGGATCTCAACGCCTTAGAGAGGGTGCAGAAAATCCGAAACTAGGATCCTAAAGCCAAACAAAGGAAACTACGAAGGTATGAGGAGTGAGTTGGCTGTGATAGATTGGGGAGCTTCATTAAAAAGCTTGATGGTGGATAGGCAATGGCTAACATTTAATGAATGAATGCATGAATTGCAACAGTTATGCATTCCTTTCAGGCACAAAACACAAAAGGAAAAGCGGCCCAAACATGGCTAACAAAAGAAATTAAGGATAGTATTAGATCCACAGAGGCGTCATATAAAGTTGCCAGAAAAAGTAGCAAGCATGAGGATTGGGAGCAGTTTAGACTTCAGCAAAAAAGGACCAGAGATTGATTAAGAGGGAAAAAATAGAGTATGAGAGTAAACTTTCAAGGAACATAAAAGCGCACTGTAAAAGCTTCTACAAGTATGTAAAAAGAAAAGGTTTAGTTTAAACAAATGTAGGTCCCTTACAGTCAAAAACAGGAGATTTATAATGGGGAACAAGGCAATGGTGGAGCAATTAAACAAATACTTCATGGAAGATGACACAAATAACTTCCCAGAAGTGCTAGGGAACCGAGTGAGAAGGAGGGTTTAAAGGAAATTAGTATTAGTAAAAAAAAGAGTGCTGGTATAGGAATGTATAGTTCCTATCCAAAGACTGAGGTCCACTCAGGTGCTCAAACTAAACGAAGTTTAATGGAAACTAACATGTTTAAACAAGTAACTGCAGGAGAACATCGATTGTAGGTCTATTCAGTTCGGAGGCTCCATGAGGACTGCTGGCTGGTCTCGTGGTTGACGTCATGACGTCATGACGTTCTTCCCGCCAGTGGGGGATTTTGTGATGTACAGCGTGATGTCATCGTGTTTACCCGTGCTGTTAAAGTAATCACGCTCTGTACAAGTAAACTGTATAAACAAAGATACAAACTCAGGCTGTAGATAACATGTTGTTAAAGGGTTGATAAATGTTGTTAAGATACAAATGATCTGAGTCCTTTTGTGGCTCTGCCACATGCGCCTCCCCAGAGTTGTCTTTAACAGCAAAAGTGAGACAGCGAGGAGGACTGACAAGCCTGTCCGAGCGACTTCTGTAACCCTGGAGTGGAAGCTGATGGCAGGTGATTGAGCTGTCGGGTGCTTATGGTGGATCTGGCATGGTGACTGTGGGCAGTCGGCCCCGTTTTGGTGGTTGAGCGATTTCGACTGGGCGGTCCAGGTCTAAGTGTGCCGGCTTCAGCTGGTCAACCGATATGTGGTCCGGTTTACCTCCGATATCGACCAAAAAGGTTTTGTCTCCCGGCTCTATGATGCAGAAGGGACCAGTGTAAGGAGGCTTGAGTGGGTCCCGGTGAGCGTCGTGGCGGATAAACACGTACTCAGCGCTTTTCAGCTCAGTTGGGACGTGGGAGCTCTATAAGCCGTGATGCGACGTAGGCACTGGAGCGAAACATCTGGCCGCTTCCTGGTGGCTGACGAATTGATGGGATGTGGACCATGGCTCTGTTGGAGACGGGAGGAAATCCCCTGGTACTCGTAGTTGTTGGCCATATACAAGTTCCGCCGAGGACGATTGTAAATATTCTTTTGGCACTGTACGAAGACCCAAAAGGACCCAGGGAAGTCTGTCCACCCATCCCGTGCCTTAACGACTGGCCCGCAGAGCGGCTTTGAGTTAGCTGTAGAATCGCTCGCACAGGCCGTTCACCTGTGGATGGTAGGCGGTGGTGCGATGTAGTTTGGTGCTGAGCCCCTGAGCCACAGCATTCCAGAGCTCAGAGGAAAACTGCGGTCCACGATCGGAAGAGATGTCCGCTGGTACCCTGAAATGAGCAACCCAAGAGGAGATGAAAGCTCTGGCCACGTCTGCCAAAGAGGTGGAAACCAAAGAAACTGCCTCTGGCCATCTAGTGGTGCGGTCTACCATTGTGAGGATGTATGTAAAACTTTGAGAAGGTGGAAGCGGCAGCACGAGGTCCACATTCACATGCTCGAATCGACGCTCCGGGACAGCGAAAGTGGCCAATGGAGCTTTGACATGACGCTGTACCTTGGCCTTTTGGCAGACGATGCAGGTGTTGGCCCAGTCGTGGACATCCAGGTGCATACCCCTCCAGAAGAATTTTGATGACATTAGCCTTTGCGAGGCCTTCATGCCAGGGTGTGACAACCCGTGTATGGTGTCGAATACTTTTCAGCACCAGGCGACTGGAACTATAGGGCGGGGAGCTCCCATGGAGACGTTGCAAAGTAGCATGTTGCCTGTGGCATGGAATTTGACATCAGCTGCTTGGAAGCTAGAGGGTCTGGTCCTGTATGCTTGGACGTCTGGGTCCAAGGCTTGATCCACAGCCATGAGGGCATAGTCGATTCCGAGTTGGACTGCATGCACAGGCGCACGGGAGAGGCAACCTGCCACCAGGTTGTCTTTGCCGGACAAATGCTGAATATCCGTGGTGAATTCTGAAATGAACGTCAGGTGACGTTGTTGCCGAGTTGACCACGGTTCAGCGGTCTTGGCCATAGTCTACGTTAATGGCTTGTGGTCCACACAAGCAGTGAACGGACGTCCCTCTAGTAAGAACCGGAAATGGCGGATGGCTAGAAAAAGGGCCAGCAACTCCCGGTCGAAAGTGCTGTACTTTCTTTCGTTTCACTATAGTTAACAGCTGAAAAATGCCAGCAGTTGCCACGTCCCATTCACCCACTGTTCCTGCACTGCGCCGATTACGTAGTCTGACGCGTCGGTTGTTAGGGCAATGGTGGCACCTGGAAGCAGGTGCACCAGCATGGTTGCATTGGCCAAGACACCTTTGTTGTCGACCAATGCCCGGCCCATTTCGACCATCCGCTGATTGGATCCTTACCGGACTTCGCCTTGAGGGCCTCGTACAAGGGCTGCATAAGCAGAGCCACCTTAGGGACGAACCGGTGATAAAAATTGACCATCCCGAGGAACTCCTGTAGGGCCCTGATGGTCTGCGGGCGCGGGAAACATGTAACCGCCTCAACCTTCATCTGTAAGGGAATTGCGCCATCTGATGTGATGCGGTGGCCCAAGAAATCAATCCGCTGCAGGCCGAACTAGCACTTGGCCAGGTTGATAATCAAACCGTGTTGAATGAGACGTGTGAAGAGGTTGTGCAAATGACAGAAGTGCTCCTCTTTGCTAGGGCTGGTGATGAGGATGTCGTCAAGGTAGACGAAGAGGAATTTTAGGTGCCGAAGCATGGAGTACAGCAAGCACTGGAAAGCCTGTGCAGCGTTCTTCAAGCCAAATGGCATCCGCAGAAATTCGAACAGGCCGAATGGGGTGATGACTGCAGTTTTTGGGATTTCTTGCGGGTGCATGGGGACCTGGTGGTAACCGCGGGCGAGGTTGACTTTCGAAAAAAATGTATTTCCCGCCAAATGGGCCGAGAAATCTTGGATATGCGGGATCAGGTACCAATCAGGAGTAGTGGCGTCATTCAGGCATCGGTAGTCGCCGCATGGCCGCCATCCGCCGCCGGGCTTTGGAAAAGTGTGGAGCGGCAAAGACCAGGGGCTATTCGACCAGCGAATAATCCCCAGCCGCTCCATCGTGTCAAACTCCGCTTTTGCAGCTGCGAGATTGCTGGGTTCGTGTCGTCGGGCCCGTGCGTAAACTGGGGGGCCGGTGGTGGTGATGTGATGTTCTACACCATGGTTAGTAGCCGAGGAGGAGAAAGTGGGCCTGGTCAGATCTGGGAACTCTCCAAGGAGCCGAGTGAAGTCGTCTGGAGGTGGGAACGCACAGAAGGCTGTGCGCAGCATGGCGTTAACACAGTGGCATGGGATGGAGTGGAACGTGGCCGTTTTGAACAACCAGCGGCGCCTGACATCGACCAGGGGGCCGTTGGCGCACAAAAAATCCGCCCCAAGGATGGCCTGCGTGACTTTGGCTGTGATGAATTCCCAGTGGAAACGCTGGCCGCTGAAACACACCTGGACCCGCCGCCTTCCGAAGGTCTGAATGGCCACGCCATTAACTGCCGGGAGGGCGGGGCAGTGGTCCCCAGGTAGTATATCGAGATTTGACGCAGGTAGGATGCTATACTGTGCCCCGGTGTCGCAAAGGAAACATCGACCAGATAGGGAGTCGGTGATGAAGAGAAGCTTCCCTGAATCTCCAAAGGCCATCGCAGCTGCGGGACGCTCGTTAGACCAGGTCCTCTTTCGCCAGGGTGTCTGTAGATGTTTTTTCTGTGCGAAAAACTGCAGGGAGGGCGGCAGCATCTTGCTTTCGCGCCAAAACGGGCGTGGTAAAAGCAGGATCCTGCTGATTGAAGAGCTGGAGCAGCATCTGTGGGGGATGGGTGCCTCGTGGCTGCGCAGTGCTGTTGTGTCACCGTGAAGATCTTGTCCACTTCGGCAGCAAGCTCCACGCAGTCTGTGACTTTGGACCTGACTAGGGCAGCCTGAACTTGCTCTGGGAACATAAGAACATAAGAACATAAGAAATAGGAGCAGGAGTAGGCCAATCGGCCCCTCGAGCCTGCTCCGCCATTCAATAAAATCATGGCTGATCTGATCCTAACCGCCAATCCACTATCACAGAACCATCTCCTGAATCTAACCGAATTAGACACATGAAATAGGAGCAGGATCAGGCTACACGGCCCCTGGGCCCGCTCCGCTGCCCACAGGGCCATGACCGATCCGAACCTAGACTCATGTCCAAATTCATGCCCGCTCCCCGTAACCCTTAATTCCCTTTACTTCTAGGAAACTGTCTATTTCTGTTTTAAATTTATGTAATGATGTAGCTTCTACAGCTTTTTGGGGCAGCATATTCCATGGACCTACCACCCTCTGAGTGAAGTAGTTCCTCCTCATCTCAGTTATGAAAGAGCAGCCCCTTATTCTAAGACTATGCCCCCTAGTTCTAGTTTCACCCATCATCGGGAACATCTTCCCGGCATCCACCCGATCCGACCCCTTCACAATCTTATATGTTTCAATAAGATCGCCTCTCATTCTTCTGAACTCCAATGAGTAGAGTCCCAATCTACTCAACCTCTCATCATATGTCCATCCCCTCATCCCCGGGATTAACCGAGTGAACCTTCTTTGTACTGACTCGAGGGCAAGTATGTCCTTTCTTAAGTATGGACACCAAAACTGTACGCAGTATTCAAGGTGCGGCCTCACCAATACCTTGTGCAACTGAAGCAATACCTCCCTATTTTTATATTCTATCCCCCTAGCAATGAAAGTCAACATTCCATTGGCCTTCTTAATCACTTGCTGCACCTGCATACTAACCTTTTGAGTTTCGTGCACCAGGACCCCAGATCCCTTTGTACTTCAGTACTTTCCAGTTTCTTGCCATTAAGATAATAACTTGCTCTACGATTTTTCCTGCCAAAGTGCATAACCTCACACTTTCCAGTATTGTATTCCATCTGCCAAATCTCTGCCCACTTACTTAGCCTGTCGATGTCCCCTTGCAGGTTTTTTATGTCCTCCTCACTCACTACTTTCCCTCCCATCTTAGTATCATCTGCAAACTTTGATATATTACACTCGGTCCCCTCCTCCAAATCGTTAATATAGATTGTAAAGAGTTGGGGACCCAGCACTGACCCCTGCGGAACACCACTAGTTACTGATTGCCAGTCTGAGAATGAACCATTTATCCCAACTCTCTGCCTTCTGTTAGATAGCCAATCCTCTATCCATGCCAGAATATTACACCCAATCCCGTGATTTTTTATCTTAAGCAATAATCTTTTTTGTGGCACCTTGTCAAATGCCTTTTGGAAGTCTAAATACACTACGTCCACTGGTTCCCCTTGATCCACCCTATACGTTACTTCCTCAAAGAACTCCAGCAAATTTGTCAAACATGACTTCCCCTTCATAAAACCATGCTGAATTTGTCCTATTAAATTATGATTATCCAAATGTCCTGTTACTGTCTCCTTAATAATGGACTCCAAAATTATACCTACCACAGATGTTAGGCTAACCGGTCTATAGTTTCCAGCCTTCTGTCTACTGCCCTTTTTAAATAAGGGTGTTACATTAGCAGTTTTCCAGTCTGCTGGGACCTTTGCCGAGTCCAGGGAGTTTTGGAAAATTATTACCAATGCATCCACAATCCCTACCGCCACTTCCCTCAAGACCCTAGGATGTAAGCCATCAGGTCCAGGTGATTTATCCGCCTTGAGTCCCATTATTATACCGAGTACCACTTCCTTAGTGATTTTGATCGTGTTTAGCTCCTCCCCCCCTTTAGCCCCCTGTTTGTCCAGTGTTGGGATATTCTTAGTGTCTTCTACTGGAAAGACTGATGTAAAATATTCATTCAGTGTTTTTGCCATCTCCATATTTCCCACCATTAATTTCCCAGTCTCATCCGCTAAGGGACCAACATTTACTTTAGCCACCCTTTTTCTTTTTATATAACTATAAAAACTCTTACTGTCTGTTTTTATATTTTTTGCTAATTTACTTTCATAACCTATCTTCCCTTTCTTAATCAATCTTTTTGTTATTTTTTGCTGTCTTTTAAAGTTTTCCCAATCCTCTATCCTCCCACTAGATTTGGCTACCTTATATGCACTTGTTTTTATTCGAATACTATCCTTAATTTCTTTACTTAGCCACGGATTGCTGTCTTTTCTTTTACACCCTTTTCTTCTCAGTGGAACATATATTTTTTGGAAGTTGTAAAATAACTCCTTAAATGTACACCACTGATCATGTATCGTCTTACCCTTTAACCTATTTTCCCAATCCACTCTACTCAATTCCGCTCTCATACCTTCATAGTCTCCTTTATTCAAGCTTAGCACGCTTGTTTGAGATCCAACCTTCTCACCCTCTAATTGAATATGGAATTCAATCACTCATTCCAAGGGGATCCTTTACTAGGACATTTTTAATTAATCCCGTCTCATTACACAGGACCAGATCTAAAGTTGCTTGCCCCCTGGTCGGTTCAGTTACATACTGCTCAAGAAACCCATCCCTAGTACACTCAATGAACTCATCCTCAAGGCTGCTCTGCCCAATTTGATTTGTCCAATTAATATGATAGTTGAAATCCCCCATAATTATAGATGTTCCCTTATTACAAGCCTCAACTATTTCCTGATTGATGCTCCGTCCAACAGAGTTGCCACTGTTCGGAGGCCTATAGACTATGCCCACTAGTGTTTTTTTCCCCTTATTATTCCTTACCTCCACCCAAACTTTTGACCCGATATCATTTCTCTGTATTACAGTGATTCCTTCCTTTATTAACATAGCCACCCCACCTCCCCTTCCTTCCTGCCTGTCCTTCCTGATCGTTAAATAACCTGGTATGTTTAATTCCCAGGCATTGTCACCCTGCAGCCATGTTTCTGTAATGGCCACAAGATCATACCCATATGTAATTATTTGTGCCATTAATTCGTCTATTTTGTTACGAATGCTACGTGCATTCAGATAGAGAACTTTCAAAGATGTTTTGTGACACTTAGTTCCTGCTATTGCCCTTTTTATTACTTTACCTTTAACTCCATACCTTCTGCCCCTTCCTGACACGCTCTGGTTTTTAATTTCCCCACTGCTACCTCTGTCTATTACCTTCTCTGTTGTCATTTTTATTATTTGCTCTCTAGGAACCTCCCCCCACTAGTTAGTTTAAAGCCCTCTCTACAGCCCTAGTTATATGATCCACCAGCACTCTAGTCCCAGCACTGGCCAAGTGAAGCCCATCCCAATGGAACAGCTCCCTCCTGCCCCAGTACTGGTGCCAGTGTCCCAGGAAACAAAACCTATTTCTCCCACACCAGTCTTTGAGCCACGCATTTAACTCTCTAATTCTTATTTGTCCTAGCCAAATTCGCTCGTGGCTCAGGTAATAATCCACATATTACCCTTGTGGTTCTGCTTTTTAATTTGGCCCCTAGCTGCTCAAACTCCCTCAGCAGAACCTCCTTCCTTGTCCTATCTATGTCGTTGGTACCAACATGGACCACGACAACTGGATCCTCCCCCTCCCACTCCAAGTTTCTCTCCAGTCCAGAGGAAATGTCCTTAACCCTGGCACCGGGCAGGCAACACAGCCTTGGGACTCTCGCTCTCGGCTGCAAAGAACTCTATCTATCCCCCTAACGATACTAACCCTACCACTACAACATTTCTTTTAACTCCCCCCACTTGAATGGCCCCCTGCTCCCCGTTGCTGTGGCCAGGTTGCTCATCCTCCCTGCAGTCCCTGCTCCTGTCCCCACAGGGAGTAAGAGCCTCAAATCTGTTGGACAAGTGCAAGGGCTGCGGCTCCTCCAACACTACCTCCTGGATCCCCGTACCTGCCTCACTTCTAGTCACACCATCCTGACCCTGGCCACGGACTACATCTGAATTAATTAATCTAATTGGTGTGACTACCTCATGATACACAGAGTCCAGGTAACTCTCCCCCTCCCTCATGTGTCTCAGTGTTTGAAGCTCGGTCTCCAGCTCTTCAACACGGAGCCGGAGTTCCTCGAGCAGCCAACACTTACTGCAAATGTGATCACCGTGAGCATCAATGGAGTTCACCAGCTCCCACATATTGCAGGGAGTAGGCAGAGGAATAGCTCCCTGAAGAGGAAGCATTCTGGCTCGGACCGGAGGAGCATGAGCATCTGGCTCATAAGCTCGGACGGCTTGGAGTCCCTGAGGCTGGACATAGCGAGCAGCCAGCGGGTGCGCTCCGACTTCGTGAGCTGGAAGACCTGCAGCAACCGCGCCTTTAAGGTGTCATACTTGCGATCAGTAGACAGACTACCGAGTAGGTTGACGACCCGCAAGGCTGTGGTGCTGTCGAGGGTAGAGACCACATAATAATAACGGGTCTAATCCGCAACGATGTCCCTGATGGTGAACTGGGCTTCAGCCTGGATGAACCACGCAGCTGGTTGTTGCTCCCAGAACTGCGGTAGCTTCAAGGTAATGGCGTTCGTTTCCATGTTGATTATCTCCTGCGAAAACCATTCGCAAAAGTCGGGGTCACCAATGTAGTAATGTCTAGTTCCTATCCAAAGACTGAGGTCCACTCAGGCGCTCAAACAAAATGAAGTTTAATGGAAACTAACAGGTTTAAACAAGTAACTGCAGGAGAACATCGAGTGTAGTGTATTCAGTTCGGAGGCTCCATGAGGACTGCTGGCTGGTGGGGGATCACGTGATGTACGGTGTGACGTCACCGCGTTTACCCGCGCTGTTAAAGTAATCACGCTCTGTACAAGTAAACAGTATAAACAAAGATACAGACTCAGGCTGTAGCTAACATGTTGTTAAAGGGAATTATATACAAACGATCTGAGTCCTTTAGTGGCTCCGCCACACTGGAGAAATTATGGGACTGAGAGCCGATTAGTCCCCAGGGCATGATAATCTGCATCCCAGCGTACTAAAAGAAGTAACCATGGAAATGATGGATACATTGGTTGTCATCTTCCAAAATTCTATAGATTATGGAACAGCTCCTGCAGATTGGAGGGTGGCAAATGTAACCCCACTATTGAGAAAAGGAGGGTGAGAAAACAGGGAACTACAGACCGGTTAGCCTAACATCAGTAGTATGGAAAATGCTAGAGTCTATTATGAAGGATGTGCTAACAGGACGCTTAGAAAATATCAGCAGGACTAGACAAAGTCAACATGGATTTGTGAAAGGGAAATCGTGTTTGGCAAAACTACTGGAGTTTTTGAGGATGTAACTGGTAGACTAGATAAGGGAGAGTAAGTGGATGTGGTGTATTTGGATTTTCAGAAGGCCTTTGACAAATTCCCACATAAGAGGTTAGTGTGCAAAATTAAAGCACATGGGATTGGGGGTAATATACTAGCATGGATTCAAAATTGGTTAACAGACAGGAAACAGAGAGTAGGAATAAATGCGTCTTTTCAGGGTGGCAGGCGGTGATTAGTGGGGTACCGCAGGGATCAATGCGTGGGCCCCAGCTATTCACAATATATATCAATGATTTGGATGAGGGAACCAAATGTAATATGAGGAGAGATTGTGTCAACTAGGCCTCGAGTTTAGAAGAATGAGAGAATATTTCATTGAAACATATAAAATTCTGACAGAGCTAGACAGACTGGATGGAGGGAGGATGTTTCCCCTGGCTGTGTCATCTAGAACGACGGGTCCTCGTCTCAGGATACGGGGTAGGACATACAGGACTGAGATGAGGAGAGAGTTCTTTAGTCAGAGGGTGGTGAACCTGTGGAATTCTCTAGCACAAAAGGCTGTGGAGGCCAAGTCACTGAATATATTTAAGAAGGAGATAGATGCATTTCTAGACACAAAAGGCATCAGCGGTATGGGGAGAGAGCGGGAATATGGTATTGAGATAGAGGATCAGGCATGACCGTGTTGAATGGCGTAGCAGGCTGGAAGGGCCGAATGGTCTAATTGTGCTCCTATTTTTCTAAAATATTTACTAGAATGGTTCCATGGATGAAATAAATAAGTTACGTGAAGAGACTAGAGTAACTGGGATTGGTCTCCTTGGAGTAGAGAAGACCAGGAGGAGTTTTGATACAGGTGTTCAAAATTATGAATGACTTTGACAGACTAAAAAAGGAGAAACTGTTTCCAGTGACTGAAGGGTCGCTAACCAGAGGACACAGATTTAATGTAATTGGCAACGGAACCAGAGATGGCAGGAGGAACAATAATTTGTTTAGCGAGTAAGTATGATCTGGAATGCATTGCCTGAAATGGTAGTGGAAGTAGATTCAATAGAAACTTTCAAATAGAATTTGGATAAATACTTGAAAGGAGAACATTCGGAGAGCTACATGGAAAGAGCAGGCGGTTGGGACCGATTGGATAGCACTTTCATCGGCACGATGGGCCGAATAGCCAGCTGCTGTGCTGTATCAATCTACGATTCTATGATTCGTAACAAGTACAAAAATGATTAATGCCCAGAAGTGTTCCATTGCAGAAGTAACCTTTCTCCCACAAATGGGGGATTGTGTGTAACTGGGCCAGTTTGTGAGGCACAGTGTAAGAATATGAGCTTTTGAAGGTATTTTGAGGGATTAGCCATGGCAAGAGTTAAATGTCCCTAGGCTTTTCTCTGACAAGCTTCTTTCTGCAGAAATCATACTGCCTTTGATTCCTGCTGACTGAAGGTTCTGGGTGCGTCACAAGTTCCCTCTTTTATTATCTAAATACAAATGTTATTTGTTTTAAATTCACTTTGGGGATATGGGCGCCGCTGGCAAGGCCGGCATTTATTGTCCATCCCTAGTTGCCGTTGAGAAGGTGGTGGCGAGCTGCCTACTTGAACTGCTGCAGTCCGTGTGGTGAAGGTACTCCTACAGTGCTGTTAGGGTGGGAGTTCCAGGATTTTTCTATAAAGGCAAGGGAAAAGGACAGGGTAGGCTCAGAGCTTTCTGAGTTTTATCTCATTGGTTCCACATCTGTGGGAATGTGAAAATTAGTGAGCCATGGAATCATAATCAACTCTAAATCCATTGTTACTAATTTTCAGGATTAAGCTTTGCTAGACCGTAGTTTAATATTAAGAGTGCCAGTTTGTAGTTTTTATTAAGTTAGTATAGTTTTATTAATATAGCCTTCTTTCTCTTCTGTGAGGATTAGCAGAAATCATGTGAAAAATGAGACTCTAATTGGAAGCCCTTGTCATCAAGGTTGCGTCATCAACATGGAAACCAAGAACAGAAAGATCTTGTGCTAAGGAGATTACGGGGGCCCAAAGCCTGTGGTGGGAGGCAGAGCTTCCCGGGTTCTTGATTGGGTAGAATGCAGGGTTAAGGAAAATACATGATTAGATGGATCTTTCTGTAGTTCAGGTTCTGGGGGTATATCCCAGTGGGTTTGTGTCATTTTCAGACTAGACGGGCCAGGAAGGGCACTGATCCTGACAGGTGCAGATGCTCCTGTGAGTAGAAGGAACCAGGATTGGGCCACGCCTACTACCCAAAGGACAATGACGAGCAATTTCTGTTGCAGTAGAATGGACAAAACTGGACGCCACCGAGTTCTAAATGAAAACGCCGAATAGCTACAATGTGAGCTGAACACTGGAGTCACATTGCAATTTTCTGGTGTTTTTCCTTTAAACTTCTGCGGAAAGGAAATGTGCAGATGCTCCTGTGAGTAGAAGGAACCAGGATTGGGCCACGCCTACTACCCAAAGGACAATGACGAGCAATATAATTCTGTATCGTACTTTGTAAACTGCTGCTCCAATACTGGGTGTATTAAGTTTCACTTATGCTTAAATAAAGAAGGAAAGAAAGACTTGCATTTAGATAGTGCCTTGCACGACTATGGGACGTCCCAAAGCGCTTTACGGCCAATGAAGTACATTTTTGAAGTGTAGTCACTGTTGAAATGTGGGAAAACCATAACTGTTAACAATATGGAGCCACCTTCGAACCATTGAACAGACAGTCTAAAGGGGCTTCCATTTTCTCTTTGAACAGTTGCTACATGCTGATATCAAGTATTCTACATTTCCTTTCCGCAGAAGTTTAAAGGAAAAACACCAGAAAATTGCAATGTGACTCCAGTGTTCAGCTCACATTGTAGCTATTCGGCGTTTTCATTTAGAACTCGGTGGCGTCCAGTTTTGTCCATTCTACTGCAACAGAAATTGCTCGTCATTGTCCTTTGGGTAGTAGGCGTGGCCCAATCCTGGTTCCTTCTACTCACAGGAGCATCTGCACCTGTCAGGATCAGTGCCCTTCCTGGCCCGTCTAGTCTGAAAATGACACAAACCCACTGGGATATACCCCCAGAACCTGAACTACAGAAAGATCCATCTAATCATGTATTTTCCTTAACCCTGCATTCTACCCAATCAAGAACCCGGGAAGCTCTGCCTCCCACCACAGGCTTTGGGCCCCCGTAATCTCCTTAGCACAAGATCTTTCTGTTCTTGGTTTCCATGTTGATGACGCAACCTTGATGACAAGGGCTTCCAATTAGATTCTCATTTTTCACATGATTTCTGCTAATCCTCACAGAAGAGAAAGAAGGCTATATTAATAAAACTATACTAACTTAATAAAAACTACAAACTGGCACTCTTAATATTAAACTACGGTCTAGCAAAGCTTAATCCTGAAAATTAGTAACAATGGATTTAGAGTTGATTATGATTCCATGGCTCACTAATTTTCACATTCCCACAGATGTGGAACCAATGAGATAAAACTCAGAAAGCTCTGAGCCTACCCTGTCCTTTTCCCTTGCCTTTATAGAAAAATCCTGGAACTCCCACCCTAACAGCACTGTAGGAGTACCTTCACCACACGGACTGCAGCAGTTCAAGTAGGCAGCTCGCCACCACCTTCTCAACGGCAACTAGGGATGGACAATAAATGCCGGCCTTGCCAGCGGCGCCCATATCCCCAAAGTGAATTTAAAACAAATAACATTTGTATTTAGATAATAAAAGAGGGAACTTGTGACGCACCCAGAACCTTCAGTCAGCAGGAATCAAAGGCAGTATGATTTCTGCAGAAAGAAGCTTGTCAGAGAAAAGCCTAGGGACATTTAACTCTTGCCATGGCTAATCCCTCAAAATACCTTCAAAAGCTCATATTCTTACACTGTGCCTCACAAACTGGCCCAGTTACACACAATCCCCCATTTGTGGGAGAAAGGTTACTTCTGCAATGGAACACTTCTGGGCATTAATCATTTTTGTACTTGTTACGAATCATAGAATCGTAGATTGATACAGCACAGCAGCTGGCTATTCGGCCCATCGTGCCGATGAAAGTGCTATCCAATCGGTCCCAACCGCCTGCTCTTTCCATGTAGCTCTCCGAATGTTCTCCTTTCAAGTATTTATCCAAATTCTATTTGAAAGTTTCTATTGAATCTACTTCCACTACCATTTCAGGCAATGCATTCCAGATCATACTTACTCGCTAAACAAATTATTGTTCCTCCTGCCATCTCTGGTTCCGTTGCCAATTACATTAAATCTGTGTCCTCTGGTTAGCGACCCTTCAGTCACTGGAAACAGTTTCTCCTTTTTTAGTCTGTCAAAGTCATTCATAATTTTGAACACCTGTATCAAAACTCCTCCTGGTCTTCTCTACTCCAAGGAGACCAATCCCAGTTACTCTAGTCTCTTCACGTAACTTATTTATTTCATCCATGGAACCATTCTAGTAAATATTTTAGAAAAATAGGAGCACAATTAGACCATTCGGCCCTTCCAGCCTGCTACGCCATTCAACACGGTCATGCCTGATCCTCTATCTCAATACCATATTCCCGCTCTCTCCCCATACCGCTGATGCCTTTTGTGTCTAGAAATGCATCTATCTCCTTCTTAAATATATTCAGTGACTTGGCCTCCACAGCCTTTTGTGCTAGAGAATTCCACAGGTTCACCACCCTCTGACTAAAGAACTCTCTCCTCATCTCAGTCCTGTATGTCCTACCCCGTATCCTGAGACGAGGACCCGTCGTTCTAGATGACACAGCCAGGGGAAACATCCTCCCTCCATCCAGTCTGTCTAGCTCTGTCAGAATTTTATATGTTTCAATGAAATATTCTCTCATTCTTCTAAACTCGAGGCCTAGTTGACACAATCTCTCCTCATATTACATTTGGTTCCCTCATCCAAATCATTGATATATATTGTGAATAGCTGGGGCCCACGCATTGATCCCTGCGGTACCCCACTAATCACCGCCTGCCACCCTGAAAAGACGCATTTATTCCTACTCTCTGTTTCCTGTCTGTTAACCAATTTTGAATCCATGCTAGTATATTACCCCCAATCCCATGTGCTTTAATTTTGCACACTAACCTCTTATGTGGGAATTTGTCAAAGGCCTTCTGAAAATCCAAATACACCACATCCACTTACTCTCCCTTATCTAGTCTACCAGTTACATCCTCAAAAACTCCAGTAGTTTTGCCAAACACGATTTCCCTTTCACAAATCCATGTTGACTTTGTCTAGTCCCGCTGATATTTTCTAAGCGTCCTGTTAGCACATCCTTCATAATAGACTCTAGCATTTTCCATACTACTGATGTTAGGCTAACCGGTCTGTAGTTCCCTGTTTTCTCACCCTCCTTTTCTCAATAGTGGGGTTACATTTGCCACCCTCCAATCTGCAGGAGCTGTTCCATAATCTATAGAATTTTGGAAGATGACAACCAATGTATCCATCATTTCCATGGTTACTTCTTTTAGTACGCTGGGATGCAGATTATCATGCCCTGGGGACTAATCGGCTCTCAGTCCCATAATTTCTCCAGTGTGGCGGAGCCACTAAAGGACTCAGATCGTTTGTATATAATTCCCTTTAACAACATGTTAGCTACAGCCTGAGTCTGTATCTTTGTTTATACTGTTTACTTGTACAGAGCGTGATTACTTTAACAGCGCGGGTAAACGCGGTGACGTCACACCGTACATCACGTGATCCCCCACCAGCCAGCAGTCCTCATGGAGCCTCCGAACTGAATACACTACACTCGATGTTCTCCTGCAGTTACTTGTTTAAACCTGTTAGTTTCCATTAAACTTCATTTTGTTTGAGCGCCTGAGTGGACCTCAGTCTTTGGATAGGAACTAGACATTACTACATTGGTGACCCCGACTTTTGCGAATGGTTTTCGCAGGAGATAATCAACATGGAAACGAACGCCATTACCTTGAAGCTACCGCAGTTCTGGGAGCAACAACCAGCTGCGTGGTTCATCCAGGCTGAAGCCCAGTTCACCATCAGGGACATCGTTGCGGATTAGACCCGTTATTATTATGTGGTCTCTACCCTCGACAGCACCACAGCCTTGCGGGTCGTCAACCTACTCGGTAGTCTGTCTACTGATCGCAAGTATGACACCTTAAAGGCGCGGTTGCTGCAGGTCTTCCAGCTCACGAAGTCGGAGCGCACCCGCTGGCTGCTCGCTATGTCCAGCCTCAGGGACTCCAAGCCGTCCGAGCTTATGAGCCAGATGCTCATGCTCCTCCGGTCCGAGCCAGAATGCTTCCTCTTCAGGGAGCTATTCCTCTGCCTACTCCCTGCAATATGTGGGAGCTGGTGAACTCCATTGATGCTCACGGTGATCACATTTGCAGTAAGTGTTGGCTGCTCGAGGAACTCCGGCTCCGTGTTGAAGAGCTGGAGACCGAGCTTCAAACACTGAGACACATGAGGGAGGGGGAGAGTTACCTGGACTCTGTGTATCATGAGGTAGTCACACCAATTAGATTAATTAATTCAGATGTAGTCCGTGGCCAGGGTCAGGATGGTGTGACTAGAAGTGAGGCAGGTACGGGGATCCAGGAGGTAGTGTTGGAGGAGCCGCAGCCCTTGCACTTGTCCAACAGATTTGAGGCTCTTACTCCCTGTGGGGACAGGAGCAGGGACTGCAGGGAGGATGAGCAACCTGGCCACAGCAACGGGGAGCAGGGGGCCATTCAAGTGGGGGGAGTTAAAAGAAATGTTGTAGTGGTAGGGTTAGTATCGTTAGGGGGATAGATAGAGTTCTTTGCAGCCGAGAGCGAGAGTCCCAAGGCTGTGTTGCCTGCCCGGTGCCAGGGTTAAGGACATTTCCTCTGGACTGGAGAGAAACTTGGAGTGGGAGGGGGAGGATCCAGTTGTCGTGGTCCATGTTGGTACCAACGACATAGATAGGACAAGGAAGGAGGTTCTGCTGAGGGAGTTTGAGCAGCTAGGGGCCAAATTAAAAAGCAGAACCACAAGGGTAATATGTGGATTATTACCTGAGCCACGAGCGAATTTGGCTAGGACAAATAAGAATTAGAGAGTTAAATGCGTGGCTCAAAGACTGGTGTGGGAGAAATAGGTTTTGTTTCCTGGGACACTGGCACCAGTACTGGGGCAGGAGGGAGCTGTTCCATTGGGATGGGCTTCACTTGGCCAGTGCTGGGACTAGAGTGCTGGTGGATCATATAACTAGGGCTGTAGAGAGGGCTTTAAACTAACTAGTGGGGGGAGGTTCCTAGAGAGCAAATAATAAAAATGACAACAGAGAAGGTAATAGACAGAGGTAGCAGTGGGGAAATTAAAAACCAGAGCGTGTCAGGAAGGGGCAGAAGGTATGGAGTTAAAGGTAAAGTAATAAAAAGGGCAATAGCAGGAACTAAGTGTCACAAAACATCTTTGAAAGTTCTCTATCTGAATGCACGTAGCATTCGTAACAAAATAGACGAATTAATGGCACAAATAATTACATATGGGTATGATCTTGTGGCCATTACAGAAACATGGCTGCAGGGTGACAATGCCTGGGAATTAAACATACCAGGTTATTTAACGATCAGGAAGGACAGGCAGGAAGGAAGGGGAGGTGGGGTGGCTATGTTAATAAAGGAAGGAATCACTGTAATACAGAGAAATGATATCGGGTCAAAAGTTTGGGTGGAGGTAAGGAATAATAAGGGGAAAAAAACACTAGTGGGCATAGTCTATAGGCCTCCGAACAGTGGCAACTCTGTTGGACGGAGCATCAATCAGGAAATAGTTGAGGCTTGTAATAAGGGAACATCTATAATTATGGGGGATTTCAACTATCATATTAATTGGACAAATCAAATTGGGCAGAGCAGCCTTGAGGATGAGTTCATTGAGTGTACTAGGGATGGGTTTCTTGAGCAGTATGTAACTGAACCGACCAGGGGGCAAGCAACTTTAGATCTGGTCCTGTGTAATGAGACGGGATTAATTAAAAATGTCCTAGTAAAGGATCCCCTTGGAATGAGTGATTGAATTCCATATTCAATTAGAGGGTGAGAAGGTTGGATCTCAAACAAGCGTGCTAAGCTTGAATAAAGGAGACTATGAAGGTATGAGAGCGGAATTGAGTAGAGTGGATTGGGAAAATAGGTTAAAGGGTAAGACGATACATGATCAGTGGTGTACATTTAAGGAGTTATTTTACAACTTCCAAAAAATATATGTTCCACTGAGAAGAAAAGGGTGTAAAAGAAAAGACAGCAATCCGTGGCTAAGTAAAGAAATTAAGGATAGTATTCGAATAAAAACAAGTGCATATAAGGTAGCCAAATCTAGTGGGAGGATAGAGGATTGGGAAAACTTTAAAAGACAGCAAAAAATAACAAAAAGATTGATTAAGAAAGGGAAGATAGGTTATGAAAGTAAATTAGCAAAAAATATAAAAACAGACAGTAAGAGTTTTTATAGTTATATAAAAAGAAAAAGGGTGGCTAAAGTAAATGTTGGTCCCTTAGCGGATGAGACTGGGAAATTAATGGTGGGAAATATGGAGATGGCAAAAACACTGAATGAATATTTTACATCAGTCTTTCCAGTAGAAGACACTAAGAATATCCCAACACTGGACAAACAGGGGGCTAAAGGGGGGGAGGAGCTAAACACGATCAAAATCACTAAGGAAGTGGTACTCGGTATAATAATGGGACTCAAGGCGGATAAATCACCTGGACCTGATGGCTTACATCCTAGGGTCTTGAGGGAAGTGGCGGTAGGGATTGTGGATGCATTGGTAATAATTTTCCAAAACTCCCTGGACTCGGCAAAGGTCCCAGCAGACTGGAAAACTGCTAATGTAACACCCTTATTTAAAAAGGGCAGTAGACAGAAGGCTGGAAACTATAGACCGGTTAGCCTAACATCTGTGGTAGGTATAATTTTGGAGTCCATTATTAAGGAGACAGTAACAGGACATTTGGATAATCATAATTTAATAGGACAAATTCAGCATGGTTTTATGAAGGGGAAGTCATGTTTGACAAATTTGCTGGAGTTCTTTGAGGAAGTAACGTATAGGGTGGATCAAGGGGAACCAGTGGACGTAGTGTATTTAGACTTCCAAAAGGCATTTGACAAGGTGCCACAAAAAAGATTATTGCTTAAGATAAAAAATCACGGGATTGGGTGTAATATTCTGGCATGGATAGAGGATTGGCTATCTAAGAGAAGGCAGAGAGTTGGGATAAATGGTTCATTCTCAGACTGGCAATCAGTAACTAGTGGTGTTCCGCAGGGGTCAGTGCTGGGTCCCCAACTCTTTACAATCTATATTAACGATTTGGAGGAGGGGACCGAGTGTAATATATCAAAGTTTGCAGATGATACTAAGATGGGAGGGAAAGTAGTGAGTGAGGAGGACATAAAAAACCTGCAAGGGGACATCGACAGGCTAAGTAAGTGGGCAGAGATTTGGCAGATGGAATACAATACTGGAAAGTGTGAGGTTATGCACTTTGGCAGGAAAAATCGTAGAGCAAGTTATTATCTTAATGGCAAGAAACTGGAAAGTACTGAAGTACAAAGGGATCTGGGGGTCCTGGTGCACGAAACTCAAAAGGTTAGTATGCAGGTGCAGCAAGTGATTAAGAAGGCCAATGGAATGTTGACTTTCATTGCTAGGGGGATAGAATATAAAAATAGGGAGGTATTGCTTCAGTTGCACAAGGTATTGGTGAGGCCGCACCTGGAATACTGCGTACAGTTTTGGTGTCCATACTTAAGAAAGGACATACTTGCTCTCGAGTCAGTACAAAGAAGGTTCACTCGGTTAATCCCGGGGATGAGGGGATGGACATATGATGAGAGGTTGAGTAGATTGGGACTCTACTCATTGGAGTTCAGAAGAATGAGAGGCGATCTTATTGAAACATATAAGATTGTGAAGGGGTCGGATCGGGTGGATGCCGGGAAGATGTTCCCGATGATGGGTGAAACTAGAACTAGGGGGCATAGTCTTAGAATAAGGGGCTGCTCTTTCATAACTGAGATGAGGAGGAACTACTTCACTCAGAGGGTGGTAGGTCCATGGAATATGCTGCCCCAAAAAGCTGTAGAAGCTACATCATTACATAAATTTAAAACAGAAATAGACAGTTTCCTAGAAGTAAAGGGAATTAAGGGTTACGGGGAGCGGGCATGAATTTGGACATGAGTCTAGGTTCGGATCGGTCATGGCCCTGTGGGCAGCGGAGCGGGCCCAGGGGCCGTGTAGCCTGATCCTGCTCCTATTTCATGTGTCTAATTCGGTGTGGCGTGGCCATTCAGACCTTCGGAAGGCGGCGGGTCCAGGTGTGTTTCAGCGGCCAGCGTTTCCACTGGGAATTCATCACAGCCAAAGTCACGCAGGCCATCCTTGGGGCGGATTTTTTGTGCGCCAACGGCCCCCTGGTCGATGTCAGGCGCCGCTGGTTGTTCAAAACGGCCACGTTCCACTCCATCCCATGCCACTGTGTTAACGCCATGCTGCGCACAGCCTTCTGTGCGTTCCCACCTCCAGACGACTTCACTCGGCTCCTTGGAGAGTTCCCAGATCTGACCAGGCCCACTTTCTCCTCCTCGGCTACTAACCATGGTGTAGAACATCACATCACCACCACCGGCCCCCCAGTTTACGCACGGGCCCGACGACACGAACCCGGCAATCTCGCAGCTGCAAAAGCGGAGTTTGACACGATGGAGCGGCTGGGGATTATTCGCTGGTCGAATAGCCCCTGGTCTTTGCCGCTCCACACTTTTCCAAAGCCCGGCGGCGGATGGCGGCCATGCGGCGACTACCGATGCCTGAATGACGCCACTACTCCTGATTGGTACCTGATCCCGCATATCCAAGATTTCTCGGCCCATTTGGCGGGAAATACATTTTTTTCGAAAGTCAACCTCGCCCGCGGTTACCACCAGGTCCCCATGCACCCGCAAGAAATCCCAAAAACTGCAGTCATCACCCCATTCGGCCTGTTCGAATTTCTGCGGATGCCATTTGGCTTGAAGAACGCTGCACAGGCTTTCCAGTGCTTGATGGACTCCATGCTTCGGCACCTAAAATTCCTCTTCGTCTACCTTGACGACATCCTCATCACCAGCCCTAGCAAAGAGGAGCACTTCTGCCATTTGCACAACCTCTTCACACGTCTCATTCAACACGGTTTGATTATCAACCTGGCCAAGTGCTAGTTCGGCCTGCAGCGGATTGATTTCTTGGGCCACCGCATCACATCAGATGGCGCAATTCCCTTACAGATGAAGGGTGAGGCGGTTACATGTTTCCCGCGCCCGCAGACCATCAGGGCCCTACAGGAGTTCCTCGGGATGGTCAATTTTTATCACCGGTTCGTCCCTAAGGTGGCTCTGCTTATGCAGCCCTTGTACGAGGCCCTCAAGGCGAAGTCCGGTAAGGATCCAATCAGCGGATGGTCGAAATGGGCCGGGCATTGGTCGACAACAAAGGTGTCTTGGCCAATGCAACCATGCTGGTGCACCTGCTTCCAGGTGCCACCATTGCCCTAACCACCGACGCGTCAGACTACGTAATCGGCGCAGTGCAGGAACAGTGGGTGAATGGGACGTGGCAACTGCTGGCATTTTTCAGCTGTTAACTATAGTGAAACGAAAGAAAGTACAGCACTTTCGACCGGGAGTTGCTGGCCCTTTTTCTAGCCATCCGCCATTTCCGGTTCTTACTAGAGGGACGTCCGTTCACTGCTTGTGTGGACCACAAGCCATTAACGTAGACTATGGCCAAGACCGCTGAACCGTGGTCAACTCGGCAACAACGTCACCTGACGTTCATTTCAGAATTCACCACGGATATTCAGCATTTGTCCGGCAAAGACAACCTGGTGGCAGATTGCCTCTCCCGTGCGCCTGTGCATGCAGTCCAACTCGGAATCGACTATGCCCTCATGGCTGTGGATCAAGCCTTGGACCCAGACGTCCAAGCATACAGGACCAGACCCTCTAGCTTCCAAGCAGCTGATGTCAAATTCCATGCCACAGGCAACATGCTACTTTGCAACGTCTCCATGGGAGCTCCCCGCCCTATAGTTCCAGTCGCCTGGTGCTGAAAAGTATTCGACACCATACACGGGTTGTCACACCCTGGCATGAAGGCCTCGCAAAGGCTAATGTCATCAAAATTCTTCTGGAGGGGTATGCACCTGGATGTCCACGACTGGGCCAACACCTGCATCATCTGCCAAAAGGCCAAGGTACAGCATCATGTCAAAGCTCCATTGGCCACTTTCGCTGTCCCGGAGCATCGATTCGAGCATGTGAATGTGGACCTCGTGCTGCCGCTTCCACCTTCTCAAAGTTTTACATACATCCTCACAATGGTAGACCGCACCACTAGATGGCCAGAGGCAGTTTCTTTGGTTTCCACCTCTTTGGCAGACGTGGCCAGAGCTTTCATCTCCTCTTGGGTTGCTCATTTCAGGGTACCAGCGGACATCTCTTCCGATCGTGGACCGCAGTTTTCCTCTGAGCTCTGGAATGCTGTGGCTCAGGGGCTCAGCACCAAACTACATCGCACCACCGCCTACCATCCACAGGTGAACGGCCTGTGCGAGCGATTCCACAGCTAACTCAAAGCCGCTCTGCGGGCCAGTCTTTAAGGCACGGGATGGGTGGACAGACTTCCCTGGGTCCTTTTGGGTCTTCGTACAGTGCCAAAAGAATATTTACAATCGTCCTCGGCGGAACTTGTATATGGCCAACAACTACGAGTACCAGGGGATTTCCTCCCGTCTCCAACAGAGCCATGGTCCACATCCCATCAATTCGTCAGCCACCAGGAAGCGGCCAGATGTTTCGCTCCAGTGCCTACGTCGCATCACGGCTTATAGAGCTCCCACGTCCCAACTGAGCTGAAAAGCGCTGAGTACGTGTTTATCCGCCACGACGCTCACCGGGACCCACTCAAGCCTCCTTACACTGGTCCCTTCTGCATCATAGAGCCGGGAGACAAAACCTTTTTGGTCGATATCGGAGGTAAACCGGACCACATATCGGTTGACCAGCTGAAGCCGGCACACTTAGACCTGGACCGCCCAGTCGAAATCGCTCAACCACCAAAACGGGGCCGACTGCCCACAGTCACCATGCCAGATCCACCATAAGCACCCGACAGCTCAATCACCTGCCATCAGCTTCCACTCCAGGGTTACAGAAGTCGCTCGGACAGGCTTGTCAGTCCTCCTCGCTGTCTCACTTTTGCTGTTAAAGACAACTCTGGGGAGGCGCATGTGGCAGAGCCACAAAAGGACTCAGATCATTTGTATCTTAACAACATTTATCAACCCTTTAACAACATGTTATCTACAGCCTGAGTTTGTATCTTTGTTTATACAGTTTACTTGTACAGAGCGTGATTACTTTAACAGCACGGGTAAACACGATGACATCACGCTGTACATCACAAAATCCCCCACTGGCGGGAAGAACGTGATGACGTCATGACGTCAACCACGAGACCAGCCAGCAGTCCTCATGGAGCCTCCGAACTGAATAGACCTACACTCGATGTTCTCCTGCAGTTACTTGTTTAAACATGTTAGTTTCCATTAAACTTCGTTTAGTTTGAGCACCTGAGTGGACCTCAGTCTTTGGATAGGAACTAGACATTCCTATACCAGCACTCTTTTTTTTACTAATACTAATTTCCTTTAAACCCTCCTTCTCACTCGGTTCCCTAGCACTTCTGGGAAGTTATTTGTGTCCTCTTCCATGAAGTATTTGTTTAATTGCTCCACCATTGCCTTGTTCCCCATTATAAATCTCCTGTTTTTGACTGTAAGGGACCTACATTTGTTTAAACTAAACCTTTTCTTTTTACATACTTGTAGAAGCTTTTACAGTGCGCTTTTATGTTCCTTGAAAGTTTACTCTCATACTCTATTTTTTCCCTCTTAATCAATCTCTGGTCCTTTTTTGCTGAAGTCTAAACTGCTCCCAATCCTCATGCTTGCTACTTTTTCTGGCAACTTTATATGACGCCTCTGTGGATCTAATACTATCCTTAATTTCTTTTGTTAGCCATGTTTGGGCCGCTTTTCCTTTTGTGTTTTGTGCCTGAAAGGAAGGCATAACTGTTGCAATTCATGCATTCATTCATTAAATGTTAGCCATTGCCTATCCACCATCAAGCTTTTTAATGAAGCTCCCCAATCTATCACAGCCAACTCACTCCTCATACCTTCGTAGTTTCCTTTGTTTGGCTTTAGGATCCTAGTTTCGGATTTTCTGCACCCTCTCTAAGGCGTTGAGATCCTTTGTAAAGTCCGGTGCCCAGAATTCGCTACAATACTCCAGCTGGGCTTAAAACCAGTGTTTTATAAAAGATTAGCAGAACTCCCTTGCCTTGGTACCCTATGCCTCTACTGATAAAGCCAAGGATCCCGTATGCATTTTTAGTCGCCTCTTCAACATATTCTGCTAGCTAAAAGATCATTTCACCAATCTGTCTCTGTCCTCCTGAAGTCTGTTACTATCCTGATACAGAAATATAGACACACTTATATTTAACGGTTTCACTTGGTGGATTAGCAATACTACGGAACAAGAATAAAGCTACCAATAACAACAATGTAAGGCAGTTGCAGGTGTTAGCTCCTGGTCAGGTATCCTGTCTCGCCTAGATTTGGACATTTAACAAAGAGGGCGGTGCTATGCAAAGCTTTATCATCTCCTTGGGAACAAAAGGAGCTGAGCCATGGAAACAGTCATCAAGCTAAGGAGAGCAGCTTCTAAATAACTAACATATCACAACAACTGGTAGAATTGAAAGAATGCTAAGGCAATCAGAACTATGGAGGCCCACAAGGCCATAAGGAGACCTGTACATGCACGTTGTCCTACGCACACCTGAGAGGAAGAAATTGCTGTACAACCAAGATAAAGGATGATGGAGCAACAGGATGTGGCACCTCTGAAGCCGGTTATCACAGAGTCAGCATGAGGGTGGTATTCGTGACTAGGAGATAAGAATAACTTCGCATACATGCAGCCCTAGGTAGCCGAATAGCGTGAAGGTAGAACCTGTTTCCTTCAAAAGTTACAGCACTCGGAGCACTCGTGATACTGTAGAATGGTTGTATAAAAACAATACTGTTATTATTCAATTTATATTAAAGCTTGATGTTTAAAAGGCAAATGGCATTTTGGTCTTTATTGCAAGGGGGTTGGAGTATAAGAGTAAGGAAGTCTTGCTACAATTTTACAGGGCCTTGATGAGACCACACCTGGTGTACTGTGCACAGTTTTGGTCTCCTTATCTAAGGAAGGATATACTTGCCTTGGAGGCAGTACAACGAAGGTTCACTAGGTTGATTCCTGAGATGAGAGGGCTGTTCTATGATGAGAGATTGTGTAGAATGGGCCTATACTCTCTGGAGTTTAGAAGAATGAGAGGTGATCTCATTGAAACATATAAGGTTCTGAAGGGGATTGACAGGGTAGATGCTGAGAGGTTGTTTCCCATGGCTGGAGTGTCTAGAACTCGGGGGCATAGTCTCAGGGTAAGGGGTTTGCCATTTAACACCGAGATGAGGAGGAATTTCTTCACTCAGAGGGTTGTAAATCTTTGGAATTCTCTGCCCCAGAGAGCTGTGGATGCTGAGTCTTTCAGCATATTCAAGGCACAGATAGATAGATATTTGAACTCTAGGGGTATCAAGGGATATGCAGATCAGGCTGGAAAGTGGTGTTGAGCTCGATAAACAGCGATGATCTTATTGAATGGCGGAGCAGGCTCGAGGGGTCGAATGGCCTACATCTGCTCCTATTTCTTATATTCTTTATGTTCATAAAACCGCTCGGGCCAGGATCACATGGAAGTTATTGTTGCTGGACTCACAATCCTTTGCTGCTTGTAATGAGGATTTGAATTCGTAATAACCTAAGATACTGAGCTCACATGTGGAACAGGTTCGACTTCACAAGCAACAATTATCAGATGTGACTGTAAGTCTTGTCTTTTAAGTCCATTTTTAAACAGTATTGCATGCACTGTATGCTTAATGAACATAATACACATAGGCCCAGAAATTCGGGTCTCCACGGGTGAGTACGCACGGGGTACTCACCCATAGGCCCGATGGAAGTGCCGGTGTCCTGCATGTGCTGCGCATGCATGGGAAACCGGCACTTCCGTTCCTCTGAAAGCAGGGGTTCAGAGGTCGAACGCGTGCACAGGAGATGCTGCGCGTGCGCATCAAACTTAGTTTTTTTTTACAGGTTTGTCCATGAGGGTAAGTCTCCAGAATTTAGAAATGTAAAAAGCAGGCGTAAGTCCTGCTTTTTACAAGGTAGGTGTTGAATTAATTAAAATTAAAACACTTTTTCCACAGGTTTATTATTTTTAAATACTTTAAAGCAAGGTAAGTTTATTTTTAGCCCTGCTAGAAGATAAAATTATTTTTTTCAAAAATGTGTTATTCTTTAAAATAATTATTTCATGTAATTTATAGTTTATTTAAAAAATGTGACTAAAAAAAAAAATTATTTCAAGGTTTAGTGCTATTTTGGGGCCGTAGTATTTATAAGTCTTGACAGCACTTCCTGTCGAGACTTATGAATGGAGCATTCCCTGCTCCGATTGGCTCCCCATGGCCCATGTGATCCCAGGGGATGCATCGAACTGACTGCGCCCCTGGGATATGCAAGCACTGTGTGCCAGCAGCTGGACCAGGCCCCGGATCGGAATTCCATAGGAGCCCAGACCTCAACGGCTGGTGCACAAGGTAAGTGCAGATCGGGGGCCCACGAATGGCCCAGAAATTCGGGTCGAGGGCTTCCCGCGGGTGAAAACCCCCGACCTACACTTACCTATCGCACTGACATTTGAGGACTGGTCCTGCGTGGATATCTGCTCTGTGACCCGGTCCAGCTCCCAGCACGCTGTGCTTGCGTGATCCAGTGGCGTAGTTAGTTCGATGAGCCGGCTGGGATCACGTGAGCACTGGGCAACCAATCGGAGGCTGCAAAAGTTCATTCATGAGTTTGATAGTAAGAACTGTCAAGCTCATGAAAACTCAGGGCGCCCAAAACAGTACTTAAACTTCAAATAAAAGTTAAAAAAAATCCCACTAAATAAATGAACTATGAATAACTGTAAAAAACTATTTTAAACAATTAATCAAATTTTTGAAAAAAATAATTTTTTTAAAAGTCGGGCCTAAAACTACACTGACCTTACTGTAAACTCTTTAAAAATAATAAACCTGTGGAAAAAATTATTCTAAATTTTATTAATAGACCACTTACCTTTTAAAACTAAGGCCTAGAAATTCAGTTGCGTTCGCCAGCCGTTAACGCCATAAGAGGGGTAGATTTCCAGCGCTAGGCACTTAGCGCCCGGGCGCAGGCCGATCTGCGCCTACACCCAACTTCAGTTGACATTTAGCGCCGGCGCAAAGTGTTTGCGCCTGCTCAGCTGCGCGCGCAGCTTATGACATCATTTCGTCGTGCAACGCTGTTTGTGCACCCCAAACCGGAAATTCAGTGGCGCCCGCCCAATGTGGGCGTGGCGCTGTTAAGAACTGTGAACTGGAACGCCGCAGAGGCCCTGCGGGCCTTGGGGAGCGCTAATTAAAGGGCACTTAGACTGAACTATAAAGGCCAGCCATTTTGCTGCAATGACTTTAGTGCTTTGGATTTCTGGACAGAGACCAAGGAACAGACCTTACTGATTTGGGACAACATAGGAGAGGTATTTTTGGCATCTGGCCAGAGCTTTGAAATTAGACTCATTGTGATTTCACTGTTTGCAAGTTTATTATGGGGGCTGCATGGGGTTCCAACCCTCAGTTCCAGCATTATGTGCGAAGGGATCACAGACGCTGTGTGAGAGGGCCAGCCATGCCTAGACGCAAAGGGGCCATCAGGTGTCAGCAATGTAGGCCTTACCCACTCAGGGAATACCGGCAGCAGGTGTCCTATCTCACCATGACTGCCGCGCATTGTGTGAAGAGGCTGCGCTTCAGAAGGGAGGTGGTTGCAGAGATCTGCCAGCTGCTTCACAGAGATCTGCGTCCACAGCTGATGGGCAGGACGTCTCTGTCGGTGGAAGTGAAGGTCACAGTGGCTCTGAACTTTTATGCAACCGTCTCCTTCCAAGCCGCTGCTGGGGACATAGCGAACATCTCCCAGTTCGCCGTGCATCGCTGCATCCGGCAGGTCACCAATGCCCTTTTCGCAAGGAGACACCAATTCATCTCCTTCCCCATGACCCTAGAGAGGCAGGGGCAGCGTGCAGTCGGATTTGCCAGGATCGCCGACTTCCCCATTGTGCAGGGCGCCATTGACTGCACGCATGTGGCTATGCGGGCACCTATCAACAATGCCGAGGATTACCGCAACCGGAAGGGCTACCATTCCCTCAATGTACAGCTGGTGTGTGACCACAGGCAGCGCATCCTAGGTGTCAATGCCCGCTTTCCAGGAAGCAGCCACGATGCATTTATCCTGCGCCAGACTACTGTGGCTGACATGTTCGAGGCACAGCCTCCACCAAGGGGATGGCTTATTGGGGACAAGGGCTACCCTTTGTGTACATGGCTCATGACCCCGCTCCGCGCGCCCAGGACCCCTGCGGAGGAGGCATACAACGAAAGCCATCAAGCCACAAGGAACATCATAGAGCAAACGATTGGTGTCCTCAAGCAACGGTTCCACTGCCTGGATCGTTCCGGCGGATCTCTACAGTATTCGCCGGATAGAGTCTCCCAGTTCGTCGTTGTTTGCTGCATGCTGCACAACCTGGCTATCCGCAGGACTCAGGCACTGCCACCTCGCGTTGGACCACCAACTCAGGAGGACGAGCAGGAGGACCATGAGGAGGAGGAGGAGGAGGAGGAGGACCAGCCCAGGAGGGAGCCACAAGGTCCAAGGGCCGTCCGCCGGCGGCTTATTGAATGACACTTCTAGGACCCCTGTCAGGGAATGGCTTGTGGCAATGAACGCACCTGAATGCAGCTGCTCCGCAAGCCCTCAGCCGGTTAACACAACAACCACTTGAAACATGACACCTGGACAAGCTGAATAAATAAAAAGCTTTATTTAACAAACTCAGGGCACTTCCCACATGAAACAGAAAAACAGACAAGACCCCCAAAAAACAGTCAAAAACATATCTCACTCCCGCAAACTTGGGAGGAATAACAAAAATTGTCCTTCCAATTGGACTTCATCCTCGGCCTTACCAAAATAAGCCCCCCCCGTCAAGGACACAAACACCCCCTTATAAAAAAACATTTGCCTTCATCTTCGGCCTTACCAAAATAAGCACCCCCCCCGCAGAACACAAACACCCCCATAAAAAAAAAACAGTTGGCAACACACTCTACTTTGTGTGCCGAGAGGGCGAGTCCTTGTGCAGGCTTCTCCGGCCCCTGCCCGACCTGTTGCTCCGCCTCAACCTGGGCCCTGTGGGTGTTGCAAGGCTCGGGGAAGGCTCCTGAGGGGCACAATGCATGACGGCAGATGCCCTTGGGGGTTGGCCTAGACGAGGTCCGGCCCTGGAGGGGCCGGCTGCTGACTGCTGCAGCTGTGGCTGGCCAGCATCAGTCTCTCCAGCAGCTCGTCGCACCTTGGCTGGGGGAGTGGCATTGGCGGCTGCAGCAATGGGGGCAAGCTGGCTGATGCCAGGCGCTCGCTGGTCGCCAGAGACACTGGCACTCGGCCGGGCTGGCATTGCAGCAAGCGCAGCAATCTGGTGAAGGCCAGACCACTGTGCTGCAGCAGGGCGGCGGGTGCCCTGGCGATGCTTCCGTGACACAGCGAGTGTGGCAGAAGTGAGTGCGCAAACTGCCCTGGTCTGTGCCCGCATCAGATCAGCCAGTGTCTGGACGGCACCACTCATGAGCTCGCGACTCGCGTCCTGTGCTGCCGCGAGTTGGTCGACACCCCTGGCCTGTGCTGCCGCGAGTTGCTCGACACCCCTGGCCTGTGAGTCCCCGAAATTGGCCACACTATGAGCCAGGGACTCAATGGCCTGACGCAACTGTCCCACAACCCCCATGAACTCATTGTGGCGCCGCTCCAAGGCCGCGGACATTTCATCAAGGAGGCACACCTCCTGGGTGAGGACCGTCTCCGGACTGGAGGGCAGACTCTCCCTCTGGGGAGAAGGCCCCCGAGCTGCCCGACCCTTCCCACGTGCCTGGACGCCACTGGGCCCAGCAACTGCCCTCCCCTGCAAAACTTCCCCCCTCTGGGGAGAAGGCAGCCGTGCTGCCCGACCCTTCCCGCGTGCCTGGATGCCACTGGGCCCAGGAGCTACACCCCCCTGCAACACTTCCCCCTGGCTCTCCTCCAGGCAAGACGTGTCCCCTCCATTGCCATCCCCTGGCGCGGATGAGGGTTCCCCCGATGTGCCGCCTTCCTCTTGGTCCTCATCGTCCTCCTCTTCCGAGGGACTGGCACTCTCAGCTTCAGGGACCTCCTCCTCACCAGCTGAAAGCAGGAAGGCACAAGAGTAGCTTTAGAGTGAGGACAGGGCGTCAGCGAGGGAGGCATGAGTGGTGCTATTATGCGCATTGGTGGGACAGTGGCAAAGGATGTAGATCTGAAGCGCAAGGGGAACCAGAGAGGTCCAAACGGTCATGTCCTTACCATTGGGTCCCAGCACAGGGTCGGCATCTCCAATAGCAACGGGGCCAGTCACCCGGCCATGCATGAGTCGAGCCATGCTCTCCTCCAGCTGACTGAGCTCCTGGAACTGGGCACGGCCTCCCCCGGTGACAGTCTGGCTCTTCAAATTCCGCGCCAGCTTGGCCTGCAAGAGAAAGGACGGCCTCTAAGTACAGTGTGGTGCCCTGTTGTTGTGTGCACTGCCTCCCATGGTGGAATAGCTTGGCCAGTGTGGTGCCCTGTTGTTGTGTGCACTGCCTCCCATGGTGGAATAGCTTGGCCAGTGTGGTGCACTGTTGTTGTGTGCACTGCCTCCCATGGTCGATTAGCTTGGCCAGTGTGGTGCCCTGTTGTTGTGTGCACTGCCTCCCATGGTCGAATAGCTTGGGCTGTGTGTTAAGTGCAGAGAGTGCTATTGATGATCATGCCAGTGCCATAGCTGCGGGAGGAGGGCTGGCCATTAGGCCTTTGAGGTCCCTTTGCCCATAATGTGAGGTGCACATGCAAGGATGAGGAGGACACTGGAAAGGGTACTCACCCTGACCAACCGACTGAGGTCGTTGTACTTCTTGCAGCATTGGTCACCAGTCCTGGGGACATTGCTGTTGGCTGACACCCTCTGGGCGATTTCCCTCCAGGCTCTCCTGTACTGCCTCCTGGGAGCCTTCTCGCCACTGTCCGGGCACAAGATCTCTCTGTTCTTTTCCAAACCCTTAAGCAGCACCCTCAAAGCATGCTCTGAGAAGCGCTGCGCTCGTTCACGGGCCTTCTGCATGGCTTCAGGCGCTATTTGGGTCCACCAGCAGTGTTCAGGCCTAGCTGCAGGGCTCCACTATCCAGGGCGTGGCTGCAGACAAAGTCGGCCCTTCCCCCTTTAAGAGCTGGCCGGCGTCAGGGTGTCTGCTGTCAATCAAAACATGACCGCACCTGCGCTGCGCCCGGCCTCGGCGTTATCAGTTCGCACTGCCGGCTTAGCGCCTAAAGATAGGAGTGCAACGCCAGTTTCAGCGCTCGCCCAAACTCCTTGGCCAAAGCTACTGAATTTCGGCGAAGTGGCCTCCACTTTCCGGCGGGCGCTAACTTTAGCGCCCGCCTGACTTTACCGCCCCAAAAGTGGCTATACTGAATTTCTAGGCCTAAGTACTTACGTCTGCTTTTTTCACGCGTACAAACCGGAGGCCTTTACGCACGGGCAACTCTTTAAAAAAAACTGAATTTCAAAGGAGACAATGAAGGATTCATTCAGTTTCAACCTTGCCTCAGTGGCACCTCTAAGTCGGAAGGTTGCGGGTTGATTTCCCACTCTAGAGATTTGCGCACATGATTGAGGCGGACACTCCAGCGCAGTACTGAGGATGTGCTGCACTGTCGGAGGTGACATCTTCCAGAAGAAACTTAAATTAAGACCCCATCTCCTCTCTCGAGTGGATGTAAAAGATCCTATGGCACTATTCGAGAAATAGAGGGGCAGTTCTCCTGGTTTTCTGGTGTTTTATCTATTAAAAAGCATCAGCAAAAACATCTATTTTCAACCTTCTGGATTCAACATCGAGTTCAACAATTTCAGGTTAAAACCACTGCTTTCGTTTTATCGGAAAGCAGGAACTGGTAATGGAGTATAATTATGAAGTTTGCAGATGATACAAAATTGGCCATTGTGGGTGATAATGAATAAGAAGGCTGCAGACTGCAAGAAGATATCAATGGACTCGTCAGGTGGGCAGAACAGTAGCAAATGCAATTCAATCTGGAAAAGTGTGAGGTAATGTATTTGGAGAGGGCTATTAAGGCAAGGAAATACACTATACATGCTAGGACACTGAGAAGTGCAGAGGATCAGAGAGACCTTGGAGTGCATGTCCACAGATCCCTGAAGGTAGCAGGACAGGTAGATAAGGTGGTTAAGAAGGCATACAGGATACTTGCCTTTATTAGCATAGATTATAAGAGCAGGGAGATTATGCTTGAACTGTATAAAACACTAGGTAGGCCGCAGCTAGAATACTGCGTGCAGTTCTGCCACCACATTACAGGAAGGATGTGATTGCCCTAAAGGGGGTGCAAAGGAAATTTTCAAGGATGTTGCTTGAGCTGGAGAATTTTAGCTATGAGGAACGATGGATTAGGCTGGGTTGTTTCCTTTGGAACAGAGGATGCTGAGGGGAGACCTAATTTAGGTGTATAAAATTATGAGGGGCCTAGATAGAGTGGATAGGAAGGACCTATTTCTCTTAGCAGAGAGGTCAATAACCAGGGGGCATATATTTTAAGTAATTGGTGGAAGGTTTAGAGGGGAGTTGAGGAGAATTCTTTTCACTCAGAGGGTGCTAGGTTTCTGGAACTCACTGTTTGAAAGGGTGGTAGAGGCAGCTTTGTTAAAAACAACAGAAACCCTCATTACATTTAAAAAGTTACTTGGACATGCAATTGAAGAGCCGTCTCCTACACGGCTACAGACCAAGAGCTGGAAAGTGGGATTAGGCTGGATAGCTCTTTGTCGGCCGGCACGGACATGATGGGTCGAATGGCCTCCTTCAGTGCTGTAAATTTCTATGATTTTATGCTTAGCCGGAAGCCGACAGCCCGAGGCCTTTGGTCAGAAATCAGCAGCAAGAACAATTCGTGCGTTTCTTGTTCCGAGGCCGGAGCCTTTGGGGCCGATTGTTTTCCGAAGCGCTGGATGAAACTATCATTGTGGAATTTGGGTGTTTTCTTTTAAATTAAGAAACACCCATCCATTGTTATTAAAACAATGAAGTGAAACTGAGTGACGTGATCTGTTTGTTCAAATAACTGCAATTAACATAAATGGTGATTCGGACTATTTGTGTCACTGGAGGATTCCAACAAGTATAAATGAGGGACCATCGAATATTTCACACAGCAGATTCAGATTCTCGTCGACACTCGAAGCGAGCTGATAGAGGATCTGGAGAAAGGCTCGGACAAGTGACGGGGCCAGTCTACGCCATTTACTATCCTGTTCTCGCAGCTTTTGGTGTCCCGGGTAAGTCACTGCGATCACTGATTCATTTTACCGATCATTTTGAGCTGTCTCGCTGCTGTCGCCATGTAACTGGTGATGTAACGTGTGTCCTTGGTACAGAGTCCACCCATCTCTGCTATCGACTGCCCATTGCTTGTCTAAGGCGCTGTTTTAGATTTTTTTTTTAACTTTACATTCAAATATGATTAATATTATTTTAGGATTATTATTTTTCCCGTGTGTTTTAGGCCGAGTGCTGCCGGGAGATTCTAAATATGTCTTCCTGGTTTACAGTCTATTGGACAGGGAGTGGGGAAGGTCACCCGGCGGAACACACCGCTCGCCATCCATGTCCAACACCAACATTTTGAACTGTGTCTCACCTTACTCCGATTATTTTAATTGGACTGTGAGTGGGAAAGTTCACACGGCGGAACACACCGCTCGCCATCCATGTCCAAAACCAACATTTTTTACTGTGCCACACTTCATTCCGATCATTTTCATTAGACTGGTAGTGGGGAAGGCCACAGGGCGGAACACATCGCTCGCCATCCATGTCCAACACCAACATTTTGAACTGTGTCACACTTTACTCCGATCATTGTTATTAGACTGGTAGTGGGGAAGGTCACAGGGCGGAACACACCGCTCGCCATCCATGTCCAACACCAACACTTGGAACTGTGTCACACTTCACTCCGATCATTGTTATTAGACTGGTAGCGGGGAAGGTCACAGGGCGGTACCTACCGCTCGATCATTCGGTGGTTCCAGGACCGTACGCATTTACTGCCATCACCCACTCGGCAGCAGGGTCACTGCTTGTGGCTGATGATCAGCGGAATCACAAGAACTATCGAGGCTAATATCTCAACATCTTTTATATTTCGTTTATCCCCATTCATTTCTATTCAGTAAAAGTTCCAAGGAGCGGTCGCCTATTTAACCTGGGCTCAGTTTAAATCGTTTCCTCTTGGCTCTTCACGTCAATTATTTCACCTGGTTGTAACTACAGAATGTTGTAACCTATTTCAATGTAACCCAATATATCTCAGAAATCTGGGATAACTGTTTAGATTTTGAGTGTTGTGTTGGTTTTCCATTATTCGCGCCGTTACCACAGAATTTTAACTTTTTTCCAGTTTTCTTCCCTGCTCTGATGCAAAACCGAGCAGTTCCAATGGCGCCGACAGCTATCGGGTACCCGAGCCTTTCTCCCTACTAAGGTTATTTGTAGCATAATTGGTAGAGTGAAGGTGGAAATAAAGTCCCTGTAATCAGAGGGAGGAATCTCAGCCTGGAACTCCGGGATCTGAGTATCCAATCCAGGCTAACCCCCCATAACAGTAGAGTGTTGGTGGGACTACATTGTTATTTGTGTATTAAGACAGCAGCATCTCGGTATAGATCTCCGGGACTTGAGTTCAAATCTAGAGCGATCCTGCATAACAGTAGGGTGATGGTGGAAATACATTGTTAGTTGTGTATTGAGACAGCAGGATCTCAGTTTGGATCTGCGGGACTTGAATTCCCAATATAGGGCGAACCTCCATAACAATAGAGTGATGGTGGATATTGTAAAGTCTGTGGGTTGTTTTGTTAATTAATACACAGACTACCAGAGTAACTTAAAACAGGACTTTACTATTCAAAGGTCAGGGCGAATCTGCCCAATAAATCCTGACACAACACTTATATACTGGTGTGGTCACCGTCGGTATTACAGTATACAGAAGCCAAACAAAGTAGTGCCACACCTAAAATAGTTCTCTTAAAGGTGAACGGTTACATACAATAGTTCTCTTAAAGGTAGACGGGTACATACACTACAATCCTCCCTTTTTAGCTTACAACATACTTATTCCCCATTAAACATAACATATAATCAACTTCATGTAAAACAATTCACAGATATAGTCTCTGCGGAAAACAGTTCACAGATTCAGTCTCTGCGGGAACAGTTCACAGATTCAGTCTCTGGTCTTGACTCGGTCTGAACAACATCTCTGTGGTGTAGCCGGTTCACATTTCTAGTGTGACTCATCCAATAGTCTTTCCCTTGGCTTAACAGCTTGAACTTCCGTCCTGCTGAACCAGCAGTGCTGACTTTTACAAACAGCTGCACTGCCTTGGTGACTTTTCCTACTTTCCAACTGATTTGGCCCCCTTCGTAGGGCCCACGTGCATGATCTGATAGAAGTGATAATGATTTAGATGGTTATCGTCTTCTGCTTCGTCTTTTTCCTTTCTGCTTCTTGGAGACTCTCGGGGCTCCCTTATCCGCTGCCAGCTGCAGCGCCACCATCTCCCTATGTTCCTTAGGCTTTAAGTGCTTCATCCTGATTTCTGCACTTTGGCAGTTTTCATCACAAGCTGGGCAGACCAAGTCATCGTAATATTCCGTGTCACTCAACTGGTCATGGTAATATTCGGTGTCGTCCTGAGCTAGTCTAGCGAGAGGGCCTGCTACTTCTTCCTTACCCAACTGGACGTTAGCCGACTGTTGTTCCCTCCCTAGACATCTTTCCTGAAGAGACTTCTTCATGCGTTCATATTCATCCCGCTCTTCCTGGGTTTCCTGCCAATCCTTCACTAATGACCTCATTTGTGATTCCAATACTTCCCCTTCCATCGGGGATTGATTGATCGGGCTATTCAATCCTTCTACTGGAGCAGCTGTTTCAACATTCTGTAGTTCACATTGACGTGATTCAGCGTACTGTCGGCAGCCCCGTAAAATCTGTGTTGCAACCTCAACTATTCCCCAAACTTTTGAGAGCTCCGAACCCCTTCCCTTTGAAGATTGAAGCTCGTGTTCAAATGGTTCCCATTGCAGAGTCTTATCTCTCAGCATATGAAGGAGTTGGCTGACCGTTAACTCTTCCCCGGGGACCCTGTGGATCAGAGTCTTCTCCATTTCATCCACCTTTTCCTCCAATGCTTTCACCTTTTTTTCCTCTTGTACTTTGGCTTTAAGCGCTCGGAGAAGTTGTGCCTTGATGCTCTCTAGCTCATGTTCAGGGGCCATTCTTACAGTCTCTGTGTTTCTTACAGTTGCCTTTTCTTTCACTGAAAGAATTCCCAGTTGAATCTGTTCTTCAAGTTGTTGAACCTCGGTCATTGCCGCCTCTTATTTGTCTTGGGTTTCCTTCAATATTTTTATGAGTTCTTGGACATCTTGACTTTCATGTTCTGCCATGTCTTTCACCTCTAATTTCTCATCTATGGATGGAACTTCTACCGATGAGTCTGTCTTGGCCTTGAGCTCATCAAGAATTTCCTGCAGCCTTTGGGCTTCTTGCTCATGTTCAACCTTTAGTTGCTCATAAGCTTCCATTGAAACTAGCTTTTCGGAGGTTGCCGAGTTAACCCCCTCCAGGAATGTAGCCTGGGCCTGTTCATACTTTTCCTTCAACTTCTCAAACTCTGCTTGTAAGGGGTCGTAGAGAAGAACTGGAATAAAATCCTGGCTTCCTGAAGATTCCTCTTCATTTGCTTCTTTCTGCAAATATCCTAACTCCTGAACATCATAAGGGAGATGTGATCGGTGATTGGTCACGATGGCTCTATGGTCGCTCTCTGCTTGAGCTAGCTGCTTTTGTTGTCTTTCCAGATTCTCCCATTCGGTGTCATAGAACTTTTTCATTGTTTTCATCTCTTGTACGAGACGGTAACTCAATTGTTCTAATTGTTGTCGTAATTTGAAATAAAGTTGAGTCCGAGCTCGGTGTTCTTCTGTCATGGATATGTCCTTAAACTGAACAGACTCAGAATTCTCTGTCAAACTATGTTGTCGTTGTTCGGTGGAGATCTGTTCTGAAACTTTGTTCTTCTCTGGAGCATAAGCCTTTCTGCATGCCTTCGTTTTTCCAACCTTAGTCGGCAAGTCCATTTTAGCCTTGTCTTTCACATTTGGGTTGGTCTTATCGTCATCCGATTCAGAATCTGAGCTGATTGTCTGCACCGAGTCCTCACTCGTTATGGCTTTTAGATAGTGCCCTTCCATGTCTATTTTCTTGATCCACTCCCATCCTAGAAGTGGTGGTCCTCCCTCAGGTAGTACGTATAAGTTCATTCTTGGGTGTTCTTTACCCCTATCTCTCAGCTTGACTCTTATCTTTCCCATGGGGTATACTTTATGCCCTGTGTATGTCTGCAATACGAACTTGGTATCTCTTAAGGGTATATGTGAGAATAGCTGGTGGTAATCCCTTCGATTTATGACTGATAGAGCTGAGCCAGTGTCTAACTCCATTTTCACTTGGACTCCAGCTATTTTTAGCATGACCCAGATAGTTTGTAGGTCAGCTTCCTTACTCACATTGTGAATTCTCAGACTACCCAGCTCCTGGCCGTTTGGGTCTGAGTCCGAATTCTGTTCGTCTGAACTCTTCTCAGCCACCTTGTGTACCTTGTTGTACTTTTCCTGTGATGGCTTCCTTTGGTTGTTGGTCCTTTGGTTGTTGGTCTTCTTCCCTGACCGGCATACCTTAGCTATGTGACCCAGTTTGCCACATTTCCTACATTCCTGGTTCTTAAACCAGCATTGGTTCTGGTCGTGTGTGGTCTTCCCACAACGATAACATTTTGTTGTTGTCGAGGTAATTTGATCCACACTGAGTGCCGCTGTCTTTAGCTGCATTTCTGCAGTTCCCTTGGCTGCGGCTTCGTGCGATGCTGCAATAAGGACAGCCCTGTCAAGTGTAAGGTCGTTCTCTTCGAGTAGTCGCTTTTGCGTTTCTTCCTTTGCCAATCCGCACACGAACTTGTCTCGCAATGCCTCTGTCAGATCCCCTCCAAACTGGCAGTATTTCGCTAGTCTACGCAGTTCGACCAAGTATTCTGCGTTGCTTTCGTCTTTCCATTGCGTTCTCGCATAGAATTTGAATCGTTCCGCCAACATCAACGGTGTGGGGTTGAAGTGATCCTTCAGAACAGCCACAATATCATCGAAAGTCTGATCCGCCGGTTTAGCTGATGATAGTAGATGCTTCAAGGGCCCGTATGTCTTCGCGCCCATCGAGTTTAGCAAGGTTATAGCTTTGTCATCTTCTTCTATTTTATTGGCCTCACCATAGATCTCAATGCGTTCCACATACCTCGGAATTAAAATCGTTGATGTTACCACGCTTAGGCATCTTCCTCTCTTCCTGCTAAACGCCACGAATTATTTCTTTAAATTTTTTTTTTTCAAGATGGCGGTTCCCGCGAAAATGGCGGTTTCCCGCGCTTATCTTCCCTCCCCACCCACTTCAATGGCAGTTTCCTGCTTCTGTCTTCTTCCCCACCTAATGGCGGCTTCCCGCGTTTCTTCCCTGATGGGAGGGGTACACTTTCCCCACGGGCGACGGCCGCTGGCTTTCAGGTTCACAGCCTGCGCGTCGGCTTCAGTGCTTTCCCTTTTCTCGGCAGGGCAACCGGCGCTGGGTACACCCCATTGACGGTGAACAGTTTCAGCCGCTGGGCTGGCTCTTGCTCAGTTCCCCTTGCTCGGGCTCTGTCTCTCTCCTGCTCGCTCGGCTCTACCGGCGCTGGGTACACCCCGTTGATGGAGAACAGTTTCAGCCACTGGACTGGCTCTCGCTCAGTCTCCCTTGCTCGGGCTCTGTCTCTCTCCCGCTCGCTCGGCTCTACCGGTGCTGGGTACACCCCGTTGACGGAGAACAGTTTCAGCCGCTGGACTGGCTCTCGCTCAGTCTCCCTTGGTCGGCTCTGCCTCTCAGGCTCGCTCGGCTCCCAATCGCGCCTCCCAGCCCTCTCGCAGTCCGGTGCTTCCCTCCCCGGCTGTGGCTGAGTTTATCTCTTCCCGCGCCTACGTTCCCGGTCGCAGCGCTTCGTGGCTTCGGTCGCTGCCCGGCCTTCTTCGCCGGTTGCGGTCTAGCTGTCTCACGATGCCGTTGCTTCCCCCAGCCTGTCTGTACCGCGGCTTCCTTGCTCCACGCTGCCCCAGTCTCAGCGCCTCTGGACCCGACTTCTGTCCGGCTCCTTTCCCCCTTGACCGTGGTCGAGTGCACCGCCCTTATCCTCCGGTTATTCTTTTTACTTTCCCTTACTCACAGTCACCGTGGCCGCCTTGCTTCTCGTGCTGATCGGCTCACTCCTCACCGTGGCAGAAGGGACAGTCAGTGCCTGTTGCTGATGGAAGTCTTTGTCTCTAAATTCTTCCTCCTTTCTAGTTCTGCAGCCTCGAGTTTTCTCCCAGCAGAACGACGAGGGCGGTTGCCTCTTCTCGACGCTCGTTAACTGCTTCGGAAGTATTGTTGCCACAGGGTATGATCGGACTCGTCGCCACTGTAAAGTCTGTGGGTTGTTTAGTTAATTAATACACAGACTACCAGAGTAACTTAAAACAGGACTTTACTATTCGAAGGTCAGGGCGAATCTGCCCAATAAATCCTGTCACAACACTTATATACTGGTGTGGTCACCGTCGGTACTCCAGTATACAGAAGCCAAACAAAGTAGTGCCACACCTAAAATAGTTCTCTTAAAGGTGAACGGTTACATACAATAGTTCTCTTCAAGGTAGACGGGTACATACACTACAGATATACATTGTTACTTGTGTATTAAGACAGCAGGATGTCAAATTAAATCTCAGGGATTTGGGTTCCCAATCTAGAGCGATCCACAATAACAAGAGAATGGTGCTGGAAATATATTGTTATTTGTGTATTAAGACAACAGGATCGCAGTTTAGTTCTCTGGGATTTGGGATCCCAATCTAGGGCGAGCCTCCATAACAGTAGAGTGATGCTGGAAATACATTATTTGTGCATTAAGACAGAAGGATCTCAGTTTAAATCTCCGGGATCTCAGTTCCCAATCTAGGGCAATCCTCCATAACAATAGAGTGATGGTGGCAATACATTGGCCCAGAATTGGTGTCGGGGGCTTGCCGCGCGTGGAAGCCCCCGATCTGCACTCACCCTGCGCGCTGACATCTGAAGCCCGGGCCTGCTTGCATTTCCTGTCACAGGCCCGGTTCAGTACTGACCTGATCCAGCGGCGTAGTTAGTGCGATGTGCTTGGGATCAGCTGAGCAATGTACAACCAATCAGGGGAGGGGAAGGTTCTTTCATGAGTTTGAGAGTAAGAACTGTCAAACTCATGAAAACTACGGGGGCCCAAAACAATATTTAAACTTTAAATAAAAATTTAAAAAACATTCCAATCCTTAAATTAAGTATAAATAAGTTAAAAAAAATAATTTAAACAATAATTTTTTTTTTGAAAAAAATAAATTTGTAATAAAAAGGGTCTAAAACTAAACTTACCGTATTGTAGATGCTTTAAAATAATAAACCTGTGGGAAAAAAAATTCCAAATTGCACTAAAACACCACATACCTGTAAAAATAAATACTTACGTGTGCTTTTTACAAGCGTAAAGACCCAAGGCCTTTACACATGCGCAAATCCCCCAAAACAGAGGAAATCCAAGACGCACGCACTGCCCCCTACAGCGCACGCACTAGCCTCTTCAACTCTTGGGTTAGAGAGGAAATGCCGGTTTTCAGTGTTTGGGGAGGAATTACTGCCCCATTGTTATTTGTGTATTAAGATAGCAGGATTTCAGTTTCTATCTCTGGGTTTTGGGTTCACAATCTAGGGAGATCCTCCATAACAGGAGAGTGATGGTGGAAATACAGTGTTATTTGTGTATTAAGGCAACACAGTTTAATTCTTTGGGATTTGGGTTTCCAATCTAGGGCGAACCTCCATAACAAAAGAGTGATGGTGGTAATAAATTATTATTTGTGCTTTAAGACTGCAGGACCTCAGTTTACATTTCCCTCAATTGAAATCCCAATCTAGGGCGATCCTCCATAAAATAGAGTGATGGAGAAAATACATTGTTATTTTTGCATTAAGGCAGCAGGATCTCAGTTTAAATCAAGGGGATTTGGGTTCCCAATCTAGGGCGATCCTGCATAACAGTACAGTGAAGGTGGAAATATATTGTTATTTTTGCATTAAGACTGCAGAATCTCAGTTTAAATCACTGGGATTTGGTTTCCCAATCTAGGGCGATCCTCCATAACAGTAGAGTGATGGTGGAAATACATTGTTATTTGCTTATTAAGCCAGCAGGATCTCAGTTTACATCTACGGGATTTGGGTTCCCAAGCAAGGGCGGTCCTCCATAACAGTAGAGGGATGGTGGGGCTACAATATTATTTGTGTATTAATTCAGCAGGATCTCAGTGTACATCTCCGGGATTTGAGTTCAAATCTAGGGCAATTCCCCCTAACAATAGAGTGATTGTGGGGCTTAATATTTATTTTTGTATTAAGACAGCAGGATCTCAGAGTACATCTCCGGAATTTGAGATTCCAATCTAGGGCGATCCTCCATAACAATAGAGTGATGGTGGAAAGGCATTGTTATTTGTATATTAAGACAGCAGGATCTCTGTGTACATCTCCAGGATTTGAAAGCCCAAATTAGGGCGATGCTCTTTAACAATAGATTGATGGTGAAAATACATTGTTATTTGTGCGTTTAGACAGCAGGATCTCAGTGTACATCTCCGGGATTTGAAAGCCCAATCTAGGGCAATCCTCCTTAACAACAGGGTGATGATGAAAATACATTGTTATTAGTGTTTTAAGACAGCAGGGTCTCAGTTTAAATCTCTGGGAATTGGGGTCCCAATCTAGGGCGATCCTCCATCACAAGAGAGTGAAAGTGGAAGTACATTGTTATTTGTGTATTAAGATAGCAGGATAACAGATTAAATCTCTGGGATTTGAGTTCCCAATCTAGGGCGATACTCCATAACAGTAGAGTGATGGTGGAAATACATTGTTATGTGTGTATTATTTCAGCAGGATCTCAGTGTACATCTCCAGGATTTGAGTTCAAATCTAGGGCGATCCTCCACAACAGTAGAGTGATGGTGGAAATACATTATTGTTTGTGTATTGAGACAGCAGGATCTCAGTTTGGATCTGCGGGACTTGAATTCCCAATATAGGGCGAACCTCCATAACAATAGAGTGATGGTGGATATACATTGCTACTTGTGTATTAAGACAGCAGGATGTCAAATTAAGTCTCAGGGATTTGGGTTCCCAATCTAGAGCGATCCATCATAACAAGTGAATGATGCTGGAAATACATTGTTATTTGTGCATTAAGACAACAGGATCGCAGTTTAGTTCTCCGGGATTTGGGATCCCAATCTAGTGCGAGCCTGCATAACAGTAGAGTGATGCTGGAAATACATTGTTATTTGTGCATTAAGACAGAAGGATCTCAGTTTAAATCTCCGGGATCTCAGTTTCCAATCTAGTGGAATCCTCCATAACAATAGAGTGATGGTGGCAATACATTGTTATTTGTGCATTAAGACAAGAGGATTTCCGTTTCTATCTCTGGGATTTGGGTTCACAACCTAGGGCGATCCTCCATAACAGTAGAGTGATGGTGGAAATACATTGTTATTTGTGTATTAAGGCAACAGGATCTCAGTTTAAATCTTTGGGATTTGGGTTTCCAATCTAGGGCGAACCTCCATAACAAAAGAGTGATGGTGGTAATAAATTGTTTTTTATACATTAAGACTGCAGGATCTCAGTTTACATTTCCCAGAATTGAGATCCCAACCTAGGTCGATCCTCCATAACAATAGAGTGATGGAGAAAATACATTGTTATTTTTACATTAAGACAGCAGGATCTCAGTTTAAATCACGGGGATTTGTGTTCCCAATCTAGGGCGAACCTCCATAACAGTAGAGTGGTGGTGCAAATACATTGTTATTTGTGTATTAAGACAGCAGGATCTCAGTGTAAATCTCGGGGATTTGAAAGCCCAATCTAGGGCGATCCTCCAAAACAGTAGAGTGATGGTGGAAATTCATTGTGATTTGTGTATTATTTCAGCAGGATCTCAGTGTACATCTCCAGGATTTGATTTAAAATCTAGAGTGGTCCTCCCTAACAATAGAGTGATGGTGGGGCTTCATTGTGATTTCTGTATTAAGACAGAAGGATCTCAGTATAGATCTCGGGATTTGAGTTCCCAAACTTGGGCGATGCTCCATAACAATAGAGTGATGGTGGAAAGACGTTGTTATTTGTGTAATAAGACAACAGGATCTCAGTGTACATCTTCAGAATTTGAAAGCCCAATCTACGGCGATCCTTCTTAAAAACAGAATTATTGTGAAAATACATTGTTATCTGTGTATTATGACAACAGGATCACAGTTTAAATCTCTGGGATTTGAGCTCCCAATCTAGAGCGATCCTCCATAACAATAGAGTGATGGTGGAAATATACTGTTATTTGTGCATTAAGACAGCAGTATTTCGGTTTAAATCGCTGGGATTTGGGTTCCCAGACTAGGGTGATCCTCCATAACAGTAGAGTGATGGTGGATATACATTGTTACTTGTGTATTAAGACAGCAGGATGTCAAATGAAATCTCAGGGATTTGGGTTCCCAATCTACAGCGTTCCACAATAACAAGAGAATGATGCTGGAAATACATTGTTATTTGAGTATTAAGACAACAGGATTGCTGTTTAGATCTCTGGGATTTGGGATCCCAATCAAGGGCGAGCCTCCATAACAGTAGAGTGATGGTGGAAATACATTGTTATTTGTGTATTAAGGCAACAGGATCTCAGTTTAATTCTTTGGGATTTGGGTTTCCAATCTAGGGCGATCCTCCATAACAGTAGAGTGATGGTGGAAATTCATTCTTATTTGCGTATTAAGCCAGCAGGATCTCAGTTTAAATCTACGGGATTTGGGATCCTAAACTAGGGCGGTCCTGCATAACAGTAGAGTGATGGTGGGGCTACAATATTATTTATGTATTAATTCAGCAGGATCTCAGTGTACATCTCCGGGATTTGATTTCAAATCTAGGGCGATTCCCCCTAACAATAGAGTGATGGTGGGGCTTCATATTTATTTTTGTATTAAGACAGCAAGATCTCAGTGTAGACCTCCGGAATTTGAGTTTCCAATCTAGGGCGATCCTCCATAACAATAGAGTGATGGTGGAAAGGCATTGTTATTTGTATATTAAGACAGCAGGATCGCAGTGTACATCTCCAGGATTTAAAAGCCCAAATTAGGGCGATGCTCTTTAACAACAGATTGATGGTGAAAATACATTGTTTTTTGTGCATTAAGAAAGCAGGATCTCAGTGTACATCTCCGGGATTTGAAATCCCAATCTAGGGCGATCCTCCTTAACAACATGGTGATGATGAAAATACATTGTTATTGGTGTTTTAAGACAGCAGGGTGTCAGTTTAAATCAATGGGAATTGGGGTCCCAATCTAGGGCGATCCTCCATCACAAGAGAGTGATAGTGGAAATACATTGTTATTTGTGTATTAAGATAGCAGGATAGCAGATTAAATCTCTGGGATTTGAGTTCCCAATCTTGGGCGATCCTCCATAACAGTAGAGCGATGGTGGAAATACATTGTTATTTGTGTATTGAGACAGCAGGATATCAGTTTGGATCTGCGGGACTTGAATTCGCAATATAGGGCGAACCTCCATAACAATAGAGTGATGGTGGATATACATTGCTACTTGTGTATTAAGACAGCAGGATGTCAAATTAAACCTCAGGGATTTGGGTTCCCAATCTAGAGCGATCCACCATAACAAGTGAATGATGCTGGAAATACATTGTTATTTGTGTATTAAGACAACAGGATCGCAGTTTAGTTCTCTTGGATTTGGGATCCCAATCTAGGGCGAGCCTGCATAACAGTAGAATGATGCTGGAAATACATTGTTATTTGTGCATTAAGACAGAAGGATCTCAGTTTAAATCTCCGTGATCTCAGTTCCCAATCTAGGGCAATCCTCCATAACAATAGAGTGATGGTGGCAATACACTGTTATTTGTGTATTAAGACAAGAGGATTCCCGTTTCTATCTCTGGAATTTGGGTTCACAATCTAGGGAGATCCTCCATAGCAGCAGAGTGATGGTGGAAATACATTGTTATTTGTGTATTAAGGCAACAGGATCTCAGTTTAAATCTTTGGGATTTGGGTTTCCAATCTAGGGCGAACCTCCATAACAAAAGAATGATGGTGGTAATAAATTGTTTTTTATACATTAAGACTGCAGGATCTCAGTTTACATTTCCCTGAATTGAGATCCCAATCTAGGTCGATCCTCCATAACAATAGAGTGATGGAAAAAATACATTGTTATTTTTGCATTAAGACAGCAGGATCTGTTTAAATCACGGGGATTTGGGTTCCCAATCTAGGGCGATCCTCCATAACAGTAGAGTGATGGTGCAAATACATTGTTATTTGTGTATTAAGACAGCAGGATCTCAGTGTAAATCTCGCGGATTTGAAAGCCCAATCTAGGGCGATCCTCCATAACAGTAGAGTGATGGTGGAAATTCATTGTTATTTGTGTATTATTTCAGCAGGATCTCAGTGTACATCTCCAGGATTTGAGTTCAAATCTAGAGTGGTCCTCCCTAACAATAGAGTGATGGTGGGGCTTCATTGTGATTTCTGTATTAAGACAGCAGGATCTCAGTATCGATGTCGGGATTTGAGTTCCCAAACTTGGGCGATGCTCCATAACAATAGAGTGATGGTGGAAAGACGTTGTTATTTGGGTATTAAGACAACAGGATCTCAGTGGACATCTTCAGCATTTGAAAGCCTAATCTACGGCGATCCTCCTTAACAACAGAATTATCGTGAAAATACATTGCTATCTCTGTATTATGACAACAGGATCACAGTTTAAATCTCTGGGATTTGAGTTCCCAATCTGGAGCGATCCTCCATAACAATGGAGTGATGGTGGAAAGACAGTGTTATTTGTGCAATAAGACAGCAGTATTTCGGTTTAAATCGCTGGGATTTGGGTTCCCAGACTAGGGTGATCCTCCATAACAGTAGAGTGATGGTGGAAATACATTGTTACTTGTGTATTAAGACAGCAGGATGTCAAATGAAATCTCAGGGATTTGGGTTCCCAATCTACAGCGGTCCACAATAACAAGAGAATGATGCTGGAAATACATTGTTATTTGAGTATTAAGACAACAGGATCGCAGTTTAGATCTGTGGGATTTGGGATCCCAATCTAGGGCGAGCCTCCATAACAGTGGAGTGATGCTGGAAATACATTGTTATTTGTGTATTAAGGCAATACGATCTCAGTTTAATTCTTTGGGATTTGGGTTTCCAATCTAGGGCGAACCTTCGTATCAAAAGAGTGATGGTGGTAATAAATTGCTTTTTGAGCATTAAGACTGCAGGATCTCAGTTTACATTTCCCTCAATTGAGATCCCAATCTAGGGCGATCCTGCATAACAATAGAGTGATGATGGAAATATATTGTTATTCTTGCATTAAGACTGCAGAATCTCAGTTTAAATCACGGGGATTTGGGTTCCCAATCTAGGGCGATCCTCCATAACAGTAAAGTGATGGTGGAAATACATTGTTATTTGTGTATTGAGACAGCAGGATCTCAGTTTGGATCTGCGGGACTTGAATTCGCAATATAGGGCGAACCTCCATAACAATAGAGTGATGGTGGATATACATTGCTACTTGTGTATTAAGACAGCAGGATGTCAAATTAAACCTCAGGGATTTGGGTTCCCAATCTAGAGCGATCCACCATAACAAGTGAATGATGCTGGAAATACATTGTTATTTGTGTATTAAGACAACAGGATCGCAGTTTAGTTCTCTTGGATTTGGGATCCCAATCTAGGGCGATCCTCCATAACAGTAAAGTGATGGTGGAAATTCATTGTTATTTGCGTATTAAGCCAGCAGGATCTCAGTTTAAATCTACGGGATTTGGGTTCCTAAATTGGGCGGTCCTCCATAACAGTAGAGTAATGGTGGGGCTACAATATTATTTGTGTATTAATTCAGCAGGATCTCAGTGTACATCTCCGGGATTTGACTTCAAATCTAGGGCGATTCCCCGTAACAATAGAGTGATGGTGGGGCTTCATATTTATTTTTCTATTAAGACAGCAAGATCTCAGTGTAGATCTCCGGAATTTGAGTTTCCAATCTAGGGCGATCCTTCATAACAATAGAGTGATGGTGGAAAGGCATTGTTATTTGTATATTAAGACAGCAGGATATCAGTGTACATCTCCAGGATTTGAAAGCCCAAATTAGGGCGATCCTCTTTAACAACAGATTGATGGTGAATATACATTGTTATTTGTGCATTAAGACAGCAGGATCTCAGTTTACTTCTCTGGGAATTGGGTTCCCAATCTAGGGCGATACTACATAGCAGTAGAGTGATGGTGGAAATGCATTGATATTTGTGTATTAAGACAGCAGGATCTCAGTGTACATCTCCGGGATTTGAAAGCCCAATCTAGGGCGATTCTGCTTAATAACAGATTTATGGTGAAAACACATTGTTATTTCTGTATTAAGACAGCAGGATCTCAGTTTAAATCTCTGGGATTTGGGTTCCCGATCTACGGCTATCCTCCATAACAATAGAGTGATGGTGAAAATACATTGTTATTTGTGCATTAAGACAGCAGGATCTCCGTGCACATATCCGGGATTTGGGTTCCCAATCCAGGGCGATCCTCCATAACATCAGAGTGATGATGGAAATACATTGTTATTTGTGTATTATGACAGCAGGAGCTCAAAATAAATCTCTGGGATTTGGGTTCCCTATCTACGGCAATCCTCCATAACAATAGTGATGGTGGAAATACATTGTTATTTGTGTATGAAGACAGCAGGATTTCAGTTTAAATCTCTGGGATTTGTGTTCACAGTCTGGGGCGATCCTCCATAACTGTAGAGTGATGGTGGAAATACATTGTTATTTGTGCATTAAGAGAGCAGGATCTCCATGTACATATCCGGGATTTGAGTTCCCAATCTAGGGCAATCCTCCATAACAACAGAGTGATGGTGGAAATACATTGTTATTTGTGTATTAAGATAGCAAGATCTCAGCATAAATCTCTGGGATTTGAGTTCCCAATCTAGGGCGATCCTCTATAACAGTCGTGTGATGGAGAATATACATGTTTATTTGTGTATTAAGACAGCAGGATCTCAGTTTAAAGCTTTGGGGTTTGAGTTCCCAATCTACTGCGATCCTCCATAACAGTAGATTGATGGTTAAAATAGATTGTTATATGTGCATTAAGGCAACAGGATCTCAGTTTAAATCTCTGGGATTTGGGTTCCCAATCAATGGTGATCCTCCATAACATCAGAATGATGGTGGAAATATATTGTTATTTGTGAATTAAGACAGCAGGTTCACAGTGTAGGCCTCTGGGATTTGTGTTACCAATCTAAGGTGATTACCATAACAACAGAGTGATGGTGGAAATACGTTGTTATTTGTGTATTAAGGCAGCAGGATCTCAGTTTACTTCTCTGGGAATTGTGTTCCCAATCTAGGGCGATACTACATAACAGTAGAGTGATGGTGGAAATACATTGTTATTTGTGTATTAAGACAGCAGGGTCTCAGTGTATTTCTCCGGGATTTGAAAGCCCAATCCAGGGCGATCCTCCTTAAGAACAGAATGATGGTGAAAATTGTTCTGTATTTTGAATGTGTATTAGAATTGTCCACAGGGGATACCGTAGTTGTGATTTGCAATGCACTATGGGAAATGTAGTGCATTGACTGAAGAAGCACATTGTAAATAAAATGGCCGTTAACTAAACTCTCCACCCCGGAGTCCTTCTTAATTGTTATATAGATAAGGGTATAAAACCCCTTGAGACACAATATAAAGCCCCTTGAGACACAACAAAGAACTGGCAATGAGGACGATGGACTTGCGTATCACTTTGCAATGGAATCGGCAATGTTTAAAGTAAGAAGTTCCTGTCTTTTCTTAATGGCAGTTTAGGGCTGATGCAATCACCTCGTAATAGTGGCGGTTCGGGTGTTACACAAATCAGAAGGGGGAGAGTAATGATACAGTGAAACGAAGGGGCGAAAAAGGACTGTGAAAAACAAAAGAATTGGAGGAAAAAGGCCTGGAAAAAATAAAGAAAAAATGGCTATGCTAACCGGACCGTTTGGACCATTTGATGAAATGGCAGAGCAATGGAGGGCTTATACAGAGCGTTTCGCATTTTTCGTGACTGCAAATGGCATTAAAGGTGATGTGAAAGTGGCGATGTTGCTCAGTGTGATCGGAGCAAAAACATTTAGCTTGTTACGGAGTTTGATGCACCCACATAAGCCCAGCGCTAAGACATATGATCAGATTGTGGAAGTTTTGGAAAAACATTTCACACCCAAGCCGCTGCTGATTGCCGAGAGGTTCAGGTTTCACCAACGAAACCAAGGGGAGGGTGAGTCCACAGCCGAATATGTTGCAGTGCTAAAGAAGCTAACTGAGCATTGTGAGTTTGGTGCAACTCTAAATGACACTGTCCGTGATAGGTTTGTGTCTGGATTAAGATGTGAAACAACACAGAAGCGCTTACTCACGACTGACATACTGATGCTGAAGTCAGCAGTGGAGCTCGCTGTGTCTATGGAGTTAGCAGCTAAAGATGCACAGCTGTTGGGGACTGCTACGAGAGTGCACAGGGTAGCAGCTACACCGGATAAGATTGCAAGGGGCGCCAGAGAGTGTTACAGATGTGGGAGGTCAGTTCATCAGCCATCTGACTGCTGGTGTAAAGACCTGACCTGTCGGAAATGTGAAAAGCAAGGACACATTGAACGTGTGTGTAAAGGGCAAAGCAAACAATCCTACACAGAGACACACAAAAACAAATAAGGAAACACATCCATCTGGCGTTCTAAAAAGAAAAACCTACACATGGTGAAACAAGAACAGGAAGACAGTAACACAGACTCTGATGGGGAGTTGAATCTCCATGTGTTAACAGTGAATGGAGGCTCATCAGGCTATGGAGTCACTCCACTACTGGAGGGAATACCGGTCAAAATGGAGCTGGATACGGGGGCCGCTGTCTCCTTGATCTCAGAGAAGCTATTCAAAGAAAAACTGAACCACCTATCACTGACGCCAGCCAAGCTCATCTTAAAGGCCTACACTGGGGAAACAGTCCCAATGCTGGGTAAGACGGAGGTCAAGGTGGAGCTTAATGTACAAACCGTGATGCTGCCAGTTTACGTCGTCAAGCGTGCCTATCCATCCCTGATGGGCAGGCCATGGTTGGAGAAAATCCATCTAGATTGGGAAAAAGTGAATGCGGTGTCAGTCGAAGAGGCGGGGCTAGCAGCAGTGTTGATAATGCACACGGCTGTCTTTGATGGAGAATTGGGGAGTATGAAGGGGATTACGGTCAAACTCAAGGTGAAGCCTGACAGCCAGCCGCAATTCCTGAAGGCCAGGAACGTTCCCTACGCCCTCAGACCAAAGGTGAAGGCTGACCTGGAGCGTCTGGTCAAGATACGGGTCCTGGTGCCGGTTTCGCGCCGTGAGTGGGCCATGCCCATGGTACCAGTGATGAAGAGTGATGGCGTGGTTTGCTTATGTGGAGATTTCAAACTAACAGTGAATCCTGTGCTCTCAGCTGAACAGTGCCCCCTCCCCATCATTGAACATCTTTTCGCAGGTCTAGCAGGCAGTCAGAAGTTTATCAAGATTGATCTATGCCAACCCTACTTGCAGATGCATGTAGAAGAGGACTCACAGAAATACCTCAACATCACCACCCACAAGGGCCTCTACAGGCACTGCTGCCTACCTTTTGGTATAACGTCAGCACCAGCTTTGTTTCAGTGGGCTATGGACCAGATTTTAAGTGGCGTTCCAGGGGTACAATGTTATCTCAACGATATCCTTGTCACAGGAAAGGATGACAATGAGCATCTGTAGAACCTGGCGAAGACACTGGGAAGACTTGAAGAATATGGCTTACACATTCGCAAGGACAAATGCGAATTTTTCAGGCCACCAGTGGAGTACCTAGGCCATGTCACTGACACTGATGGCCTACACACAGCACCGTCGAAAGTGAAAGCCATTGCCGACGCTCCTGCACCTACAAATGTCGGCCAGCTGCGGTCATTCTTAGGTCTCCTGAACTATTACGGAAAGTTTATTCCACAGCTGGCATCACTGTTGAAGCCATTACATGAGTTGTTGTGTCAGGGCAAGGCCTGGGCATGGACAAAGGAGTGCGAATCTGCATTCAAGAAAGCCAAAGCAGCTTTTACTGACCAAAGAATGTTGACGCACTTTGGCCCATCGTTGCAGATTCAGCTGGCCTGTGACGTGTCACCTTATGGCATCGGCGCGGTCGTGTCCCACATCTTTCCCTCAGGCAAAGAGAAGCTGATTGCATTCGCGTCAAGGTCCCTGAGCAAGGCAGAGGTGAAATACCCGCAGATCGGAAAAGAGGTTTTGGGCATCATCTTTGGAATCAAATAGATCCATCACTACTTGTTCGGAAGGAAATTCACCTTGCTGACGGATCATCGTCCTCTGACATCCATCTTTGGTCCACACACAGGAATACCCTCCCTGGCAGCGTGCAGGATGCAGCACTGGGCGCTGATGTTAAGCGCTCACAATTACAACATCAAATACCGGAGGTCAGCAGCACATGGCAATGCGGACGGGTTGTCAAGACTTCCGCTGCCTGTGCCCTCTGAAGGCTCTGAGCAGAAGATTTTCTACTTTGACATGGTGAGCAATGCCGCTGTCATGGCCCGGCAGGTCAAGAAAGAGACCAGAGTGGACCCTACACTATCCAAGGTGCTGGATCGGGTGATGCGAGGAGATGGATCACGGGTTTCAGATGAACCACCTGAGCTCCTACCTTACATGTCAAGAGGGAAGGAGTTGTCTGTCACGTCAGGATGCCTCGTTTGGGGCATGCGAGTGATCATACCACCAAAGCTGCGGAGACATGTCCTCAACCAGCTGCACTCGGGACATTGTGGTATTTTCCGGATGAAGGAGCTGGCATGAAGCTACTTCTGGTGGACCGGTCTGGATCATGAAATTGAAGTTGAAGCGAAATCATGCCCATCATGTGAGACAACCAGGGGTATGCCAAGAGCAGTGCCACTGCATCCATGGGAGTGGCTGACGACACCGTGGCAACGGATCCATCTGGAATTCGCAGGACCAGTGGAAGGAGTGATGTTCCTGGTCGCGGTGGACCCCCATTCCAAATGGCCGGAGGCCGCAGTAATGTCCACTACGACTACGGAGAAAACCATCAAGACTCTGAGAGAGATGTTTGGGCGATTTGGTCTGCCGGAGCAGATCGTAACCGACAATGGAACACAGTTCACATCCCAGGAGATGGAGGAGTTCCTCAAGAGCAATGGAATCCAGCACACATTCTCCGCGCCTTATCATCCATCCACGAATGGATTGGCGGGGAGATTTGTGAGAACGCTGAAACGCGCCTTGAAAGCTGTGAGAAGTGATGCTCCTCTAAAGCAGTGCCTGAATGCTTTCTTGCTGAAATACTGAAACACGCCTCATGCTACGACAGGAGCATCTGCAGCTTACCTACTCATGGGAAGGCAGCTACGGACACGCCTTGACCTGCTGATCAAATGACCACAGAAGCAGTGGTGCACGCCAATCAGAAGGAACAGGTCAGCAGACGAGCTCAGAGGTCCAAAGAATGACACTTTGTGGTAGGGGACAAAGTCCTCGTGCGTAACTACACCACCTCGGAGTGGTGGGCCCCGGCTATGGTCATTCAAAAGACCGGCCCCATTTCATACCGAGTCCGCACCGGAGACAACCGAACATGGAGACGACATGTAGACCACTTACTGCCAAGACAGTCGCCACAGGTAACCCAAGAAACAGAGGATCAAGGACCTGTTGGGGGCTCCAGCAGGGACTGGTCATCCGACCCTGAGACGGTGGCACCATTCACTCTTGTGCCATCCAGGGAGGAAGCCACGCCTGCAGGGTCACGGGAGAGCCAGCCAGAGCCTGCTCCTGAGGCTAGGCATTACCCCCAAAGAGAAGGGCAGCATCCGGATCGCCTTCGTTACAGTTAGTGCTAACCTGTGTGCATGGGGCAGAATAATCCCCAGGGTTAGTGGAATGTAGAGGCAGTCTACCCTCTCTTCCAAAATTATAGTCATTTTCAGTTATTCTGTTTTGTGGACATTCTATTTTAAGGGGTAGGAAATATGTTGTGTATTTTGAATGTGTTTTAGAATTGTCCACAGGGGATACCATAGTTGTGATTTGCAATGCACAATGGGAAATGTAGTGCATTGACTGAAGAAGCACATTGTAAATAAAATGAACGTTAACTAAATTCTCCACCCCGGAGTCCTTCTTCATTGTTATATAGATAAGGGTATAAAACCCCTTGAGACACAATATAAAACCCTTTCAGACACAACAAAAATACTTTGTTATTTGTGCGTTAAGACAGCAGGATCTCACTGCACACCTCCGAGGTTTCATAGCCCAATCTAGGGCGATCCACATTAAAAACAGAATGATGATGAAAATACATTGCTTTTTGTGTATTAAGACAGCAGGATCTCAGTTTGAAGCTCTGGGAATTGGGGTCCCACTCTAGGGCGACCATCCATAACAATAGAGTGATGGTGGAAATACATTGTTATTTGTGTATTAAGACAGCAGGATCTCAGTGTACATCTCCGGGATTCGAAAGCCCAAACGAGGGCGATTCTGCTTAACAACAGATTTATGGTGTAAACACATTGTTATTTGTGTATTAAGACAGCAGGAACTCAGTTTATATCTCTGAGATTTGGGTTCCGAATCTACGGCGATCCTCCATAACAATAGAGCGATGGTGGAAATATATTGTTATTTGCGCATTATGACAGCAGTTTCTCAAATTAAATCTCTGGGTTTTGAGTTCAAATCTAGGGCGATCATCCATAACAACAGAGTGGTGGTGGAAGTACATTGTTATTTTGTATTAAGACAGCAGCATTTCATTTTATACTTCTGAGGTTTGGGTTCCCAATCTATGGCGATCCTCCATAATAATTGTGATGGTGGAAATACAGAGTTATTTGTGTATTAAGACAGCAGGATTTCAGTTTAAATCTCTGGGATTTGGGTTCACATTGTAGGGCGATCCTCCATAACAGTAGAGTGAAGGTGGAAATACATTGTTATTTGTGTATTAAAACAGCAGGATCTCAGTTTAAATCTCTGAGGTTTGAGTTCCTAATCTAGGGCAATCCTCCATAGCAGTAGTGATGGTGAAAATACACTGTTATTTGTGCATTAAGACAGCAGGGTCTCAGTTTATATCTCTGAGATTTGTGTTCCCAATCTACGGCGATCCTCCATAACAATAGAGTGATCGTGGAAATACATTGTTATTTTTGTATTAAGACAGTAGGATTTCAGTTTAAATCTCTGGAATTTGGCTTCACAATCTAGGGCGATCCTCCATAACAGTAGAGTGTTGGTGGAAAAACATTGTTATTTGTGTATTAAGACAGCAGCATCTCAGTTTAAATCCCTGGGATTTGAGGTCCCAATCTAGGGCGATCCTCTATAACAGTAGAGTGATGGAGAAAATACATGTTTATTTTGTATTAAGACAGCAGGCCCTCAGTTTAAATCTCTGGGGTTTGAGTTCCCAATCTAGTGCGATCCCCCATAACAGTAGAGTGATGGTGAAAATACATTGTTATTTATGCATTGAGACAGAAGGATCTCAGTCTAGCCCTCCGGGATTTGAGTTCCCAATCTACGGCGATCCTCCATAACAACAGAGTGATGGTGGAAATACATTGTTATTTGTGTAAAAAGACAGCAGGATTTCAGTTTCAATCTCTGGGATTTGGCTTCACAATCTAGGGCGATCCTCCATAACAGTAGAGTGATGGTGGATATACATTCTTATTTGTGTATGAAGACAGCAGGATCTCAGTTTAAATGTCTGGGATTTGAGCTCCCAATCTAGGGCGATGCTCCATAACAGTAGAGTGATGTTGAAAATACATTGTTATTTGTGCAGTAAGACAACAGGATCTCAGTTTAAATCTCTGGGATTTGGGTTACCAATATTCGGTGATCCTCCATAACAACAGAATGATGGTGCAAATACATTGTTATTTGTGCATTAAGACAGCAGGTTCACAGTGTAGACCTCCGGGATTTGTGTTCCCAATCTAGGGCGGCCCTCCATAACAATAGAGTGATGCAGAAAGTATATTTTTATTTGTGTATTATTTCAGTAAGGATCTCATTGTACGTCTCCGGGCTTTCAGTTCAAATTTAGAGTGGTCCTCCCGAACAATAGAGTGATGGTGGGGCTTCTTTGTTATTTCTGTATTAAGACAGCAGGATCTCAGTGTAGGTCTCGGGATTTGAGTTCCCAATCTTGGGCGAACCTCCATAATAATAGTGATGGTGGAAGGGCGTTGTTATTTGTGTATTAAGACGGCAGGGTCTCAGTGTTCATCTCCGGGATTTGAATGCCGAATCTAGGCCGATCCTTCTTAACAACAGAATGATGGTGAAAATTCATTGTTATTTGTGCATTAAGACAGCAAGCTCTCAGTGTAAATCTCCGGCATTTGATAGCCCAAACTAGGGCGATCCTCCTTAACAACAGAGTGATGATGAAAATACATTGTTATTTGTGTATTAAGACAGCAGGTTCTCAGTTTAAAGCTCTGGGAATCGGGGTCCCAATCTAGGGCGATCCTCCATAACAATAAAGTGATGGTGGAAATACATTGGTATTTGTGATTAAGACAGTAGGTTCACAGTGTAGACCTCCGGGATTTGAAAGCCCAATCTAGGGCGATCCTCCATAACAACAGAATTATGGTGAAATCACGTTGTTATTTTTGTATTAAGACAGCAGGATCTCAGTGTACATCTCTGGGATTTCAAAGCCCAATCTAGGGCGATCCTCCATAACAATAGAGTGATGGTGGAAATACATTGTTATTTGTGTATTAAGACAGCAGGATAACAGTTTAAATCTCTGAGATTTGAGTTCATAATCTAGGTCGATCCACCATAACAACAGAATGAAGGTGGAAATACCTAGTTATTTGTCTATTATGACAGCAGGATCTCAAATTAAATCTCTGGGACTTGATTTCAAAGCTAGGGCGATCATCCATAACAATAGGGTGATGCTAGAAATACGTTGTTAGTTGTGTATTAGGAGAGCAGGATTTCAGTTTCAATTTCTGGGATTTGGGTTCACAATCTAGGGCGATTCTCCATAACAGTAGAGTGATGGTGGAAATACATTTTAATTTGTGTATTAAGACAGCAGGATCTCAGTTTAAATGTCTGGGATTTGAGTTCCCAATATAGGGCGATCCTCTATAACAGTAGAGTGATGGTGAAAATACAATTTTATTTGTGTATTAAGACAGCAGGATCTCAGTTTACATATCTGGGGTTTGAGTTCCCAATCTCGGGTGATCCTCCATAACAATAGCGTGATGCTGGAAATACATTGTTATTTGTGTATTAAGACAGCAGCATCTCAACGTACATCTCCCGGATTTGAAAGCCCAATCTTGGGCTATCCTCCTCAACAACAGAATGATGGTGAAAATTCATTTTTATTTGGCATTAAGACAGCAAGATCTCAGTGTACATCTCTGGGATTTGATAGCCCAATCTAGGGCGATCCTCCTTAACAACAGAGTAATGATCAAAATACATTGTTATTTGGGTATTAAGACAGCAGGATCTCGGTTTAAAACTCTGGGATTTGCGTTCCCAATCTATGGTGACCCTCCATAACAATAGAGTGATGATGGAAATACATTTTTATCTGTGTATTAAGACAGCAGGATTTCAGTATAAATCTCTGGGATTTGGGTTTACAATCTAGGATGATTCTCCATAACAGCAGAGTGATGGTGGAAATACATTGTTATATATGTATTCAGACAGCAGGATCGCAGTTTAAATCTCTGGAATTTCAGTTCCCAATCTAGGGCGATCCACTACAACAGTAGAGTGATGGAGAATATACATTTTTATTTGTGTATTAAGGCAGAAGGATCTCAATTTATTTCTCTGGGGTTTGAGTTCCCAATCTAGTGCGATCCTCCATAACAGTAGAGTGATGGTGAAAATACATTGTTATTTGTGCATTAAGACAACAGGATCTCAGTTTAATTCTCTGGAATTTGGGTTCCCAATCTGCGGTGATCCTCCATAACTAAAGAATGATGGTGGATATACATTGTTATTTTTGAATTAAGACAGCAGGTTCACAGTGTAGACCTCCGGGATTTGTGTTCCCAATCTAGGGCGATTCTCCATAGCAGTAGAGTGATTGTGGAAATGCATTGTTATCTGTGTATTAAGACAACAGGATCTCAGTTTAAATCTCTGGGATTTGAGTTCCCTATCTAGGGCGATCCTCCATAACAATAGAATGATTCTGAAAATACATTGTTATTTGTGCATTTTGACAGCAGGATCTCAGTGTACATCTCCGGGATTTGAAAGCCCAATCTAGGTTGATCCTCCTTAACAACAGAATGAAGATGAAAATACATTGATATTTGTGTATTAAGACAGCAGGATCTCAGTTTAAAGCTCTAGGTATTAGGGACCCAATCTAGGGCGATCCTGCATAACAGTAGACTGATGGTGGAAATATATTGTTATTTGTGCATTAACACAGCAGGATCTCAGTGTACATATCCGGTATTTGAGTTCCCAATCTAGGGCGATCCTCCATAACATCAGAGTGATGGTGGAAATACATTGTTATCTGTGAATTAAGACAGCAGGATCTCAGTTTAAATCTCCGGGGTTTGAGGTCCCAATCTAGGGCGATCCAGCATAACAGTAGAGTGTTGGTGGAAATACATTGTTATTTGTGTATTAACACAGCAGTATCTCAGGTTAAATCTCTGGGATTTGCTTTCCCAATCTACTGCGATCCTCCATAACAATGGATTGAAGTGGAAATACATTGCTTTTGTGCATTAAGACAGCAGGATCTCTGTGTACATATCCGGGATTTTGGTTCCCAATCCAGGGCGATCCTCCATAGCAATAGAGTGATGATGGAAATACTTTGTTATTTGTGTATCATGAGAGCAGGGTCTCAAATTAAATCTCTGGGATTTGATTTCAAATCTAGAGCGGTCATCCATAACAATTGAGTGATGGTGGAAATACTTTGTTTTTTGTGTATTGAGGCAGCAGGATCTCAACTTAACTCTCTGGGATTTGAGTTCAAATCTAGAGTGGTCCTCCCTAACAATAGAGTGATGGTGGGGCTTCATTGTTATTTCTGTATTAAGACAGCAGATTCTCAGTTTAACTCTCTGAGATTTAGGTTCCCAATCTAGGGCGATCCTCCTTAACGACAGAATGATGGTGAAAACACAACTTTATCTGTGTATTAAAACAGCAGGATCTCAGTTTAACTCTCTGGGCTTGTAGCTCAAATCTAGAGTGGTCCTCCCTAACAATAGAGTGATGATGGGGCTTCATTGTTATTTGTGTATTAAGACAGCAGGATCGCAATGTATATCTCCTGGATTTGAAAGCCCAATCTAGGGCGATCCTCCGTAGCAACAGAATGAAGGTGAAAATTCATTGTTATTCGTGTATTAAGACAGCAGGACCTCAGTTTAAATCTGTGGGATTTGATTTCAAATCTAGGGCGATCCTCCATAACAATAGAATGATGGTGGAAAAACTTGTTATTTGTGCATTAAGACAGCAGGTTCACAGTGTAGACCTCCGAGATTTGTGTTCCCAATCTAGGGCGATTCTCCATAGCAGTAGAATGATGGTGGAAATACATTGTTGTTTGTGTATTAAGACAGCAGGATCTCAGTTTAAATCTCTGGGATTTGGGTTCCCAATCTAGGGCGATCCAGCATAACAGTAGATTGTTGGTGGAAATACATTGTTATTTGCAGATTAACACAGCAGGATCTCATGTTAAATCTCTGGCATTTGGGTTCCCGAACTAGGGTGATCCGGCTTAACAGTAGAGTGTTGGTGCAAATACATTGTTATTTGTGTATTATTTCAGCAGAATCTCAGTGTACATATCCGGGATTTGAGTTCAAATCTAGCGTGGTCCTCACTAACAATAGAGTGATGCTGGGGCTTCATTGCTATTTCTGTATTGAGACAGCAGGATCTCAGTGTAGATCTCGGGATCTGACAGCTCAATCTAGGGCGATCCTCCTTAAGAGCAGAATTATGGAGAAAACACATTGCTATTTGTGTATTATGACAGCAGGATATGAGGATAAATCTCTGGAATTTGGGTTCGCAATCTAGGGCGATCCTCCATAGCAATAGAGTGATGGTGGAAATACTTTGTTATTTGTGTATTATGACAGCAGGATCTCAAATTAAATCTCTGGGATTTGAATTCAAATCTAGAGTGGTCTTCCCTAACAATAGAGTGATGGTGGGGCTTCATTGTTATTTCTGTATTAAGACAGCAGATTCTCAGTTTAACTCTCTGAGATTTAGGTTCCCAATCTAGGGCGATACTCCTTAACGACAGAATGATGGTGAAAACACATCGTTATCTGTGTATTAAAACAGCAGGATCTCAGTTTAACTCTCTGGGATTGTAGCTCAAATCTAGAGTGGTCCTCCCTAACAATAGAGTGATGGTGGGGCTTCATTGTTATTTGCGTATTAAGGCAGCAGGATCTCAATGTATATCTCCTGGATTTGAAAGCCCAATCTAGGGCGATCCTCCGTAGCAACAGAATGATGGTGAAAATTCATTTTTATTTGGCACTAAGACAGCAAGATCTCAGTGTACATCTCCGGGATTTGATAGCCCAATCTAGGGCGATCCTCCTTAACAACAGAGTGATGATCAAAATACATTGTTATTTGTATATTAAGACAGCAGGTTCAAAGTGTAGACCTCCGGGATTTGAAAGCCCAATCTAGCGCGATCCTCCATAACAATAGAGTAAGGATGGAAATACATTGTTATTTGTGTATTAAGACAGCAGGATAACAGTTTAAATCTCTGAGATTTGAGATCATAATCTAGGTCGATCCACCATAACAACAGAGTGAAGCTGGAAATACATTGTTATTTGGGTATTATGACAGCAGGATCTCAAATTAAGTCTCTGGGATTTGATTTCAAAGCTAGGGCGATCATCCATAACAATAGAGTGATGCTGGAAATTCATTGTTATTTGTGTATTAAGACAGCAGGATCTCAATGTACATCTCCCGGATTTGAAAGCCCAATCTAGGGCGATCCTCCTTAACAACAGAATGATGGTGAAAATTCATATTTATTTGTGCATTATGACAGCAAGATCTCAGTGTACACCTCTGGGATTTGATAGCCCAATCTATGGTGATCCTCCATAACAATAGAGTGATGATGGAAAAACATTGTTATTTGTGTAGTAAGACAGCAGGAATTCAGTATAAATCTCTCGGATTTGGGTTTACAATCAAGGGCGATCCTCCATAACAGCAGAGTAATGGTGGAAATACATTGTTATTTGTGTATTAAGACAGCAGGATCTCAGTTTAAATCTGTGGGAATTGGATTCCCAATCTAGGGCGATACTCCATAACAGTAGAGTGATGGTGGAAATACATTGTTATTTGCGTGTTATTTCAGCAGGATCTCAGTGTACATCTTCGGGGTTTGCAAGCCCAATCTAGGGCTATCCTCCTTAACAACAGATTGATTTTGAAAATGCATTGTTATCTGTGTATTAAGACAACAGGATCTCAGTTTAAACCTGTGGGATTTGATTTCAAATCCAGGGCGATCCTCAATAACAACAGAATGATGGTGGAAATACTTTGTTATTTGTGCATTAAGACAGCAGGTTCACAGTGTAGACCTCCGAGATTTGTGTTCCCAATCTAGGGCGATTCCCCATAGCAGTAGAGTGATGGTGGAAATACATTGTTGTTTGTGTATAAAGACAGCAGGATCTCAGTTTAAATCTCTGGGATTTGGGTTCCCAATCTAGGGCGATCCAACATAACAGTAGAATGTTGGTGCAAATACATTGTTATTTGGGTATTATTTCAGCAGAATCTCAGTGTACATCTCCCGGATTTCAAAGCCCAAACAAGGGCGATTCTCCTTAACAACAGAATGATGGTGCAAATTCATTTTTATTTGGCATTAAGACAGCAAGATCTCAGTGTACATCTCCGGGATTTGATAGCCCAATCTTGGGCGATCCTCCTTACCAACAGAGTGATGATCTAAATACATTGTTATTTGTGTATTAAGACAGCAGAAATTCTGTTTAAATCTCTGGGATTTGAGCTCCCAATCTAGGGCGATCCTCCATTACAATAGCGTGATGGTGGAAATACATTGTTATTTGTGTATTAAGACAACAGGATCTCAATGTACATCTCTCAGATTTGAAAGCCCAATCTAGGGCGATCCTCCACAACAATAGAGTGATGGTGGAAATACATTGTTATTTGTGTATTAAGAAAGCAGGATAACAGTTTAAATCTCTGAGATTTGAGATCATAATCTAGGTCGATCCACCATAACAACAGAGTGAAGCTGGAAATACATTGTTATTTGGGTATTATGACAGCAGGATCTCAAATTAAATCTCTGGGATTTGATTTCAAATCTAGGGCGATCATCCATAACAATGGAGTGATGCTGGAAATACATTGTTATTTGTGTATTAAGACAGCAGGATTTCAGTTTAAATCTCTGGGATTTGGATTCACAATCTAGGGCGATCCTCCATAACAGTAGAGTGATGGTGGAAATACAATGTAATTTGTGTATTAAGACAGCAGGATCTCAGCTTAAATGTTTGGGATTTGAGGTCCCAATCTAGGGCGCTCCTCCATAACAATAGCGTGATGGTGGAAATACATTGTTATTTGTGTATTAAGACAGCAGGAACTCAATGTACATCTCCCGGATTTGAAAGCCCTATCTAGGGCGATCCTCCTTAACAACAGAATGATGGTGAAAATTCATTTTTATTTGTGCATTATGACAGCAAGATCTCAGTGTACATCTCTGGTATTTGATAGCCCAATCTAGGGCGATCCTTCTTAGCAAGAGAGTGATGATCAAAATACATTGTTATTTGTGTATTAAGACAGCAGGATCTCAGTTTAAATCTCTGGGATTTGCCTTCCCAATCTATGGTGATCCTCCATAACAATAGAGTGATGATGGAAATACATTGTTATTTGTGTAGTAAGACAGCAGGAATTCAGTTTAAATCTCTCGGATTTGAGTTTACAATCAAGGGCGATCCTCCATAACAGCAGAGTGATGGTGGAAATACATAGTTATTTATGTATTGAGACAGCAGGATCTCAGTTGAAATCCCTGGGATTTGAGTTCCCAATCTAGGGCGATCCGCTATAACAGTAGAGTGATGGAGAAAATACATTTTTATTTGTGTATTAAGGCAGAAGGATCTCAATTTAACTCTCAGGTGTTTGAGTTCCCAATCTAGTGCGATCCTCCATAACAGTAGATTGATGGTGAAAATACAATGTTCTTTATGCATTTAGACAACAGGATCTCAGTGTATATCTTCGGGATTTGCAAGCCCAATCTACGGTGATCCTCCACAACAAAAGAATGATGTTGGATATACATTGTTATTTGTGAATTAAGACAGCAGCTTCACAGAGTAGAGCTCCGGAATTTGTGTTCCCAATCTAGGGCGACCCACCTTAACAACAGAGCGATGGTAGAAATACATTGTTATTTGTGTATTAAGACAGCAGGAACTCAGTTTAAAACTCTGGGAATTGGGTTCCCAATCTAGGGCGATACGCCATAACTGTAGAGTCATGGTGGAAATACACTGTTATTTGCGTGTTATTTCAGCAGGATCTCAGTGTACATCTTCGGGATTTGCAAGCCCAATCTAGGGCTATCCTCCTTAACAACAGATTGATTTTGAAAATACATTGTTATCTGTGTATTAAGACAACAGGATCTCAGTTTAAATCTCTGGGATTTGAGTACCCTATCTAGGGCGATACTTCATAACAATAGAGTGATGGTGGAAATACATTGTTATTTCTGTATTAAGACAGCAGGATCTCAGTGTACATCTCCGGGATTTGAAAGCCCAATCTAGGGCGATCCTCCTTAACAACAGAGTGATGATCAAAATAGATTGTTATTTGTGAATTAAGACAGCAAAAATTCAGTTTAAATCTCTGGGATTTGAGCTCCCAATCTAGTGCGATCCACCATAACAATAGCGTGATGGTGGAAATACATTGTTATTTGTGTATTAAGACAGCAGGATCTCAATGTACATCTCCCAGATTTGAAAGCCCAATCTAGGGCGATCCTCCACAACAATAGAGTGATGGTGGAAATACATTGTTATTTGTGTATTAAGAAAGCAGGATAACAGTTTAAATCTCTGAGATTTGAGATCATAATCTAGGTCGATCCATCATAACAACAGAATGAAGCTGGAAATACATTGTTATTTGGGTATTATGACAGCAGGATCTCAAATTAAATCTCTGGGATTTGATTTCAAAGCTAGGGCGATCATCCATAACAATGGAGTGATGCTGAAAATACATTGTTATTTGTGTATTAAGACAAGCAGGATTTCAGTTTAAATCTCTGGGGTTTGGATTAACAATCTAGGGCGATCCTTCATAACAGTAGAGTCATGGTGGAAATTCATTGTAATTTGCGTATTAAGACAGCAGGATCTCAGCTTAAATGTTTGGGATTTGAGGTCCCAATCTAGGGCGATCCTCCATAACAATAGCGTGATGGTGGAAATACTTTGTTATTTGTGTATTAAGACAGCAGGAACTCAATGTACATCTCCCGGATTTGAAAGCCCAATCTAGGGCGATCCTCCTTAACAACAGAATGATTGTGAAAACTCATTTTTATTTGTGCATTATGACAGCAAGATCTCAGTGTACATCTCTGGGATTGGATAGCCCAATCTAGGGCGATCCTTCTTAACAACAGAGTGATGATCAAAATACATTGTTATTTGTGTATTAAGACAGCAGGATCTCAGATTAAATCTCTGGGATTTGCGTTCCCAATCTATGGTGATCCTCCATAACAATAGAGTGATGATGGAAATACATTTTTATTTGTGTATTAAGACAGCAGGAATTCAGTTTAAATCTCTGGGATTTGGGTTTACAATGTAGGGCGATCCTCCATAACAGCAGAGTAATGGTGGAAATACATTGTTATTTATGTATTCAGACAGCAGGATCTCAGTTTAAATCTCTGGGATTTGGGTTCCCAATCTACGGTGATCTTCCATAACAAAAGAATGATGGTGGATATACATTGTTATTTGTGGATTAAGACAGCAGATTCACTGTGTAGACCTCTGGGATTTGTGTTCCCAATCTAGGGCGATTCTCCATATCAGTAGAGTGATGGTAGAAATGCATTGTTATCTGTGTATTAAGACAACAGGATCTCAGTTTAAATCTCTGGGATTTGAGTTCCCTATCTAGGGCGATCCTCCATAACAATAGAGTGATGGTGGAAATACATTTTTATTTGTGTATTAAGACAGCAGGATATCAGTGTACATCTCCGGGATTTGAAAGCCCAATCTAGGGCGATCCTCCTTAACAACAGAATGATGCTGAAAATACATTGTTATTTGTGCGTTTTGACAGCAGGATCTCAGTGTACATCTCCGGGATTTAATAGCCCAATCTAGGGCGATCCTCCTTAACAACAGAATGATGATGAAAATTCATTGATATTTGTGTATTAAGACAGCAGGGTCTCAGTTTAAAACTCTGGGTATTAGTGTCCCAATCTAGGGCGATCCACCATAACAATAGAGTGATGGTGCAAATACATTTTTATTTGTGTTTTAAGACAGCATGATATCAGTGTACTTCTCCGGGATTTGAAAGCCCAATCTAGGGCGATCCTCCTTAAAACAGAATGATGCTGAAAATACATTGTTATTTGTGCATTTTGACAGCAGGATCTCAGTGTACATCTCCGGGATTTGATAGCCCAATCTAGGGCGATCCTCCTTAACAACAGAATGATGATGTAAATACATTGATATTTGTGCATTAAGACAGCAGGATCTCCGTGTACATATTCGGGATTTGGGTTCCCAAACCAGGGCGATCTACCATAACAACAGCGTGATGGTGGAACTACATTGATATTTGTGTATTATGACAGCACGGTTTCAAATTAAATCTCTGGGATTTGAGTTCAAATCTAGGGCGATCATCCATAACAATAGAGTGATGGTGGAATTACATTGTTATTTGTGTATTAAGACAGCAGGATCTCAATTTAAATCTCTGGGATTTGGGTTCACAATCTAGGGCGATCCTCCATAACAGTAGAGTGTTGGTGGAAAAACATTGTTATTTGTGTATTAAGACAGCAGCATCTCAGTTTAAATCCCTGGGATTTGAGGTCACAATCTAGGGCGATCCTCTATAACAGTAGAGTGATGGAGAAAATACATGTTTATTTTGTATTAAGACAGCAGGACCTCAGTTTAAATCTCTGGGGTTTGAGTTCCCAATCTAGTGCGATCCCCCATAACAGTAGAGTGATGATGGAATTACATTGTTATTTGTGTATTAAGACAGCAGGATCTCAGTTTATATCTCTGAGATTTGTGTTCCCAATCTATGGCGATCCTCCATAACAACAGATGTGATGGTGGAAATACATTGTTATTTGTGTAAAAAGACAGCAGGATTTCAGTTTCAATCTCTGGGATTTGGGTTCACAATCTAGGGCGAACCTCCATAACAATAGAGTGATGATGGAATGGCGTTGTTATTTGTGTATTAAGAGGGCAGGGTCTCAGTGTTCATCTCTGGGATTTCAATGCCCAATCTAGGCCGATCCTTCTTAACAACAGAATGATGGTGAAAATTCATTGTTATTTGTGCATTAAGACAGCAAGATCTCAGTGTAAATCTCCGGCATTTGATAGCCCAATCTAGGGCGATCCTCCTTAACAACAGTGTGATGATTAAAATACATTGTTATTTGTGTATTAAGACAGCAGTGTCTCAGTTTAAACCTCTGGGAATCGGGGTCCCAATCTAGGGCGATCCTCCATAATAACAGAATTATGGTGAAAGCACGTTGTTATTTTTGTATTAAGACAGCAGGATCTCAGTGTACATCTCTGGGATTTCAAAGCCCAATCTAGGGCGATCCTCCATAACAATAGAATGATGGTGGAAATACATTGTTATTTGTGTATTAAGACAGCAGGATAACAGTTTAAATCTCTGAGATTTGAGTTCATAATCTAGGTCGATCCACCATAACAACAGAATGAAGGTGGAAATACCTTGTTATTTGTCTATTATGACAGCAGGATCTCAAATTAAATCTCTGGGACTTGATTTCAAAGCTAGGGCGATCATCCATAACAATAGGGTGATGCTAGAAATACGTTGTTAGTTGTGTATTAGGAGAGCAGGATTTCAGTTTCAATTTCTGGGGTTTGGGTTCACAATCTAGGGCGATTCTCCATAACAGTAGAGTGATGGTGGAAATGCATTGTTATCTGTGTATTAAGACAACAGGATCTCAGTTTAAATCTCTGGGATTTGAGTTCCCAATCTCCGGCGATCCTCCATAACAATAGCGTGATGGTGGAAATACATTGTTATTTATGTATTAAGACAGCAGCATCTCAATGTACATCTCCCGGATTTGAAAGCCCAATCTCGGGCTATCCTCCTTAACAACAGAATGATGTTGAAAATTCATTTTTATTTGGCATTAAGGCAGAAGGATCTCAATTTATTTCTCTGGGGTTTGAGTTCCAAAGCTAGTGCGATCCTCCATAACAGTAGAGTGATGGTGAAAATACATTGTTATTTGTGCATTAAGACAACAGGATCTCAGTTTAATTCTCTGGGATTTGGGTTCCCAATCTATGGTGATCCTCCATAACAAAAGAATGATGGTGGATATACATTGTTATTTTTGAATTAAGACAGCAGGTTCACAGTGTAGACCTCCGGGATTTGTGTTCCCAACCTAGGGCGATTCTTCATAGCAGTAGAGTGATGGTGGAAATGCATTGTTATCTGTGTATTAAGACAACAGGATCTCAGTTTAAATCTCTGGGATTTGAGTTCCCTATCAAGGGCGATCCTCCATAACAATAGAATGATGCTGAAAATATATTGTTACTTGTGCATTTTGACAGCAGGATCTCAGTGTACATCTCCGGGATTTGATAGCCCAATCTAGGTTGATCCTCCTTAACAACAGAATGAAGATGAAAATACATTGATATTTGTGTATTAAGACAGCAGGATCTCAGTTTAAAGCTCTGGGTATAAGGGACCCAATCTAGGGCGATCCTGCATAACAGTTGACTGATTTGAGAAATATATTGTTTTTTGTGCATTAAGACAGCAGGCTCTCCATGTACATATCCGGTATTTGAGTTCCCAATCTAGGGCGATCCTCCAAAACATCAGAGTGATGGTGGAAATACATTGTTATCTGTGTATTAAGAGAGTAGGATCTCAGTTTAAATCTCCGGGGTTTGAGATCCCAATGTAGGGCGATCCAGCATAACAGTAGAGTGTTGGTGGAAATACATTGCTCTTTGTGTATTAACACAGCAGGATCTCAGCTTAAATCTCTGGGATTTGCTTTCCCAATCTACGGCGATCCTCCATAACAATGGATTGATGGGGGAAATACATTGTTATTTGTGCATTAAGACAGCAGGATCTCCGTGTACATATCCGGGATTTTGTTTCCCAATCTAGGGCGATCCTCCATAACAGTAGAGTGTTGGTGGAAAAACATTGTTATTTGTGTATTAAGACAGCAGCATCTCAGTTTAAATCCATGGGATTTGAGGTCACAATCTAGGGCGATCCTCTATAACAGTAGAGTGATGGAGAAAATACATGTTTATTTTGTATTAAGACAGCAGGACCTCAGTTTAAATCTCTGGGGTTTGAGTTCCCAATCTAGTGCGATCCCCCATAACAGTAGAGTGATGATGGAATTACATTGTTATTTGTGTATTAAGACAGCAGGATCTCAGTTTATATCTCTGAGATTTGTGTTCCCAATCTATGGCGATCCTCCATAACAACAGATGTGATGGTGGAAATACATTGTTATTTGTGTAAAAAGACAGCAGGATTTCAGTTTCAATCTCTGGGATTTGGGTTCACAATCTAGGGCGAACCTCCATAACAATAGAGTGATGATGGAATGGCGTTGTTATTTGTGTATTAAGAGGGCAGGGTCTCAGTGTTCATCTCTGGGATTTCAATGCCCAATCTAGGCCGATCCTTCTTAACAACAGAATGATGGTGAAAATTCATTGTTATTTGTGCATTAAGACAGCAAGATCTCAGTGTAAATCTCCGGCATTTGATAGCCCAATCTAGGGCGATCCTCCTTAACAACAGTGTGATGATTAAAATACATTGTTATTTGTGTATTAAGACAGCAGTGTCTCAGTTTAAACCTCTGGGAATCGGGGTCCCAATCTAGGGCGATCCTCCATAATAACAGAATTATGGTGAAAGCACGTTGTTATTTTTGTATTAAGACAGCAGGATCTCAGTGTACATCTCTGGGATTTCAAAGCCCAATCTAGGGCGATCCTCCATAACAATAGAATGATGGTGGAAATACATTGTTATTTGTGTATTAAGACAGCAGGATAACAGTTTAAATCTCTGAGATTTGAGTTCATAATCTAGGTCGATCCACCATAACAACAGAATGAAGGTGGAAATACCTTGTTATTTGTCTATTATGACAGCAGGATCTCAAATTAAATCTCTGGGACTTGATTTCAAAGCTAGGGCGATCATCCATAACAATAGGGTGATGCTAGAAATACGTTGTTAGTTGTGTATTAGGAGAGCAGGATTTCAGTTTCAATTTCTGGGGTTTGGGTTCACAATCTAGGGCGATTCTCCATAACAGTAGAGTGATGGTGGAAATGCATTGTTATCTGTGTATTAAGACAACAGGATCTCAGTTTAAATCTCTGGGATTTGAGTTCCCAATCTCCGGCGATCCTCCATAACAATAGCGTGATGGTGGAAATACATTGTTATTTATGTATTAAGACAGCAGCATCTCAATGTACATCTCCCGGATTTGAAAGCCCAATCTCGGGCTATCCTCCTTAACAACAGAATGATGTTGAAAATTCATTTTTATTTGGCATTAAGGCAGAAGGATCTCAATTTATTTCTCTGGGGTTTGAGTTCCAAAGCTAGTGCGATCCTCCATAACAGTAGAGTGATGGTGAAAATACATTGTTATTTGTGCATTAAGACAACAGGATCTCAGTTTAATTCTCTGGGATTTGGGTTCCCAATCTATGGTGATCCTCCATAACAAAAGAATGATGGTGGATATACATTGTTATTTTTGAATTAAGACAGCAGGTTCACAGTGTAGACCTCCGGGATTTGTGTTCCCAACCTAGGGCGATTCTTCATAGCAGTAGAGTGATGGTGGAAATGCATTGTTATCTGTGTATTAAGACAACAGGATCTCAGTTTAAATCTCTGGGATTTGAGTTCCCTATCAAGGGCGATCCTCCATAACAATAGAATGATGCTGAAAATATATTGTTACTTGTGCATTTTGACAGCAGGATCTCAGTGTACATCTCCGGGATTTGATAGCCCAATCTAGGTTGATCCTCCTTAACAACAGAATGAAGATGAAAATACATTGATATTTGTGTATTAAGACAGCAGGATCTCAGTTTAAAGCTCTGGGTATAAGGGACCCAATCTAGGGCGATCCTGCATAACAGTTGACTGATTTGAGAAATATATTGTTTTTTGTGCATTAAGACAGCAGGCTCTCCATGTACATATCCGGTATTTGAGTTCCCAATCTAGGGCGATCCTCCAAAACATCAGAGTGATGGTGGAAATACATTGTTATCTGTGTATTAAGAGAGTAGGATCTCAGTTTAAATCTCCGGGGTTTGAGATCCCAATGTAGGGCGATCCAGCATAACAGTAGAGTGTTGGTGGAAATACATTGCTCTTTGTGTATTAACACAGCAGGATCTCAGCTTAAATCTCTGGGATTTGCTTTCCCAATCTACGGCGATCCTCCATAACAATGGATTGATGGGGGAAATACATTGTTATTTGTGCATTAAGACAGCAGGATCTCCGTGTACATATCCGGGATTTTGTTTCCCAATCCAGGGTGATCCTCCATAGCAATAGAGTGATGGTGGAAATACTTTGTTATTTGTGTATTATGACAGCAGGATCTCAAATTAAATCACTGGGACTTGAGTTCAAATCTAGAGCGGTCATCCATAACAATTGAGTGATCGTGGAAATACTTTGTTTTTTGTGTATTCAGGCAGCAGGATCTCAATTTAACTCTCTGGGATTTGAGTTCAAATCTAGAGTGGTCCTCCCTAACAATAGAGTGATGGTGGGGCTTCGTTGTTATTTCTGTATTAAGACAGCAGGTTCTCAGTTTAACTCTCTGAGATTTAGGTACCCAATCTAGGGCGATCCTCCTTAACGACAGAATGATGGTGAAAACACATTGTTATCTGTGTATTAAAACAGCAGGATCTCAGTTTAGTTCTCTGGGATTGTAGCTCAAATCTAGAGTGGTCCTCCCTAACAATAGAGTGATGGTGGGGCTTCATTATTATTTGTGTATTAAGACAGCAGGATCTCAATGTAGATCTCCTGGATTTGAAAGCCCAATCTAGGGCGATCCTCCGTAGCAACAGAATGAAGGTGAAAATTCATTGTTATTCGTGTATTAAGACAGCAGGACCTCAGTTTAAATCTGTGGGATTTGATTTCAAATCTAGGGCGATCCTCCATAACAATAGAATAATGGTGGAAATACTTTGTTATTTGTGCATTAAGACAGCAGGTTCACAGTGTAGACCTCCGAGATTTGTGTTCCCAATCTAGGGCGATTCTCCATAGCAGTAGAGTGATGGTGGAAATATATTGTTGTTTGTGTATTAAGACAGCAGGATCTCAGTTTAAACCTCTGGGATCTGGGTTCCCAATCTAGGGCGATCCAGCATAACAGTAGAGTGTTGGTGGAAATACATTGTTATTTGTGTATTATTTCAGCAGAATCTCAGTGTACATATCCGGGATTTGAGTTCAAATCTAGCGTGGTCCTCACTAACAATAGAGTGATGCTGGGGCTTCATTGCTATTTCTGTATTGAGACAGCAGGATCTCAGTGTAGATCTCGGGATTTGACAGCACAATCTAGGGCGATCCTCCTTAAGAGCAGAATTATGGAGAAAACACATTGCTATTTGTGCATTATGACAGCAGGACATCAGGATAAATCTCTGGAATTTGGGTTCCCAATCTGGGGCGATCCTCCATAACAATAGAGTGATGGTGGAAATACATTGTTATTTGTGCATTAAGACAGCAGGATCTCTGTGTACATATCCAGGATTTTGGTTCCCAATCCAAAGCGATCCTCCATAACAACAGAGTGATGGTGGAAATATATTATTATTTGTGTATTATGACAGCAGAATCTCAAATTAAACCTCTCGGATTTGAGTTCAAATCTATGGCGATCCTCCATAACAATAGAGTGATGGTGGAAATACATTGTTATTTGTGTATTATGACAGCAGGATCTCAGTTTAACTCTCTGGGATTTGAGTTCAAATCTAGAGTGGTCCTCCCTAACAATAGAGTGATGGTGGGGCTTCATTGTTATTTCTGTATTAAGACAACAGGTTCTCAGTTTATATCTTTGGGATTTGGGATCCCAATCTACGGCGATTCTCCTTAATGACAGAATGATGGTGAAAATTCATTGTTATTTGTGCATTAAGACAGCAAGATCTCAGTGTACATCTCCCGGATTTGATAGCCCAATGTAGGGCGGTCCTCCTTAACAACAGATTGCTCGTGGAAATACATTGTTATTTGTGTATTAAGACAGCAGGATCTCTAATTAAATCTCTGGGATTTGAGTTCCAATCTAGGGCAATCATCCATTACAATAGAGTGATGGTGGAAATACATTGTTATTTGTTTATTAAGACAGCAGGATCTCAGATTATATTTGGGATTTGGGATCCCAATCTACGGCGATCCTCCATAACAATTGAGTGATGGTGGAAATACATTGCTTTTTCTGTATTCAGACAGCAGGATCTCAGTTTAAATCTCTGGGATTTGGGTTCACTCTCTGGGGCGATCCTCCATAACAGTAGAGTGATGGTGGAAATACTTTGTTATTTGTGTATTTAGACAGCACAGGATCTCAGCTTAAATCTCTGGGATTTGAGCTCCCAATCTAGGGCGATCCTGTATAAGGGTAGAGTGATGGAAAAAATACATTTTTATGTGTGTATTACGACAGCCGGGTCGCAGTTTAAATCTTTGGATTCTGAGTTCCCAATCTAGTGCGATCCTCCATAACAGTAGAGTGATGGTGAAAATACATTTTTATTTGCGTATTAAGACAGCAGGATCTCAGTTTAAATCTCTGGGATTTGAGGTCCCAATCTCGGGCGATCCTCCATAACAATTGCGTGATGGTGGAAATATTTTGTTATTTCTGTATTAAGACAGCAGGATCTCAATGTACATCTCCCAGATTTGAAAGCCCAAACTAGGGCGATCCTCCTCAACAACAGAATGATGGGGAAAATTCATTTTTATTTGGCACTAAGACAGCAAGGTCTCAGTGTACATCTCCAGGATTTGATAGCCCAATCTAGGGCGATCCTCCTTAACAACAGAGTGATGATCAAAATACATTGTTATTTGTGTATTAAGACAGCAGGTTCAAAGTGTAGACCTCCGGGATTTGAAAGCCCAATCTAGCGCGATCCTCCATAACAACAGAATTATGGTGAATGCACATTGTCATTTTTGTATTAAGACAGCAGGATCTCAGCGTACATCTCTTGGATTTCAAAGCCCAATCTTGGGCGATCCTCCATAACAATAGAGTGATTGTGGAAATACATTGTTATTTGTGTATTAAGAGAGCAGGATCTCAATGTCCATCTCCTGGATTTGAATGCCCAATCTCGGGCGATCCTCCTTAACAACAGAATGATGGTGATAATTCATTTTTATTGTGCATTATGACAGCAAGATCTCAGTGTACGTCTCTGGGATTTGACAGCCCAATCTATGGTGATCCTCCATAACAATAGACTGATGATGGAAATAGATTGTTATTTGTGTAGTAAGACAGAAGGAATTCAGTTTAAATCTCTCGGATTTGGGTTTACAATCAAGGGCGATCCTCCATAAGAGCAGAGTGATGGTGGAAATACATAGTTATTTATGTATTGAGACAGCAGGATCTCAGTTTAAATCTCTGGGATTTGAGTTCCCAATCTAGGGCGATCTGCTATAACAGAAGCGTGATGGAGAAAATACATTTTTATTTGTGTATTAAGACAGAAGGATCTCAATTTAATTCTCTGGTGTTTGAGTTCCCAATCTAGTGCGATCCTCCATAACAGTAGAGTGATGGTGAAAATATAATGTTCTTTCTGCATTTAGACAACAGGATCTCAGTTTAAATCTCTGGGATTTGGGTTCCCAATCTACGGTGATCCTCCACAACAAAAGAATGATGGTGGATATTCATTGTTATTTGTGAATTAAAACAGCAGGTTCACAGTGTAGAGCTCCGGAATTTGTGTTCCCAATCTAGGGCGACCCACCTTAACAACAGAGCGATGGTGCAAATACATTGTTATTTTTGTATTAAGACAGCAGGATCTCAGTTTAAATCTCTGGGAATTGGGTTCCCAATCTAGGGCGATACTCCATAACAGTAGAGTGTTGGTGCAAATACATTGTTATTTGCGTGTTATTTCAGCAGGATCTCAGTGCACATCTTCGGGGTTTGCAAGCCCAATCTAGGGCTATCCTCCTTAACAACAGTTTGATTTTGAAAATACATTGTTATCTGTGTATTAAGACAACAGGATCTCAGTTGTGGGATTTGATTTCAAATCTAGGGCGATCCTCCATAACAATCGAATGATGGTGGAAATACTTTGTTATTTGTGCATTAAGACAGCAGGTTCACAGTGTAGACCTCCGAGATTTGTGTTCCCAATCTAGGGCGATTCTCCATAGCAGTGGAGTGATGGTGGAAATACATTGTTGTTTGTGTATTAAGACAGCAGGATCTCAGTTTAAATCTCTGGGATTTGGGTTCCCAATCTAGGGCGATCCAGCATAGCAGTAGCGTGTTGGTGGAAATACATTGTTATTTGCAGATTAACACAGCAGGATCTCAGATTAAATCTCTGGGATTTGGGTTTCGAATCTAGGGCGATCCAGCATAACAGTAGAGTGTTGGTGCAAATACATTGTTATTTGTGTATTTTTTCAGCAGAATCTCAGTGTACATCTCCCGGATTTGAAAGCCCAAACTAGGGCGATCCTCCTTAACAACAGAATGATGGTGAAAATTCATTTTTATTTGGCATTAAGACAGCAAGATCTCAGTGTACATCTCCGGGATTTGATAGCCCAATCTAGGGCGATCCTCCTTAACAACAGAGTGATGATCAAAATACATTGTTATTTGTGTATTAAGACAGCAGAAATTCAGTTTAAATCTCTGGGATTTGAGCTCCCAATCTAGGGCGATCCTCCATAACAATAGCGTGATGGTGGAAATACATTGTTATTTGTGTATTAAGACAGCAGGATCTCAATGTACATCTCCCAGATTTGAAAGCCCAATCTAGGGCGATCCTCCACAACAATAGAGTGATGGTGGAAATACATTGTTATTTGTGTATTAAGACAGCAGGATAACAGTTTAAATCTCTGAGATTTGAGATCATAATCTAGGTCGAACCACCATAACAACAGAGTGAACCTGGAAATACATTGTTATTTGGGTATTATGACAGCAGGATCTCAAATTAAATCACTGGGATTTCATTTCAAAGCTAGGGCGATCATCCATAACAATAGCGTGATGGTGGAAATACATTGTTATTTGTGTATTAACACAGCAGGAACTCAATGTACATCTCCCGGATTTGAAAGCCCAATCTAGGGCGATCCTCCTTAACAACAGAATGATTGTGAAAATTCATTTTTATTTGTGCATTATCACAGCAAGGTCTCAGTGTACATCTCTGGGATTTGATAGCCCAATCTAGGGCGAGCCTTCTTAAAAACAGAGTGATGATCAAAATACATTGTTATTTGTGTATTAAGACAGCAGGATCTCAGTTTAAATCTCTGGGATTTTGCGTTCCCAATGTATGGTGATCCTCCATAACAATAGAGTGATGATGGAAATACATTGTTATTTGTGTAGTAAGACAGCAGGAATTCAGTTTAAATCTCTCGGATTTGGGTTTACAATCAAGGGCGATCAGCTATAACTGTAGCATGATGGAGAAAATACATTTTTATTTGTGTATTAAGGCAGAAGGATCTCAATTTAATTCTCTGGTTTTTGAGTTCCCAATCTAGTGCGATACTCCATAACAGTAGAGTGATGGTGGAAATACATTGTTATTTGCGTGTTATTTCAGCAGGATCTCAGTGTACATCTTCAGGATTTGCAAGCCCAATCTAGGGCTATCCTCCATAACAGCAGAGTGATGGTGGAAATACATAGTTATTTATGTATTGAGACAGCAGGATCTCAGTTTAAATCTCTGGGATTTGAGTTCCCAATCTAGTGCGATACTCCATAACAGTAGAGTGATGGTGGAAATACATTGTTATTTGCGTGTTATTTCAGCAGGATCTCAGTGTACATCTTCAGGATTTGCAAGCCCAATCTAGGGCTATCCTCCTTAACAACAGATTGCTTTTGAAAATACAGTTTTATCTGTGTATTAAGACAACAGAATCTCAGTTTAAATCTCTGGGATTTGAGTTCCATATCTAGGGCGATACTTCATAACAGTAGAGTGATGATGAAAATACATTGTTATTTGTGCGTTAAGACAACGGGATCTCAGTTTAATTCTCTGGGATTTGGGGTCCCAATCTACGGTGATCTTCCATTACAAAAGAATGATGGTGGATATACATTGTTATTTGTGGATTAAGACAGCAGATTCACAGTGTAGACCTCTGGGATTTGTGTTCCCAATCTCGGGCGATTCTCCATAGCAGTAGAGTGATGGTAGAAATGCATTGTTATCTGTGTATTAAGACAACAGGATCTCAGTTTAAATCCCTGGGATTTGAGTTCCCTATCTCGGGCGATCCTCCATAACAATAGAGTGATGGTGGAAGTACATTTTTATTTGTGTATTAAGACAGCAGGATATCAGTGTACATCTCCGGGATTTGAAAGCCCAATCGATGGCGATCCTCCTTAACAACAGAATGATGCTGAAAATACATTGTAATTTGTGCATTTTGACAGCAGGATCTCAGTGTACATCTCTGGGATTTGATAGCCCAATCTAGGACGATCCTCCTTAACAACAGAATGATGATGAAAATACATTGATATTTGTGTATTAAGACAGCAGGGTCTCAGTTCAAAACTCTGGGTCTTAGGGTCCCAATCTAGGGCGATCCTGCATAACAGTAGACTGATGGTGGAAATACATTGTTATTTGTGCATTAAGACAGCAGGATCTCCATGTACATTTCTGATATTTGAGTTCCCAATCGAGAGCGATCCTCCATAGCATCAGAGTGATGGTGGAAATACATTGTTATCTGTGTATTAAGGCAGCAGGATCTTAGTTTAAATCTTCGGGGTTTGAGGTCCCAATCTAGGGCGATCCTCCATAACAGTAGAGTGAGGTGAAAATACATTGTTGTTTGTGTATTAAGACAGCAGGATCTCAGTTTAAATCTCTGGGATTTGGGATCCCAATCTAGGGTGATCCAGCATAACAGTAGAATGATGCTGGAAATACATTGTTATTTGTGTTTTAACAAAGCGGGATCGCAGGTTAAATCTCTGGGATTTCCTTTCCCAATCTAGGGCGATCCACCATAACAAAAGAGTGATGGTGGAAATACGTTGTTATTTCTGTATTAAGATAGCAGGATCTCAGTTTACATCTCTGGGAATTGGGTTCCCAATCCAGGGCGATACTCCATAACAGTAGAGTGATGGTGGAAATACATTGTTATTTGTGTATTATTTCAGCAGAATCTCAGTGCACATCTCTGGGATTTGAGTTCAAACCTAGAGTGGTCCTCACTAACAATAGAGTGATGGTGGGGCTTCATTGTTATTTCTGTATTGAGACAGCAGGATCTCAGTATAGATCTCTGCATTTGACAGCCCAATCTAGGGCGATCTTCCTTAACAGCAGAATTGTGGTGAAAACAGATTGTTATTGTGTATTAAGACAGCAGGATCTCAGTGTACAATTCCGGGATTCAAAATCCAATCTAGGGCGATCCTCCTTAACAACAGATTTATGGTGAAAACACATTGCTATTTGTGTATTAAGACAGCAGGATTTCAGGATGAATCTCTGGAATTTGGGTTCCCAATCTAGGGCGATCCTCCATAATAGTAGAGTGATGGTGGAAAGACATTGCTTTTTTTGTATTAAGACAGCAGGATCTCAGTGTACATTTCTGGGATTTGGGTTCCCAATCTACGGCGATCCTCCATAACAAAAGATTGATGGTGGAATTACATTGTGATTTGTGCATTAAGACAGCAGGATCTCCGTGTACATATCCGGGATTTTGCTTCCCAATCCAGGGCGATCCTCCATAGCAATAGAGTGATGGTGGAAATACATTGTTATTTGTGTATTATGACAGCAGGATCTCAAATTAAATCTCTGGGATTTGAGTTCAAATCTAGGGCGGTCATCCATAACAATTGAGTGCTGGTAGAAATATTTTGTTTTTTGTGTATTAAGGCAGCAGAATCTCAATTTAACTCTCTGGGATTTGAGTTCAAATCTAGAGTGGTCCTCCCTAACAATAGAGTGATGGTGGGTCTTCATTGTTATTTGTGTATTAAGACAGCAGGATCTCAATGTACATCTCCGGGATTTGAAAGCCCAATCTAGAGCGATCCTCCTTAGCAACAGAATGAAGGTGAATATTCATTGTTATTCGTGTATTAAGACAGCAGGATCTCAGTTTAAAACTGTGGGATTTGAGTTCAAATCTAGGGCGATCCTCCATAACAATAGAATGATGGTGGAAATACATTGTTATTTGTGCATTAAGATAGCAGGTTCACAGTGTAGACCTCCGAGATTTTTGTTCCCAATCTAGGGCGATACAGCATAACAGTAGTGTTTTGGTGGAAATACATTGCTATTTGCGTATTAACAAAGCAGGATCTCTGGTTAAATCTCTGGTATTTGCTTTCCCAATCTAGGGCCATCCACCTTAACAACAGAGTGATGATGGAAATGCATTGCTATTTGTGTATTAAGACAGCAGGTTCTCAGTTTACTTCTCTGGGAATTGGGTTCCCAATCTAGGGCGATACTCCATAACAGTAGAGTGACGGTGCAAATACATTGTTATTTGTCTATTATTTCAGCAGAATCTCAGTGTACATATCTGGGATTTGAGTTTAAATCTAGTGTGGTCCTCACTAACAATAGAGTGATGCTGGGGCTTCATTGTTATTTCTGTATTGAGACAGCATGGTCTCAGTGTAGATCTCGGAATTTGACAGCCCAGTCTAGGGCGATCCTCCTTAACAGCAGAATTATGGTGAAAACAGATTGTTATTGTGTATTAAGACAGCAGGATCTCAGTGTACAATTCCGGGATTCGAAAGCCCAATGGAGGGCGATCCTCCATAACAACAGATTTATGGAGCATACACATTGCTATTTGTGTATTAAGACAGCAGGTTCTCAGGATAAATATCTGGACTTTGGGTTCCCAATCTAGGGCGATCCTCCATAACAATAGAATGATGGTGGAAATACATTGTTATTTGTGTATTATGACAGCAGAATCTCAGTTTAACTCTTTGGGATTTGAGTTCAAATCTAGAGTGGTCCTCTCTAAAAATAGAGTGATGGTGAGGCTTCATTGTTATTTCTGTATTAAGACAGCAGGATCTCAGTTTATATCTTTGGGATTTGGGATCCCAATCTACGGCGATCCTCCTTAACGACAGAATGATGGTGAAAATTCATTGTTATTTGTGCATTAAGAGAGCAAGATCTCAGTGTATATCTATCGCATTTGATAACCCTATCAAGGGCGGTCCTCCTTAACAACAGAGTGATCGTGGAAATGCATTGTTATTTGTGTATTAAAACAGCAGGATCTCTAATTAATCTCTGCTATTTGACTTCACATCTAGGGCGATCATCCATTACAATAGAGTGATGGTGGAAATACATTGTTATTTGTTTATTAAGACAGCAGGATCTCAGTTTATATCTTTGTGGTTTAGGATCCCAATCTACGGCGATCCTCCATAACAATTGAGTGATGGTGGAATTACATTGCTTTTTGTGTATTCAGACAGCAGGATCTCAGTTTAATTCTCTGGGATTTGGGTTCCCAATCTACGGTGAGACTCCGTAACAAAAGAATGATGGTGGATATACATTGTTATTTGTGGATTAAGACAGCAGATTCACAATTTCGACATCTGGCATTTGTGTTCCCAATCTAGGGCGATTCTCCATAGCAGTAGAGTGATGGCGGAAATGCATTGTTATCTGTGTATTAAGGCAACAGGATCTCAGTTTAAATCTCTGGGATTTGTGTTCCCTATCTAGGGCGATCCTCCATAACAATAGAGTGATGGTGGAAATACATTTTCATTTGTGCATTTTGACAGCAGGATCTCAGTGTACATCTCCGGGATTTGATAGCTCAATCTAGGGCGATCCTCCTTAACAACAGAATGATGATGAAAATACATTGATACTTGTGTATTAAGACAGCAGGGTCTCAGTTTAAAACTCTGGTTATTAGGGCCCTAATCTAGGGCGATCCTGCATAACAGTAGACTGATGGTGGAAATACATGGTTATTTGTGCATTAAGACAACAGGATCTCAGTTTATATCTTCGTGATTTAGGATCCCAATCTACGGTGATCCTCCATAACAATTGAGTGATGGTGGAATTACATGGCTTTTTGTGTATTAAGACAGCAGGATCTCTGTTTAAATCTCTGGGATTTGGGTTCCCAATCTAGGGCGATCCAGCATAACAGTAGAGTGTTGGTGGAAATACATTGTTACTTGTGTATTAACACAGCAGGATCTCAGCTTAGATCTCTGGGATTTGCTTTCCCAATAAGGGCGATCCACCATAATAACAGAGTGATGGTGGAAATACGTTGTTATTTCAGTATGAAGACAGCAGGATCTCAGTTTACTTCTCTGGGAATTGAGTTCAAACCTAGAGTGGGCCTCACGAACAATAGAGTGATGGTGGGGCTTCATTGTTATTTCTGTATTGAGACAGCAGGATCTCAGTGTAGATCTCGGCATTTGACAGCCCAATCTAGGGCGATCCTCCTTAACAGCAGAATTATGGTGAAAACAGATAGTTATTGAGTATTAAGACAGCAGGATCTCAGTGTACAATTCCGGGATTCGAAAGTCCAATCTAGGGCGATCCTCCTTAAGAACAGATTTATGGTGAAAACACATTGCTATTTGTGTATTAAGACAGCAGGATTTCAGGATGAATCTCTGGAATTTGGGTTCACAATCTAGGGCGATCATCCATAACAGTAAAGTGATGGTGGAAAGACATTGCTTTTTTTGTATTAAGACAGCAGGATCTCAGTGTACATCTCTGGGATTTGGGATCCCAATCTACGGCGATCCTCCATAACAATAGATTGATGGTGGAAATACATTGTGATTTGTGCATTAAGACAGCAGGATCTCCGAGTACATATCCGGGATTTTGCTTCCCAATCCAGGGCGATCCTCCATAGCAATAGAGTGATGGTGGAAATACATTGTTATTTGTGTTTTATGACAGCAGGATCTCAAATTAAATCTCTGTGATTTGAGTTCAAATCTAGGGCGGTCATCCATAACAATTGAGTGCTGGCAGAAATATTTTGTTTTTCGTGTATTGAGGCAGCAGGATCACAATTTAACTTTCTGGGATTTGAGTTCAAATCTAGAGTGGTCCTCCCTAACAATAGAGTGATGGTGGGTCTTCATTGTTATTTGTGTATTAAGACAGTAGGATCTCAATGTACATCTCCGGGATTTGAAAGCCCAATCTAGGGCGATCCTCCTTAGCAACAGAATGAAGGTGAAAATTCATTGTTATTCATGTATTAAGACAACAGGATCTCAGTTTAAATCTGTGGGATTTGAGTTCAAATCTAGGGCGATCGTCCATAACAATAGAATGATGGTGGAAATACATTGTTATTTGTGCATTAAGACAGCAGGTTCACAGTGTAGACCTCCGAGATTTGTGTTCCCAAACTAGGGCGATTCTCCATAGCAGTAGAATGATGTAGGAAATACATTGTTGTTTGTGTATTAAGACAGCAGGATCTCGGTTTAAATCTCTGGGATTTGGGTTCCCAATCTAAGGCGATCCAGCATAACAGTAGAGTTTTGGTGGAAATACATTGCTATTTGCGTATTAACACAGCTGGATTTCAGGTTAAATCTCTGGGATTTGCTTTCCCAATCTAGGGCCATCCACCTTAACAACAGAGTGATGGTGGAAATGCATTGCTATTTTTGTATTAAGACAGCAGGATCTCAGTTTACTTCTCTGGGAATTGGGTTCCCAATCTAGTGCGATACTCCATAACAGTAGAGTGACGGTGCAAATACACTGTTATTTGTGTATTATTTCAGCAGAATCTCAGTGTACATATCTGGGATTTGAGTTGAAATCTAGTGTCGTCCTCACTAACAATAGAGTGATGCTGGGGCTTCATTGTTATTTCTGTATTGAGACAGCAGGATCTCAGTGTAGATCTCGGAATTTGACAGCCCAATCTAGGGCGATCCTCCTTAACAGCAGAATTATGGTGAAAACAGATTGTTATTGTGCATGAAGACAGCAGGATCTCAGTGTACAATTCCGGGATTCGAAAGCCCAATCTACGGTGATCCTCCTTAACAACAGAATGATGGTGAAAATTCATTTTTATTTGTGCATTCTGACAGCAAGATCTCAGTGTACATCTCTGGGATTTGATAGCCCAATCCAGGGTGATCCTCCATAGCAATAGAGTGATGGTGGAAATACATTGTTTTTTGTGTATTATGACAGCAGGGAGCAGCGAGGAGGAGCCCGGCTTAAAAACCGGCGGCAGTTGCGAGGCCCGACCACTCGGAGCAGCAGGGAGCAGCGAGGAGGAGCCCGGCTTAAAAACCGGCGGCAGTTGCGAGGCCCGACCACTCGGAGCAGCAGGGAGCAGCGAGGAGGAGCCCGGCTTAAAAACCGGCGGCAGTTGCGAGGCCCGACCACTCGGAGCAGCAGGGAGCAGCGAGGAGGAGCCCGGCTTAAAAACCGGCGGCAGTTGCGAGGCCCGACCACTCGGAGCAGCAGGGAGCAGTGAGAAGGAGCCCGGCTTAAAAACCGGCGGCAGTTGCGAGGCGTACCAAATCAACAGCAGAGGAGAGAGGTAAAAAGTAATCAGTGTGTGACGTCACCAGGGAGCAGGTAAGTGATTGGTTGGTGAGTATTTCTCTTTTTTAAACTTTAACTCTGTAGTTTATAGTGGCTAGGGTCTTTTCTGGTGTAGCAGGGACTGTAGGTAGACTATACAAGCGCCTTAGAGGTATGTTTAATTGGTGATAGTGAATTTAATTTCGAGGGCTTTTTCTTTCACAGCTGGTGCAGTCGGCAGAGCAGGAGGCCAGTAACTCTTATATAGGTGGAGCTGTTGCTAAACCCGAAACACTACAGTGTAGTGTCTCCCACCCTTCCACCTCCTCTAACCTTTTAGGGGTTAGGGGAAGTTGAAAAGGTAGGTTCAATTTATTTTATTTCAGGAGCCTAACCTAGGTGGAAAAGGTTCCAGGACAGGAGGCGGCAGTGAAAATACAACACCAGAAAACAGGTAGGTGACTGGTTGGTGAGTACTTTCACAAACTTATTCTAAGTAGAATTCAATAATTAAGCTAAATCGTAGTAAATAAAAGGGTATTGTAAGGGTTAAGTCATGGAAGGGCAGCTCGGACCCGTGTCATGCTCCTCCTGTGCCATGTGGGAAATGAGGGACACTGTCCCTGACAACTATGTGTGCAGGAAGTGTGTCCAGCTGCAGCTCCTAGCGGACCGCATGGCGGCGCTGGAGCTGCGAATGGACTCACTCTGGAGCATACGCGATGCTGAGGATGATGTGGATAGCACATTCAGTGAGTTGGTCACACCGCAGGTAAAGGCTAGCTCAGACAGTAAATGGGTGACCAAAAGGCAGGGTAAAGGCAGGAAGGTAGTGCAGGAGTCACCTGCGGTCATCTCCCTCCAAAACAGGTTTACCGTTTTGGGTACTGTTGGGGGAGATGACTTATCAGGGGAAGGCACCAGCAGCCAGGTTCAGGGCACCATGACTGGCTCTGCTGCACAGAAGGGCGGGAAAAAGAGGGATAGGGCTATAGTGATAGGGGATTCAATTGTAAGGGGGATAGATAGGAGTTTCTGTGGCCGAGACCGAGACTCCAAGATGGTATGTTGCCTCCCTGGTGCAAGGGTCAAGGATGTCTCGGAGCGGGTGCAGAGCATTCTGAAGGGGGAGGGGGATCAGCCAGTTGTCGTGGTACATGTAGGTACCAACGATGTAGGTAAAAAGAGGGAGGAGGTCCTACAAGCTGAATTTAGGGAGTTAGGAGCTAAATTGAAAAGTAGGACCTCAAAGGTAGTAATCTCTGGATTGCTACCAGTGCCACGAGCTAATAAGTTCAGAGAGAGTAAGATAGATAAGCTAAATACGTGGCTTGAGCAGTGGTGCAAGGGAGAGGGATTTAAATTCTTGAGGCATTGGAACCAGTTCTTGGGGAGTAGTGACCTGTACCAAGGGGACGGTCTACACCTGAACTTTGAGGGAGCCGATGTCCTCGGGGTAATATTTTCTAGGGCGGTTCGGGAGGATTTAAACTAATTTGGCAGGGGGATGGGAACCCAGGTAGTGGAAAAGAGGGAAGTCATATGAAGTCAGAAATAGATGGTAGAAAGGTGAGAAGCAATAAGCAAAGGAGAGAAACACAAAGGGCCAAACTAATTCATAATGAGAGTGTGAAAAAAGCAAGCCTGAAGGCTTTGTATCTTAATGCTAGAAGCATTAGGAACAAGGTGGATGAATTAGTTGTGGAAATAGAGGTAAACAAGTATGATTTGATTGGGATTACAGAAACGTGGCTGCAGGGTGGGCAAGGCTGTGAACTTAACATCCAGGGATATACAATATTTAGGAAGGATCGGCAAAAAGGTAGGGGAGGTGGGGTAGCATTGCTGGTAAAGGAGGGGATTAATGCAATGGAAAGGAAGGATATTAACTCGGATGAAACGGAATCTGTATGGGTAGAAATGAGAAATAGCAAGGGGAGGAAAACGTTAGTGGGTGTGATATATAGGCCTCCAAATAGTAATATGGAGGTGAGGGAAGGCATAAAAAGGGAAATTAGAGAAGCGTGCGATAAGAGCACAGCTGTCATCATGGGTGACTTTAATTTACATATTGGTTGGACTACCCAAATTAGTAAAAATTCTGAGGAGGAGGAATTCCTGGAATGTTTTCGGGACGGTTATCTGGACCAATATGTCGAGGAGCCGACTCGAGATCAGGCCATTTTAGACTGGGTATTGTGCAATGAGAAGGGACTTATCAGCAATCTTCTTGTACGAGGCCCCTTCGGTCAGAGCGATCATAATATGATCGAGCTCTCAGTCGAGATGGAGAGTGAGGAAATTGAATCAGAGACTAAGGTCCAGAACTTAAATAAAGGGAATTACGAGGGTATGAGACGGGAATTGGGTAAGATTGATTGGGTGGTGTTTCTGGGGGGATTGACAGTGGATAGACAATGGCAAGCATTCAAAGATAGAATGGAAGAATTCCAGAACATGTTTATACCGGTTTGGCATAAAAATAAACCTAAAAAGGTGACTCAACCGTGGATAACGAGGGAAATTAGGGACAGCATAAAATCAAAAAAAAGGGCATATCAACTGGCAAAAAAAAGCACCAGACCGGAAGATTGGGGGCAGTACAGGATACAGCAAAAGAGGACAAGGGGATTAATCAGGAAGGGGAAAATAGAATACGAAAGTAAACTTGCAGCAAACATAAAGACAGACTGCAAAAGCTTTTATCGGTATATCAGGAGGAAAAGACTGGTAAAATCCCAAGTCGGTCCCTTGCAGTCCGATTCGGGAGAATATATAATGGAGAATAAGGAAATGGCAGACCAATTAAACTCATACTTTGGTTCTGTATTCACAAAGGAGGACACAAATAACCTCCCAGGAATATCGGCAAACATAGGGACTAATGAGAGGGAGGAGCTGACAGAAATTAGTATCTCTAGGGATATGGTGTTGGGTAAGTTGAGGGGACTGAAGGCCGACAAATCCCCGGGGCCTGATAAACTACATCCTAGGGTACTTAAGGAGGTGGCCCTGGAGATAGCAGATGCTCTAAGGATCATCTTCCGGAACTCCATTGACTCGGGAACAGTACCCGTGGATTGGAGGGTAGCTAATGTTACCCCAATATTTAAAAAGGGGGGTAGAGAGAAAGCAGGGAATTATAGACCAGTAAGCCTTACATCGGTTGTGGGCAAAATGCTAGAGTCCATTATTAAGGATAAAATAGCGGAGCACTTGACAAATGGGGAAAGGATCGGACAGAGTCAACATGGATTTACAAAGGGTAAATCGTGTTTGACTAATCTGCTGGAATTTTTTGAGGAAGTAACTGGTAAAATAGATGGGGGAGAGCCAGTGGATGTGGTGTACCTTGACTTCCAGAAAGCCTTCGATAAGGTTCCACACAAAAGATTATCATGCAAAATTAAGGCTCATGGGATTGGGGGCAAAGTATTAACGTGGATAGAGAACTGGCTGGCGGATAGAAAACAGAGAGTTGGAATAAACGGCTCGTTTTCGGAGTGGCAGGCAGTGACCAGCGGGGTGCCGCAAGGATCTGTCCTGGGACCCCAGCTGTTCACAATATATATAAATGATCTGGATCAGGGAATTGGATGCAATATTTCCAAATTCGCTGACGACACTAAGCTAGGAGGAGGGGTGGGCTCTGATGAGGATGTCAGGAGGCTACAGTGCGATTTGGACAGGTTGGGGGAATGGGTGGATACGTGGCAGATGCACTATAATGTGGATAAATGCGAGGTTATCCACTTTGGGGGTAAAAACAGGAGGGTAGATTATTATCTAAATGGCAATAGATTGGGAGATGGGGAAGTGCAGAGGGACCTGGGTGTTCTTGTGCACCAGTCACTGAAGGAGAGCATGCAGATGCAACAGGCGATTAAGAAGGCAAATGGTATGTTGGCCTTCATATCAAGGGGGTTCGAGTATAGGAATAGGGATACCTTACTACAGCTGTACAAGGTGCTGGTGAGACCGCATCTGGAGTATTGTGTACAGTTTTGGTCGCCCCATCTGCGGAAGGATGTTCTTGCCATGGAAAGAGTGCAACGGCGATTCACCAGGCTGATACCTGGAATGGCGGGAATGACCTACGAAGAGAGATTAAATAGTTTGGGCTTGTACTCACTGGAGTTTAGAAGATTGAGAGGGGATCTCATCGAAACATATAAAATTATGGCAGGCCTCGACAGGCTGAATTCAGAGAGAATGTTTCCAATGGCCGGGGAGCACAGAACCAGGGGCCACAGTCTAAAAATAGCGGGCAAATCATTTAAAACAGAGATGAGGAAGAATTTCTTCACTCAAAGAGTGGTGAGCCTGTGGAATTCCCTGCCACAGAGGGCTGTGAAGGCTAATTCAATAAATATTTTCAAGAGAGAATTGGATATATTTCTGAAGGCTAAGGGGGTTAAGGGTTATGGAGAAAAGGCGGGGACGGGGTACTGAACTGGTAAGATCAGCTATGATCTCAGACGAAGATCAGCCATGATCTCATTGAATGGCGGAGCAGGCTCGAAGGGCCGAATGGCCTACTCCTGTTCCTATCTCTATGTTTCTATGTTTCTATGATCTCTAATTAAATCTCTGGGATTTGAGTTCAAATCTAGGGCGGTCATCCATAACAATTGAGTGCTGGTAGAAATATTTTGTTTTTTGTGTATTAAGGCAGCAGGATCTCAATTGAACTCTGGGATTTGAGTTCAAATCTAGAGTGGTCCTCCCTATCAATAGAGTGATGGTGGGTCTTCATTGTTATTTGTGTATTAAGACAGCAGGATCTCAATGTACATCTCCAGGATTTGAAAGCCCAAACTCGGGCGATTCTCCTTAGCAAAAGAATGAAGGTGAAAATTCGTTGTTATTCGTGTATTAAGACAGCAGGATCTCAGTTTAAATCTGTGGGATTTGAGTTCAAACCTAGGGCGATCCTCCATAACAATAGAATGATGGTGGAAATACATTGTTATTTGTGCATTAGGACAGCAGGTTCACAGTGTAGACCTCCGAGATTTGTGTTCCCAATCTAGGGCGATCCAGCATAACAGTAGAATTTTGGTGGAAATACATTGCTATTTGCGTATTAATGCAGCAGGATCTCAGGTTAAATCTCTGGTATTTGCTTTCCCAATCTAGGGCCATCCACCTTAACAACAGAGTGATGATGGAAATGCATTGCTATTTGTGTATTAAGACAGCAGGACCTCAGTTTACTTCTCTGGGAATTGGGTTCCCAATCTTGGGCGATACTCCATAACAGTAGAGTGACGGTGCAAATACATTGTTATTTGTGTATTATTTCAGCAGAATCCAATGTCCATATCTGGGATTTGAGTTTAAATCTAGTGTGGTCCTCACTAACAATAGAGTGATGCTGGGGCTTCATTGTTATTTCTGTATTGAGACAGCATGATCTCAGTGTAGATCTCGGAATTTGACAGCCCAATATAGGGCGATCCTCCTTAACAGCAGAATTATGGTGAAAACAGATTGTTATTGTGTATTAAGACAGCAGGATCTCAGTGTACAATTCCGGGATTCGAAAGCCCAATCTAGGGCGATCCTCCATAACAACAGATTTATGGAGAGAACACATTGCTATTTGTGTATTAAGACAGCAGGATCTCAGGATAAATCTCTGGAATTTGGGTTCCCAATCTAGGGCGATCCTCCATAACAATAGAGTGATATTGGAAATACATTGTTATTTGTGCATTAAGACAGCTGGATCTCCGTGTACATATCCGGGATTTTGGTTTCCAATCCAGGGCTATCCTCCATAACAATAGAGTGATGGTGGAAATACATTGTTATTTGTGCATTATTACAGCAGGATCTCAAATCAAATCTCTCGGATTTGAGTTCAAATCTAGGGCGATCCTCCATAACAATAGAGTGATGGTGGAAATACATTGTTATTTGTGCATTATGACAGCAGAATCTCAGTTTAACTCTCTGGGATTTGAGTTCAAATCTAGAGTGGTCCTCTCTAACAATAGAGTGATGGTGGGGCTTCATTGTTATTTCTGTATTAAGACAGCAGGATCTCAGTTTATACCTTTGGGATTTGGGATCCCAATCTACGGCGATCCTCCTTAACGACAGAATGATGGTGAAAATTCATTGTTATTTGTGCATTAAGACAGCAAGATCTCAGTGTACATCTCCCGGATTTGATAGCCCTATCAAGGGCGTTCGTGCTTAACAACAGAGTGATCGTGGAAATGCATTGTTATTTGTGTATTAAAACAGCAGGATCTCTAATTAAGTCTCTACTATTTGAGTTCACATCTAGGGCGATCCTCCATAACAGTAGAGTGATGGTGGAAAGACAGTGCTTTATTTGTATTAAGACAGCAGGATCTCAGTGTACATCTCTGGGATTTGGGTTCCCAATCTACGGCGATCCTCCATAACAATAGATTGATGGTGGAAATACATTGTTATTTGTGCATTAAGACAGCAGGATCTCCGTGTACATATCCAGGATTTTGCTTCCCAATCCAGGGCGATCCTCCATAGCAATAGAGTGTTGGTGGAAATACATTGTTATTTATGTTTTATGACAGCAGGCTCGCAGTTTATATCTTTGGGATTTGGGATCCCAATCTACGGCGATCCTCCTTAATGACAGAATGATGGTGAAAATTCATTGTTATTTGTGCATTAAGACAGCAAGATCTCAGTGTACATCTCCCGGATTTGATAGCCTAAACCAGGGCGGTCCTCCTTAACAACAGAGTGATCGTGGAAATACATTGTTATTTGTGTATTAAGACAGCAGGATCTCTAATTAAATCTCTGGGATTTGGGTTCACAATCTAGGGCGATCCTGCATAACAGTAGAGTGATGGTAGAAATACATTGTTATTTGTGTATTTAGACAGCAGGATCTCAGTTTAAATCTCTGGGATTTGAATTCCCAATCTAGGGCGATCCTCTATAAGAGTAGAGTGATGGAGAAAATACATTTTTATGTGTGTATTAATACAGCCGGGTTTCAGTTTCAATCTTTGGGTTTTGAGTTCCCAATCTAGTGCGGTCCTCCATAACAGTAGTATGATGGTGAAAATATATTTTATTTGTGTATTAAGACAGCAGGATCTCAGTTTTAAATTCTGGGGTTTGAGTTCCCAATCTCGGGCGATCCTCCATAACAATAGCATGATGGTGGAAATACATTGTTATTTGTGTATTAAGACAGCAGGATCTCAATGTACATCTCAGGGATTTGATAGCCCAATCGAGGGCGATGCTCCTTAACAACAGAGTGATGATCAAAATACATTGTTATTTGGGAATTAAGACAGCAGGATCTCAGTTAAAATCTCTGGGATTTGCGTTCCCAGTCTATGGTGATCATCCATAACAATAGAGTGATGATTGAAATACATTGTTATTTGTGTATTAAGACAGCAGAAATTCAGTTTAAATCTCTGGGATTTGAGTTCCCAATCTAGGGCGATCCTTCATAACAATAGCGTGATGGTGGAAATACTTTGTTATTTGTGTATTAAGACAGCAGGATCTCAATGTACATCTCCCAGATTTGAAAGCCCAATCTAGGGCGATCCTCCACAACAATAAAGTGATGGTGGAAATACATTGTTATTTGTGTATTAAGACAGCAGGTTTACAGTGTAGACCTCCGGGATTTGAAAGCCCAATCTAGCGTGATCCTGCATAACAACAGAATTATAGTGAAAGCACACTGTTATTTTCGTATTAAGACAGCAGGATCTGAGTGCACATCTCTGGGATTTCAAAGCCCAATCTAAGGCGATCCTCCATAACAATAGAGTGATGGTGGAAATACAAGGTTATTTGTGTATTAAGACAGCAGGATAACAGTTTCAATCTCTGAGATTTGAGTTCATAATCTAGGTCGATCTACCATAACAACAGAATGAAGGTGGAAATACATGGTTATTTGTGTATTATGTCAGCAGGATCTCAAAATGAATCTCTGGGATTTGATTTCAAAGCTAGGGCGATCCTCCATAACAATAGCGTGATGGTGGAAATACGTTGTTATTTGTGTATTAAGACAGCAGGACCTCAATGTACATCTCCCGGATTTGAAAGCCCAATCTAGGGGTATCCTCCTTAACAACAGAATGATGGTGAAAATTCATTTTTATTTGTGCATTCTGAAAGCAAGATCTCAGTGTACATCTCTGGGACTTGATAGCCCAATCTAGGGCGATCATCTACAACAATAAAGTGATGGTGGAAATACATTGTTATTTGTGTATTATTTCAGCAGAATCTCAGTGCACATCTCTGGGATTTGAGTTCAAACCTAGAGTGGTCCTCACTAACAATAGAGTGATGGTAGGGCTTCATTGTTATTTCTGTATTGAAACAGCAGGATCTCAGTGCAGATCTCGGCATTTGTCAGCCCAATCTAGGGCGATCCTCCTTAACAGCAGAATTATGGTGAAAACAGATTGTTATTGAGTATTAAGACAGCAGGATCTCAGTGTACAATTCTGGGATTCGAAAGTCCAATCTAGGGCGATCCTCCTTAATAACAGATTTATGGTGAAAACACATTGCTATTTGTGTATTAAGACAGCAGGAAAGACATTACTTTTGTTGTATTAAGACAGCAGGATCTCAGTGTACATCTCTGGGATTTGGGTTCCCAATCTACGGTGGTCCTCCATAACAATAGATTGATGGTGGAAATACATTGTTATTTGTGCATTAAGACAGCAGGATCTCCGTGTACATATCCAGTATTTTGCTTCCCAATCCAGGGCGATCCTCCATAGCAATAGAGTGATGGTGGAAATACATTGTTATTTGTGTTTTATGACAGCAGGATCTCAGTTTATATCTTTGGGATTTAGGATCCCAATCTACGGCGATCCTCCTTAACGACAGAATGACGGTGAAAATTCATTGTTATTTGTGCATTAAGACAGCAAGATCTCAGTGTACATCTCCCGGATTTGATAGCTCAAACTAGGGCGGTCCTCCTTAACAACAGAATGATCGTGGAAATACATTGTTATTTGTGTATTAAGACAGCAGGATCTCTAATTAAATCTCTGGGATTTGGGTTCACAATCGAGGGCAATCCTCCATAACAGTAGAGTGATGGTGGAAATACATTGTTATTTGTGTATTTAGACAGCAGGATCTCAGTTTAAATCTTTGGATTTGAATTCCCAATCTAGGGCGATCCTGTATAAGAGTAGAGTGATGGAGAAAATACATTTTTATGTGTGTATTAATACAGCCGGGTTTCAGTTTCAATTTTTGGGTTTTGAGTTCCCAATCTAGTGCGGTTCTCCAAAACAGTAGTGTGAAGGTGAAAATAAATTTTATTTGTGTATTAAGACAGCAGGATCTCAGTTTTAATCTCTGGGGTTTGAGTTGCCAATCTCGGGCGATCCTCCTTAACAATAGCGTGATGGTGGAAATACATTGTTATTTGTGTATTAAGACAGCAGGATCTCAATGTACATCTCCCAGATTTGAAAGCCCAATCTAGGGCGATCCTCCTTAACAACAGAATGAGGGTGAAAATTTATTTTTATTTGGCATTAAGACAGCAAGATCTCAGTGTACATCTCAGGTTATTTCATAGCCCAATCTAGGGCGATGCTCCTTAACAACAGAGTGATGATCAAAATACATTGTTATTTGGGACTTAAGACAGCAGGATCTCAGTTTAAATCTCTGGGATTTGCGTTCCCAAACTATGGTGCTCATCCATAACAATAGAGTGATGATGGAAATACATTGTTATTTGTGTATTAAGACAGCAGAAATTCAGTTTAAATCTCTGGGATTTGAGTTCCCAATCTAGGGCGATCCTCCATAACAGTAGCGTGATAGTGGAAATACATTGTTATTTGTGTATTAAGACAGCAGGATCTCAATGTACATCTCCCGGATTTGAAAGCCCAATCTAGGGCGATCCTCCACAACAATAAAGTGATGGTGGAAATACTTTGTTTTTTGTGTATTAAGACAGCAGGTTTACAGTGTAGACCTCTGGGATTTAAAAGCCCAATCTAGCGCGATCCTGCATAACAACAGAATTATGGTGAAAGCACATTGTTATTTTTGTATTAAGACAGCAGGATCTGAGTGTACATCTCTGGGATTTCAAAGCCCAATCTAAGGCGATCCTCCATAACAATAGAGTGATGGTGGAAATGCATGGTTATTTGTGTATTAAGACAGCAGGATAACAGTTTAAATCTCTGAGATTTGAGTTCATAATCTAGGTCGATCCACCATAACAACAGAATGAAGGTGGAAAATACATTGTTATTTGTGTATTATGAAAGCAGGATCTCAAAATAAATCTCTGGGATTTGATTTCAAAGCTAGGGCGATCCTCCATAACAATAGCGTGATGGTGGAAATACATTGTTATTTGTGTATTAAGACAGCAGGACCTCAATGTACATCTCCCGGATTTGAAAGCCCAATCTAGAGCGATCCTCCTTAACAACAGTATGATGGTGAAAATTCATTTTTATTTCTGCATTCTGACAGCAAGATCTCAGTGTACATCTCTGCGATTTGATAGCCCAATCTAGGGCGAAGCTCTACAACAATAAAGTGATTTTGGAAATACATTGTTATTTGTGTATTATTTCAGCAGAATCTCAGTGCACATCTCTGGGATTTGAGTTCAAACCTAGAGTGGTCCTCACTAACAATAGAGTGATGGTGGGGCTTCATTGTTATTTCTGTATTGAAACAGTAGGATCTCAGTGTAGATCTCGGCATTTGACAGCCCAATCTAGGGCGATCCTCCTTAACAGCAGAATTATGGTGTAAACAGATCGTTATTGTGTATTAAGACAGCAGGATCTCAGTGTACAATTCCGGGGTTAGAAAGTCCAATCTAGGGCGATCCTCCTTAATAACAGATTTATGGTGAAAACACATTGCTATTTGTGTATTAAGACAGCAGGATTTCAGGATGAATCTCTGGAATTTGGGTTCCCAATCTAGGGCGATCCTCCATAACAGTAGAGTGATGGTGGAAAGACATTGCTTTTTTTATATTAAGACAGCAGGATCTCAGTGTACATCTCTGGGATTTGGGTTCCCAATCTACGGCGATCCTCCATAACAATAGATTGATGGTGGAAATACATTGTTATTTGTGCATTAGGACAGCAGGATCTCCGTGTACATATCCGGGATTTTGCTCCCCAATCCAGGGCGATCCTCCATAGCAATAGAGTGATGGTGGAAATACATTGTTATTTGTGTATTATGACAGTAGGATCTCAAATTAAATCTCTGGGATTTGAGTTCAAATCTAGGGCAGTCATCTATAACAGTTGAGTGCTGGTAGAAATATTTTGTTTTTTGTGTATTAAGGCAGCAGGAACTCAATTTAGCTCTCTGGGATTTGAGTTCAAATCTAGAGTGGTCCTCCCTAACAATAGAGTGATGGTGAGTCTTCATTGTTATTTGTGTATTAAGACAGCAGGATCTCAATGTACATCTCTGGGATTTGAAAGCCCAATCTAGGGCGATCCTACATAGCAACAGAATGAAGGTGAAAATTCATTGTTATTCGTATATTAAGACAGCAGGATCTCAGTTTAAATCTGTGGGATTTGAGTTCAAATCTAGGGCGATCCTCCATAACAATAGAATGATGGTGGAAATACATTGTTATTTGTGCATTATGACAGCAGGTTCACAGTGTAGACCTCCGAGATTTGTGTTCCCAATCTAGAGCGATCCAGCATAACAGTAGAATTTTGGTGGAAATACATTGCTATTTGCGTATTAACTCAGCAGGATCTCAGGTTAAATCTCTGGTATTTGCTTTCCCAATCTAGGGCCATCCACCTTAAAAACAGAGTGATGATGGGAATGCATTGCTATTTGTGTATTAAGACAGCAGGATCTCAGTTTACTTCTCTGGGAATTGGGTTCCCAATCTAGGGCGATACTCCATAACAGTAGAGTGACGGTGCAAATACTTTGTTATTTGTGTATTATTTCAGCAGAATCTCAGTGTACATATCTGGGATTTGAGTTTAAATCTAGTGTGGTCCTCACTAACAATAGAGTGATGCTGGGGCTTCATTGTCATTTCTGTATTGAGACAGCATGATCTCTGTGTAGATCTCGGAATTTGACAGCCCAATCTAGGGCGATCCTCCTTAACAGCAGAATTATGGTGAAAACAGATTGTTATTGTGTATTAAGACAGCAGGATCTCAGTGTACAATTCCGGGATTCGAAAGCCCAATCTAGGGCGATCCTCCATAACAACAGATTTATGGAGAAAACACATTGCTATTTGTGTATTAAGACAGCAGGATCTCAGGATAAATCTCTGGAATTTGGGTTCCCAATCTAGGGCGCTCCTCCATAACAATAGAGTGATGGTGGAAATACATTGTTATTTGTGCATTAAGACAGCAGGATCTCCGTGTACATATCCGGGATGTTGGTTCCCAATCCAGGGTGATACTCCATAACAATAGAGTGATGGTGGAAATACATTGTTATTTGTGTATTATGACAGCAGGATCTCAAATCAAATCTCTCGGATTTGAGTTCAAATCTAGGGCGATCCTCCATAACAATAGAGTGATGGTGGAAATACATTGTTATTTGTGTATTATGACAGCAGAATCTCAGTTTAACTCTCTGGGATTTGAGTTCAAATCTAGAGTTTTCCTCTCTAACAATAGAGTGATGGTGGGGCTTCATTGTTATTTCTGTATTAAGACAGCAGGATCTCAGTTTATATCTTTGGGATTTGGGATCCCAATCTACGGCGATCCTCCTTAACGACAGAATGATGGTGAAAATTCATTGTTATTTGTGCATTAAGACAGCAAGATCTCAGTGTACATCTCCCGGATTTGATAGCTCAAACTAGGGCGGTCCTCCTTAACAACAGAGTGATCGTGGAAATTCATTGTTATTTGTGTATTAAGACATCAGGATATCTAATTAAATCTCTCGGATTTGGGTTCACAATCTAGGGCGATCCTCCATAACAGTAGAGTGATGGTGGAAATACATTGTTATTTGTGTATTAAACAGCAGGAAATCAGTTTAAATCTCTGGGATTTGAGTTCCCAATCAAGGGTGATCCTCTATAACAGTAGAGTGATGGAGAAAATACATTTTTATGTGTGTATTAATACAGCAGGGTCTCAGTTTAAATCTTTGGGTTTTGAGTTCCCAATCTAGTGCGGTCCTCCATAACAGTAGTGTGATGGTGAAAATACAGTTTGTTGTGTATTAAGACAGCAGGATCTCAGTTTCAATCTCTGGGGTTTGAGTTCCCAATCTCGGGCGATCCTCCACAACAATAGCGTGATGGTGGAAATACATTGTTATTTGTGTATTAAGACAGCAGGATTTCAATGTACATCTCCCAGATTTGAAAACCCAATCTAGGGCGATCCTCCTTAACAACAGAATGATGGTGAAAATTCATTTTTATTTGGCATTAAGACAGCAAGATCTCAGTGTACATCTCCGGGAATTGATAGCCCAATCTTGGGCGATGCTCCTTAACAACAGAGTGATGATCAAAATACATTGTTATTTGGGAATTAAGACAGCAGGATCTCAGTTTAAATCTCTGCGATTTGCATTCCCAATCTATGGTGATCATCCATAACAATAGAGTGATGATGGAAATACATTGTTATTTGTGTATTAAGACAGCAGGATCTCAATATACATCTCCCGGATTTGAAATCCCAATCTAGGGCGATCCTCCACAACAATAAAGTGATGGTGGAAATACTTTGTTAATTGTGTATTAAGACAGCAGGTTTACAGTGTAGACCTCCGGGATTTGAAAACCCAATCTAGCTCGATCCTGCATAACAACAGAATTATGGTGAAAGCACGTTGTTATTTTTGTATTAAGACAGCAGGATCTGAGTAGACATCTCTGAGATTTCAAAGCCCAATCTAAGGCGATCCTCCATAACAATAGAGTGATGGTGGAAATACATTGTTATTTGTGTATTAAGACAGCAGGATAACAGTTTAAATCTCTGAGATTTGTGTTCATAATCTCGGTCGATCCACCATAACAACAGAATGAAGGTGGAAATACATTGTTATTTGTGTATTATGATAGCAGGATCTCAAAATAAATCTCTGGGATTTGATTTCAAAGCTAGGGCGATCGTCCATAACAATAGCGTGATGGTGGAAATACATTGTTATTTGTGTATTAAGACAGCAGGACCTCAATGTACATCTCCCGGATTTGAAAGCCCAATCTAGAGCGATCCTCCTTAACAACAGAATGATGGTGAAAATTCATATTTATTTGTGCATTATGACAGCAAGATCTCAGTGTCCATCTCTGGGATTTGATAGCCCAATCTAGGGCGATCCTCCTTAACAACAGTGACGATCAAAATACATTGTTATTTGTGTATTAAGTCAGCAGGATCTCAGTTTAAATCTCTGGGATTTGCATTCCCAATCTATGCTGATCCTCCATAACAATAGAGTGCTGATGGAAATACATTGTTATTTGTGCAGTAAGACAGCAGGAATTCAGTTTAAATCTCTGGGATTTTGATTTACAATCAAGGGCGATCCTCCATAACAGCAGCGTGATGGTGGAAATACATAGTTACTTATGTATTGAGACAGCAGGATCTCAGTTTAAATCTCTGGGATTTGAGTTCCCAATCTAGGGTGATGCGCTATAACAGTCGAGTGATGGAGAAAATACATTTTTATTTGTGTATTAAGGCAGAAGGATCTCAGTTTAATTCTCTGGGGTTTGAGTTCCCAATCTAGTGCGATCCTCCATAACAAAAGAATGATGTTGGATATACATTGTTATTGTGAATTATGACAGCAGGTTCACAGTGTAGACCTCCGGAATTTGTGTTCCCAATCTAGGGTGACCCACCTTAACAACAGAGCGATGGTGGAAATACATTGTTATTTGTGTATTAAGACAGCAGGATCTCAGTTTAAATCTCTGGGATTTGAGTTCCCTATCTAGGGTGATCCTCCATAACAATAGAGTGATGGTGGAAATACATTGTTATTTGTGTATTAAGACAGCAGGATCTCAGTTTAAATCTCTGGGATTTGCGTTCCCAATCGATGGAGATCCTCCATAACAATAGAGTAATGATGAAAATACATTTTTATTTGTGTCTTAAGACAGCAGGATTTCAGTTTAAATCTCTGGAATTTGGGTTTACAATCTAGGGCGGTCCTCCATAACAGCAGAGTGATGGTGGAAATACATTGTTATTTGTGTATTAAGACAGCAGGATCTCAGTTTAAATCTCCGGGATTTGAGTTCCCAATCTAGGGCGATCCACTACAACAGTAGAGTGATGGAGAAAATACATTTTTATTTGTGTATTAAGGCAGAAGGATCTCAATTTAATTCTCTGGGGTTTGAGTTCCCAATCTAGGGCGATCCTCCATAACAGTAGAGTGGTGGTCAAAATACATTGTTATTTGTGCATTAAGACAACAGGACCTCAGTTTAATTCTCTGGGATTTGGTGTCCCATTCAAGAACGATCCTCCATAACAGTAAGGTGATGGTGGAAATACATAATTGTTTGTGTATTAAGACAGCAGGATCTCAGTTTAAATCTCTGGGACCTGGGTACACCAATCTAGGGCGATCCTGCATAACAGTAGAGTGATGGTGGAAATACATTATTATTTGTGTATTGAGACAGCAGGATCTCAGATTTAATCTCTGGGATTTGCTTTCCCAATCTAGGGCGATCCAACATAATAACAGAGTAATGGTGGAAATAAATTGTTATTTGTGTATTAAGACTGCAGGATCTCAGTGTACATCTCTGGGATTTGGGTTTCCAATCTACGGCAATCCTCCATAACAATACAGTGATGGTGGAAATACATACTTATTTGTGCATTAAGACAGCAGGATCTCCATTTACATATCCGGGATTTGGGTTCCCAATCCAGGGCGATCCTCCATAACAAAAGAGTGATGGTGGAAATACATTGTTATTTTTGTATTATGACAGCAGGATCTCAGTTTAAATCTCTGGGATTTGTGTTCCCAATCTAGGGCCGATACTCATTAACATGAGAGTGATTGTGGAAATACGTTGTTATTTCTGTATTATTTCAGCAGGACCTCAGTGTGCGCCTCGGGGATGTGGATTCCCAATCTAGGGCGATACTTCATAACAGTAGAGTGATGGTGAAAATACATTGTTATTTGTGTATTCGTTCAGCATGATCTCAGTGTACATCTCGGGGATTTGAGTTCAAATCCAGAGCGATCCTCCCTAACAATAGAGTGATGGTGGGTCTTCATTGTTATTTCTGTATTGAGACAGCAGGATCTCACTGTAGATCTCGGGATTTTACAGCCTAATCTAGAGCGATCCTCCTTAACAGCAGAATTATGGTGAAAACAGATTGTTATTGTGTATTAAGACAGCAGGATCTCAGTGTACAATTCCGGGATTCGAAAGCCCAATCTAGGGCGATCCTCCTTAATAACAGATTTATGGTGAAAACACATTGCTATTTGTGTATTAAGACAGCAGGATCTCAGGATGAATCTCTGGAATTTGGGTTCCCAATCTCGGGCGATCCTCCATAACAATAGAGTGATGGTGGAAAGACATTGCTTTTTTTGTATTAAGACAGCAGGATCTCAGTGTACATCTCTGGGATTTGGGGTTCAAATCTATGGCGATCCTCCATAACAGTAGATTGATGGTGGAAATACATTGGTATTTGTGCATTAAGACAGCAGGATCTCCGTGTACATATCCAGGATTTTGGTTCCCAATCCTGGGCGATCCTCCATAGCAATAAAGTGATGGTGGAAATATATTTTTATTTGTATATTATGACAGCAGGGTCTCAAATAAAATCTCTCGGATTCGAGTTCAAATCTAGGGCGGTCATCCATAACAATTGTGTGATGGTGGGGCTTCATTGTTATTTCTGTATTAAGACAGCAGGTTCTCAGTTTAACTCTCTGGGATTTGGGTTCCCAATCTAGGGCGATCCTCCTTAACGACAGAATGATGGTGAAAATACATTGTTATCTGTGTATTGAGACAGCAGGATCTCAATTTAACTCTCTGGGATTGGAGTTCAAATCTAGAGTGGTCCTCCCTAACAATAGAGTGATGGTGGGGCTTCATTGTGATTTGTGTATTAAGACAGCAGGATATCAATGTACGTCTCCGGGATTTGAAAGCCCAATCTAGGCTGATCCTCTTTAGCAACAGAATGAAGGTGAAAATTCATTGTTATTCGTCTATTAAGACAGCAGGATCTCCGTTTAAATCTGTGGGATTTGAGTTCAAATCTAGGGCGATCCTCCAAAACAATAGAATGATGGTGGAAATACATTGTTGTTTGTGCATTAAGACAGCAGGTTCACAGTGTAGACCTCCGAGATTTGTGCCCCAATCTAGGGCGATTCTCCATAGCAGTAGAGTGATGGTGGAAATACATTGTTGTTTGTGTATTAAGACAGTAGGATCTCAGTTTAAATCTCTGAGATTTGGGTTCCCAATCTAGGGCGATCCAGCATAACAGTAGAGTGTTGGTGGAAATACATTGTTATTTGCGTATTAACACAGCAGGATCTCAGGTTAAATCTCTGGGATTTCCTTTCCCAATCTAGGGCGATCCACCTTAACAACAGATTGATGGTGGAAATACATTGTTATTTATGTATTAAGACAGCAGGATCTCAATTTACTTCTCTGGGAATTGGGTTCCCAATCTAGGGCGATACTCCATAACAGTAGAGTGACGGTGCAAATACAGTGTTATTTGTGTATTATTTCAGCAGAATCTCAGTGTACATACCCGAATTTGAGTTCAAATCTAGCGTGGTCCTCACTAACAATAGAGTGATGCTGGGGCTTCATTGTCATTTCTGTATTGAGACAGCATGATATCAGTGTAGATCTAAGGATTTGACAGCCCAATCAAGGGCGATCCTCCTTAACAGCAGAATTATGGTGAAAACAGTTTGTTATTGTGTATTAAGACAGCAGGATCTCAGTGTACAATTCCAGGATTCTAAAGCCCAATCTAGGGCGATCCTCTATAACAACAGATTTATGGAGAAAACACATTGCTATTTGTGTGTTATGACAGCAGGATCTCAGTTTAACTCTCTGGGATTTGAGTTCAAATCTAGAGTGGTCCTCCCTAACAATAGAGTAATGGTGGGGCTTCATTGTTATTTCTGTATTAAGACAGCAGGATCTCAGTTTATATCTTTGGGATTTGGGATCCCAATCTACGTCGATCCTCCTTAACGACAGAATGATGGTGAAAATTCATTGTTATTTGAGCAATAAGACAGCAAGATCTCAGAGTACAACTCCCGGATTTGATAGCCCAAACTAGGGCGGTCCCCCTTAACAACAGAGTGATCATGGAAATACATTATTATTTGTGTATTAAGACAGCAGGATCTCGAATTATATCTCTGGGATTCGAGTTCAAATCAAGGGCGATGATCCATTACAATAGAGTGATGGTGGAAAAACATTGTTATTTGTTTATTAATACAGTAGGATCTCAGTTTATATCTTTGGGATTTGTGATCCCAATCTACGGCGATCCTCCATAACAATTGAGTGATCGTGGAAATACATTGCTTTTTGTGTATTAAGACAGCAGGATCTCAGTTTAAATCTCTGGGATTTGGGTTCACAATCTAGGGCGATCGTCCATAACAGTAGAGTAATGGTGGAAATTCATTGTTATTTGTTTATTTAGACAGCAGGATCTCAGTTTAAATCTCTGGGATTTGAGTTCCCAATCTAGGGCGATCCTCTATAAGAGTAGAGTGATGGAGAAAATACATGTTTATTTGTGTATTAAGACAGCCGGGTCTCAGTTTAAATCTTTGGGATTTGAGTTCCCAACCTAGTGCGATCCTCCATAACAGTAGAGTGATGGTGAAAATAAATTGTTTTTTTTGCATTAAAACAGCAGGATCTCAGTTTAAACCTCTGGGATTTGGGTTCCCAATCTAGGGTGGTCCTCTATAACAAGAGAGTGATGGTGGGGCTTCATTGTTATTTGTGCATTAAGACAGCAGGATCTCAGTGTAGATATCGGGATTTGAAAGCACAATCTAGGGCGATCCTCCAAAACCGTACAGTGATGGTTAAAATACATTGTTATTTGTGCATTAAGACAACAGCTTCTCAGTTTAAATCTCTGAGAATTGGGTTCCCAATCTTGGGAGATCCTCCATAACAATGGAGTGATGGTGGAAATACATTGTTATCTGTGTATTAAGACAGCAGGATCTCAGTTTAAATCTCTGGGATTTGGTTCCCAATCTAGGGCGATACTCCATAACAATAGAGTGATAGTGAAAATACATTGTTATTTGTGTTTTAAGACAGCAGGATCTCAATTTAAATCTCTGGGATTTGGATTCCCAATCTAGGGCGATACTCCATAACAGTAGAGTGATGGTGAAAATACATTGTTATTTGTGTATTCGCTCAGCAGGATCTCAGTGTTAACTCTGGGATTTGAGTTCAAATCTAGAGCGATCCTCCCTAACAATAGAGTGATGGTGGGGCTTCATTGTTATTTCTGTATTAAGACAGCAGCTTCTCAGTGTAGATCTCGGGATTTGAGTTCCCAACCTAGGGCGATGCTCCATAACAATAGTGTGATGTTGGAAAGATTTTGTTATTTGTGTATGAAGACAGCATTATCTCAGTGCACATCTCTGGGATTTGATAGCCCAATCTTGAGTGATCCTCCTTAACAAAAGAATGATCGTGAAAACACATTGTTATTTGTGCATTAAGATAGCAGGATCTCAGTGTACATCTCTGGGATTTGTGATCCCAATCTAGGGCGATCCACCTTAACAAAAGAGTGATCTGGAAATTCATTGTCATTTGTGCATTAAGACAGCAGGATCTCAGTTTACTTCTCTGGGAATTGGGTTCCCAATCTAGGGCTATACTCCAGAACAGTAGAGTGATGGTGGAAATACATTGTCATTCGTGTATTATTTCAGCAGGATCACAGTGTACAACTCCGGGATTTGATTTCAAATCTAGAGTGGTCCTCCCTAACAATAGAGTGATGGTGGGGCTTCATTGTTATTTGTGCATTAAGACAGCAGGATCTCAGTGTAGATATCGGGATTTGAAAGCACAATCTAGGGCGATCCTCCAAAACCGTACAGTGATGGTTAAAATACATTGTTATTTGTGCATTAAGACAACAGGTTCTCAGTTTAAATCTCTGAGAATTGGGTTCCCAATCTTGGGCGATCCTCCATAACAATGGAGTGATGGTGGAAATACATTGTTATCTGTGTATTAAGAAGGCAGGATCTCAGTATAAATCTCTGGGATTTGGTTCCCAATCTAGGGTGATACTCCATAACAATAGAGTGATAGTGAAAATACATTGTTATTTGTGTTTTAAGACAGCAGGATCTCAATTTAAATCTCTGGGATTTGGGTTCCCATTCTTGGGCGATCCTCCATAACAGTAGAGTGATGGTGAAAATACATTGTTGTTTGTGTATTAAGACAGCAGGATCTGAGTTTAAATCTGTGGGATTTGGGTTCCCAAACTCAAGCGATCCTCCATATCAGTTGAGTGATGGTGGAAATACATTTATATTCTGCATTAATACAGCAGGTTCTCAGTGTTGACCTCCGGGATTTGAAAACCCAATCTAGTGAGCTCGTCCATAACAAAAGAGTGATGATGAAAATACATTGTTACTTGTGTATTAAGACAGCAGGATTTCAGTTTATGTCTTTGGGATTTGGGATCCCAATCTACGTCGATCCTCCTTAACGACAGAATGATGGTGAAAATTCATTGTTATTTGTGCAATAAGACAGCAAGATCTCAGTGTACAACTCCTGGATTTGATAGCCCAAACTCGGGCGATCCTCCTTAACAACAGAGTGATCGTGGAAATACATTGTTATTTGTGTATTAAGACAGCAGGATCTCTAATTATATCTCTGGGATTCGAGTTCAAATCAAGGGCGATGATCCATTACAATAGAGTGATGGTGGAAAAACATTGTTATTTGTTTATTAATACAGCAGGATCTCAGTTTATATCTTTGGGATTTGTGATCCCAATCTACGGCGATCCTCCATAACAATTGAGTGATCGTGGAAATACATTGCTTTTTGTGTATTAAGACAGCAGGATCTCAGTTTAAAACTCTGGGATTTGGGTTCACAATCTAGGGCGATCGTCCATAACAGTAGAGTGATGGTGGAAATTCATTGTTATTTGTTTATTTAGACAGCAGGATCTCAGTTTAAATCTCTGGGATTTGAGTTCCCAACCTAGTGCGATCCTCCATAACAGTAGAGTGATGGTGAAAATAAATTGTTTTTTTTGCATTAAAACAGCAGGATCTCAGTTTAAATCTCTGGGATTTGGGTTCCCAATCTAGGGTGGTCCTCTATAACAAGAGAGTGATGTTGGAAATACATTGTTATTTGTGTATAAGACAGCAGGATCTCTGTTTAAATCTCTGGGACCTGGGTTCCCAATCTAGGGCGATCCTGCATAACAGTGGAGTGATTTTGAAAAGCCATTGTTATTTGTGCATTAAGACAGGGGGATCTCAGTGTACATCTCTGGGATTTGGGTTCCCAATCTAGGGCGATCCTCCGTAACAATAGAGTGATGGTGGAAATACATTGTTATTTGTGCATTAAGACAGCAAGATCTCAAATTAAATCTCTGGGATTTGAGTTTAAGCCTAGGGCGATCATCCATAACAATTGAGTGATGGTGGAAATACATTGTTATTTTTGTATTAAGACAGCAGGATCTCAGTTTAAATCTCTGGGATTTGGGTTCACAATCTATGGCGATCCTCCATAACAATAGAGTGATGGTGGAAATATATTGTTATTTCTGTATTATTTCAGCAGGATCTCAGTGTACATCTCGGGGATGTGGGTTCGCAATATAGAGCGATACTCCATAACAGTAGAGTGATGGTGGAAATACGTTGTTATTTCTGTATTATTTCAACAGGATTCCAGTGCACATCTCGTGGATGAGGGTTCAAACCTGGAGCGATCCTCCCTAACAATAGAGAGATGGTGGGGCTTCATTGTTGTTTCTGTATTAAGACAGCAGCTTTTCAGTGTAGATCTCCGGATTTGAGTTCCCAATCTAGGGCGATGCTCCTAACAATAGAGTGATGTTGGAATGATTTTGTTATTTGTGTATTAAGACAGCATTATCTCAGTGCACATCTCTGGGATTTGAAAACCCAATCTTGAACGATCCTCCTTAACAACAGAATGATCATGAAAATACATTGTTATTTGTGCATTATGATAGCAGGATCTCAGTGTACATCTCTGGGATTTGTGTTCCCAATATATGCGATCCACCTTAACAACAGAGTGATGATGAAAATACATTGTTATTTGTGTATTAAGACAGTGGGATCTCAGTGTACATCTCTGAGATTTGGGATCCCATGCTAGAGCGATCCTCCCTAACATTGGAGTGATGGTGGAAATACATTGTTGTTTGTGTATTAAGACAGCAGAATCTCAGTTTAATTCTCTGGGACCTGGGTTCCCAATCTAGGGCGATCCTGCATAACAGTAGAGTGATGGTGGAAATACATTGTTATTTGTGTATTAAGACAGCAGGATCTCAGGTTTCATCTCTGGGATTTACTTTCCCAATCTAGGGCGATCCACCATAAAGCAGTTTAATGGTGGAAATACATTGTTATTTGAGTATTAAGACAGCAGGATCTCAAGATAAATCTCTGGAATTTGGGTTCCCAATCTAGGGCAATCCTCCATAACAATAGTGATGGTGGAAATACATTGGTGTTTGTGTATTAAGACAGCAGGATCTCAGTGTACATCTCTGGGATTTGGGTTCCCAATCTATGGCAATCCTCCATAACAATACAGTGATGCTGGAAATATATTGCTATTTGTGCATTAAGACAGCAGGATCTCCATTTACATATCCGGGATTTGGGTTCCCATCCAGGGCGATCCTCCATAACAAAAGAGTGATGGTGGAAATACATTGTTATTTGTGTATTATGACAGCAGGATCTCAAATTAAATCTCTGGGTTTTGAGTTCAAATCTAGGGCGATCATCCATAACAATTGAATGATGGTGGAAATACATTGTTATTTGTGTATTAAGACAGCAGGATCTCAGTTTAAATCTCTGGGATTTGGGTTCCCAATCTATGGCCATCCTCCATAACAATAGAGTGATGGTGGAAATATATTGTTATTTGTGTATTAAGACAGCAGGGTCACCGTTTAAATCTCTGGGATTTGGGTTCCCAATCTAGTGCGATACGCCCTAACAGTAGAGTGATTGTCGAAATCCGTTGTTATTTCTGTATTATTTCAGCAGGATCTCAGTGTGCACCTCGGGGATGTGGATTCCCAATCTAGGGCGATACTCCATAACAGTAGAGTGATGGTGAAAATACATTGTTATTTGTGTATTAGTTCAGCAGGATCTCAGTGTACATCTCTGGAATTTGAGTTCAAATCTAGAGCGATCCACCCTAACAATAGAGTGATGGTGGGGCTTCATTTCTATTTCTGTATTAAGACAGCAGCTTCTCAGTGTAGATCTCGGAATTTGAGTTCCCAACCTAGGGCGAGGCTCCATAACAATAGAGTGATGTTGGAAAGATTTTGTTATTGGTGTATTAAGACAGCATTATCTCAGTGCACATCTCTGGGATTTGATAGCACAATCTTGAGTGACCCTCCTTAACAACAGAATGATCGTGAAAACACATTGTTATTTGTGCATTAAGACATCTAGATCTCAGTTTAAATCTGGGATTTGGTTCCCAATCTATGGCGAACCTCCATAACAACAGAATGATGGTGGAAATTCATTGTTATTTGTGCATTAAGACAGCAGGATCTCAGTGTAAAAATCTGGGATTTGGGTTCCCAATCGAGGGCGATCGTCCATAACAATAGAATGATGGTGAAAATACATTGTTATTTGTGTATTAAGACAGCAGGATCTCAATGTAGACCTCCGGGATTTGAATTCCCAATCTTTGTCAATCCTCCATAAGAATAGCGTGATGGTGGAAATACATTTTTATTTGTGTATTAAGACAGCAGGATCTCAGTTCAAATCTCTGGGAGTTGGGTTCCCAATCTACGGCGATCCTCCATAACAACAGAATGATGGTGGAAATACATTGTTGTTTTTCCATTAAGAAAACAGGATCTCAGTGTAGACCTTCGGGATTTGAAAACCCAATCTAGTGAGCTCGTCATTAACAAAAGAGTGATGATGAAAATACATTGTTATTTGTGTATTAAGACAGCAGGATCCCTGTTTAAATCTCTGAGAATTGAGGTCCCAATCTAGGGCGATGCTCCATAACAATAGAGTGATGGTGGATATACATTGTTATTTGTGCATTATGACAGCAGACTCACAGTTTAAATCTCTCGGATTTGGGTTCCCAATCTAGGGCGATCCTCCATAACAATAGAGTGATGGTGGAAATACATTGTTATTTGTGTATTAAGACAGCAGGATCTCAATGTAGACCTCCGGGATTTGAGTTCCCAATCTAGGGCAATCCTCCATAACTATAGCGTGATGGTGGGAATACATTTTTATTTGTGTATTAAGACAGCAGGATCTCAGTTCAAATCTCTGGGAGTTGGGTTCCCAATCTACGGCGATCCTCCATATCAACAGAATGATGGTGGAAATACATTGTTATTTGTCCATTAAGACAACAGGATCTCAGTGTAGAACTCCGGGATTTGAAAACCTAATCTAGTGCGCTCGTCCTTAACAAAAGAGTGATGATGAAAATACATTGTTGTTTGTGTATTAAGACAGCAAGGATCCCTGTTTAAATCTCTGAGAATTGAGGTCCCAATCTAGGGCGATACTCCATAACAATAGAGTGATGGTGGATACACATTGTTATTTGTGCATTATGACAGCAGACTCACAGTTTAAATCTCTGGGATTTGGGTTCCCAATCTCTGGCAATCCTCCATAACAATAGCGTGATGGTGGAAATATATTGTTATTTTTGTATTAAGACAGCAGGATCTCAGATTAAATCTCTGGGATTTGGGTTCCCAATCTAGGACGATCCTCCATAACAATAGAGTGATGGTGGAAATACATTGTTAGTTGTGTATTAAGACAGCAGGATCTCAGTGTACATCTCTGGGATTTGGGTTCCCAATCTCTGGCAATCCTCCATAACAATAGCGTGATGGTGGAAATATATTGTTACTTCTGTATTAAGACAGCAGGATGTCAGTTTAAATCTCTGGGATTTGGGTTCCCAATCTAGGGCAAAACTCCATAACAATAGAGTGATTGTAGAAATACGTTGTTATTTCTGTATTATTTCAGCAGGATCTCAGTGTGCACTTCGGGGGATATGGATTCCCAATCTAGGGCGAAAATCCATAACAGTAGCGTGATGGTGAAAATACATTGTTATTTGTGTATTAGTACAGCAGGATCTCAGTGTTATCTCTGGGATTTGAGTTCAAATCTAGAGCGATCCTCCCTAACAATAGAGTGATGGTGGGGCTTCATTGTTATTTCTGTATTAAGACAGCAGCTTCTCAGTGTAGATCTCGGGATTTGAGTTCCCAACCTAGGGCGATGCTCCATAACAATAGTGTGATGTTGGAAAGATTTTGTTATTTGTGTATGAAGACAGCATTATCTCAGTGCACATCTCTGGGATTTGATAGCCCAATCTTGAGTGACCCTCCTTAACAACAGAATGATCGTGAAAACACATTGTTATTTGTGCATTAAGGTAGCAGGATCTCAGTGTACATCTCTGGGATTTGAAAGCCCAATCTTGAGTGATCCTCCTTAACAAAAGAATGATCGTGAAAACACATTGTTATTTGTGCATTAAGATAGCAGGATCTAAGTGTACATCTCTGCGATTTGTGATCCCAATCTAGGGCGATCCACCTTAACAAAAGAGTGATCTGGAAATTCATTGTCATTTGTGCATTAAGACAGCAGGATCTCAGTTTACTTCTCTGGGAATTGGGTTCCCAATCTAGGGCGATCCTCCATAACAATGGAGTGATGGTGGAAATACATTGTTATCTGTGTATTAAGACAGCAGGATATCAGTTTAAATCTCTGGGATTTGGTTCCCAATCTAGGGCGATACTCCATAACAATAGAGTGATAGTGAAAATACAATGTTATTTGTGTTTTAAGACAGCAGGATCTCAATTTAAATCTCTGGGATTTGGGTTCCCATTCTTGGGCGATCCTCCATAACAGTAGAGTGATGGTGAAAATACATTGTTGTTTATGTATTAAGACAGCAGGATCTCAGTTTAAATCTGTGGGATTTGGGTTCCCAATCTCAGGCGATCCTCCATATCAGTTGAGTGATGGTGGAAATACATTTATATTCTGCATTAATACAGCAGGTTCTCAGTGTTGACCTCTGGGATTTGAAAACCCAATCTAGTGAGCTCGTCCATAACAAAAGAGTGATGATGAAAATACATTGTCACTTGTGTATTAAGACAGCAGGATCCCAATGTAGACCTCCGGGATTTGAGTTCCCAATCTAGGGCAATCCTCCATAACAATAGCGTGATGATGGAAATACATTTTTATTTGTGTATCAAGACAGCAGGATCTCAGTTCAAATCTCTGGAAGTTGGGTTCTCAATCTACGGCGATCCTCCATAACAACAGAATGATGGTGGAAATACATTGTTATTTGTCCGTTAAGACAACAGGATCTCAGTGTAGACCTCCGGGATTTGAAAACCCAATCTAATGCGCTCGTCCTTAACAAAAGAGTGATGATGAAAATACATTGTTATTTGTGTATTAATACAGCAGGATCCCTGTTTAAATCTCTGAGAATTGAGGTCCCAATCTAGGGCGATGCTCCATAACAATAGAGTGATGGTGGATATACATTGTTATTTGTGCATTATGACAGCAGACTCACAGTTTAAATCTCATGGATTTGGGTTCCCAATCTAGGGCGATCCTCCATAACAATAGAGTGATGGTGGAACTACATTGTTATTTGTGTATTAAGACAGCAGGATCTCAGTTTAAATCTCTGGGATTTGAGTTCCCAATCTCTGGCAATCCTCCATAACAATAGCGTGATGGTGGAAATATATTGTTATTTGTGTATTAAGACAGCAGGATCTCAGTTTAAATCTCTGGGATTTGGGTTCCCAAACTAGGGCGAAACTCCATAACAGTAGAGTGATTGCAGAAATACGTTGTTATTTCTGTATAATTTCAGCAGGATCTCAGTGTTATCTCTGGGATTTGAGTTCAAATCTAGAGCGATCCTCACTAACAATAGAGTGATGGTGGGGCTTCATTGTTATTTCTGTATTAAGACAGCAGCTTCTCAGTGTAGATCTCGGGATTTGAGTTCCCAACCTAGGGCGATGCTCCATAACAATAGTGTGATGTTGGAAAGATTTTGTTATTGGTGTCTTAAGACAGCATTATCTCAGTGGACATCTCTGGGATTTGATAGCCCAATCTTGAGTGACCCTCCTTAACAACAGAATGATCGTGAAAACACATTGTTATTTGTGCATTAAGTTAGCAGGATCTCAGTGTACATCGCTGGGATTTGAAAGCCCAATCTTGAGTGATCCTCCTTAACAAAAGAATGATCATGAATACACATTGTTATTTGTGAATTTAGACAGCTGGATCTCAGTTTCAATCTCGGGATTTGGTTCCCAATCTACGGCGAACCTCCATAACAACAGAATGATGGTGGAAATACATTATTATTTGTGCATTAAGACAGCAGATTCACAGTTCAAATCTCTGGGATTTGGGTTCCACATCTAGGGCGATCCTCCAAAACAATAGAGTGATAGTTGAAATACATTGTTATTTGTGTATTAAGACAGCAGGATCTCAGTGTACAAATCTGGGATTTGGGTTCCCAATCTAGGGCGATCGTTCTTAACAATAGAATGATGGTGGAAATACATTTTTATTTGTGTATTAAGACAGCAGGGTCTCAGTTCAAATCTCTGGGAGTTGGGTTCCCAATCTACGGCGATCCTCCATAACAACAGCATGATGGTGGAAATACATTGTTATTTGTTCATTAAGAAAACAGGATCTCAGTGTAGACCTCCGAGATTTGAAAACCCAATCTATTGAGCTCGTCCTTAACAAAAGAGTGATGGTGAAAATACATTGTTATTTGTGTATTAAGACAGCAGGATCCCTGATTAAATCTCTGAGAATTGAGGTCCCAATCTAGGGCGATGCTTCTTAACAATAGAGTGATGGTGGATATACAAAATTATTTGTGCATTATGACAGCAGACTCACAGTTTAAATCTCTCGGATTTGGGTTCCCAATCTAGGGCGATCCTCCATAACAATAGAGTGATGGTGGAAATACATTGTTATTTGTGTATTAAGACAGCAGGATCTCAATGTAGACCTCCGGGATTTGAGTTCCCAATCTAGGGCAATCCTCCATAACAATATCGTGATGGTGGAAAAACATTTTTATTTGTGTATTAAGACAGCAGGATCTCAGTTCAAATCTCTGGGAGTTGGGTTCCCAATCTATGGCGATCCTCCATAACAACAGAATGATGGTGGAAATACATTGTTATTTGTCCATTAAGACAACAGGATCTCAGTGTAGTCCTCCGGGATTTGAAAACCCAATCTTGTGCGCTCGTCCTTAACAAAAGAGTGACGATGAAAATACATTGTTATTTGTGTATTAAGACAGCAGACTCAGTTTAAATCTCTTGGATTTGGGTTCCCAATCTAGGGCGATCCTGCATAACAATAGAGTGATTGTGGAAATACATTGTTATTTTTGTATTAAGACAGCAGGATCTCGGTTTAAATCTCTGGGATTTGGGTTCCCAATCTCTGGCAATCCTCCATAACAATAGCGTGATGGTGGAAATATATTGTTATTATTGTATTAAGACAGCAGGATCTCAGTTTAAATCTCTGGGATTTGGGTTAGCAATCTAGGGCGAAACTCCATAACAGTAGAGTGATTGTAGAAAAACGTTGTTATTTCTGTATTATTTCTGCAGGATCTCAGTGTGCACTTCGGGGGATATGGATTCCCAATCTAGGGCGATACTCCATAACAGTAGAGTGATGGTGAAAATACATTGTTAATAGTGTATTAGTACAGCAGAATCTCAGTGTTATCTCTGGGATTTGAGTTCAAATCTAGAGCGATCCTCCCTAACAATAGAGTGATGGTGGGGCTTCATTGTTATTTCTGTATTAAGACAGCAGCTTCTCAGTGTAGATCTCGGGATTTGAGTTCCCAACCTAGGGCGATCCTCCATAACAATAGAGTGATGGTGGAAGTACATTGTTATTTGTGTATTAAGACAGCAGGATCTCAATGTAGACCTCTGGGATTTGAGTTCCCAATCTAGGGCAATCCTCCATAACAATAGCGTGATGGTGGAAAAACATTTTTATTTGTGTATTAAGACAGCAGGATCTCAGTTCAAATCTCTGGGAGTTGGGTTCCCAATCTATGGCGATTCTCCATAACAACAGAATGATGGTGGAAATACATTGTTATTTGTCCATTAAGACAACAGGATCTCAGTGTAGTCCTCCGGGATTTGAAAACCCAATCTAGTGCGCTCGTCCTTAACAAAAGAGTGACGATGAAAATACATTGTTATTTGTGTATTAAGACAGCAGACTCACAGTTTAAATCTCTTGGATTTGCGTTCCCAATCTAGGGCGATCCTCCATAACAATAGAGTGATTGTGGAAATACATTGTTATTTGTGTATTAAGACAGCAGGATCTCGGTTTAAATCTCTGGCATTTGGGTTCCCAATCTCTGGCAATCCTCCATAACAATAGCGTGATGGTGGAAATATATTGTTATTATTGTATTAAGACAGCAGGATCTCAGTTTAAATCTCTGGGATTTGGGTTAGCAATCTAGGGCGAAACTCCATAACAGTAGAGTGATTGTAGAAAAACGTTGTTATTTCTGTATTATTTCAGCAGGATCTCAGTGTGCACTTCGGGGGATATGGATTCCCAATCTAGGGCGATACTCCATAACAGTAGAGTGATGGTGAAAATACATTGTTAATAGTGTATTAGTACTGCAGAATCTCAGTGTTATCTCTGGGATTTGAGTTCAAATCTAGAGCGATCCTCCCTAACAATAGAGTGATGGTGGGGCTTCATTGTTATTTCTGTATTAAGACAGCAGCTTCTCAGTGTCGATCTCGGGATTTGAGTTCCCAACCTAGGGCGATGCTCCATAACAATAGAGTGATGTTGGAAAGATTTTGTTATTTGTGTATTAAGACAGCATTATCTCAGTGCACATCTCTGGGATTTGATAGCCCAATCTTGAGTGACCCTCCTTAACAAAAGAATGATCGTGAAAACACATTGTTATTTGTGCATTAAGGTAGCAGGATCTCAGTGTACATCTCTGGGATTTGAAAGCCCAATCTTGAGTGACCCTCCTTAACAAAAGAATGATCGTGAAAACACATTGTTATTTGTGCATTAAGGTAGCAGGATCTCAGTGTACATCTCTGGGATTTGAAAGCCCAATCTTGAGTGATCCTCCTTAACAAAAGAATGATCGTGAAAACACATTGTTATTTGTGCATTAAGATAGCAGGATCTCAGTGTACATCTCTGGGATTTGTGATCCCAATCTAGGGTGATCCACCTTAACAAAAGAGTGATGTTGGAAATTCATTGTCAGTTGTGTATTAAGACAGCAGGATCTCAGTTTACTTCTCTGGGAATTGGGTTCCCAAACTAGGGCGATACTCCATAATAGTAGAGTGATGGTGGAAATACATTGTTATTCGTGTATTATTTCAGCAGGATCTCAGTGTACATCTCCGGGATTTGAGTTCAAATGTAGAGTGGTCCTCCCTAACAATAGAGTGATGGTAGGGCTTCATTGTTATTTGTGCATTAAGACAGCAGGATCTCAGTGTAGATATAGGGATTTGAAAGCCCAATCTAGGGCGATCCTCCAAAACCGTACAGTAATGGTCAAATACATTGTAATTTGTGCATTAAGACAACAGGTTCTCAGTTTAAAACTCTGAGAATTGGGGTCCCAATCTAGGGCGAAGCTCCATAACAATAGAGTGATGGTGAAAATACATTGTTATTTGTGCATTAGGACAGCAGACTCACAGTTTAAATCTCTCGGATTTGGGTTCCCAATCTAGGGCGATACTCCATAACAATAGAGTGATAGTGGAAATACATTGTTATTTGTGTTTTAAAACAGCAGGATCTCAATTTAAATTTTCGGTATTTGGGTTCCCATTCTTGGGCGATCCTCCATAACAGTAGAGTGATGGTGAAAATACATTGTTGTTTGTGTATTAAGACAGCAGGATCTCAGTTTAAATCTGTGGGAATTGGGTTCCCAATCTCAGGCGATCCTCCATATCAGTTGAGTGATGGTGGAAAAGCATTTTTATTCTGCATTAATACAGCAGGTTCTGAGTGTAGAGCTCCGGGATTTGAGTTCCCAAACTAGTGCGATCCTCCTTACCAACAGAGTGATGATGAAAATACATTGTTATTTGTGGATTAAGACAGCAGGGTCTCTGTATAAATCTCTGGGAATTGGGGTCCCAATCTAGGGCGATACTCCATAACAATTCAGTGATGGTGGAAATACATTTCTTTTTGTGCATTAAGACAGCAGGATCTCCGTGTATATATCCGGGATTTGGGTTCCCAATCCAGGGCGATCCTCCATAACAAAAGAGTGATGGTGGAAATAGATTGTTATTTGTGTATTATGACAGCAGGATCTCAAAATAAATCTCTGCGATTTGGTTCCCAATCTCAGGCGATCCTCCATATCAGTTGAGTGATGGTGGAAATACATTTTTATTCTGCATTATTACAGCAGGTTCTCAGTGTACATCTCCGATTTTCAGTTCCCAATCTCGGCCGGTCCTCCTTACCAACAGAGTGATGATGAAAATACATTGTTATTTGTGGATTAAGACAGCAGGGTCTCTGTTTAAATCTCTGGGAATTGCGATCCAAATCTATGGCGATGCTCCATAACAATAGAGTGGTGGTGGAAATACGTTGTTAGTTATGTATTAAGACAGCAGTATAACAGTTTAAATCTCTGGGACTTGAGTTCCCAATCTAGGGCGATCCTCCATAACAATAGACTGATGGTGCAAATTCATTGTTATTTGTGTATTAAGACAGAAGGGCCAAGTGTACATCTCCGGGATTTGAAAGCCCAATCGAAGGCAATCCTCGTTAACGGCAAATTTATGTTGAAAATACATTGTTATTTGTGCATTAAGACAGCTGGATCTCAATTTAAATCACGGGATTTGGTTCCCAATCTATGGCAAACCTCCATAACAACAGAATGATGGTGGAAATACATTGTTATTTGTGCATTAAGACAGCAGGTTCACAGTTAAAATCTCTGGGATTTGGGTTCCCCATCTAGGGCGATCCTCCATAACAATAGAGTAATAGTGGAAATACATTGTTATTTGTGTATTAAGACAGCAGGATCTCAGTGTATAAATCTGGGATTTGGGTTCCCACTCTAGGGCGATCCTCCATAACAATAGAATGATGGTGGAAATACATTGTTATTTGTGCCTTAAGACAGCAGGATATCAGTTTAAGTCTCTGGATTTGTGTTCCCAATCTAGGGCGATCCTCCATAACAACAGAATGATGGTGAAAATACTTGTTACTTGTGTATTAAGATGGCAGGATCTCAATGTAGACCTCCGGGATTTGAGTTCCCAATCTAGGGCAATCCTCCATAACAATAGCTTGATTGTGGAAATACATTTTTATTTGTGTATTAAGACAGCAGGATCTCAGTTCAAATCTCTGGGATTTGGGTTCCCAATCTAGGGCGATCCTACATAACAGTAGTGTGATGGTGGAAGTACATTGTTGTTTGTGTATTAAGATAGCAGCATCTCAGTTTAGATCTCTGGGATTTGGGTTCCCAATCTAGGGTGATCCTGCATAACAGTAAAGTGATGGTGGATATACATTGTTATTTGTGTATTAAGACAGCACGATCTCAGTTTAAATCTCTGGGAATTGGGGTCCCAATCTAGGGCGATGCTCCATAACAATAGAGTAATGTTGGAAATACATTGTTATTTCTGTATTAAGACAGCAGGATAACAGTTAAAATCTTTGGGTATTGAGTTCCCAATCTAGGGCGACCCCAATCTAGGGCGATCCAGCTTAATAACAGAGTGATGTAGAAAGAAGGATCTCAGTGTAATTCGCTGGGGTTTGGTTCCCAATCTATGGCGATCCTCCATAACAACAGAATGATGGTGGAAATACATTGTTATTTGTGCATTAAGACAGCAGGTTCACAGTTTAAATATATGGTATTTGGAATCACAATCTAGGGCGATCGTCCATAACAATAGAGTGATGTTGGCAATATATTGTTATTTGTGTATTAAGACAGCAGGATCCCTGTTTAAATCTCCGGGATTTGGGTTCCCAATCTAGGGCGATCCTCCATGACAACAAAATGATGGTGGAAATACATTGTTGTTTCTGTATTAAGACAGCAGGAACTCAGTTTTAATCTCTGGGATTTGGGTTCCCAATCTAGGGCGATCCTCCATAATAATAGTGATGGTGGAAATACATTGTTATTTCTATATTAAGATAGCAGGATCTCAGTTTAAATCTCTGGGATTTGGGTTCCCAATCTAGGGCGATCCTCCATAATAATAGTGATGGTGGACATACATTGTTATTTGTGTATTAAGGCTGCAGGATCTCAGTTTAAATCTCTGGGATTTGCGTTCCTAATCTACGTCGATCCTCCTTAACGACAGAATGATGGTGAAAATTCATTGTTATTTGTGCAATAAGACAGCAAGATCTCAGTGTACAACTCCCGGATTTGATAGCCCAACCTAGGGCGGTCCTCCTTAACAACAGAGTGATCGTGGAAATACATTGTTATTTGTGTATTAAGACAGCAGGATCTCTAAATATATCTCTGGGATTCGAGTTCAAATCAAGGGCGATGATCCATTACAATAGAGTGATGGTGGAAAATCATTGTTATTTGTTTATTAATACAGCAGGATCTCAGTTTATATCTTTGGGATTTGTGATCCCAATCTACGGCGATCCTCCATAACAATTGAGTGATCGTGGAAATACATTGCTTTTTGTGTATTAAGACAGCAGGATCTCAGTTTAAAACTCTGGGATTTGGGTTCACAATCTAGGGCGATCGTCCATAACAGTAGAGTGATGGTGGAAATTCATTGTTATTTGTTTATTTAGACAGCAGGATCTCAGTTTAAATCTCTGGGATTTGAGTTCCCAATCTAGGGCGATCCTCTATAAGAGTGGAGTGATGGAGAATATACATGTTTATTTGTGTATTAAGACAGCCGGGTCTCAGTTTAAATCTTTGGGATTTGAGTTCCTAATCTAGTGCGATACTCCATAACAGTAGAGTGATGGTGGAACTACATTGTTATATGTGTATTATTTCAGCAGAATCTCAGTGTACATCTCCGGGATTTGAGCTCAAATCTATAATGTCCTCGCTAACAATAGAGTGATGGTGGGGCTTCATTGATATTTCTGTATTAAGACAGCAGGATCTCAGCTTAAATCTCTGGGATTTGAGTTCCCAATCTAGGGCGATCCTCTATAAGAGTGGAGTGATGGAGAAAATACATGTTTATTTGTGTATTAAGACAGCCGGGTCTCAGTTTAAATCTTTGGGATTTGAGTTCCCAACCTAGTGCGAACCTCCATAACAGTAGAGTGATGGTGAAAATAAATTGTTTTTTTTGCATTAAAACAGCAGGATCTCAGTTTAAATCTCTGGGATTTGGGTTCCCAATCTATGGTGGTCCTCTATAACAAGAGAGTGATGTTGGAAATACATTGTTATTTGTGTATAAGACAGCAGGATCTCTGTTTAAATCTCAGGGACCTGGGTTCCCAATCTAGGGCGATCCTGCATAACAGCAGAGTGATTTTGAAAAGCCATTGTTATTTGTGCATTAAGACAGGGGGATCTCAGTGTACATCTCTGGGATTTGGGTTCCCAATCTAGGGCGATCCTCCATAACAATAGAGTGATGGTGGAAATACATTGTTATTTGTGCATTAAGACAGCAAGATCTCAAATTAAATCTCTGGGATTTGAGTTTAAGTCTAGGGCGATCATCCATAACAATTGAGTGATGGTGGAAAAACATTGTTATTTGTGTATTAAGACAGCAGGATCTCAGTTTAAATCTCTGGGATTTGGGTTCACAATCTATGGCGATCCTCCATAACAATAGAGTGATGGTGGAAATACATTGTTATTTCTGTATTATTTCAGCAGGATCTCAGAGTACATCTCGGGGATGTGGCTTCGCAATATAGAGCGATACTCCATAACAGTAGAGTGATGGTGGAAATACGTTGTTATTTCTGTATTATTTCAACAGGATTCCAGTGCACATCTCGTGGATGAGGTTTCAAACCTGGAGCGATCCTCCCTAACAATAGAGAGATGGTGGGGCTTCATTGTTATTTCTGTATTAAGACAGCAGCTTTTCAGTGTAGATCTCGGGATTTGAGTTCCCAATCTAGAGCGATGCTCCTAACAATAGAGTGATGTTGGAATGATTTTGTTATTTGTGTATTAAGACAGCATTATCTCAGTGCACATCTCTGGGATTTGAAAGCCCAATCTTGAACGATCCTCCTTAACAACAGAATGATCATGAAAATACATTGTTATTTGTGCATTATGATAGCAGGATCTCAGTGTACATCTCTGGGATTTGTTTTCCCAATATATGCGATCCACCTTAACAACAGAGTGATGATGAAAATACATTGTTATTTGTGTGTTAAGACAGTAGGATCTCAGTGTACATCTCTGAGATTTGGGATCCCATTCTAGAGCGATCCTCCCTAACATTAGAGTGATGGTGGAAATACATTGTTGTTTGTGTATTAAGAAAGCAGAATCTCAGTTTAATTCTCTGGAACCTGGGTTCCCAATCTAGGGCGATCCTGCATAACAGTAGAGTGATGGTGGAAATACATTGTTATTTGAGTATTAAGACAGCAGGATCTCAAGATAAATCTCTGGAATTCGGGTTCCCAATCTAGGGCAATCCTCCATAACAATAGTGATGGTGGAAATACATTGTTGTTTGTGTATTAAGACAGCAGGATCTCAGTGTACATCTCTGGGATTTGGGTTCCCAATCTACGGCAATCCTCCATAACAATACAGTGATGCTGGAAATACATTGTTATTTGTGCTTTAAGACAGCAGGATCTCCATTTACATATCCGGGATTTGGGTTCCCATCCAGGGCGATCCTCCATAACAAAAGAGTGATGGTGGAAATACATTGTTATTTGTGTATTATGACAGCAGGATCTCAAATTAAATCTCTGGGTTTTGAGTTCAAATCTAGGGCGATCATTCATAACAATTGAATGATGGTGGAAATACATTGTTATTTGTGTATTAAGACAGCAGGATCTCAGTTTAAATCTCTGGGATTTGGGTTCCCAATCTAGTGCGATACGCCCTAACAGTAGAGTGATTGTCGAAATCCGTTGTTATTTCTGTATTATTTCAGCAGGATCTGAGTGTGCACCTCGGGGATGTGGATTCCCAATCTAGGGCGATACTCCATAACAGTAGAGTGATGGTGAAAATACATTGTTATTTGTGTATTAGTTCAGCAGGATCTCAGTGCACATCTCTGGAATTTGAGTTCAAATCTAGAGCGATCCTCCCTAACAATAGAGTGATGGTGGGGCTTCATTTCTATTTCTGTATTAAGACAGCAGCTTCTCAGTGTAGATCTCGGAATTTGAGTTCCCAACCTAGGGCGATGCTCCATAACAATAGAGTGATGTTGGAAAGATTTTGTTATTGGTGTATTAAGACAGCATTATCTCAGTGCACATCTCTGGGATTTGATAGCACAATCTTGAGTGACCCTCCTTAACAACAGAATGATCGTGAAAACACATTGTTATTTGTGCATTAAGACATCTGGATCTCAGTTTAAATCTGGGGATTTGGTTTCCAATCTATGGCGAACCTCCATAACAACAGAATGATGGTGGAAATTCATGGTTATTTGTGCATTAAGACAGCAGGATCTCAGTGTAAAAATCTGGGATTTGTGTTCCCAATCTAGGGCGATCCTCCATAACAATAGCGTGATGGTGGAAATACATTTTTATTTGTGTATTAAGACAGCAGGATCTCAGTTCAAATCTCTGGGAGTTGGGTTCCCAATCTACGGCGATCCTCCATAACAACAGAATGATGGTGGAAATACATTGTTGTTTTTCCATTAAGTAAACAGGATCTCAGTGTAGACCTTCGGGATTTGAAAACCCAATCTAGTGAGCTCGTCATTAACAAAAGAGTGATGATGAAAATACATTGTTATTTGTGTATTAAGACAGCAGGATCCCTGTTTAAATCTCTGAGAATTGAGGTCCCAATCTAGGGCGATGCTCCATAACAATAGAGTGATGGTGGATATACATTGTTATTTGTGCATTATGACAGCAGACTCACAGTTTAAATCTCTCGGATTTGGGTTCCCAATCTAGGGCGATCCTCCATAACAATAGAGTGATGGTGGAAATACATTGTTATTTGTGTATTAAGACAGCAGGATCTCAATGTAGACATCCGGGATTTGAGTTCCCAATCTAGGGCAATCCTCCATAACTATAGCGTGATGGTGAGAATACATTTTTATTTGTGTATTAAGACAGCAGGATCTCAGTTCAAATCTCTGGGAGTTGGGTTCCCAATCTATGGCGATCCTCCATATCAACAGAATGATGGTGGAAATACATTGATATTTGTCCATTAAGACAACAGGATCTCAGTGTAGAACTCCGGGATTTGAAAACCTAATCTAGTGCGCTCGTCCTTAACAAAAGAGTGATGATGAAAATACATTGTTGTTTGTGTATTAAGACAGCAGGATCCCTGTTTAAATCTCTGAGAATTGAGGTCCCAATCTAGGGCGATACTCCATAACAATAGAGTGATGGTGGATACACATTGTTATTTGTGCATTATGACAGCAGACTCACAGTTTAAATCTCTGGGATTTGGGTTCCCAATCTCTGGCAATCCTCCATAACAATAGCATGATGGTGGAAATATATTGTTATTTTTGTATTAAGACAGCAGGATCTCAGATTAAATCTCTGGGATTTGGGTACCCAATCTAGGACGATCCTCCATAACAATAGAGTGATGGTGGAAATACATTGTTATTTGTGTATTAAGACAGCAGGATCTCAGTGTACATCTCTGGGATTTGGGCTCCCAATCTCTGGCAATCCTCCATAACAATAGCGTGATGGTGGAAATATATTGTTACTTCTGTATTAAGACAGCAGGATGTCAGTTTAAATCTCTGGGATTTGGGTTCCCAATCTAGGGCAAAACTCCATAACAGTAGCGTGATGGTGAAAATACATTGTTATTTCTGTAAAATTTCAGCAGGATCTCAGTGTTATCTCTGGGATTTGAGTTCAAATCTAGAGCGATCCTCACTAACAATAAAGTGATGGTGGGGCTTCATTGTTATTTCTGTATTAAGACAGCAGCTTCTCAGTGTAGATCTCGGGATTTGAGTTCCCAACCTAGGGCGATGCTCCATAACAATAGTGTGATGTTGGAAAGATTTTGTTATTTGTGTATGAAGACAGCATTATCTCAGTGCACATCTCTGGGATTTGATAGCCCAATCTTGAGTGACCCTCCTTAACAACAGAATGATCGTGAAAAAACATTGTTATTTGTGCATTAAGGTAGCAGGATCTCAGTGTACATCTCTGGGATTTGAAAGCCCAATCTTGAGTGATCCTCCTTAACAAAAGAATGATCGTGAAAACACATTGTTATTTGTGCATTAAGATAGCAGGATCTCAGTGTACATCTCTGGGATTTGTGATCCCAATCTAGGGCGATCCACCTGAACAAAAGAGTGATCTGGAAATTCATTGTCATTTGTGCATTAAGACAGCAGGATTTCAGTTTACTCCCCTGGGAATTGGGTTCCCAAACTAGGGCTATACTCCATAACAGTAGAGTGATGGTGGAAATACATTGTCATTCGTGTATTATTTCAGTAGGATCACAGTGTACATCTCCGGGATTTGAGTTCAAATCTAGAGTGGTCCTCCCTAACAATAGAGTGATGGTGGGGCTTCATTGTTATTTGTGCATTAAGACAGCAGGATCTCAGTGTAGATATCGGGATTTGAAAGCACAATCTAGGGCGATCCTCCAAAATCGTACAGTGATGGTTAAAATACATTGTTATTTGTGCATTAAGACAACAGGTTCTCAGTTTAAATCTCTGAGAATTGGGTTCCCAATCTAGGGCGATCCTCCATAACAATGGAGTGATGGTGGAAATACATTGTTATCTGTGTATTAAGACAGCAGGATCTCAGTTTAAATCTCTGGGATTTGGTTCCCAATCTAGGGCGATACTCCATAACAACAGAGTGATAGTGAAAATACATTGTTATTTGTGTTTTAAGACAGCAGGTTCTCAATTTAAATCTCTGGGATTTTGGTTCCCATTCTTGAGCGATCCTCCATAACAGTAGAGTGATGGTGAAAATACATTGTTGTTTGTGTATTAAGACAGCAGGATCTCAGTTTAAATCTGTGGGATTTGGGTTCCCAATCTCAGGCGATCCTCCATATCAGTTGAGTGATGGTGGAAATACATTTATATTCTGCATTAATACAGCAGGTTCTCAGTGTTGACCTCCGGGATTTGAAAACCCAATCTAGTGAGCTCGTCCATAACAAAAGAGTGATGATGAAAATACATTGTCACTTGTGTATTAAGACAGCAGGATCTCAATGTAGACCTCCGGGATTTGAGTTCCCAATCTAGGGCAATCCTCCATAACAATAGCGTGATGGTGGAAATACATTTTTATTTGTGTATCAAGACAGCAGGATCTCAGTTCAAATCTCTGGAAGTTGGGTTCTCAATCTACGGCGATCCTCCATAACAACAGAATGATGGTGGAAATACATTGTTATTTGTCCGTTAAGACAACAGGATCTCAGTGTAGACCTCCGGGATTTGAAAACCCAATCTAATGCGCTCGTCCTTAACAAAAGAGTGATGATGAAAATACATTGTTATTTGTGTATTAATACAGCCGGATCCCTGTTTAAATCTCTGAGAATTGAGGTCCCAATCTAGGGCGATGCTCCATAACAATAGAGTGATGGTGGATATACATTGTTATTTGTGCATTATGACAGCAGACTCACAGTTTAAATCTCATGGATTTGGGTTCCCAATCTAGGGCGATCCTCCATAACAATAGAGTGATGGTGCAACTACATTGGTATTTGTGTATTAAGACAGCTGGATCTCAGTTTAAATCTCTGGGATTTGTGTTCCCAATCTCTGGCAATCCTCCATAACAATAGCGTGATGGTGGAAATATATTGTTATTTGTGTATTAACACAGCAGGATCCCAGTTTAAATCTCTGGGATTTGGGTTCCCAAACTAGGGCGAAACTCTATAACAGTAGAGTGATTGCAGAAATACGTTGTTATTTCTGTATAATTTCAGCAGGATCTCAGTGTTATCTCTGGGATTTGAGTTCAAATCTAGAGCGATCCTCACTAACAATAAAGTGATGGTGGGGCTTCATTCTTATTTCTGTATTAAGACAGCAGCTTCTCAGTGTAGATCTCGGGATTTGAGTTCCCAACCGAGGGCGATGCTCCATAACAATAGTGTGATGTTGGAAAGATTTTGTTATTGGTGTATTAAGACAGCATTATCTCAGTGGACATCTCTGGGATTTGATAGCCCAATCTTGAGTGACCCTCCTTAACAACAGAATGATCGTGAAAACACATTGTTATTTGTGCATTAAGTTAGCAGGATCTCAGTGTACATCGCTGGGATTTGAAAGCCCAATCTTGAGTGATCCTCCTTAACAAAAGAATGATCATGAAAACACATTGTTATTTGTGCATTTAGACAGCTGGATCTCAGTTTAAATCTCGGGATTTGGTTCCCAATCTACGGCGAACCTCCATAACAACAGAATGATGGTGGAAATACATTATTATTTGTGCATTAAGACAGCAGATTCACAGTTCAAATCTCTGGGATTTGGGTTCCACATCTAGGGCGATCCTCCAAAACAATAGAGTGATAGTTGAAATACATTGTTATTTGTGTATTAAGACAGCAGGATCTCAGTGTACAAATCTGGGATTTGGGTACCCAATCTAGGGCGATCGTTCATAACAATAGAATGATGGTGAAAATACATGGTTATTTGTGTATTAAGACAGTAGGATCTCAATGTAGACCTCCGGGATTTGAATTCCCAATCTTGGTCAATCCTCCATAACAATAGCGTGATGGTGGAAATACATTTTTATTTGTGTATTAAGACAGCAGGGTCTCAGTTCAAATCTCTGGGAGTTGGGTTCCCAATCTACGGCGATCCTCCATAACAGCAGCATGATGGTGGAAATACATTGTTATTTGTTCATTAAGAAAACAGGATCTCAGTGTAGACCTCCGGGATTTGAAAACCCAATCTCTTGAGCTCGTCCTTAACAAAAGAGTGATGGTGAAAATACATTGTTATTTGTGTATTAAGACAACAGGATCCCTGTTTAAATCTATGAGAATTGAGGTCCCAATCTAGGGCGATGCTCCATAACAATAGAGTGATGGTGGATATACAATATTATTTGTGCATTATGACAGCAGACTCACAGTTTAAATCTCTCGGATTTGGGTTCCCAATCTAGGGCGATCCTCCATAACAAAAGAATGATGGTGGAAATACATTGTTATTTGTGTATTAAGACAGCAGGATCTCAATGTAGACCTCCGGGATTTGAGTTCCCAATCTAGGGCAATCCTCCATAACAATAGCGTGATGGTGGAAAAACATTTTTATTTGTGTATTAAGACAGCAGGATCTCAGTTCAAATCTCTGGGAGTTGGGTTCCCAATCTATGGCGATCCTCCATAACAACAGAATGATGGTGGAAATACATTGTTATTTGTCCATTAAGACAACAGGATCTCAGTGTAGTCCTCCGGGATTTGAAAACCCAATCTAGTGCGCTCGTCCTTAACAAAAGAGTGACGATGAAAATACATTGTTATTTGTGTATTAAGACAGCAGACTCACAGTTTAAATCTCTTGGATTTGGGTTCCCAATCTAGGGCGATCCTCCATAACAATAGAGTGATTGTGGAAATACATTGTTATTTTTGTATTAAGACTGCAGGATCTCGGTTTAAATCTCTGGGATTTGGGTTCCCAATCTCTGGCAATCCTCCATAACAATAGCGTGATGGTGGAAATATATTGTTATTATTGTATTAAGACAGCAGGATCTCAGTTTAAATCTCTGGGATTTGGGTTAGCAATCTAGGGCGAAACTCCATAACAGTAGAGTGATTGTAGAAAAACGTTATTTCTGTATTATTTCAGCAGGATCTCAGTGTGCACTTCGGGGGATATGGATTCCCAATCTAGGGCGATACTCCATAACAGTAGAGTGATGGTGAAAATACATTGTTAATAGTGTATTAGTACAGCAGAATCTCAGTGTTATCTCTGGGATTTGAGTTCAAATCTAGAGCGATCCTCCCCAACAATAGAGTGATGGTGGGGCTTCATTGTTATTTCTGTATTAAGACAGCAGCTTCTCAGTGTAGATCTCGGGATTTGAGTTCCCAACCTAGGGCGATCCTCCATAACAATAGAGTGATGGTGGAAGTACATTGTTATTTGTGTATTAAGACAGCAGGATCTCAATGTAGACCTCTGGGATTTGAGTTCCCAATCTAGGGCAATCCTCCATAACAATAGCGTGATGGTGGAAAAACATTTTTATTTGTGTATTAAGACAGCAGGATCTCAGTTCAAATCTCTGGGAGTTGGGTTCTCAATCTACGGCGATTCTCCATAACAACAGAATGATGGTGGAAATACATTGTTATTTGTGTATTAAGACAGCAGCTTCTCAGTGTAGATCTCGGGATTTGAGTTCCCAACCTAGGCCGATGCTCCATAACAATAGAGTGATGTTGGAAAGATTTTGTTATTTGTGTATTAAGACAGCATTATCTCAGTGCACATCTCTGGGATTTGATAGCCCAATCTTGAGTGACCCTCCTTAACAAAAGAATGATCGTGAAAACACATTGTTATTTGTGCATTAAGGTAGCAGGATCTCAGTGTACATCTCTGGGATTTGAAAGCCCAATCTTGAGTGACCCTCCTTAACAAAAGAATGATCGTGAAAACACATTGTTATTTGTGCATTAAGGTAGCAGGATCTCAGTGTACATCTCTGGGATTTGAAAGCCCAATCTTGAGTGATCCTCCTTAACAAAAGAATGATCGTGAAAACACATTGTTATTTGTGCATTAAGATAGCAGGATCTCAGTGTACATCTCTGGGATTTGTGATCCCAATCTAGGGTGATCCACCTTAACAAAAGAGTGATGTTGGAAATTCATTGTCAGTTGTGTATTAAGACAGCAGGATCTCAGTTTACTTCTCTGGGAATTGGGTTCCCAAACTAGGGCGATACTCCATAATAGTAGAGTGATGGTGGAAATACATTGTTATTCGTGTATTATTTCAGCAGGATCTCAGTGTACATCTCCGGGATTTGAGTTCAAATGTAGAGTGGTCCACCCTAACAATAGAGTGATGGTAGGGCTTCATTGTTATTTGTGCATTAAGACAGCAGGATCTCAGTGTAGATATAGGGATTTGAAAGCCCAATCTAGGGCGATCCTCCAAAACCGTACAGTAATGGTCAAATACATTGTAATTTGTGCACTAAGACAACAGGTTCTCAGATTAAAACTCTGAGAATTGGGGTCCCAATCTAGGGCGAAGCTCCATAACAATAGAGTGATGGTGAAAATACATTGTTATTTGTGCATTAGGACAGCAGACTCACAGTTTAAATCTCTGGGATTTGGTTCCCAATCTAGGGCGATACTCCATAACAATAGAGTGATAGTGGAAATACATTGTTATTTGTGTTTTAAAACAGCAGGATCTCAATTTAAATTTTCCGTATTTGGGTTTCCATTCTTGGGCGATCCTCCATAACAATAGAGTGATGGTAAAAATACATTGTTGTTTGTGTATTAAGACAGCAGGATCTCAGTTTAAATCTGTGGGAATTGGGTTCCCAATCTCAGGCGATCCTCCATATCAGTTGAGTGATGGTGGAAAAGCATTTTTATTCTGCATTAATACAGCAGGTTCTGAGTGTAGAGCTCCGGGATTTGAGTTCCCAAACTAGTGCGATCCTCCTTACCAACAGAGTGATGATGAAAATACATTGTTATTTGTGGATTAAGACAGCAGGGTCTCTGTATAAATCTCTGGGAATTGGGGTCCCAATCTAGGGCGATACTCCATAACAATTCAGTGATGGTGGAAATACATTTCTTTTTGTTCATTTAGACAGCAGGATCTCCGTGTAAAAATCGGGATTTGGGTTCCCAATCCAGGGCGATCCTCCATAACAAAAGAGTGATGGTGGAAATAGATTGTTATTTGTGTATTATGACAGCAGGATCTCAAATTAAATCTCTGCGATTTGGTTCCCAATCTCAGGCAATCCTCCATATCAGTTGAGTGATGGTGGAAATACATTTTTATTCTGCATTATTACAGCAGGTTCTCAGTGTACATCTCCGATTTTCAGTTCCCAATCTAGACCGGTCCTCCTTACCAACAGAGTGATGATGAAAATACATTGTTATTTGTGGATTAAGACAGCAGGGTCTCTGTTTAAATCTCTGGGAATTGCGGTCCAAATCTATGGCGATGCTCCATAACAATAGAGTGGTGGTGGAAATACGTTGTTAGTTATGTATTAAGACAGCAGTATAACAGTTTAAATCTCTGGGACTTGAGTTCCCAATCTAGGGCGATCCTCCATAACAATAGACTGATGGTGCAAATTCTTTGTTATTTGTGTATTAAGACAGCAGGACCAAGTGTACATCTCCGGGATTTGAAAGCCCAATCGAAGGCAATCCTCGTTAACGGCAAATTTATGTTGAAAATACATTGTTATTTGTGCATTAAGACAGCTGGATCTCAATTTAAATCATGGGATTTGGTTCCCAATCTATGGCGAACCTCCATAACAACAGAATGATAGTGGAAATACATTGTTATTTGTGCATTAAGTCAGCAGGTTCACAGTTAAAATCTCTGGGTTTTGGGTTCCCCATCTAGGGCGATCCTCCATAACAATAGAGTAATAGTGGAAATACATTGTTATTTGTGTATTAAGACAGCAGGATCTCAGTGTATGAATCTGGGATTTGGGTTCCCACTCTAGGGCGATCCTCCATAACAATAGAATGATGGTGGAAATACATTGTTATTTGTGCATTAAGACAGTAGGATATCAGTTTAAGTCTCTGGATTTGTGTTCCCAATCTAGGGCGATCCTCCATAACAACAGAATGATGGTGAAAATACTTGTTACTTGTGTATTAAGACAGCAGGATCTCAATGTAGACCTCCGGGATTTGAGTTCCCAATCTAGGGCAATCCTCCATAACAATAGCTTGATGGTGGAAATACATTTTTATTTGTGTATTAAGACAGCAGGATCTCAGTTCAAATCTCTGGGATTTGGGTTCCCAATCTAGGGCGATCCTACATAACAGTAGTGTGATGGTGGAAGTACATTGTTGTTTGAGTATTAAGATAGCAGCATCTGAGTTTAGATCTCTGGGATTTGGGTTCCCAATCTAGGGTGATCCTGCATAACAGTAAAGTGATGGTGGATATACATTGTTATTTGTGTATTAAGACAGCACGATCTCAGTTTAAATCTCTGGGAATTGGGGTCCCAATCTAGGGCGATGCTCCATAACAATAGAGTAATGGTGGAAATACATTGTTATTTCTGTATTAAGACAGCAGGATAACAGTTAAAATCTTTGGGTATTGAGTTCCCAATCTAGGTCGACCCCAATCTAGGGCGATCCAGCTTAATAACAGAGTGATGTAGAAAGAAGGATCTCAGTGTAATTCGCAGGGGTTTGGTTCCCAATCTATGGCGATCCTCCATAACAACAGAATGATGGTGGAAATACATTGTTATTTGTGCATTAAGACAGCAGGTTCACAGTTTAAATATATGGGATTTGGAATCACAATCTAGGGCGATCGTCCATAACAATAGAGTGATGTTGGCAATATATTGTTATTTGTGTATTAAGACAGCAGGATCCCTGTTTAAATCTCCGGGATTTGGGTTCCCAATCTAGGGCGATCCTCCATGACAAAAAAATGATGGTGGAAATACATTGTTGTTTCTGTATTAAGACAGCAGGAACTCAGTTTTAATCTCTGGGATTTGGGTTCCCAATCTAGGGCGATCCTCCATAATAATAGTGATGGTGGAAATACATTGTTATTTCTATATTAAGACAGCAGGATCTCAGTTTAAATCTCTGGGATTTGGGTTCCCAATCTAGGGCGATCCTCCATAATAATAGTGATGGTGGACATACATTGTTATTTGTGTATTAAGGCTGCAGGATCTCAGTTTAAATCTCTGGGATTTGCGTTCCTAATCTACGTCGATCCTCCTTAACGACAGAATGATGGTGAAAATTCATTGTTATTTGTGCAATAAGACAGCAAGATCTCAGTGTACAACTCCCGGATTTGATAGCCCAAACTAGGGCGGTCCTCCTTAACAACAGAGTGATCGTGGAAATACATTGTTATTTGTGTATTAAGAGAGCAGGATCTCTAATTATATCTCTGGGATTCGAGTTCAAATCAAGGGCGATGATCCATTACAATAGAGTGATGGTGGAAAATCATTGTTATTTGTTTATTAATACAGCAGGATCTCAGTTTATATCTTTGGGATTTGTGATCCCAATCTACGGCGATCCTCCATAACAATTGAGTGATCGTGGAAATACATTGCTTTTTGTGTATTAAGACAGCAGGATCTCAGTTTAAAACTCTGGGATTTGGGTTCACAATCTAGGGCGATCGTCCATAACAGTAGAGTGATGGTGGAAATTCATTGTTATTTGTTTATTTAGACAGCAGGATCTCAGTTTAAATCTCTGGGATTTGAGTTCCCAATCTAGGGCGATCCTCTATAAGAGTGGAGTGATGGAGAAAATACATGTTTATTTGTGTATTAAGACAGCCGGGTCTCAGTTTAAATCTTTGGGATTTGAGTTCCTAATCTAGTGCGATACTCCATAACAGTAGAGTAATGGTGGAACTACATTGTTATATGTGTATTATTTCAGCAGAATCTCAGTGTACATCTCCGGGATTTGAGCTCAAATCTATAATGTCCTCCCTAACAATAGAGTGATGGTGGGGCTTCATTGTTATTTCTGTATTAAGACAGCAGGATCTCAGTTTAAATCTCTGGGAATTGAGATCCCAATCTAGGACGATCCTCCTTAACAACAGAATGATGGTGGACATACATTGTTATTTGTGTATTAAGGCTGCAGGATCTCAGTTTAAATCTCTGGGATTTGCGTTCCTAATCTAGTGCGATACTCCATAACAGTAGAGTGATGGTGGAACTACATTGTTATATGTGTATTATTTCAGCAGAATCTCAGTGTACATCTCCGGGATTTGAGCTCAAATCTATAATGTCCTCCCTAACAATGGAGTGATGGTGGGGCTTCATTGTTATTTCTGTATTAAGACAGCAGGATCTCAGTTTAAATCTCTGGGAATTGAGATCCCAATCTAGGACGATCCTCCTTAACAACAGAATGATGGTGAAAATACATTGTTATTTGTGTATTAAGACAGCAGGGTCTCAGATTAAAACTCTGGGATTTGGGGTCCCAATCTAGGGCGATCCTCCATAACAATAGAGTGATGGTGGAAATACATTGTTATTTCTGCATTAAGACAGCTGGATCTCCGTGTACATATCCGGGATTTGAGTTCAAATCGAAGGCGATCCTCCTAAACAACAGAATGATGGTGAAAATACATTGTTATATGTGTATTAAGACAACAGGATCTCAGTTTAAATCTCTGGGATTTGGGTGCCCAATCTACAGCGATCCTCCATAACAATAGTGTGATGGTGGAAATACATTGTTATTTGTGTATTAACACAGCAGGATCTCAGTTCAAATCTCTGTGATTTGGATTCCCAATCTACAGCGATCATCCATAACAGTAGAGCGATGGTGGAAATACATTGTTTTTTGTGCATTAAGACAGCAGGTTCACAGTGTAGACCTCCGGGATTTGGGTTCCCAACCTAGGGCGATCCTCCTAACAGTAGAGTGATGGTGTAAATACATTGTTGTTTGTGTATTAAGGCAGCAGGATCTCAGTTTACATCTCTGGGATTTGGGTTCCCAATCTAGGGCGATCCTGCATAACAGTAGAGTGATGGTGGAAATACATTGTTGTTTGTGTATTAAGACAACAGGATCTCACGTTAAATCTCTGGGATTTGTGTTCCCAATCTACATCGATCCTCCATAACAGTAGAGTGATGGTGGAAAAACATTTTTGTTCTGCATTAATACAGCAGGATCTCAGAGAAGAACTCTGGGATTTGAGTTCCCAATCTATGGCGATCCTCCATAACAATAGAGCAATGGTGAAAATACATTGTTTTTTGTGCATTAAGACAGCAGGGTCTCAGTTTAAACCTCTGGGAATTGGGGTCCCTATCGAGGGCGATGCTCCATAACAATAGAGTAATTGTGGAAATACATTGTTATTTTTGTATGAAGACAGCAGGATCTCATTGCAAGTCTCTGGGATTTGGGTTTCCAATCTACGGCGATTCTCCCTACCAACAGAATGATGGTGGAAAGACATGTTATTTGTGTATTAAGACAGCAGGATCTCATTTTATGTCTCTGGGATTTGGGTTTCCAATCTAGGGCGATCCACCATAACGACAGAATGATGGTGGAAATACATAGTTATTTGTGAATTAAGACAGCAGGATCTCAGTTTAAATCTCTTGGATTTGGGTTCCCAATCTAGGGCGATCTACCATAACATCAGAACATAAGAACATAAGAAATAGGAGCAGGAGTAGGCCAATCGGCCCCTCGAGCCAGCTCCGCCATTCAATAAGATCATGGCTGATCTGATCCTAACCGCCAATCCACTATCACAGAACCATCTCCTGAATCTAACAGAATTAGACACATGAAATAGAAGCAGGATCATGCTACACGGCCCCTGGGCCCGCTCCGCTACCCACAGGGCCATGACCGATCCGAACCTAGACTCATGTCCACATTCCTGCCCGCTCCCCGTAACTCTTAATTCCCTTTACTTCTAGGAAACTGTCTATTTCTGTTTTAAATTTATGTAATGATGTAGCTTCTACAGCTTTTTGGGGCAGCATATTCCATGGACCTACCACCCTCTGAGTGAAGTAGTTCCTCCTCATCTCAGTTTTGAAAGAGCAGCCCCTTATTCTAAGACTATGCCCCCTAGTTCTAGTTTCACCCATCATCGGGAACATCTTCCCCGCATCCACCCGATCCAAACCCTTCACAATCTTATATGTTTCTTTAAGATCGCCTCTCATTCCCCACCAATGTATTTCCACCATCACTCAACTGAACTCCAATGAGTAGAGTCCCAATCTACTCAACCTCTCCTCATATGTCCATTCCCTCATCCCCGGGATTAACCGAGTGAACCTTCTTTGTACTGACTCGAGAGCAAGTATGTCCTTTCTTAAGTATGGACACCAAAACTGTACGCAGTATTCCAGGTGCGGTCTCACCAATACCTTGTACAACTGAAGCAATACCTCCCTATTTTTATATTCTATCCCCCTAGCAATGAAAGCCAACATTCCATTGGCCTTCTTAATCACTTGCTGCACCTGCATACTAACCTTTTGAGTTTCGTGCACCAGGACCCCCAGATCCCTTTGTACTTCTGTACTTTCCAGTTTCTTGCCATTAAGATAATAGCTTGCTCTACGATTTTTCCTGCCAAAGTGCATAACCTCACACTTTCCAGTGTTGTATTCCATCTGCCAAATCTCTGCCCACTTACTTAGCCTGTCGATGTCCCCTTGCAGGTTTTTTATGTCCTCCTCACTCACTACTTTCCCTCCCATCTTAGTATCATCTGTTGGACAAGTGCAAGGGCTGTGGCTCCTCCAACACTACCTCCTTGATCCCCGTACCTGCCTCAATTCTAGTCACACCATCCTGACCCTGGCCACGGACTACATCTGAATTAATTAATCTAATTGGTGTGAATACCTCGTGATACACAGAGTCCAGGTAACTCTCCCCCTCCCTGATGTGTCTCAGTGTTTGAAGCTTGGACTCCAGCTCTTCAACACGGAGCCGGATTTCCTCGAGCAGCCAACACTTACTGCAAATGTGATCACCGTGAGCATCAATGGTGTTCACCAGCTCCCACATATTGCAGCAGCAACACATCACCTGATCACCCATTCTATGTAATTAATTAAATTTATTAATATTATTCTTAAATACCCTCTGCCCCGATTCTAGATGGTGAATATCACACCTTAGAATCTATAAACCAAAGAGATTTAAGCTTAAAAAGGGAGAAATACTTACCAACCATTCACTTACCCGCTTTCTGGTGACGTCACACTTGGATTACTTTTTACCTCTCCTTCCCTCCGAGTTCCCAGACTGGAGACTGGTATGCCTTAACTGGTCTCTGGGGCCTTTTATAGCCCCGCTCTGCCGCTCGAGATTCCCGCCGACGCTGTGAGGCCTTACCTGGTCTCTGGGGACTTTTATAGCCCCACTCTGCCGCTCGAGATTCCCGCTGATGCTGTGAGGCCTCACCTGGTCTCTGGGGACTTTTATAGCCCCGCTCTGCCGCTCGAGATTCCAGCCGACGCTGTGAGGCCTTACCTGGTCTCTGGGGACTTTTATAGCCCCGCTCTGCCGCTCGAGATTCCCGCCGACGCTGTGAGGCCTTACCTGGTCTCTGGGGACTTTTATAGCCCCGCTCTGCCGCTCGAGATTCCCGCCCACGCTATGAGGCCTTACCTGGTCTCTGGGACTTTTATAGCCCCGCTCTGCCGCTCGAGATTCCCGCCGACGCACTGAGGCCTTACCTGGTCTCTGGGACTTTTATAGCCCCGCTCTGCCGCTCGAGATTCCCGCCGACGCACTGAGGCCTTACCTGGTCTCTGGGGACTTTAAAAGCCCCGCTCTGCAGCTCGAGATCCCCGCCGACGCACAACAGAGTGATGATGGAGATACATTGTAATTTGTGTATTAAGAAAGCAGGATCTCAGTGTACATCTCCGGTATTTGAAAGCCCAATCTCGGGCGAGCCTGCATAACAATAGAGTGCTGGTGGAAATACATTGTTATTTGCGCATTATGACAGCAGGATCTCAGTTTAAATCTCTGGGATTTGAGTTCCCAATCTAGGGCGATCATCCATAACAATAGAGTGATGGTGGAAATACATTGTTATTTGTGTATTAAGGCAGCAGATTCTCAGTGTACATCTCCGGGATTTTGGGACCCAATCTAGGGCGATCCTCCATAACAGTGGAGTGATGGTGGAAATTCATTGTTATTTGTGCATTAAGACAGCAGGGTCTCAGTTTAAATCTCCAGGATCTGAGGTCCCAATCTCGGGCGATTCACCATAACAGTAGTGTGATGGTGGAAATACATTGTTATTTGTGTAATAATTAAGCAGGATCTCAGTTTAAATCTCTGTGCTTTGAGTTCACAATCTCGGGCGATCCTCCATAACAACAGAGTGATGGTGAAAATACATTTTTATTTGTGTATGAAATCAGCAGGATCTCAGTTTAAATCTCCGGGATTTGAGTTCCCAGTCAAGGGCGATCCTCCATAACAACAGAGTGATGGTGAAAATATATTATAATTTGTTTATTAAGATAGCAGGATCTCAGTGTAGATCTCTGGGATTTGATTTCCCAATCTAGGACGATCCTCCATAACAACAGAGTGATGGTGAAAATATATTATAATTTGTTTATTAAGATAGCAGGATCTCAGTGTAGATCTCTGGGATTTGATTTCCCAATCTAGGACGATCCTCTCTAACAACAGAGTGATGGTGGGATTACACTGTAATCTGTATACACAGAGAGAAGACTCTCAGCCTGGACCTCTGGGATTTGAACTTCCAATCTCGGCAGACCGTCCAGTACACTGCTGACGGTGAGCGGCATTATCAGAGCTGCTATTCATTGGATGAGATGTTATGATCTCAGCCTCGATCCCCTATTACTTTGAGTCAGGGGCCCCTTAAAAATTCTCAGGCTCTATTTAAAGATCAGTTGGCGCTCCTGAGGTTTTGACAAAAATCTCTATCTCAATTCATATGAAACCAACCCTTTGATGTCTCTGACATACAATCCGGATATACGGCGTCTGATTCCGTGTATTCCCATTAAAGGTGTGAGGCGTCATACTGCACGGGCTTTGGAAAGTAGTTTATTACTCACTAATGTGCAGCTATAATATTGACCTGGTTTAATCATCAATTAACTAATTGATTTCTAAAATGATTACCATTTTTACTAGCTCCATTTCCGCCCAGAGGATATATTCAATTAACTAAATACCTACAGAGCGGGCTGATTTCAAAAACTTATAATAATGGGAACTGGATGTAATAATAAAGGAAATATTATTGCATTTAATGGTTATTATTTATTGAAGACACGTAACATGCCAATCAGCTGTTGGTAAAAGTTAATGAACATCAAATAGTTAGTTAGTTAGTTAGTTAGTTAGTAAGCTGCATCGACCCTACTATCCGGCCTATTTCCCGAAATCCTTGCTGTTCTTTTGTGGTCATTCCTTCTTTCGGTTGAAGTTCTCTGGATCTTGATCCGGCGATTGACTCTGACACTGCTCTTCCAACACGGTTCTCTCAGCCTCCTGCCAGCCAGCGCTGTTCAACACCCCGTGCACTTTCCACCCCTCACTCCGCTCACTGTCACTGGCTCGTCCGGTCTCTTTGTTTCCGGAAGCTCACTCCGCCCGGCAAATGCACGATCATTGTCTGGAAACCTGTTCCTGATGAGGGCTATGTCCGGCTATGGCCAGCGCCCTATCTGTTGGGGTCACCTTCCTCGCAAACAGATCAGTTGGGGCCTAGCTCCGTTTAGGGATCCGCTCCGGACGGAAATCAATGGTGAGCCTCAGTGAGTGCTCAGGCGACGCGTCAGTAGAAGTGTAAAATCGGGTGTTAGAACCGCGACTGCATGGCGGTAAAAGTAAAAACTCACCCAGTTTTTACGTCGTATGCTGAATGTTATTTAAATTCAAATTGAGTCCATAGGTAACGAGTGACAACTTCCGAGTAAAACACTGTTTGAGTCACCTGTTCTTTTCCACCCACAGCTAACCTGGTGACGATTGTGACCCTGTCCCGAGGAAGGTGCGGTCTCTCCAAATGTGTCACTCGGTACCTGGTGTCCATGCCGGTAACGGATCTCCTGGTCATTATCACCGCTGTGATATTAAACCGGATCAGTGTCATTTATTTTCCAGTTCTTTTCCTGTCTATCACTCCAGTCTGTAGCCTAAAAATCGCTCTACTCTATGCAGCCAGGGACAGCTCTGTCTGGCTGACGGTCGTTTTCACCTTCGATCGATTTGTGGCCATTTGTTGCCAGAAGCTGAGAACAAAATATTGCACCGACAAAACGGCTGCCATTGTAATAGGAGCGATCTGTGCCGTGAGCTGTGTAAAAAACATCCCCTGGTACTTTGTATATGAGCCTTTGTATATAATTAACTGTGTCCCGTGGTACTGCAAAATTAAGCAAAGTTTTATTTCTGAACTTGCATGGGCAGCGTTTGACTGGATTGACCGTATTTTAAACCCCTGTGCCCCGTTCCTCCTGATGTTACTGTTCAATGCTCTGACCGTCAGACACATTCTAGCGGCCAATAGAGCACGCAGGAGACTCCGGGCCCACAGCAATGGAGAGACTCAGAGCGACCCAGAGATGGAGAGCCGGAGAAAGTCCATCGTTTTACTCTTCGCCATCTCGGGAAGTTTCATCCTGTTATGGATGACCTATTTTGTAAATTTCCTGTATGTGCGAATGACGAACGTTTATAAGATCTCGGGATTCAATGATCCAAAGTTCATTCTCCAGGAAAGCGGAAAAATGCTCCAGCTCCTGAATTGCTGCACCAACACTTGTATTTATGGAGTGACCCAGACTAAATTCAGAGAGGAGTTCATGAAAATGTTCAAATCTCCAGTGAACCTGACCATTAAAAGAGTTAAATAATGATAACAGTCGAATGAGTTTCTCCATTAGCGCAAGGTTAATTTTCACAGTCCATCCTGGACTGTCTCTCTCTACACCCCGCCACCCTGGAACACACCAACAGACACACATTCACAGGCCATCCTGAACTGTCTCTCACTGCACCCCGCCACACTGGAACACAGCAACAGAAACAGTTTCACAGTCCATCCTGAACTGTCCCTCACTGAACCACACCACCCTGGAACACACCAACAGACACTGTTTCACAGTCCATCCTGAACTGTCCCTCACTGCACCCCGCCACCCTGGAACACACCAACAGACACTGTTTCACAGTCCATCCTGAACTGTCCCTCACGGCACCCTGCCACCCTGGAACACACCAACAGACACTGTTTCACAGTCCATCCTGAACTGTCCCTCATTCCAACCCCGCCACCCAGGAACACACCAACAAACTCTGTTTCGCAGTCCATCCTGAACTGTCCCTCACTGCACCCCGCCACCCTGGAACACACCAACAGACACTTTTTCACGGTCCATCCTGAACTGTCCCTCACTGCACCCCGCCACCCTGGAACACACCAATAGACACTGTTTCACGGTCCATCCTGAACTGTCCTTCACTGCACCTCGTCACCCTGGAACACACCAACAGACACTGTTTCACAGGCCATCCTGAACTTTCCTTCACTGCACCTCGTCACCCTGGAACACACCAGCAGACACTGTTTCACGGTCCATACTGAACTGTCTCTCACTGCACCCGCCACCCTGGAACACACCAACAGACGCTGTTTCACAGCCCGTCCTGGATTGACTCTCACTGCACCCCGACACTCTGGAACACACCAACAGCCACTTCCCCAACACTGGACGGCAGCCCAACTGGAGAAAACTCTGAACGTTAGCGTTTGTTAAATATCTGATCGTGTTAGAATATCTCAAATCCTCCAGTGAAGCTCATCCTGATTTCATCCAATTCCAGCGAGGCCAGAACGTTTGTCGACTAAAATGTGGCAGGTGTTGAGAGTTGTTGGGTTATAATGAGTGGAATTCCTCATTGTCATGAAGGACATCAGGCCTGTTGTTGCGTTCCCTCTGTGGTTATTTTACTCTCCCAATGGGAACACGTGGGGTTAATATTAACTTACAGCGATGGTGTAAAATGGGCAATGTGTAATTAGCCACCCAAGGTACACTACGCTCGATTTTGTATTCCGTTGAATTCTATGAAGGGGAAATCAGGCGGATGTTTACTGGGCCGCCAATTAGATTTCACCCATTTTACACTATCGTACAAAGTTAAAATTACTGCCATATGTTGGCCTCGGAGCCGATCACCGTGCATTGTAAGGTGGCTAGACAGTTTCCTCCAAGTGACCTGGAAACCCCGTCCTCGCTACCCACCCCACCCCCCGGCCTTTGAGGACTGTACTTTATGCCATTCCTCACAGGGAGGATCCTTCCATACACTTGACAAAGGAGCAAATCTGTGTGGATAAGATCACAGAGATCAGCGTGAGAGAGTAAATCTGCATGCGGCTAGTGGGGAATTTGTGGTGGAGTGGAATTTTTCTCATTAATGGTTGGGTCAGTGTTAAATAGTATTTTATCATTAATGGCGGGGTTTGGGTGAGATGCTTAACACTTTGCAATGAAACCTACTGCAGTCAGACATCTCCTGCTAAAGTAGGCAGCTGGGTACTTCCTCCCCTGCGTCTGCCATTATTGTCCCTGAACCTATCATGGGGAGCTATTGTGGATATTAACAACTTTGCATTGTTACCTGGATCTTATCCACCGGATTTGTTCCGAATGTGCAGCCTCCACTCGTTGACGCTTTGTAAGCAGAGATTTCTCACCGCGGCCCTCTCTGTGAATAGAGGAACTAGAATTGCATCGGTCTGCTCAGAGGTTTCAGTTAATAAAGAGAACACTTGAATTATTTTAATGTCCTCTTTAATGTGTTTCAAGGAAGTGCTTCTTGAGATGATTATTAATTGAGAAGCGACGAGGTGTTGACTAAAACATTTGTAGAACTTCTGTGCCAGTGACGTAAACTTCCCATTTCAATTTACCAGTAAGGTCTCCAATAGCAGAGAGGCTGTTTAGGGCTTGCAGTTGCTAGAGATTGTGAGATTCTGAAGATAATTTGACGGGAATGTGGGCAAATTATTGGAAAACATTCTGAAGGACAGTATTAATTGTCTTGTAGAAAGGCAGGGATTAATCCAGGGCAGTCAGCTTAGATTTGTTAAGGGAAGGTCGTGTCTGACGAACTTGATTGAATTTTTTAAGACGGTAACAAGCAGGTTCGATGAGGGTAGTGCGTTTGTTGTTGTCTGCATGGATTTAGCAAGGCTTTTCTCCAGGTCCCATATGGCAGACTGGTCAGAAAAGTGAAGGCCCATGGAATCCAATGGAAAGTGCTAAGTTGGATCCAAAATGGCTCAGTGGCAGGAAGCAAAGGGTAATGGTCGACGGGTGTTTTTGTGACTGGAAGGCTGTATACAGTGGGGTTCCGCAAGGCTCAGAACGAGGTCACTTGCTTTTTGGGGTGTACATCAATAATTTGAAATTCAATGTAAGGGGCATGATTAATAAATTTGCAGATTATACAAAAAATTGATAGTGAGGAGGAAATCTGCAGACTGCAGGAAGATATCAATGGACTGGTAAGAAGGGTAGAAATGTGTCAAATGGAATTCAATCCAGAGAAGTGTGAGATAATGCATTTGGGGAGAGCTAAACAAGAAATGGTGGGACATTGAGAAGTGTAGAGGGACCTTGGAGTGCATGAACAGGTAGGTAGATAAGTTGGTTGAGAAGGCATACAGGGTACTTTCCTTTATTAACTGAGGCATAGAGTATAAAATAGCAAAATACTGCAGATGCTGGATATCTGAAATAACAACAGAAAGTGGTGGAAACAATCAACCAGTCAGGCAGCATCGAGGAGAGGAGAAACAGAATCAACGTTTCAGGTCAAACATTTTGTCATAGAATATAAAAGCCGGGAGGGTATTCTTATTAGGTCACAGCTAGAGTACTGCATGCAGTTCTGGTCATCACATTACAGGAAAGATGTGATTGCGCTAGAAAGGGTACAGAGGAGTTCTACGAGGACATTGCCGGGTTTGGAGAATTTTAGCTGTCAGGAAAGATTGGATAGGCAGGGATTGTTTTATTTGTAACAGTGGAGACTCAGGGGCGACTTGATTGAGGTGTATAGAATCATGAGGGCCCCAGATAGAGTGGATAGGAAGCACCAATTTCCACGAGCAGAGAGGTCAATAAACTGGGACATCGATTTAAAGTAATTGGTCGGAGATTTAGACGGGAGCTGAGGAGAACTTTTTTCACCCAGGGTGTGGTGGGGGTTTGGAACTCATTCCAGAAAGGGTGGTAGAGGCTGAAACCCTCATCACATTTAAAAAGAACTTGGATATGCACTTGAAGTGCTTTAACCAACAAGGCTACAGACCAGGAGCTGGAAAGTGAGATTAGGCTGGATAGCTCTTTTTCGGGCAGCACAGACGCGAATGGCCTCGTTCTGTGCCGTAAGTTTCTATAATTCTGTGGAGAGAGGCTCCCTTTTCGTGTACTGTGGGTGAGCAGTTAATCCAGGGGTAATCCTCAGCCTCTAACACCTGGCAATCTGCTCATTGGAGGCCGAGACCCCCCATTGCACACCCCCCACAAACTCGCTCGGGCTCGCTTGATTTTAGGAGCCGGTATACAAGCAACAAACAGAGCCATTTGGCGTACTGACCTCTACCTAGCGGAAGCTGAACGCCAACTCTCCGACACCTCCTCCTACCTCCACCAGGACCATGACCCCACTACCGAACATCAAACCATCGTTTCCAAGACTGTCACTGACCTCATCTCCTCTGGAGATCTTCCCCCCGCTGCCACCAACCTCATAGTTCCCCAACCCCGCACAGCCCGCTTCTACCTCCTTCCCAAGATCCACAAACAGGACTGCCCTGGTAGACCCATCGTTTCAGCCTGTTCTTGCCCTACGGAACTTATCTCTTCCTATCTTGACTCTATCTTTTCTCCCCTTGTCCAGTCTCTTCCCACCTACATCCGCGAATCTTCGGACGCCCTCCGCCACTTTAACAGTTTCCAGTTTCCTGGCCCCAACCGCTTCCTTTTCACCATGGACGTACAATCCCTCTACACCTCCATCCCCCACCCGGATGGCCTGAGGGCACTCCGCTTCTTCCTTGAACAGAGGCCCGACCAGTCCCCATCCACCACGACCCTCCTCCGTCTGGCTGAACTTGTTCTCACATTGAACAACTTCTCCTTTAACTCCACTCATTTCCTCCAAATCAAAGGCGTTGCCATGGGTACCCGCATGGGTCCTAGCTATGCCTGCCTTTTCGTGGGCTATGTGGAACAATCTTTGTTCCAGTCCTACTCGGGTCCCCTCCCTCACCTCTTTTTCCGATACATTGATGACTGTATCGGTGCCGTTTCCTGCTCTCGCCCCGAACTTGACAATTTCATTCACTTTGCCTCCAATTTCCACCCTTCCCTCACCTTCACATGGTGCATCTCTGACTCTTCCCTTCCCTTCCTCGACTTCTCCGTCTCCATCTCTGGGGATAGGTTATCGACCAATATTTACTACAAGCCCACTGACTCCCACAGCTACCTGGACTACACTTCCTCCCACCCCGCTTCCTGTAAGGACTCTATTCCATTCTCCCAGTTTCTCCGCCTCCGCCGTATCTGCTGCGACGATGCCACCTTCCACACCAGTGCTTCAGACATGTCTTCCTTTTTCCGCAACGGAGGATTCCCCTCTACCGTGGTGGACACTGCCCTCGACCGTGTCAGTTATATCTCCCGCACCTCTGCCCTCACCCCTGCCCCTCCCTCCCGGAACCACGATAGGGTTCCCCTTGTCCTCACCTTTCACCCCACCAGCCTCCACATTCAACGGATCATCCTCCGGCATTTCCGCTACCTCCAAAGTGATCCCACCACCAAACGCATCTTCCCCTCCCCTCCCCTTTCAGCATTCCGCAGGGACCGCTCTCTCCGAGACACCCTAGTCCACTCCTCTATCACCCCAAACAGCCCTTCCCCTTCGCCTGGCACCTTCCCGTGCAAGCGGAGGAGGTGTAACACCTGCCCCTATACCTCCCCCCTCCCCACTGTCCAGGGCCCCAAACACCCCTTCCAGGTGAAACAGCGATTTACTTGTACTTCTCGCAATCTAGTATACTGTATTCGCTGCTCACGATGCGGTCTCCTCTACATTGGGGAGACCAAACGCAGATTGGGTGACCGCTTTGCGGAACACCTCCGTTCAGTCCGTAAGGGTGACCCCGAGCTTCCGGTCGCCTGTCATTTCAATTCACCGCTCCATTCCCATTCGGACCTCACCGTCCTTGGCCTCTTGTACTGTTCCACGGAAGCTCAACGTAAGCTCGAGGAACAGCACCTCATCTTCCGATTAGGCACTCTGCAGCCTTCCGGTCTCAATATCGAGTTCAACAATTTCAGATCATAACCTCGGCCCCTATTTCATTTTTACTTATATTTTTCCACTCCTTTCCTCCCCCCCCTTTCCTTTTGTTTCTCTCTCACACCTGGCAGCTATCTTTTGCCCTGCCAGTACACTTTGCACCTAATCCCAGCCTATTACCATCTTGTCTAGCTTCTAATCTCTTTTACTTCTTTTGGTTCTTTTATTCTTTTGTCCGATCGCAGCCCTGCCTTCGATCTAGTTCCTTTTCTCTCCAGTTTTGAAGAAGGGTCAAACCCGAAACGTCAACTCAAATTTCTCTCCACGGATGTTGCCTGACCTGCTGAGTTTTTCCAGCATTTTCTGTTGTTATTTCGGATTTCCAACATCTGCAGTATTTTGCTATCAAACAGACCCATTATATAGTAATCTGGGATGTTATGATTAAGGTTATCCACCAGGTGGTGCTGTAGCCAGTGCTGCCACTAGTTAAGGTCAGGGGGTTGCTTCCTGTCAAGGTCAGCAAAGGTGGAATGCCAGGATGCAGGCCTGTTTTGTTTGCTACACAGTTGCTAATAAAATACTCGTGCTAATTCTAAGATATCGCCTCTTCGAGTTCTTGCTCCACTAAATGGATTTATCACATTTGGCGACAAGGTAAAAAGGACCCTGAATAAAGAAGAGAAGTCTGCCGGGACTTTTAAACAACAAAATCACGAGCTAAAGTTAGCTACCAGTTGGAAGAGAGCATGGCTGCCATGATAGGAACGGTTTCTGCTTTTGATATTAGAGCACAAACCTGGGAGGAATACTGTGAAGTGTTGGGTTATTTCTTCGAAGCAAATGAAAGAAATGATGCCGGAAAAAGGAAAGCCATTCGGCTTAGTTCAGTGGGAAGCCAGTCCTACAGTTTGATGAGGAATCTGCTCAGTCCTGAAAAGCCTGGAGACAAATCATTTGTTGAATTAGTGGCCTTGCTCAAAGAACATTTCAACCCCAAGCCTAGTGAGACTGTACAGCGGTTCAAGTTTAATTCAAGGAACAGAAAAGAGGAAGCGAGTGTAATGGACTATGTTGCGGTGTTGTGTAAATTAGCACAAGATTGCAATTATGGGAACAACCTGAAGGAAATGCTGATAGATAGGCTAGTTGGCGTAATAATGGACGACCGAATGCAGTGTAGATTAATATCCGAGACTGGGCTTACTTATGAAAAAGCATTGGAACTTGCTCAAGCCACAGAGACAGCGAACCGAGATGTAAAAGAAATACAGGGTTCAGACAGGGCTAATGCTAAGCAAGTTGGTCAGGTTGTTGTGCACAAGTTAAACATGCATCAGAAACCACAACGTGGGCATGGGAAGGCATGTTATAGATGCAAGGGCGATCACCTGGCGAGTGAATGCCGGTTTCTGAAGCAAAAGTACCACAAATGTGGGAAACAAGGACACATAAAACGAGCATGCAGTGCAAAATCACCTGTGGAGGAATCCAAACAAAAAGGGGGAGGAAAGCAAAACCAAGGAAGAGAAGTGAAAAAACAGGGAGCACACCACATCAGCGGGGAAGCTGGGGAAGAAGAGGACATGTTCATAATGTATAGCATGTTAGAGAACATTCCAAAAGTGGCTCATATCACATTGCAACTGACAGTAAATGACTCTAAGGTGAACTTTGAAGTCGATACAGTGTGCAGTGCAACCGTAATGAACAAGGCAGAGTACTCAAAATTGTGGAACCATGCAAAAGTTCCAGAGTTAAAGTCTTGCTCTCTGCATCTTAAAACATATACAGGTGAACGAGTAGCGACATTAGGTGCAGCTAATGTAACTGTGCAGCACAGGGACATTGTAGAACAGCTACCTGTAGTTATAGTATCGGGTACCAGACCAAATGTGTTAGGTAGGGGCTGGATAAAAGAAATTAAATTAGACTGGGGAGCAGTAAATCAAATAGATGAGGGCAAACAGTTGACTTTGCAAGAAGTGTTGAGTGAACATGAGAATGTGTTCAAGGAGGAACTTGGCACATTTAATGGCCCCCCAGCTAAGATTTATGTAGACAAGGAGGCACCGCCAAGGTTTTTTAAACAACGACATGTGACTTATGCCATGAAGCCAAAGGTAGAGGCTGAGCTTGACCGTCTATTGAGAGAGAACATACTGGAGCTGGTGAAATGTTCGGAATGGGCAGCTCCCATAGTACCTGTTTTGAAACCGGACAATTCGGTAAGACTCTATGGAGATTATAAATAGACAGTCAATCGGGTGTCCAAACAAGAGCAGTATCCTATTCCCAAAACAGAGGATCTCTTTGCAAACCTGGCTGGAGGAAAGAAATTCACAAAGTTGGATATGAGTCATGCATACTTGCAGATTACACTGGATGACGAATCAAAGAAGTATGTCACCATAAATACACACAAGGGCTTGTTTACATATAACCGCTTACCGTTTGGTGTCTCATCTAGTCCAGCTATCTTCCAGAGGACAATCGAAGGTGTACTGCAAGGGATTCCACATGTTTCCATCTATCTGGATGACATTCTGGTGATGGGAAGAACCGACCAGGAGCATCTGAGCACTCTGAGAGAGGTACTACAGAGATTGGAGAGGGCAGGGTTCTGACTCAAGAGGAGTAAGTGCACTTTCCTAGGGAATGAGGCAGTGCTCCTGGGACACAGAGTGGACGTCGCCGGGCTCCATCCACTCAAGGAGAAGGTACAAGCACTGCAGGACGCCCCTGCTCCTACCAATGTGGCTGAGTTAAAAGCTTACCTGGGACTGCTGAATTATTATAACTTGTCAACAGTGTTAGCACCGCTTCACAAACTACTGCACAAGGAGACACAGTGGCAGTGGGGAGAGGAGCAGGGGGTTTCATTTGAACAGTCCAAAAAATTGATGCTGTCGTCGGATGTGCTGGTTCACTACAATGAAGAGAAAGACATTATTCTCTCTTGTGATGCTTCACCTTACCGGGTGGGGGCAGTTCTTTCACACCGCATGGAAGATGTAACTGAATGACCAACAGGGTTTATGTCCCGAACTCTAACACCAGCGGAAAAAACTATTCCCAGTTAGACAAAGAGGGGTTAGCAGTAATGTTTGGGTTACAGAGGTTCCACAAGTACATATATGGCAGGAAGTTCGCCATATGCACCGATCATAAACCTCTTATCTCTCTTTTCAATGAAATGAAAGCTGTTCCACAGATGGTGTCACCCCGGATCCAGAGGTGGGCTATGACGTTGAGGGCATATGAGTAAGTCATTGTCTACAAGGCGGGCAAGTACCATGGGAATGCAGATGCCTTGAGCCATCTTCCACTGCCAGGAACAGCTATCTGTGCAGCTCCAGAGGACAAAGTTTTGATGTTGGAGGATACTGACACGGCACTTGTGACTGCAGAGCAAGTAAGAACATGGACAGGTAAATATCCAGTACTTTCTAGTGTTCGAGAAGATGTGGTGAGGGGATGGCCACAGCATCCGGAAGGGGCTGACTTCACACCCTACAGTGTCAGGAACACAGAGCTGAGTGTGCAGGATGGTTGCGTGTTGTGGGGAGCATGAGTGATTATTCCACAGCCAGCACGACAGTCTATCCTAGGGCAACTATATCAGTGTAATCCTTGGGTCTCACGTATGAAAGCCTTGGCTAGGAATTACTTGTGGTGGCCAAAGCTAGATGAGGAGATAGGAAATCTAGTCAAGACATGCAGCACTTGTCAGGCATACAGGAAGGCACCAGCAGTGGCTCCTCTCCACCCCTCAGAGTGGCCGGATAAACCATGGAGAAGATTGCACTTAGATTAAGCGGGCCCATTCATGGGGAAGATGTTCCTCATAATCATTGATGCACATTCCAAATGGATGGATGTTTATCCTGTTAATTCTGCTTCCTCCACTACTAGTTTAGACTGCCTGTGTCAGAGCTTTAGTAATCAAGGGCAACCGGAGTACGTGGTAAGTAACAATGCCACTTGTTTTGTGAGTACAGAGACAAAAGAGTTCATGAGAAAAAATGGCATAGTGCAGGTGACCTCGGCTCCATATCATCCATCCTCAAATGGACTTGTGGAGAGAGCCGTACAAATGGACTTGTGGAGAGAGCCGTACAAACATTTAAAGAGATGATGAAAAAAAGTGCAGAAGGGAGTTTAGCAGCCAAAGTGTCACGGGTTCTGTTCAGCTACAGAATAACACCTCAATCCACCACAGGACTCTCTCCTGCTGATATGTTATTAGGTTGTAGACTACGCTCCACTCTTGACCTTGTCCACCCAGACCTAAAAAGGAAAATAGAAAACAGACAAAACAAACAAAAAGAGAACCATGACAAAAGAACAAAGAGCCAAAGATTTGGAGAAGGAAATGCAGTCCTTTTCAGGAATTTCATTTATGGACCAAAGTGGATTCCTGGCTGCATAGACTCAATGACAGGGCCAGTATCATACAAGGTCATGTTGGGAGATGGTAGGGTAGTATGCAGACATGTAGATCAGATACTTCACAGACACGGGGAAATTGAAATGAAGGTTCCAGATGCAATGGCTGAGGACAGGTTTGCCCCCAGTTATCCAAGTGCATCTGTGGTGCCACCAACATGGACAGAGACAATTCCACAGGAACCTGTTCTTCAAGAGGAAACCATCTTTGCAGAGTCAGATACTCTGAGCACTGCTCAGGAGCAGCTGGTGACTTCACCACAAACAAGCAGGGACTTTATTGTTAGACGGTCACAAAGGACTCACAAGCCACCAGAGAGATTGAAACTGACCTGTTAGATTCATCACGTATGGAACATAGTGAATAGAGACTTATGTGGGTTGTTAAGAAATTCATACTGAAATCTTAAGGGGGGGGGGAATATAGTAATCTGGGATGTTATGATTAAGGTTATCCATCTGGTGGTGCTGTAGCCAGTGCTGCCACTAGTTAAGGTCAAGGGGTTGCTTCCTGTCAAGGTCAGCAAAGGTGGAATGCCAGGATGCAGGATGCAGGCCTGTTTTGTTTGCTACACAGTTGCTAATGAAGTGCTCGTGCTAATTCTAAGATATCGCCTCTTCGAGTTCTTGTTCCACTACATCGATTTATCACATATTACTAGCTCCAGAAATTAGATTTAAATGGCGGGCGCTGCCAGGTTGTCGGTCACAAAAGCAGTTGTGCTTTAACAGGATTCTAGGATATAGACACATCTTGAAACATATGCCTTGAAAGGTTCCCAGCCCAGCGTTAGAGAGACAATAACCCGAGCCAGAACAGTTCTTCATACCCTCCCAAGCCACTCGAGCAAAGGGTAACATTTCATTCTAACCCTGCCGGTTATAATCCTCTGGGAACTTCCAGCCCAGAGACTGTGTGGCAGGCAGTGGGTTAGGTCCCAGTGAGAAGTTGAACACTCTCTGGGACTCAATCTGTTCACAGCAGTAATTTGAACACAGCCTGGTCTGGGGTAGTGAGCCCAGACTCCCGAGCTCCTGGTTTAGAAAGATCACTCGAGTGGCCCACGTGGATCGCTGGGTCGGATGGGCAGGTCACCGAGACAGAGGCGTGGCAACGTTTGAAAAGCAAACTTTACATTAAAAACATGTCTAACTCGGCAGTACCGGGTTCGGTGTAAAAAGTGAAACATTACTCTCGGAGCCGAGACATTACACAAAGGGCAGTAGAAGTTAGGAACTCACTTCCACAAGTAGCAATTGATGTTCGCTCAATTGTTAAATTCAAGTCTGGGATTGATATTACCTTTGGTTAACAAATATATAAGAGATATGGGGCAAAGGCCCATATGGAGATCTGGAGTTAGGTCACAGACCAGCCGTGATTTAATTGAATGGTAGAACTTACTCGAGCGGCTAAGTGGCCTCTTCCTGTTCCTATATCATCGGTTCTTGGGATTTTGTTGGGAAATCTAATTATGAAGGGGAATGTTAACATTAGTTCCAGTCTTGAAAAGAATGAGTGTATATAATTCAAAGATGGCGGTAAGGGCTTTATTAGTATATAAAAGCTAAAAGAATAGTTAATGAAAGGATACAACCAATTTAGGATGAAGAGGGCGTCATCATGTGAGGGGAAGGATATTAAATCAATACTTTACAGTATTGTTACAAATGATGGTTGAAGTGAGATTGCAGGTGTGTTTAGAGGACAGTTGTTGGAGGCAACCGTCTCAAGATGATTTGCTCTGAAATCAGCAGAACTCAAGGTGTAGAGGTTACATGGGCCCGCATTAAATGTGCGCTTTGTGCCTGTAGTTTATTTTTTATTCATTTATGGGATGTGAGCGTCGCTCTCAAGGCCAGCATTTATTGCCCATCCCTAATTGCCCTCGAGAAGGTGGTGGTGAGCAACTTTCTTGAACCGCTGCAGTCCGTGTGGTGAAGGTACTCCCACAGTGCGGTTAGGTAGGGAGTTCCAGGATTTTAATCCGGCCACAATAATGGATCGGTGATATACTTCTAAATCAGGATGGTGTGGGACTTGGAGGGGAACTTGGAGGTGGTGGTTTTCCCATGCATCTGTTGCCTTTGTCCTTCTAGGTGGAAGAGGTCGCGGGTTTGGGAAGTGCTGCCAAAGAAGCCTTGGCGAGTTGCTGCAGTGCATCTTGTAGATGGTACACACTGCAGCCACAGTACACCAGTGGTGGAGGGAGTGAATGTTTATGGTGGTGGATGGGGTGCCAATCAAGTGCACTGCTTTGTCCTGGAAGGTGTCGAGCTTTAGTGTTGTTGGAGCTGCACGCATCCAGACAAGTGGAGAGTCTTCCATCACACTCCTGACTTGTGCCTTGTAGATGGTGGAAAGGCTTTGGGGAGGCTGGAGGTGAGACACTCACCGCAAAATACCTAGCCTCTGACCTGCTCTTGTTGCCACAGTATTTATGTAGCTGGTGTAACATCTTTGCTCAAGAATGTGGAGACCGTTCAGACGGTAACTAAAGACCACTGAGTAAAATGTCAGCTGTGACCACACTCTTAGAATACATCATTCCAGATAAAGTTAGTGAAAGTTTAGAGCAGCGTGTTTTTCTTTAAACAAGGATGGTCAGCAGGGATATGTTAAATGCAAGGCGTGTTTGTTCATTTAAATATTGTTTTGCCAAGGCGACCGATTAGATAAAGAGAATAAAGTGACTATAAAGTATGTGGATTTTCAGAAGATGTTAGGTAATGTGTCTCACTAAAGTCTCGATACACAAGTTCAGGAGAAAGGGAAAGAGGAAATGTAGTACCGTGGATAGGAAATCATATGGACCGGGAACAATGGTTTCGGGTAAATGGGTGTTGCTTGAACTGGAGCCGGGTCAGAAGTGAAACATGGCAGGTAGTACTGGCCCCACTTTATATAATGATCATTGGGACTTTGGGCATAGGAAAATAAGCTGAAAATCAGATGACAACACAACAGTAGGAGGTTGAACAAAGGACAAGAATTCAGGAAGACAAAGAGCTTAGCAGTATGGGCAAATAGGCAGAGGATACAATTCAATCTGGGTAAATAATATATATTCGGAGAATAAACTAGGAATGGGAGTATACTAAATGGAAAGATACTGAAAGATGTGTGTTAATAGCGAGCCCTGAAAATGCAGATATGTAACCACCAAACGTGTGGCTGCACGTATGGAATGACAGAAGAAGCGTCAAGAACGTTTTGGGATGTGTAAATAGAACCATAGAGTACAAGCGGGAGGAATAATAATACATTTTCACACAATATTAGTTAAGCCACAGTTAGAGTACAGTGTGCAGTTTCTGGCACCATAATAGAAAGGACATTAAAGCCATTGAGATCGTGCAATGATTCGCCAACAACAACTTGTATTTATACAGCACCTTTAATGAAGTAAAAAGTCCCAAGGCGCTTTACAGCAGTTATGCAACAACATTTGAAATCGAGCCTCATAGGCAGAAGTCTTTAATTCCTCGAAAGATTCCAGTAAAACTCCTCTGCACTCCCTCAAAGGCCTTGACACCCTTCCAGCTGGTACCTAACCAGTGTTTTCTAAAGGTTTAGCATAACATTGATGCTTTTGTACTTTATGCCTCAATTTATAAAGCCAAAGAACCCGTATCTTTTTCTAATGTGTTTCTCAACTTTTCCTGTCACCTTCAAAGACATGTGTATGTCCACCTGCAGGCCTCTGTTCCTGCAGAACTTTAAACTTTTACCGGTTTTATATTGAAAATTGAAAGAGGTTTCTCAATTTATAAAGGGTTTTGACTGGGCGAATAGCATTAGCTTAATCCCTCTGGCGGAGGTGAGTAATGAGAGATCATCAATGTAACACGAAGCGGTAGGTTCGGGGATCAGATCAGGATTGATAGAAGACTATGGGGAGGGAGCGGGGCAGTGGGTTTAGTTTTCAATTGATACGGGGCTATGGGGAGAGAGCGGGGCAGTGGGTTTAGTTTTCAATTGATACGGGGCTATGGGGAGAGAGCGGGGCAGTGGGATTAGTTTTCAATTGATACGGGGCTATGGGGAGAGAGCAGGGCAGTGAGTTTAGTTTTCGATTGATATGGTTACACCATTATGTAGTTGTACCATTATTCAAGATGGGTAGTAGGGATAAACCAGGGAATTACCAGGGAATTATAGGCCACTGAGCCTAACATCAGTGGTAGGGAAGTTATTGGAAAAAATTCTGAGGGACAGAATTAGTCTCCACTTGGAGAGGCAAGGATTAATCAAGGATAGTCAGCATGGCTTTATCAGGAGGAGATCATGTCTAACCAATTTGATGGAATTTTTCGAGGGGGTGACTTGGTGTGTGGACGAGGGTAGTGCAGTTGATATAGTCTACATGGACTTCAGTAATGCTTTTGACAAAGTCTCACATGGGAGACTGGTCAAGAAGGTAAGAGCCCATGGGATCCAGGGCAATTTGACACATTGGATCCAAAATTGGCTAAGTGGCAGGAGGCAGAGGGTGATGGTCGAATGTTGTTTTTGTGACTGGAAGCCTGTGTCCAGTGGTGTACCGCAGGGATCGGTGCTGGGTCCCTTGCTGTTTGTAGTGTACATTAATGATTTAGATATGAATGTAGGAGGTATGATCAGTAAGTTCGCAGATGACACAAAAATTGGTGGAGTGGTAAATAGTGAGGAGGGAAGCCTCAGGCTACAGGACGATATAGACAGGTTGGTCAGATGGACAGAACAGTGACAAATGGAATTTATCCCAGACAAGTGTGAGGTGATGCATTTTGGGAAGACTAACGAGGCAAGGGAATATACAATGAATGGTAGGACCCTAGGAAGGACAGAGGATCCGAAGGACATTGGTATGCATGTATATAGATCACTGAAGGTAGCAGGACAGGTAGATAAGGTGATTAAGAAGGCATATGGGATACTTCCCTTCATTAGCCAAGGCATAGAATAAAAGAGCAGGGAGGTTATGATGGAGCTGTACAAAACGCTAGTTAGGCCACAGTTGGAATAGTGTGTGCAGTTCTGGTTGCCACACTATATGAAGGATGTGATTGCATTAGAGAGGGTGCAGAGGAGATTCACCAGGATGTTACCTGGGCTGGAGCGTTTCAGCTATGAAGAGAGACTGGACAGGCTGGGGTTGTTTTCCTTACAACATTGAAGGCTGAGGGGGACCTGATTGAGGTGTACAAAATAATGAGGGGCATAGATAGGGTAGATAGAAAGGAACTTTTGCCCTTAGCAGAGGGATCAATAACCAGGAGGCATAGTTTCAAGGTAAGAGGCAGGAGGTTTAGAAGGGATTTGAGGAAAAAAAAATTCACCCAGATGGTGGTTGGAATCAGGAACTCACTGCCTGAAAGTGTGTTAGAGGCAGGAAATCTCACAACATTCAAGAAGCATTTAGATGAGCACTTGAAATGCCATAACATGCAAGGCTACGGACCAAGTGCTGGGAAATTGGATTAGAACAGCTAGGGCTTGATGTCTGGCGAAGACACGTTGGGCTGAAGGGCCTCTTTCTGTGCTGTATAACTCTATGACTCTATGAGGTCTATGTGGAGATAGCGGGTGGAGGGATTAGTTTTGGATTCATACAGGGCTAAAGGGAGAGAGCATGGCAGTGGGAATAGTTTGGGGATTGACACAGGGCTATGGGGCGAGCACGTGGCAGTGGGGTTCGTTTGGGATTGATACAGGGCTATGGCAAGAAGTGGGCCAGTGGTTTAATTTCGGATTCATACAGGTCTCTGGGGAGGGAGCAGGGCAGTGGGATTAGTTTTGGATTCATACAGAGCTAAGGGGAAAGTGCGGGGCAGCGGGAGTGGTTTGGGATTGATACAGGGCTTTGGGGAGAGAGCAGGGCAGTGATTAGTTTTGGATTCATACAGGGCTAAGGGGAGAGTGCAGGGCAGTGGGAGTGGTTTGGGATTGATACAGGGCTTTGGGGACAGAGCAGGGCAGTGATTAGTTTTGGAATCATACAGGGCTAAGGGGAGAGTGCAGGGCACTGGGAGTGGTTTGGGATTGATACAGGGCATTGGGGAGAGAGCAGGGCAGTGATTAATTTTGGATTCATACAGGGCTATGGGGCGAAAGTGGGGCAGTGGTACTAATTTTGGACAAATACAGGGCTATGGGTAGAGACCAGGGCAGTAGGATTAGCTTTGGATTGATACAGGGCTATGGGGAGAGAGCAGGGCAGTGGGATTAGTTTGTGATTGATACAGGGCTATGGAGAGAGAGCGGGTCAGTGGTACTAATTTTGGATTGATACAGGGCTATGGGGAGAAAGCAGGGCAGTGGGATTAGTTTAGGATTGATACAGGGCTATCGGGAGCGAGCGGGAGAAATTCTGGATTCATACAGGGCTATGGGGAGAGACGGGGTGCTGATTTTAGTTTGGGATTTATATAGGGGCTGTGGAGAGAGCGGGCAGTGGGATTAGTTTGGGGATTGATACAGGGCTGTGGAGAGAGCGGGGCGGAGGGATTAGTTTGGGATTGATACAGGGCTATGGGGAGAGAGTGGGGCAGTGGGATTAGTTTGGGGACTGTTTCAGGGCTACGGGGAGAGAACGGTGCAGGGGGATTAGTTAGTGATTGATACTGGGCTACGATGAGAGAGTGCAGCAGTGAGATTAATTTGTGATTGATGAAGGCCTATGGTGAGAGAGTGGTGCAGTAGGATTAGTTTGTGTTTGGTACTGGGCTATGGTGAGTGAGTGCAGCAGTGGGATTAATTTTGGATTGATAAAGGACTTGCTTGAGACAGTGCGGAATTGGGTTTAGCTTTGAATTGAAAGATGGCTTGGTTGAGAAACTGGGGCAGTGGCATTTGTACTGGATTGAGAGAAGGCTTGGTTGAGACAGTGAGGCAGTGGGATTAGTTTTGGATTCATACAGGGCTAGGTTGAGAGAGTGGGGCAGTGGGTTTAGTTTTGGATTGATACAGGGCTAGGTTGAGACAGTAGGCAGTGGGTTTAGTTTTGGATTGATACAGGGCTTGGTTGAGACAGTGGGTTTAGTTTTGGATTGATACAGGCCTGGGTTGAGACAGTGGGTTTAGTTTTGGATTGATACAGGCCTGGGTTGAGACAGTGGGTTTAGTTTTGGATTGATCCAGGGCTAGGTTGAGACATTGGGGCAGTGGGCTTAGTTTTGGATTGATACAGTGGCAGTGGGTTTAGTTTTGGATTGATAAAGGGCTAGGTTGAGAAAGTGGGGCAGTGGATTTCGTTTTGGATTGATACAGTGCTTGGTTGAGACAGTGGGTTTAGTTTTGGATTGATACAGGGCTAGGTTGAGACAGAGGGGCAGTGGGTTTAGTTTTGGATTGATCCAGAGCTAGTTTGAGACAGTGGGGCAGTGGGTTTACCTTTGGATTGATACAGGGCTTGGTTGAGACAGTGGGGCATTGGTTTGGTTTTGAATTGAAATAAGGCTTCGTTGAGACAATGGGGCAGTGGCATTATTACTGGATTGAGAGAGAGCTTGGTTGAGACAGTGGGTTTAGTTTTGGATTGATACAGGGCTAGGTTGAGACAGTGGGGCAGTGGGTTTAGTTTTGGATTGATACACGACGAGCTTGAGACAGTGGGGCAGTGGGTTTAGTTTTGGATTGATACAGGGCTAGGTTGAGACAGTGGGGCAGAGGGTTTAGTTTTGGATTGATACACGGCTAGGTAGAGACAGTGGGGCAGTGGGTTTAGTTTTGGATTGATACAGGGCTAGGTTGAGACAGTGGGGCAGTGGATTAGTTTTGGATTGATACAGGGCTTGGTTGAGACAGTGGGTTTAGTTTTGTATTGATACAGTGCTAGGATGAGACAGAGTGGCAGTGGGTTTAGTTCTGGATTGATACAGTGCTAGGTTGAGAAAGTGGGGAAGTGGGTTTAGTTTTGGATTGATACAGTGCTAGGTTGAGACAGTGGGGCAGTGGGATTAGTTTTGGATTGATACAGGTCTTGCTTGAGACAGTGGGCCAGTGGGATTAGTTTTAAATTGATATAGGGCTTGGTTGGGACAGTGAAGCTGTCAGTTTAGTTTTGGAATTACAATCGGATCTCGCGGAGCAGGGCCGTGCGATTAATTTTTGATTGAAGCAAAGCTATTTGGCCAGAGTGTGCCAGTGGGATTAGTTCTGGATTCAAACAGGGCTATAGAGGGAGTGCGTGACTCTGGGTTTTGTTTTGGATTCATACAGAGGAATGCCTGGAGGGTGGGTCTGTGGGACTATTTTCACTTGATAGAGATAAGGCGAAACTGGGACAGTGTCTCTAAATTGTCATTCAAACAGGGCTAGGGGGCAAGTGCGAGGCAGTAGGATTAGTTTGTGATTGATACGGAGCTATGGGGATAGAGCAGGGCAGTGGGATTAGTTTGAGATAGATACAGGGCTAGGGGGCAATTGCGAGGCAGTAGAATTAGTTAGTGATCGATACAGAGCTTTGGGGATAGAGCAGGGCAGTGGGATTAGATTGGGATTGATACAGGGCTATGGGTAGAGAGTGGGGCAGCAAGACTGGTTTTGGATTGATACAGCTTTATTGTGAGACAGTGGGATTAGGTTGTGATTGATACAGGGCTATAGGGAGGTAGTGGGGCAGTGGGATTGTGCTGTGATTGATACAGGGCTGCGGTGAGAGAGCCCGGCAGTGGAATTAATTTGTGATTGATAAAGGCCTACGCTGAGATTGGTGCAGTAGGATTAGGTACTGTTTGATACTGGGCAATGGTGAGAGAATGCAGTAGTGGGATTAGTTTTCGATTGATACAGGGCTAGGCTGAGACAGTGGGGAAGTGGGATTCGTTTTGGATTGGTAGAGGGCTAGGTTGACAGTGGAGCAGTGGGGTTGTTTTTGATTGATACAGGGCTACGTTCAGACATTCGGTCAGTAGGATTCGTTTTAAATTGATCAGGCTAGGTTGAGACAGTGGGTTTAGTTTTGGATTGATACGGGGTTTGGTTGAGACAGTGAGATTAGTTTTGCATTGATGCAGGTTTAATTTGAGACTGTGGGATTAGTTTTGTATTAATAGAGGGCGAGGTTGAGACAGTGGGGCAGTGGGTTTATTTTTGGATTGATACAGGGCTAGATTAAGACAGTGGGGCAGTGGGATTAGTTTTGGATTGATACAGGGCTAGGCTGAGACAGTGGGGCAGTGGCTTTAGTTTTGGATTGATACAGGGCTAGTTTCAGACTGTGGGGCAGTGGGTTTAGTTTTGGATTGATAGAGCTTGGCTGAGTGAGTGGGGTAGTGGCATTAGTTTTGGATTGATACAGGGCTAGGCAGAGACAGTGGGGCAGTGGCTTTAGTTTTGGATTGATACAGGGCTAGGTTCAGACTGTGGGGCAGTGCGTTTAGTTTTGGATTGATAGAGCTTGATAGAGCTTGGCTGAGTGTGTGGGGTAGTGGCATTAGTTTTGGAATTGATACAGGGCTAGGCTGAGACAGTGGGGAAGTGGGATTCGTTTCTGATTGATATAGGGCTAGGTAGACAGAGTGGAGCAGTGGGGTTGTTTTGGATTGATAAAGGGCTTGGTTGTAACTGTGGGGCAGTGGGTTTCTGTATTGATAGTGGGCTTGGTTCAGGCAGTGGGGCGGTGGGTTTCGTTGTGGATTGATACGGAGCTTGGTTGAGAAAGTGAGATTGGTTTTGCATTGCTGCAGGGCTAGTTTGAGACAGTGGGTTTGGTTTTGTATTAATAGAGAGCTTTGTTGAGGAATTGGGGCAGTGGGATTAGATTGGGATTGATACAGTGCTAGGTTGAGACAGTGGGGCAGTGGGTTTATTTTTGGATTGATACAGGGCTAGGTTGAGACAATTGGGCATTGGGATTAGCTTTGGGTTGATAGAGGGCCTGGTTCAGGCAATGGGATTAGTTTTGGATTGAAACACGGCTAGGTTGAGACAGTGGGTTTACTTTTGGACTGATACGGGGCTTGGTTGAGGCAGTGAGCAGCACTCGTTTGAGACAGTGGATTTTGTTTTGGATTGATAAAGATCTAGGTTGAGACAGTGGGATAGTGGGTTTAGTTTTGGATTGATACAGGGTTTGGTTGAGACGGTGGGGATGTGGGAGTAGTTTTGGATTGAAAGAGGGCTAGTCTGAGACAGTGTGGCAGTGGCTTTAGTTTGGGATTGATACAGGGGTACGTTCAAACATTCGGTCAGTAGGATTCAATTTAAATTGATAGGGCTATATTGAGACAGTAGGGCAGTGGGTTTAGTTTTGGATTGATACAGGACTAGGTTCAGACTGGGGGGCAGTATTTTTAGGTTTGGATTGATACAGGGCAAGGCTGAGACAGTGGGGCAGTGGGTTTAGTTTTGGATTGATACAGGGCTAGGTTGAGACAATGCGGTTAGTTTTGGATTGATAAAGGGCTTGGGTGGGACAGTGTGTTTAGTTTCAGATTGATACAGGGTTAGGTTGAGAGAGTGTGGCAGTGGGTTTAGTTTTGGATTGATACAGTGCTTGGTTGAGACAGTGGGGCAGTAGGTTTAGTTTTGCATTCATACAGTGCTTGGTTGAAACAGTGGGTCAGTGGGGATAGTTTTCGATTGATACAGTGCTAGGTTGAGACAGTGGGGCATTGGGTTTAGTTTTGAATTGAAATAAGGCTTGGTTGAGACACGGGGCAGTGGCATTATTACTGGATTGAGAGAGAGCTTGGTTGAGACAGTGGGTTTAGTGTTGGATTGATACACGGCTAGGTTGAGACAGTGGGGCAGTGGGTTTTGTTTAGGATTTTTACACGGCTAGCTTGAGACAGTGGGGCAGTGGGTTTAGTTTTGGATTGATACAGGGCTAGGTTGAGTCAGTGGGTTTAGATTTGGATTGATACAGGGCTAGGTTGAGACAGTGGGGCGGTGGATTTAGTTTTGGATTGACACTGGGCTAGGTTGAGAAAATGGGATTAGTGTTGGATTGATACAGTGCTAGGTTGAGACAGTGGGGCAGTGGAATTAGTTTTGGATTGATACAGGGCTAGGTTGAGACAGTGGGTTTGTTTTGGATTCATACAGGGCTTGGTTGAGACACTGGGTTTAGTTTTGTATTGATACAGTGCTAGGTTGAGACAGAGTGGCAGTGGGTTTAGTTTTGGATTGATACAGTGCTAGGTTGAGACAGTGGGGAAGTGGGTTTAGTTTTGGATTGATACAGTGCTAGGTTGAGACAGTGGGGCAGTGGGATTAGTTTTGGATTGATACAGGTCTTGCTCGAGACAGTGGGCCAGTGGGATTAGATCTAAATTCATACAGGGCTTGGTTGCGACAGTGGAGCTGTCGGTTTAATTTTGGAATTATAATAGGATCTGGCGTAGCAGGGCCGTGCGATTAATTTTTGAATAAAGCAAAGCTATTTGGCCAGAGTGTGCCAGTGGGATTAGTTCTGGATTCAAACAGTGCTATAGAGGGAGTGCGTGACTGTGGGATTTGCTTTGGATTGATACAGAGCAATGCCTGGATGGTGGGTCTGTGGGACTATATTCGCTTGATAGAGATAAGGCGAAACTGGGACAGTGTCTCTAAGTTGTCATTCAAACAGGGCTAGGGGGCAAGTGCGAGGCAGTAGGATTAGTTTGTGACTAATACAGAGCTATGGGGATAGAGCAAGTCAGTGGGATTAGTTTGTGATAGATACAGGGCTAGGGCGAAAGTGCGAGGCAGTAGAATTAGTTAGTGATCGATACAGAGCTACGGGGATAGAGCAGGGCAGTGGGATTAGATTGGGATTGATACAGGGCTTTGGGTAGAGAGTGGGGCAGCAAGACTGGTTTTGGATTGATACAGCTTTATTGTGAGACAGTGGGATTAGGTTGTGATTGATACAGGGTTGTGGTGAGAGAGTAAGGCAGTGGGATTTGCTTGAGTTTGATACAGGGCTGCGGTGAGAAAGCCAGGCAGTGGAATTAATTTGTGATTTATAAAGGCCTACGCTGGGATTGGTGCAGTAGGATTAGGTTCTGTTTGATACTGGGCAATGGTGAGAGACTGCAGTAGTGCGATTAGTTTTCGATTGATACAGGGCTAGGCTGAGACAGTGGGGATGTGGGATTCATTTTGGATTGATAGAGGGCTAGTTTGACACAGTGGAGCAGTGGGGTTGTTTTTGATTGATACAGGGCTACGTTCAGACATTCGGTCATTAGGATTCGTTTTAAATGGATAGGGCTAGGTTGAGAAAATGGGTTTAGTTTTGGATTGATGCGGGGTTTGGTTGAGACATTGAGATTAGTTTTGCTTTGATGCAGGGTTAATTTGAGACTGTGGGATTAGTTTTGTATTAATAGAGGGCGAGGTTGAGACAGTGGGGCAGTGGGTTAATTTTTGGATTGATACAGGGCTAGGATAAAACAGTGGGGCAGTGGGGTTAGTTTTGGATTGATACAGGGCTAGGCTGAGACAGTGGGGTAGTGGCTTTAGTTTTGGATTGATACAGGGCTAGGCTGAGACAGTGGGGCAGTGGGTTTAGTTTTGGATTGATAGAGCTTGGCTGAGTGAGTGATGTAGTGGCATTAGTTTTGGAGTTGATACAGGGCTTGGCTGAGACAGTGGGGAAGTGGGATTCGTTTCTGATTGATAGTGGGCTAGGTTGACACAGTGGAGCAGTGGGGCTGTTTTGGATTGATAAAGGGCTTGGTTGTAAGTGTGGGGCAGTGGGTTTCGATCTGTATTGATAGAGGGCTTGGTTCAGACAGTGGGGCGGTGGGTTTCACTTTGGATTGATACGGATCTTGGTTGAGACAGTGAGATTAGTTTTGCATTGATGCAGGGCTAGTTTGAGACAGTGGGGCAGTGAGTTTAGTTTTGGATTGATACAGGGCTAGGTTGAGATAATGGGGCAGTGAATTTAGTTTTGGATTGATACAGTGCTCGGTTGAGACAATGGGGCAGTGGCTTTAGTTTTGGATTGATACGGAGCTTGGTTGAGAAAGTGAGATTAGTTTTGCATTGATGCAGGGCTAGTTTGAGACAGTGGGTTTGGTTTTGTATTAATAGAGGGCTTGGTTGAGAAAGGGCTTGGTGGAGACAGTGGGGAAGTGGGTATAGTTTTGGATTGATACAGGACTTGGATCAAACTGGGGGGCAGTGGTTTTCGTTTTGGATTGATACAGGGCAAGGCTGAGACAGTGGGGCAGTGGGTTTAGTTTTGGATTGATACACGGGCTAGGGTGACACAATGGGGCATTGGGTATAATTTTGGATTGATACTGGGCTAGGTTGAGACAATGCGGTTAGTTTTGGATTGATAAAGGGCTTGGGTGGGACAGTGTGTTTAGTTTCAGATTGATAAAGGGTTAGGTTGAGACAGTGTGGCAGTGGGTTTAGCTTTGGATTGATACAGTGCTTGGTTGAGACAGTGGGGCAGTAGGTTTAGTTTTGCATTCATACAGTGCTTGGTTGAAACAGTGGGTCAGTGGGTTTAGTTTTCGATTGATACAGTGCTAGGTTGAGACAGTGGGGCAGTGGGTTTAGATTTGGATTGATACACGGCTAGGTTGAGACAATGGGGCAGTGGTTAGTTTTTAATTGATACAATGCTCGGTTCAGAGAGTGGGCAGTGGGGTTAGTTATGGATTGATACAGGGCTGGGTTGAGACAGTGGGGCAGTGGGTTTTGTTTTGGATAGATATAGGGCTAGCTTGAGACAGTGGGTTTAATATTGGATTGATACAGCGCTTGGTGCAGTCAGTGTGGCAGTGGGTTTAGTTTTGGATTGATACAGTGCTTGGTTGAGACAATGGGGCAGTGGGTTTAGTTTTGGATTGATACAGGGCTAGGTTAAGACAGCGGGGCACTGGGATCATTTTTGGATTGATACACGGGCTAGGTTGAGACAATGTGGTTAGTTTTGGATTGATAAAGGGCTAGGTTGAGCCAGGCAGTGGGTTTAGTTTCGGATTGTTAGAGGGCTTGGTTGAGACAGTGGGTTTATAGAAACATAGAAGATAGGAGCAGGAGTAGGCCATTCGGCCCTTCGCACCTGCTCCGCCACCCAATGAGATCAAGGCTGATCATCCAAATTCAGTACTCTGTCCCTGCCTTCTCCCCATCTCCCTTGATCCCTTTAGCCTTAAGAAATATATCCAACTCCTTCTTGAATATATTTACTGAACTGGCCTCCACCGCCGTCTGTGGCAGAGAATTCCACAGGTTCACCACTCTCTGGGTGAAGACATTCCTCCTCATTTCTGTCCTTAATGGCTTACACCTTATCCTTAGACTATGACCCCTGGTTCTGGACTCCCCGGCCATCAGAAACATCCTTCTTACATCTAGTCTGGCCAGGCCTGACAGAATTTTATAGGTTTCGATGAGATCTCCTATCAATCTTCTAAACTCCAGTGAGTACAAGCCCAATCGACCCAATCTCTAATCATACATCATTCCTGCCATCCCAGGTATCACCCTGGTGAATCTTCGCGGCACTCCTTCCATGGCATGAATGTCCTTCCTCAGATAAGGCGACCAAAACGGTACACAATACTCAAGGTGCGGTCTCACCAAGGCCCTGTACAACTGCAGCAAGACATCCTTGTTCCTGTACTCAAACCCTCTTGCTACGAAGGCCAACATACCATTTGCTTTCTTAACCGCCTGCTGCACCTGCATGCTTACCTTCAGCGACTGGTGCACAAGAACACCCAGGTCTCTTTGCACTTCCCCTTCTCCCAATCTATTGCCATTCAAAAAATAATCTGCCTTCCTGTTTTTGCCACCAAAGTGGATAACCTCACATTTATCTACATTACAGTGCATTTGCCATGTTTCTGCCTAATCACCCAGCCTGTCCAAATCGTACTGGAGTTTCACGACATCCTCCTCACAGCATACCCTCCCACCCAGCTTTGTGTCATCTGCAAATTTGGAGATATTACATCCAATTCCCTCGTCCAGATTATTAATATATATTGTGAGCAGCTGGGGTCCGAGGACCGATCCTTGCGGTACCCCACTAGTCACTGCCTGCCACTCGGAAAAAGAGCCGTTTATTCCAACACTTTGCTTTCTGTCCGCCAACCAGTTCTCTATCCAAGTCAATACCTTGCCCACCAATCCCATGTGCCTTAATTTTGCACGCTAATCTCTTATGCGGGACCTTATCGAAAGCCTTCTGAAAGTCTAATACAGCACATCCACTGGTTCTCCCTTATCTATTTTACCAGTTACATCCTCAAAAAATTCCAGTAGATTAGTCAAGCATAATTTACCTTTTGTAAATCCATGTTGACTTTATCCGATCCTGTCACTGCTTTCCAAGTGCTCTGCTATTACATCTTTTATAATGGACTCCAGCATTTTCCCCACTACCAATGTCAGTCTTACTATAATTCCCCGCTTTTTCTCTACCATCTTTTTTGAATATTGGGGTAATATTAGCTACCCTAAATCCATGGGTACTGTTCCAGAATCTTTCGAGTCCTGGAAGATGACCAGTAGTGCATCTACTATTTCTAGGGCCACTTCCTTAAGTACACTAGGATGTAGATTATCAGGCCCTGGAGATTTATTGGCCTTCAGTCCCATCAACTTTCCTAATACCATTTCCCTACAAATACTGATTTCTTTCAGTTCCACCCTTTCATCAGACCCTATGTTCCCCGGCATCTCTGGGAGGTTATTTGTGTCCTCCTTTGTGAAGTCAGAACCAAAATATGTATTTAGTTGGTCTGCCATTTCTTTGTTCCCCATTATAAATTCCTCTGATTCTGACTGCAAGGGACCTACGCTTGACTTCACCAATCTTTTTCTCTTCACACATATATATATATATATATAAAAGCTTTTACAGTCAGTTTTTATGTTCCCTGCAAGCTTATTCTCATAATCTATTTTCCCTTTCTTAATTAATCCCTTTGTCCTCCTTTGTTGAATCCTAAACTGCTCCCAATCCTCAGGATTATTGCTTTTTCTGGCAAATTTATATCTCCTCTCCTTGGATCTTCTGCTATCCCTGATTTCCCTTGTTAGCCACGGTTGAGTCAACTTTTTTGTTTTATGTTTATGCCAAACTGGGATGAACAAATTCAGTAGTTCATCCATTCGGTCTTTGAATGTTTGCCATTGCCTATCCACCATCAACCCTTTGAGTGATATTCCCCAATCAGTCCTACCCAACTCGCTCCTCAGACCATCGTAGTTTCCTTTATTTAAATTGAGGACCCTAGTCTCTGAGTCAACTGCTTCATTTTCCATCTTAATGAAGAATTCGATCATATTATGATCGCTCTGACCCAAGGGGCCTCGTACAACAGGATTGCTAATTAATCCTTTCTTGCTCCATAAAACCCAGTCTAAGATGGCCTGATCTCTGGTTGGTTTCTCGACATATTGGTCCAGGAAACCATCCCGTAAACACTCCAGGAATCCCTCCTCCACAGTATTGTTACTAATTTGGTTAGCCCAATTTATATGTAGATTACAGTCATCCATGATGACTGCTGTGCCCTTATTGCACGCTTCTTTAATTTCCCTTTTAATGCCATCCCTTACCTCCGCCTTACTGTTTGCAGGTCTATATACCACTCCCACTATCGTTTTCTTCCGCTTAGTATTTCTCAATTCTACCCATACAGATTGATAAAAGGCTTGATGCAGAAAGTGGGGAGCTGCGATTAGTTTTGGATTGAAGAGGGTTTGGTTGGAACTGTGGGACAGTGGGTTAGTTTTGTAGTAATAGGGGGCTAGTTTGAGACAATGGGGCAGTGGGTTTAGTTTAGGATTGATACAGGGCTTCGTTCAGACAGTGGGTTTAGTTTTGGATTGATACAGGGCTAGCTTAACACAATGGGGCAGTGCTTTTAGTTTTGGATTGATACAGTGCTAGGTTGAGAGAGTGGGGCAGTGGGATTAGATTTGGTTTGATACAGGGCTTGGTTAAGACAGTGGGGCTGTGGGTTTTGTTTTGAATTGTTACAGGGTTAGGTTGAGGCAGTGGGTTTAGCTTTGGGTTGATAGAGGGATTGGTTCAGACAGTGGGGATGTAGGATAAGTTTTGGATTGATACAGGGCTAGGTTGAGACAATGGGTCAGTGGCTTTAGTTTTTGATTGATACAGCGCTTGGTTGAGACAGTGGGGCAGTGGGATTAGTTTTGGATTGAAACAGGGCTAGGTTGAGACAGTGGGAGAGTAGGAATAGTTTTGGATTGATACGGGGTTTGGTTGAGACAGTGAGATTAGTTTTGAATTAATGCAGGGCTAGTTTGATACAGTGGGTTTAATTTTGTATTAATAGACGGCTAGGATGAGACAGTGGGGCAGTGGTTTTAGATTTGGATTGAAACAGGCTAGGTTGAGACAATAGGGCAGTGGGCTTAGTTTGAAATTGATACAGGGCTAGGTTGAGACAGTGGGTTTAGCTTTGGATTGATGGAGGGATTCGTTCAGACAGTGGAGTTGTAGGATTAGTTTTGGATGGATACTGGGCTAGGTTTAGACAGTGGGTTTAGTTTTGGATTGATACAGGGCTAGGTTCCGATTGTGGGGCAGTGGGTTTAGTTTTGGATTGATACATGGCTAGGTCGAGACATTGGGGCAGTGTGTTTAGTTTTGGATTGATACAGGGCTAGGTTGAGACAGTGGGGTAGTGGGTTTAGTTTTGGATTGATACCGGGTTGGGTTGACACTGTGGGACAGTGGGATTAGTTTTGGATTGAAACAGGGCTAGTGTGAGACAAAGGGGCAGTGGGTTTAGTTTTGGAATGATAGGACTAGGCCGAAGCAGTGGGGCAGTGGGTTTAGTTTTGGATTGATACAGTGCTAGGTTGAGAGAGTGGGGCAGTGGGATTAGTTTTAGGTTGATACTGCTTGTTTGAGACAGTGGGGCAGTGGGATTAATTTTGGATTGATACAGGGCTAGGTTGAGAGAGTGGGGCAGTGGGATTTGTTTTCGATTGATACAGGGCTAGGTTGAGACAGTGGTGCCGTGGGATTCGTTTTGGATACATACAGCGCTTGGTGGAGACAGTGGGGCAGTGGTTTTATTTTTGGACTGATACAAGACTTGGTGCAGACAATGGGGCAGTGGTTTTAGTTTTGGATTGATACAGGGCTAGGTTGAGACAATGGTGCAGTGCGATACGTTTTGGATTGACACAGGGCTAGTATGAGACAATGTGGCAGTGGGTTTAGTTTTGGATTGATACAGGACTAGGTTGAGACAGTGGGGCAGCGGGTTTAATTTTGGATTGATACAGGGCTAGGTTGAGACAGTGGGGGAGTGGGATTTTCTTCGATTGATGCAGGGCTAATTTGAGACAATGGGGCAGTGCGATACGTTTTGGATTGATACAGTGCTAGTATGAGACAATGGGGCAGTGGGTTTAGTTTTGGATTGATACAGGGCTAGGTTGAGATAGTGGGGCAGCGGGTTTAATTTTGGATTGATACAGAGCTAGGTTGAGACAGTGGGGCAGTGGGATTTTCTTCGATTGATACAGGGCTAGTATGAGACAATGGGGCAGTAGTTTATTTTTGGATTGATACAGGGCTCGGTTGAGACAAAGCAGCAGTGGGTACTGTTTTGGATTGATACAGAGCTAGGCTGAGATAGTAGGTCAATGGGTTTAGTTTTCGATTCATAAAGGGCTAGGTTGAGACAGTGGAGCAGTGGGATACGTTTTGGATTGATACAGGGCTAGTTTGAGACAACGGGGCAGTGAGATTCGCTTTGGATAGATATAGGGCTTGGTTGAGACAGTGGGGCAGTGGGTTTTGTTTTGGACTCATACAGGGCTAGGTTGAGACAGTGGGGCAGTAGGATTCGTTTTGGATAGATACAGGGCTAGGTTGAGACAGTGGGGCAGCGGGTTTAATTTTGGATTGATACAGGGCTAGGTTGAGACAGTGGGGGAGTGGGATTTTCTTCGATTGATGCAGGGCTAATTTGAGACAATGGGGCAGTGCGATACGTTTTGGATTCATACAGGGCTAGTATGAGACAATGGGACAGTGGGTTTAGTTTTGGATTGATACAGGGCTAGGTTGAGACAGTGGGGCAGCGGGTTTAATTTTGGATTGATACAGGGCTAGGTTGAGACAGTGGGGCAGTGGGATTTTCTTCGATTGATACAGGGCTAGTATGAGACAATGGGGCAGTAGTTTATTTTTGGATTGATACAGGGCTCGGTTGAGACAAAGCAGCAGTGGGTACTGTTTTGGATTGATACAGAGCTAGGCTGAGACAGTAGGTCAATGGGTTTAGTTTTCGATTCATAAAGGTCTAGGTTGAGACAGTGGAGCAGTTGGATACGTTTTGGATTGATACAGGGCTAGTTTGAGACAACGGGGCAGTGAGATTCGCTTTGGATAGATATAGGGCTTGGTTGAGACAGTGGGGCAGTGGGTTTTGTTTTGGACTCATACAGGGCTAGGTTGAGACAGTGGGGCAGTAGGATTCGTTTTGGATAGATACAGGGCTAGGTTGAGAGAGTTTGGCAGTGGGAGTTGTTTTGGATTGATACACGGGTTGCTTGAGACAATGGGGTTAGTTTTGGATTGATAAAGGGCTAGGTTGAGACAGAGGCTGTGGGTTTAGTTTCGGATTGATAGAAGGCTTTGTGCAGACAGTGGAGGGTTGCGATTAGTTTTGGATTGAAGAGGGTTTGGTTGCAATAGTGGGGCAGTGGTTTTAGATTTCAATTGATACGGGGCTAGTTTGAGACAGTGGGGTAGTGGGTTTAGTTTTGAATTGATACAGGGCTAGGTTCAGACAGTGTGGCAGTGTGTTTAGTTTTGGATTGTTACACAGGCTAGGTCAAGACAATGGAGCATTGGATATAGTTTTGGATTGATACAGTCTAGGTTGAGACAATGTGGTTAGTTTTGGATTGATACAGTGCTTGGTTGAGACAGTGGGGCAGTGGTTTTAGTTTTGGATTGATACAGGGCTAGGTTGAGAAATTTGGTGCAGTTGGTATTGTTTTGGATTGATGCAGAGCTAGGCTGAGACAGTGGGTCAGTGGGTTTCGTTTTGGATTGATACAGGGCTAGGTCAAGGCAGTGGGGCAGTGGGTTTAATTTTGGATTGATACAGGGCTAGGTTGCGGCAATGGGGCAGAGAGTTTAGTTTATAATTGATACAGTGCTCGGTTGAGAGAGTGGGCAGTGGTGTTACTTTTGGATTGATACAGGGCTAAGTTAAGACAGTGGGAAAGCCGGATATGTTTTGGATTGATACAGGGCTAGTTTGAGACAATGTGGCAGTGGGATTAGTTTTGGATAGATATAGGGCTTGGTTGAGGCAGTGGGATTCGTTTTGGATAGCTATAGTGCTTTGCTGAGACATTGGGGCAGTGGGTTTTGTTTTGGATTGATACAGGGCTAGTTTGAGACATTGGGGCAGGGGTTTAGTTTTGGATTGATAGAAGGCTTGGTGCAGACAGTGGAGAGTTGCAATTAGTTTTGGATTGAAGATGGTTTGGTTGAGACATTGGGGCAGTGGGATTAGTTTTGGATTGATACAGGGCTTGGTTGCGATTTGGATTGATACAGGGCTAGTTTGAGACAGTGGGGCAGTGGATTTAGTTTTGGATTGATACACGGGCTAGGTTGAGACAATGGGGCAGTGGGTATAGTTTTGGATTGGTACAGGTCTAGGTTGAGACAATGCAGTTAGTTTTGGATTGATAAATGGCGTGGGTGGGACAGTGTGTTTAGTTTCAGATTGATACAGGGTTAGGTTGAGACTGTGGCAGTGGGTTTAGTTTTGGATTGATACAGTGCTTGGTTGAGACAGTGCGGCAATAGGTTTAGTTTTGCATTCATACAGTGCTTGGATGAAACAGTGGGTTTAATTTTGGATTGATACAGTGCTAGGTTGAGACAGTGGGGTGGTGGGTTTTAGTTTTGGATTGATACAGGACTAGGTTGGGGCAATGGTGCAGTGGGATCAGTTTTGGATTGATACACGGCTAGGTTGAGACAATTTGGCAGTGGTTTCGTTTTTAATTGGTAGTGTTCGGTTGAGAGAGTGGGCAGTGGGGTTAGTTTTGGATTGATACAGGGCTAGTTTGAGACAATGGGGCCGTGGGATTCGTTTTGGATTGATATAGGGCTAGGTTGAGACAGTGGGTTTTGTTTTGGATAGATATAGGGCTAGTTTCAGACAGTGGTGCAGTGGTTTTAATATTGGATTGATACAGCGCTTGGTGCAGTCAGTGTGGCAGTGGGTTTAGTTTTGGATTGATAAAGGGCTAGGTTGAGACAGCGGGGCAGTGAGATCAGTTTTGGATTGATACAGGCTAGGTTGAGACAATGTGGTTAGTTTTGGATTGATACAGTGCTTGGTTGAGGCAGTGGGTATAGTGTTGGATTGATACAGGGATAGGTTGAGAGTGTGGGATAGTGGGATTAGTTTTAGATTGATAGTGCTTGGTTGAGACAGTGGGGCAGTCAGTTAAATTTTGGATTGATACAGGACTAGGTTGAGGCAATGGCGCAGTGGTGTTAGTTTTGGATTGATACACGGGCTAGGTTGAGACAATGGGGTTAGTTTGGATTGATAAAGGGCTAGTTTGAGACAGAGGCAGTGGGTTTAGTTTCGGATTGTTAGAGGGATTGGTTGAGACAGTGCGTCAGTGGGTTTAGTTTCGGATTGATAGAAGGCTTGGTGTAGACAGTGGGAGGTGCGATTCGTTTTGGATTGAAGAGGGTTTGGTTGGAACTGTGGGGCAGTGGGTTTAGTTTTGTTTTAATAGAGGGCTTGGTTGAGACAGTGGGGCAGTGGGTTTCGTTTTGGATTGATACAGGGCTAGGTTGAGACAGTGGGGCAGTGTGTTTAATTTTGGATTGATACAGGGCTAGGTTGAGGCAATGGGGCAGAGAGTTTAGTTTTAATTGATACAGTTCTCGGTTGAGAGAGTGGGCAGTGGTGTTACATTTGGATGGATACAGGGCTAGGTTGAGACAGTGGGGAAGCCGGATTTGTTTTGGATTGATACAGGGCTAGTTTGAGACAATGTGGCAGTGGGATTAGTTTTGGATAGATATAGGACGTGGTTGAGGCAGTGGGATTCGTTTTGGATAGCTAAAGTGCTTTTTTGAGACATTGGGGCAGTGGGTTTTGTTTTGGATTGATACAGGGCTAGGTTGAGACAGTGGGGCAGTGGGATTAGTTTTGGATTGATACAGGGCTAGGTTGAGACATTGGGGCAGGGGGTTTTGTTTTGGATTGATACAGTTCTAGGTTGAGACAGAGGGCAGCGGGTTTAGTTTTGGAATGATAAAGGGCTAGGTTGAGGCACAGGGCAGTGGGTTTAGTTTTGGATTGATAGAAGGCTTGGTGCAGACAGTGGAGAGTTGCGATTAGTTTAGGATTGAAGAGGATTTGGTTGAGAAATTGGGGCAGTGGGATTAGCTTTTGATTGATACAGGGCTTGGTTGCGATTTGGATTGATACAGGGCTAGTTGGAGACACTGGGGCAGTGGGTTAATTTTAGATTGATACAGTTCTAGGTTGAGACAGTGGGGTGGTGGGTTTAGTTTTGGATTGATACAGGACTAGGTTGGGGCAATGGTGCAGTGGGATCAGTTTTGGATTGATACACGGCTAGGTTGAGACATTGGGGCAGGGGGTTTTGTTTTGGATTGATACAGGTCTAGGTTGAGACAATGCAGTTAGTTTTGGATTGATAAAGGGCGTGGGTGGGACAGTGTGTTTAGTTTCAGAATGATAAAGGGTTAGGTTGAGACAGTGAGTTTAGTTTTGGATTGATACAGTGCTTGGTTGAGACAGTGGGGCAGTAGGTTTAGTTTTGCATTCATACAGTGCTTGGTTGAAACAGTGGGTCAGTGGGTTTAGTTTTGGATTGATACAGTGCTAGGTTGAGACAGTGGGGCAGTGGGTTTAGTTTTGGATTGATACAAGACTAGGTTGAGGCAATGGTGCAGTGGGATCAGTTTTGGATTGATAAAGGGCTAGGTTGAGACGATGGGGCAATACGTTTAGTTTTGCATTGATACGGTGCTTGGTTGAGACAGTGGGTCAGTGGGTTTAGTTTTGGATTGATACAGTGCTAGGTTGAGACAGTGGGGCAGTGAGTTTAGTTTTGGATTGATACAGGAATAGGTTGAGGCAATGGCCCAGTGGGATCAGTTTTTAATTGATACAGTGCTCGGTTGAGAGAGTGGGCAGTGGGGTTAGTTTTGGATTGATACAGGGCTAGGTTGAGACAGTGGGGCAGTGGGATTTGTTTTGGATTCATACAGGGCTAGTTTGACACAATGGGACAGTGGGATTCGTTTTGGATAGATATAAGGCTAGGTTGAGACAGTTGGCCAGTGGGTTTTGTTTTGGATCGAAATAGGGCTAGGTTGAGAGAGTGGGGCAGTGGGATTTGTTTTGGATTGATACAGGGCTATTTTGAGACAATGGGGCAGTGGGATTCGTTTTGGATTGATATAGGGCTAGGTTGAGACAGTGGGGCAATGGGTTTAATATTGGATTGATACAGCGCTTGGTGCAGTCAGTGTGGCAGCGTGTTAATTTTGGCTTGATACAGTGCTTGGTTGAGACAATGGGGCGTTGGGTTTAGTTTTGGATTGATAAAGGGCTAGGTTGAGACAGCGGGGCAGTGGGATCAGTTTTGGATTGATAGACGGGCTAGGTTGAGACAATGGCATTAGTTTTGGATTGATAAAGGGCTAGGTTGAGCCAGGCAGTGGGTTTAGTTTCTGATCGTTAGAGGGCTTGGTTGAGACCGTGGGTCATTGGGTTTATGGTGACATAGAAGATAGGAGCAGGCGTAGGCCATTCAGTCCTTCGAGCCTGCTCCGCCATTCAATGAGATCATGGCTGATCATCCAAATTCAGTACCCTCTCCCTGCCTTCTCCCCATATCCCTAGATCCCTTTAGCCTTAAGAAATATACCCAAATCCTTCTTGAATATATTTACTGAAATGGCCTCCACCGCCATCTGTGGCAGAGAATTCCACAGGTTCACCACTCGCTGGGTGAAGAAATTCCTCCTCATTTCTGTCCTAAATGTCTTACCCCTTATCCTTAGACTATGACCCCTGGTTCTGGACTCCCCGGCGATCAGAAACATCCTTCCTGCATCTAGTCTGTCAAGGACTGACAGAATTTTATAGGTTTCGATGAGATCCCCTCTCAATCTTCGAAACTCCAGTGAGTATAAGCCCAATCGACACAATCTCTCCTCATACGTCATTCCTGCTGTCCCAGGTATCACCCTGGTGAATCTTCGCTGCACTCCTTCCATGGCAAAAATGTTCTTCCTCAGATAAGGCGACCACAACTGCACACAATACTCAAGGTGCGGTCTCACCAAGGCCCTGTACAACTGCAGCAAGACATCCTTGTTCCGGTACTCATACCCTTTTGCTGCGAAGGCCAACATACCATTTGCCTTCTTAACCGCATGCTGCACCTGCATGCTTACCTTCACCGACTGGTGCACAAGAACACCCAGGTCTCTTTGCACTTCCCCTTCTCCCAATCTATTGCCATTCAAAAAATAATCTGACTTCCTGTTTTTGCCACCAAAGTGGATAACCTCACATTTATCCACATTATAGTGCATCTGCCATGTTTCTGCCTAAACATCCAGCCTGTCCAAATCGTACTGGAGTTTCACGACTTCCTCCTCACAGCATACCCTCCAACCCAGCTTTGTGTCGTCTGCAAATTTGGAGATATTACATCCAATTCCCTCGTCCAGATCAATAATATATATTGTAAACAGCTGGGGTCCTAGGACCGATCCTTGCGGTACCCCACTGGTCACTGCCTGCCACTCGGAAAAAGAGCCGTTTATTCCAACTCTTTGCTTTCTGTCCGCCAACCAGTTCCCTATCCAAACAATACCTTGCCCCCCAATCCCATGTGCCTTAATTTTGCACGCTAATCTCTTATGCGGGACCTTATCGAAAGCCTTCTGAAAGTCCAATACACAACATCCACTGGTTCTCCCTTATCTATTTTACCAGTTACATCCTCAAAAAATTCCAGTAGATTAGTCAAGCATAATTTACCTTTTGTAAATCAATGTTGAATTTGTCCGATCCTGTCACTGCTTTCCAAGTGCTCTGCTATTACATCTTTTATAATGGACTCTAGCATTTTCCCCACTACCGATGTCAGGCTTACTGGTCTATAATTCCCCGTTTTTTCTCTACCACCTTTTTTGAATAGTGGGGTAACATTAGCTACCCTAAATCCATGGGTACTGTTCCAGAGTCTATCGAGTTCTGGAAGATGACCAGCAGTGCATCTACTATTTCTAGGGCCACTTCCTTAAGTACACTAGGATGTAGATTATCAGGCCCTGGGGGTTTATCGGCCTTCAGTCCCATCAATTTTCCTAATACCATTTCCCTACAAATACTGATTTCTTTCAGTTCTACCCTTTCATCAGACCCTATGTTCCCCAGCATCTCTGGGAGGTTATTTGTGTCCTCCTTTGAGAAGACAGAACGAAAATATGTATTTTGTTGGTCTGCCATTTCTTTTTTCCCCATTATAAATTCCCCTGATTCTGACTGCAAGGGACCTACGCTTGACTTCACCAATGTTTTTCTCTTCACACATATCTATAAAAGCTTTTACAGTCAGTTTTTATGTTCCCTGCAAGCTTACTCTCATAATCTATTTTCCCTTTCTTAATTAATCCCTTTGTCCTCCTTTGTTGAATCTTAAACTGCTCCCAATCCTCAGGATTTTTGCATTTTCTGGCAAATTTATATGTCCTCACCTTGGATCTTATGCTATCCCTAATTTCCCTTGTTAGCCACAGTTGAGTCACCTTTTTTGTTTTATTTTTATGCCAAACTGTGATGAACAAGTTCTGTAGTTCATTCATTCGGTCTTTGAATGTTTGCCATTGCCTATCCACCGTCAACCCTTTGAGTGATATTCCCCAATCAATCCTACCCCAACTCGCTCCTCAGACCATCGTAGTTTCCTTTATTTAAATTGAGGACCCTAGTCTCTGAGTGAACTACTTCATTTTCCATCTTAATGAAGAATTCGATCATATTATGATCGCTCTGACCCAAGGGGCCTCGTACAACAGGATTGCCAATTAATCCTTTCTCGTTACATAATACCCAGTCTAAGATGGCCTGATCTCTGGTTGGTTCCTCAACATATTGGTCCAGGAAACCATCCCGTAAACACTCCAGGAATTCCTCCTCCACAGTATTGTTACTAATTTGTTTAGCCCAATCTATATGTAGATTAAAGTCACCCATGATGACTGCTGTGCCCTTATTGCACGCTTCCTTAATTTCCCTTTTAATGCCATCCCTAACCTCCGCCTTACTGTTTGGAGGTCGATATAACACTCCCACTAACGTTTTCTTCCGCTTAGTATTTCTCAATTCTACCCATACAGATTGATAGAAGGCTTGGTGCAGACAATGGAGAGGTGCGATTAGCTTTGGATTGAAGAGGGTTTCATTGGAACTGTGGGGCAGTGGGTTAGTTTTGTATTAATAGGGGGCTCGTTTGAGACAATGGGGCAGTGGGTTTAGTTTAGGATTGATACAGGGCTTGGCTCAGACAGTGGGGCAGTGGGTTTAGTTTTGGATTGATAGAGGGCTTGTTTCAGACAGTGGGGCAGTGGGTTTAGATTTGGATTGATACATGGCTAGCTTAAGACAATGGGGCAGTGCTTATCGTTTTGGATTGATACAGTGCTAGGTTGAGACAGTGGGTGAGTGGGTTTAGTTTTGGATTGATACAGGCTAGGTTGAGGCAGTGGGGCAATGGGTTTAATTTTGGATTGAAACAGGGCTAGATTGAGGCAGTCGGGCAGAGGGTTTAGTTTTTAATTTATACAGTGCTCGGTTGAGAGAGTGGGCATTGGTGTTAGTTTTGGATTGATACAGGGCTAGGTTGAGACAGTGGGGCAGTGGCATTCGTTTTGGATTGATACATGGCTAGTTTGAGAGAGTGGGGCAGTGGGAGTTGTTTTGGATTGAGACAGGGCTACGTTGAGACAGTGGGGCAGTGGGCTTAGTTTTGGATTGATACAGGTCTAGGTTGAGACAGTGTGGCAGTGGCATTTGTTTTGGATTGATAAAGGGCTAGTTTGAGACAATGGGGCAGTGGGATTTGTTATGGATTGATACAGGGCTAGGTTGAGACAGTGGGATACGTTTTGGATTGATACAGGGCTAGTTTGAGACAATGGGGCAGTGGGATTAGTTTTGGATAGATATAGTGCTTTGTTGAGACAATGGCCTAGAAATTCAGTAAGGCCCCGCCAGGTCTTTAGCGCCCGAAATTTAGCGCTCGCCCGGATTCCCGTAGCGCCCGCCTGAAATTCAGTTGCGACGGGCCAAGACAGAGGCGGGCGCTATTGCAGGGTTTGGCCGCCTCGCTTGGGGCGATGAAAGTCTATTTCAGGCATCCAGCTGCCGCTGTGCCACCCGATGCGGTGTGGCAGGCTGGGGTACTGCAGGCCTCCTCCTTCTCTTAAGGAGGAGCTGCCTGCAGCCGTGAGATCGCCGCTGGATTCCCCCGGCAAATGAGCCCGGCACCACGGAGAAGTGCCGGGCTCGCGGGAGTCAGACAGCAATGCCGCGGGGGGTGGTGCAGGAGTCCGGGGAGGGAGGTGCGGCCATGCGGCCGCCGGCCGCCCCTCCACCTTTATGCGCCGGCCTCTCGGAGCTGCAAGGCCCCGTTTTTCAAACGTTGTTTGCGGCCGCTGCGGGCGAGGCGGCCGCAACTGAATTTGGCCTTCGGCACGGAATCGCGTTGGAACCGGGGCGCTGCGCACACCGATGACGTCATCGGTGCTGGCGCAGCGCTACCGGCTAATGCCGCTGTTAGGGACCAACTTAATTTTGGGCACTAAAAAACTTCCGCCGCAACCCACTCTTTCGCCCCTAAGTGGGCGTAAATGCGACTGAATTTCTAGGCCAGTGGGTTTTGTTTTGGATTGACACAGGGCTATGTTGTGACAGTGGGGCAGTGGCATTCGTTTTGGATTGATACAGGGCTAGGTTGAGACAGTGGGGCAGTGGGCTTAGTTTTGGATTGATACAGGGCTAGTTTATGACAGTGGGGCAGTGGGATCAGTTTTGGATTGTTACACGGGCTAGGTTGAGACAATGGGGTAAGTTTTGGATTGATAAAGGGCTAGGTTGAGACAGAGGCAGTGGGTTTAGTTTCCGATTGTTAGAGGGCTTGATTGAGACAGTGGGTTTAGTTTTGGATTCATACAGGGCTTGGTTCAGAGTGTGGCAGTGGGTTTAGTTTTGGATTGATACAGGGCTCGGTTGAGACAGCGGGGAAGTGGGGTCAGTTTTGCATTGATACACGGGCTAGGTTGAGACAGTGGGGTGGTGGGTATAGTTTTGTATTGATACAGGGCTAGGTTGAGACAATAGGGTTAGTTTTTGATTGATAAAGGGCTTGGGTGGGACAGTGTGTTTAGTTTCAGATTGATACATGGCTAGGTTGAGACAATGTGGCAGTGGGTTTAGTTTTGGATTGATACAGGGCTTGGTTGCGATAGTGGGGCAGTGGGATTAGATTTGGATTGATACAGGGCTTGGTTCAGACAGTGGGGCAGTGGGTTTAGTTTTGGATTGATACAGGGCTATGTTGAGACAGTGGGGCAGTGGGATTAGTTTTGGATTGATACAGGGCTAGGTTGAGACAGTGGAGCTGTCGGTTTAGTTTTGGAATGATAATAGAATCTGGTGGGAGCAGGGCAGTGCGATTAATTTTTGATTGAAGCAAAGCTGTTTCGACAGAGTGGGCCAGAGGGATTAGTTCTGGATTCAAACAGGGCTATAGTGGGAGAGCGTGACTGTGGGATTTGTTTTGGATTGTTACAGGGCAATGCCTGGATGGTGGGTCAATGGGACTATTTTCGCTTGATAGAGATAAGGCGACACTGGGACAGTGTCTCTAATTTGTCATTCACACAGCGCTAGAGGGCAAGTGAGAGGCAGTCGGATTAGTTTGTGATTGATACAGAGCTTTGGGGATAGAGCAGGGCAGTGGGATTAGCTTGTGATCGACACAGGGCTAGGGGGCAAGTGTGAGGCATTAGAATTGGTTTGTGCTCAATACAGAGCGATGGGGATAGAGCAGGGCAGTGGGATTAGATAGGGGTTGATACAGGGCTTTGGGGAGAGAGTGGGGCAGCAAGATTAGTTTGGGATTGATACAGCTTTATTGTGTGACAGTGGGATTAAGTTGTGATTGATACAGGGTTGTGGTAAGAGACTAAGGCAGTAGGATTTGTTTTAGTTTGATACAGGGCTGCGGTGAGAGTGGTGCAGTAGGATTAGGTTCTGTTTGATACTGGGCAATGGTGAGAGACTGCGGCAGTGGGATTAATTTTGGATTGATACAGGTTTAGGTTGAGACAGTGGGATTAGTTTTCGATTGATAGAGGGCTAGGTTGACACAGTGGAGTAGTTTTGGATTGATAAAGGGCTTGGGTTGGACAGTGCGGCAGTGGATTCAGTTTTGGATTGATAGAAGACTTGGTTCAGACAGTGGGGAGGTGGGATTAGATTTGGATTGATAGAGGAGTTAGTTGGAACTGTGGGGCAGTGGGTTTAGTTTTGTATTGCTAGAGGGCCTGGATGAGACAGTGGGGTGGTCGGCTTTGTTTTGGATTGACACAGGGCTTCGTTGAGACAGTGAGATTAGTTTTGCATTAATGCAGGGCTAGTTTGAGACTGTGGGTTTAGTTTTGTATTAATAGAGGGCTTGGTTGAGGCAGTGGGATTAGTGTAGGGTTGATACAGTGCTAGGTTGAGACAGTGGGGCAGTGAGTTTAGTTTTGGATTGATACAGTGCTAGGCTGAGACAATGGGGCAGTGGGCTTAGTTTTGGATTGATACAGTGTTCGGTTGAGACAATGGGGCAGTGGCTTTAGTTTTGGATTGAGACAGGGCTAGGTTGAGACAATGGGGCAGTGGTCTTAGTTTTGGATTGATACAGGGCTAGGTTGAGACATTGTGGCAGTGGGTTGAATTTTGGATTGATAGAGGGCTATGTTGAGACAGTGGGGTAAGTTTTGGATTGATACCCTGCTAGGTTGAGACAATTCGGCATTGGGATTAGCTTTGGATTGATAGAGGGCTTGGTTGAGACGGTGGGGCAGTGGGTTTAGTTTTGGATTGATACAGTGCTAGGTTGAGACAGTGGGGCAGTGGGATTAGTTTTGAATTGATACAATGCTAGTTTGAGACAATGGGGCATTGGGATTAGCTTTGGATTGAGAGAGGGCCTGGTTGAGAGAGTGGGACAGTGGGTTTAGTTTTGTATTTATAAAAGGCTTGCGAGGGACAGTGGGATTAGTTTCAGATTGATACGGTCCTTTGTTGAGACAGTGGGTCAGTGAGTTTAGCTTTGGATTGATAGAGGGATTGGTTCAGACAGTGGGGATGTAGGATTTGTTTTGGATTGATACAGTGCTTGTTTCAGGCAGTGGGTTTAGTTTTGGATTGATACAGGGCTTGGTTCAGACAGTGGGGCGGTGGGATTAGTTTTCGACTGATACAGTGCTTGTTTGAGACAGTGGGCTAGTGGGTTTAGTTTTGGATTGATACAGGGCTAGATTGAGACAGTGGGGCAGTGGGATTATTTTTGGAGTGATACAGGGCTATGTTTTGACACTGGGGCAGTGGGATTAGCTTTACATTGATAGACAGCTTGCTTGAGACAGTGGGCAGTGGTTTTAGTTTTGGATTGATAGATGGCTAGTTTGAGCCAGTATGGGCAGTGGGTTTAGTTTCGTGTTCATTCAGGGCTAGGTTGAGAGAGTGGGTACTCGGCTTAGTTATGGATTGATACAGTGCTAGGTTGAGACAGTGGGGCAATGGGTTTAGTTTTGGATTGTTACAGGGCTACGGGGAGACAGTGAGGCAGTGGGTTTAGTTTTGGTTTGATACAGGGCTAGGTTGAGATAGTGGAGAACCGGGTTTAGTTTTCGATTGATACAGGGCTAGGTTGAGACAATGGGGCAATGGGCCCTGTTTTTAATTGATACAGAGCTAGTTTGAGAGAGTGGGGCAGTGGGTTTCGTTTTGGACTGTTAGTGGGCTTGTTTGAGACAGTGCGTCAGTGCGTTTAGTTTTGGATTGATAGAAGGCTTGGTTCAGACTGTGGGGTGGGTGGATTAATTTTCGATTGATAGAGGGCTTGGTTGGAACTGAGGGGCAGTGGGTTTAGTTTTCTATTAATAGAGGGCTTGGTTGAGACAGTAGGGCAGTGTGAGCAGTTTTGGATTGATAGTGCTAGGTTGAGACATTGGGGCAGTGGGTTTAGTTTTGGATTGATACAGGGCTAGTTTGAGACACTGGGGCAGTGGGGGTTTTTTTGGATACAGGGCTAGGTTGAGACAGTGGCCTTAGTTTTGGATTGATACAGGGCTAGGTTCAGACACTGGGGCAGTGGGTTTTTTTTTGTATTGATACCAGGCTAGGTTGAGAGAGTGGGGCAATCTGCTAAATTTTGGATTGAAACAGGGCTAGGTTGAGACAGTTGGGCAGTGGGTTTTTCTTTGGATTGATACAGTGCTAGGTTGAGACAGTGGGTATAGTTTTGAATTGATAGAGGGCTATGTTGAGACAGTGGACAGTGGGCTTATTTTGGGATTGATACAGGGCTAGGTTGAGACAGTGGATTTAGATTAGAATTGATAGATGGAATGCTTCAGAGAGTGGGGATGTAGGATTAGTTTTGGATTGATACAGTGCTAGGTTGAGACAGTGGTTCAGTGGTTTTAGGTTTCGATTGATACAGGGCTAGGCTGAGTCAGGGGTGCAGTGTGATTTTATTTGGATTTATGCAGTGCTAGGTTGAGACAGCGGGGCTGTGGGATTAGTTTTGGATTAATACAGTGCTTGGTTGAGAAAGTGTCGCAATGGCTTTAGTTTTGGATTGATAAAGGGCTAGGGTGAGACAGTGGGTTTAGTTTTGGATTGATACAGGACTAGGTTGAGAGAGTGGGTTTAGTTTTGGATTGTTACAGGGCTATTGGGGAACATTGTGGCAGTGGGTTTAGTTTTGTATTGATACAGGTCTATTGGGGAACATTGTAGCAGTGGGTTTAGTTTTGGATTGATATAGGGCTTGGTTGGAACTGTGGGGCAGTGGGTTTAAGTTTCTATTAATAGAGTGCTTGGTTGAGACAGTGGGGTAGTGTGACCAGTTTTGGATTGATACCCCGCTAGGTTGAGACAATGGAGAAGCGGGTTTAGTTTTGGATTGATACAGGGCTAGGTTGAGACAATGGGGCAATGGGTCCAGTATTTAATTGATACAGAGCTAGGTTGAGAGAGTGGGGCAGTGGGTCTCGTTTTGGATTGTTAGTGGGCTTGTTTGAGACAGTGGGTCAGTGCGTTTAGTTTTGGATCGACAGAAGGCTTGGTTCAGACCGTGGGGTGGGTGGATTAATTTTCGATTGATAGAGGGCTTGGTTGGAACTGTGGGGCAGTGGGTTTAGTTTTCTATCAATAGAGGGCTTAGTTGAGACATGTAGGGCAGTGTGAGCAGTTTTGGATTGATACAGAGCTCGGTTGAGACAGTGGGGCAGTGGGTTTAGTTTTGGATACAGGGCTAGGTTGAGACAGTGGTCTTAATTTTGAATTGATACAGGGCTAGTTTCAGACACTGGGGCAGTGGGGTTTTTTTGGATTGATACCGGGCTAGGTTGAGAGAGTGGGGCAATGGGCTTAGTTTTGGATTGAAACAGGGCTACGTTGAGACAGTGGGGCAGTGTTTTTTTTGGGGATTGGTACAGTGCTTGGTTGAGACAGTGGGGCAGTGGGTATAGTTTTGAATTGATGGATGGCTATGTTGAGACAGTGGACAGTGGGCTTAGTTTGGGATTGATACACGGCTAGGTTGAGACAGTGGATTTAGTTTTGGATTGATAGAGGGAATGCTTCAGACAGTGGGGATGTAGGATTAGTTTTGGATTGATACAGGGCTAGGCTGAGACAGTGGGTCAGTGGTTTTAGGTTTCGATTGATACAGGGCTAGGCTGAGACAGTGGTGCAGTGTGATTTTATTTGGATTGATACAGGGCTTGGTTGAGAGAGTGGGGATGTGGGATTAGTTTTGGATTGATACCGGGCTAGGTTGAGAGAGTGGGGCAATAGGCTTAGTTTTGGATTGAAACAGGGCTACGTTGAGACAGTGGGGCAGTGTTTTTTTTGGGGATTGGTACAGTGCTTGGTTGAGACAGTGGGGCAGTGGGTATAGTTTTGAATTGATGGATGGCTATGTTGAGACAGTGGACAGTGGGCTTAGTTTGGGATTGATACAGGGCTAGGTTGAGACAGTGGATTTAGTTTTGGATTGATAGAGGGAATGCTTCAGACAGTGGGGATGTAGGATTAGTTTTGGATTGATACAGGGCTAGGCTGAGACAGTGGGTCAGTGGTTTTAGGTTTCGATTGATACAGGGCTAGGCTGAGACAGTGGTGCAGTGTGATTTTATTTGGATTGATACAGGGCTTGGTTGAGAGAGTGGGGATGTGGGATTAGTTTTGGATTGATACAGGGCTAGGTTGAGACAGTGGGTTTAGTGTTGGATTTATGCAGGGCTAGGTTGAGACAGTGCAGCTGTGGGATTAGTTTTGGATTAATACAGTGCTTGGTTGAGACAGTGGCGCAATGATTTTAGTTTTGGATTGATAAAGGGCTAGGGTGAGACAGTGGGTTTAGTTTTGGATTGATACAGGACTAGGTTGAGACAGTGGGTTTAGTTTTGGATTGTTACAGGGCTATTGGGGAACATTGGGGCAGTGGTTTTACTTTTGTATTGATACCGGTCTATTGGTGAACATTGGGGCAGTGGGTTTAGTTTTGGATTGATACAGGACTTGGTTGGAACTGTGGGGCAGTGGGTTTAATTTTCTATTAATAGAGGGCTTGGTTGAGACAGTGGGGTAGTATGAGCATTTTTGGATTGATGCAGTGCTAGGTTGAGACAGTGGGGCAGTGGGTTTATTTTGGATTGATAGAGGGCCTGGTTGAGACAGTGGGGCAGTGGGTTTAGTTTTGAATTTATAAAGGGCTTGGGTGGGACAGTGGGTTTAGTTTCAGATTGATACAGGCCTTGGTTGAGACAGTGGGTTTAGCTTTGGATTGTGAGAGGGAATGCTTCAGACATCGGGGATGTAGGATTTATTTTGGATTGATATAGCGCTTGGTTCAGACAGTGGGACGGTGGGATTTGTTTTGGATTGATACACTGTTTGGTTGAGACAGTGGGCTAGTGGGTTTAGTTTTGGATTGATACAGGGCTAGATTGAGATAGTGGGGCAGTGGGATTATTTTTGGATTGATACAGGGCTAGGTTGAGACAGTGGATTTAGTTTTGGATTGATAGAGGGAATGCTTCAGGCAGTGGGGATGTAGGATTCATTTTGGATTGACACAGGGCTAGGTTGAGACAATTGGTCAGTGGGTTTAGTTTTGGATTGATACAGGGCTTGGTTGGAACTGTGGGGCGGTGGGTTTAGTTTTCTATTAATAGAGGGCTTGGATGAGACTGGGGCAGTGTGAGCAGTTTTGGATTGATACAGTGCTAGGTTGAGACAGTGGGGCAGTGGGTTTAGTTTTGGTTTGATACAGAGCTAGGTTGAGACAGTGGGGCAGTGTTTTTTTTTTGGATTGATACAGGGCTAGGTTGAGACAGTGGGGCAGTGTTTTTTTTTAATTGATACAGGGCTAGGTTACGACAGTGGATTTAGTTTTGGATTGATATCGGGAATGCATCAGATAGTGGGGCAGTGGGATTAGTTTTGGATTGATACAGCGCTTGGTTGAGATAGTGGGTTTAGTGTTGGATTGATACAGGGCTAGGTTGAGACAGTGGGGCAGTGGGTTTAGTTTTGGATTGATACAGAGCTAGGTTGAGACAGTGGGGCAGTGTTTTTTTTTTGGATTGATACAGGGCTAGGTTGAAACAGTGGGGCAGTGGGTTTAGTTTTGGATTGATACAGGGCTTGGTTGAGACAGTGGGGCACTCTTTTTTTTGGGGATTGATACAGGGCTTGGTTGAGACAGTGGGGCAGTGTTTTTTTTTAATTGATACAGGGCTAGGTTACGACAGTGGATTTAGTTTTGGATTGATATAGGGAATGCATCAGATAGTGGGTCAGTGGGATTAGTTTTGGATTGATACAGCGCTTGGTTGAGATAGTGGGTTTAGTGTTGGATTGATACAAGGCTAGGTTGAGACAGTGGGGCAGTGGGTTTAATTTTCGATTAATACAGTGCTTGGTTGAGAGAGTGGCGCAGTAGTTTTAGTGTGTAATTGATAAAGGCCTAGGTTGAGGCAGTGGGATTCGTTTTGGATTGATACAGGGCTAGTTTGAGACAGTGGGTTTAGTTTTTGATTGATCTAGCACTGTGCAGACACCTAAAACACAAGCCCTCTCCTTTTGTGCTGTGAACCTCTCTGGTCCTATAGTCCATGTCTGTAGCATCAGTGCTTTGATTCAGACCTAATTTGATGGTTTTGAAGCACTTTGGCAAGGCGTGAAGATGTATAAGGCGCTGTAAGAATGCAATTTCTTTCCTTGGTGAACTGAGCATAAATGCCATTCTTTGTCTCCTTGAGTCGCAGCGGCGATTAACTCAAACCTTAATCTAATTATCCAATGACCTAGCAGTTCAGGCAGACACGGAGCTGTGTCCCAACAAAACGTCCGAATAACTCACAAAAAGTACAGCAGATGCTAGGAAAAAGAGCAGCCTGTATTTTCCGTGCGGATGCCTCCGATCTGGAAAAAATCTACGCCCTTACCTGAAGGCACCAAAGGTCCGGCCATTTCCGCTCCTGGGTCTCTGCTCTACGAAATGCGCAGGGCCAGGTATCCCAGGGGCGCATGCGGTTCCCAGGCGTCGCTGAGATCACGTGGGCCAAGGGGAGCCAATGGTAGAAGGGAATCCCCCTTCTACTTTTGTCACCTTAGAGCTGTCAAAAGTATGAATGGAGATCACTGAAAAAACACACCAGAACATTAAATAACCTTTTTTTCATCACATTTTTAAAATTATTTAAAATGATATTAAATGAAGTATTTTAAACAAAAATTTAATTTTTTGAATAAAAATTAAGCATTTTTACGGGCGAAAATTAAACTTACATTTTTTAAAAGTACTTTTAAATTATAAATGAGTGAATTTTTTTTTTTAACTTTTTTAAACTCTTATGCTGGTAAAAGCAGGCCATTTACCTGCTTTTCCCAGGCGTAAGATTTGTAAGTGTTTTCAGTGGGCGGAGGTTGTGCAGAAAGCGGAATTCTCCATCGCAGAGGCCCTTCTCCAGAGCAGACGTCGGATCTGTCAAGAGGATTCTTGACGAATTGGAACAGCTGGTTTTCAGCGCATGCGCTTCGCATGCCTAAAACCGGAAATTGCGAAGTCCCTGTGGGTGTGTGCACAGCTCGTACGCACCCGTAGGGATCAGAAAATAAGGTCCATTGAAAAACGGAAAAGCCAAACTGGCATCGCCCTGCTAGTCAATCAGCCTCTCTGGAGGGACATGCAGCCTCCGGTTCCCGTGTGCACCCAGCTTACATACATAGGATAACACAGGATATCCGGCACAGTAACAGGTCATTCGGTCCAACCAGTCCATGCTGCTGCTTATGCTCCACTCGAGTCTCCTCCCGTCTTTCCCCATGTAACTCTATCAGTATACTCCTCTATTCCCTTCTCCCTCATATGCTTGTCTAGCCTCCCCTTAAATGCATCCACACTATTCGCTGCAACCACTCTCTGTGGTAGCGAGTTCCACATTCTCACCACTCTTTGGGAATATAAGTTTTTTTCTGATTTCTTGCTGACTTTCCTTTATTGATGGCCTCTAGTTATGCTCCTTCCCACAAGTGGAAACACTCTCTCTGTATCTATTCTATCAAAACCTTTCATAATTTTAAAGAGCCCTCAGCCCTCAGCCTGCTCTTCTCAAGAGAAAAGAGATCCAGCCTGTCCATCCTTTCCTGATAGGTATCCCCTCGCATTTCTGGTATCATCCTTGTAAATCTTTTATGCCGCCTCTCCAGTGCCTCGATATCCGTTTTATAATATGCCGACCAGAATTGTACGAAGTACTCCAAGTGTGGTCTAACCAAGTTTCGATATAAGTTTAGCATAACTTCACTACTTTTCATTCTATCCCTCTAGAAATAAACCCTAGTACTTGGTTTGCTTTTTATGGCCCTTTTATCGTGTGTTGCTACTTTCAGTGATTTGTGTATTTATACTCCTAGATCTCTTTGTTCCTCTCCCCCACTTTGATTCGTATTTTCCAAGTAATATGTGACCTCCGTATTGTTGATTCCAAAGTCTAAATCATTAATAATGAATTGTGAGCAGCAGTGGTCCCAGCACTGATTCTTGTGGGACCTCACATCCCACCTTCTGCCACTCTGAATAGCTACCCTTTACCACTACTCTCTACTCTCTGTCTTGAAGCCACCTAGTTATCCATTCTGCTACTTATTCCCTGGTTCTGCATTCCCTCACCTTATTCAAAAGTCTATTATGGGGTACCATATCGAAGGACTTTTGAAAATCTAGATAAATTACATCTGCTGCATTATCCGTCTCTACGCTCTCTCTTATGTATTCAAAAAAGCAAGACTTTCCTTTTTGAAATCCATGCTGACAATTCTTTATTATATTTTTAGTTTCTAGATGTTCTTCTGTTTTCTCCTTTAACATTTCATTTAACCATACTTCCAATGATGCAGTCAATGACATCAAGAGAATAAGTATAACAGTTAAATAAATTGACCTTTAACAACAATATATTGCTGGGTTAATGGATTGCAGTGGATATGTTACTGGACAAGTAAAGCTTCAGTTTAACAAGTTGAATTTAAATCCCACTGCGGCACTTTGAGTATTTCAATTCAGTTTATTTTTAGTAAGCTGGTGAAAGATCTTAATGACCTAGCAGAGTTCTTGAACGAGACAACAACATAGGTAGCAACCAGTAGTGTTTGGGCAATAGATCAAGATTTATTAAGCTTACAGTGTAATATACTCAACAACAGGCGATAGTTTAAGGAGTAGCTCGCTGCCCTTGGTCTCTGGAACCTCTCGGACACAGGTGACGTCATCTTCAGTCTGTCCCTTTGTTCTTGCAGCACGTCTGTGTAAAGTTGTTCTTTGAGTATCGAGGTTTTAACCCTTTTCTTATCAAAAGTTCATTTGGCCAGTGTTCATATATGGTCTTTAAACAAATCACCTTTTTTAATTGGTTCTAATGGTAAAAATACCATTGTCACTCAGACTAGGGGTAGCATCTTGGCCCCTCCTTTCCATTATTATTCTGACAACTTTGCCCTGTTCATCCTGATCTTGTTTATAGTTCTTCACCCCATTGAATTTACCTTAACACTCTCATTCTAGCTCCCCTGGTACGAGCAGTACAAGGCCTCGTAAGCTGTGTAAGCTGCATAACTGTCTGTTATCAGAACTAGTCAATACTGTTTCTGACTGTATTCGAGGTTACATTTTGAACAAGCCTCAGCATTTTAGTTGAAAGTTATTATGGCTCATACCCAGGAGTAATTCTGGGTAAGATTAGTTGGTCAATGGCTACACTTGAATGTATATGTATATTTATATGGTTCTCAGCTACTAGGGAGGGACCTCTTAATATCAGTCTTTCCTACACTAACACCAGTAAAATTAACCATGAATCTTTTGCATTGTTGTTAAAACCCAACTGATTCCTTTAGGAAGGAAACCCGCTGTGATTGCCCGGTCTGGCCCTATAATGTGATTCTAACCCCACAACAACCTGGCTGATTTTTAAGTATGAAGTGACCCAGCACGAGCCTCAGTTCTCTCAAATCGCTACAAAGAACAGCACTGCAGGAGATATCATCACACAGAGAGCAGCGGGTCAAGAAGATGGCCTGCCATCACCTTCTCAAGATAGCTAGGGATGGGCAAGCAGAAGCACAACAGAAACACAACTAGAATCTCCTTATATCAACATTCACGGGATTCGCTTCTCAGCTACCAAGTGCTGTCCTCACCTTCCGCTCAGTAGCTGCAGTAACAATTGCAATAGTCCAGTCTGGCACCACTCCAGTATCATAGGAGGATTGAAATATTATGGCCAGATCCTCTGCGATTCCCACCCTTACTCCCATCAGCAGCCTAGAACAGAGCTTAAACATATAAGATACTGAGGGGGTTCGACAAGGTAGATGCAGACAAGATGTTTCCCCTCATGTCGGAATCTAGAACAAGGGGGCATAGTTTCAGAATAAGGGGTCGCCCATTTAAAACTGAGATGAGGAGGAATTTCTTCTCAGAGGGTCGTAAATCTGTGTTATTCTCTGCCCCAGAGAGCTCTGGAGGCTGGGTCATTGAATATATTTAAGGTGGAGATAGACAGATTTTTTAACAATAAGGGAGTGAAGGTTTATGGGGAGAAGGCAGGGAAAAGGTGCTGAGCCCAAGATCAGATCAGCCATGAACTCATTAAATAGTGGAGCAGGCTCGAGGGGCCAAATGGTCTACTCCTGCTCTTATGTCCTCACCCGGACCATCTGACTTTTCTACTTTGTTTACAGCCAACTGTTTTAGTAGCTCCTCTTCATCTATTTTTATCCCATCCAATTTCTCTACTACCTCCTCCATTATTGTGACATTGGCAGCATCCTCCACTTTAGTGAAGACAGATACAAAGCATTCACTCAGTAGCTCAGCCATACCCTCTGCCTCCACAAGATGGTTTCCTTTCTGGCCCTTAATCGACCCCACACTTGCCATGACTTTCCTTTTCCTCTTTATATATTAATAAAATACATTGTTACCCGCTAAGCTTTCCCCATACAGTCCCTTTGCCTGTCATATTTCCTTATTCATTTATTCTCTACCATCTCTGTATTCAGCTCGATGCTTTACTGTATGAGGAACCTGACATTAGTCTGCTTTTTCGGCTTCATTTTACTCTATTTCTTCAGGCAGCCAGCGAGCTCTAGCTTGGGATGCCCTGCCTTTCCCCCTCATGGGAATGTGTCTATTCTGTATCCAAACCATCTCCTCTTTGAAGGCCTCCCATTGCGCATTTACTGTTCACCTGCTAATGGTTGTTTCCAATCCACCTATGCCAGATCCTTTTTCAACTTACTTCGCCCGAGTATAACTGAAATAAATGGAGATCAGTGGTAAAGTCACCAGTGGCTGAAGTCAAACCTCGCAGAAAGGAAGATGGTTGCTGAAAGCCAGTCATTTCAGCCCCAAAACATTACTGCAGGAGTTCCTCAGGGCAGTATCCTAGGCCCAGCCAGCTACAATGAATTTTAAGATTCTAGACTGAGATCAGACAGGGATGAGACAGAGACTGTCCAATGTTCTGGGCAAATCTTTTCATGGGTCAAACGACAATAGTTTGTGAGAGTACAAAAAGTAATTCATCGTGATGCAGAACCAATTTATACCCCAAAGGGCAAGACCTCTGCTTGCCAAAAAAAAGTAAACCGCCATGGACGACAAAATAGGCAAGGGATTACATAAAACTGAGCAATAAGCATGAAAAAAGTAGCACGGATCCTGACGACTGGGAGAGGTAAGAACAAAAGGTGACGAAATAGATAGTAAGAGTTTGGGAATATGAAAAGAAACTTGCAAGGAATATCAAAATCAGCACAATGTTTCTTTACAATTAAGTTAGGAACAAAAGCGTGGTCAGGAGCAATGTGGGCTACAACGTGATATTGCAAATGAAAATAAGGAAATGGCGGACATAGTGAATAATTATTTTACGTCAGTATTTACTGTAGAGGAAGAGGATAGCATGTCGGAGATCCCAAGGAAACTAATATTGAAACAGGGAAAGGACTCACCAAAATTACATTAATGCAGAAAATAAAGGCATGAAAGATTAACAAATCCCCAGGGCCAGATGGTTTCCATCCCAGTGTTTTAAAGGAAGTAGGTGAGCACATTGCAGATGCACTAACTATAATCTTACAAAGTTCTCTTGATTCGGGCACGTTCCTTTAGATTGGAAAATTGAACATGTCACTCTGCTAGTTAAGAAAGGTGAGAGCGAAACCAGGGAATGATAGAGCAGTTAGCTTAACACCTGTTGTCGGGAAACTACTGGAGTCTATCATTAAGGATAGATTGACTGAAATTCTTAAATTCTCAGCTAACCAGAGAGAGCCAGCCTGGATTTGTAAAAGGATAGGTCAAGCCTGACGAATCTTTTTCAATTTTTGAAGAGGTGACTAAAGTACTGGCCAAGGGAATGTCTATGGATGTTATTTATAGGGACTTCCAGAAGGCTTTTGACAAAGCCCCTCCGAAGAAACCGTTAGCTAAAGGTGGAGCTCATGGATTCGAAGGCAAATTATTGACCTGCTTAGGATATTAGCTGAGCGCTAGGAGACAGAGTGGGGATAATGGGCAGGTACTCTAATTGGCAGGATATGACTAGTGGTGTCCCGCAGGGATCTGCGTTGGGGCCTGAACTATTTGCCGCATTTTAAATAACTTAGATGATGGGATAGAGAGCTACATATCCAAGTTTTCCGATGACACAAAGATAGGTGGTATGGAAGCAGTGTAGATGGAAGCATAAAATTACAAAGAGATCTTAATAGATTAAGTGAATGGCAAAACTGAGGCAAATGGATTTCAAATGTGTGAGGTCATCCACTAGGACCTAAAAAGGATAGGTCAGAATACATTGTAAATAGTGAAAAGCTAGAAGCAGTGGAGGTCCAAAGAGACTTAGGGGGTCCATGTACATAGATCGTTAAACTGTCATGGAGAGAAACAGAAAATAATTAACGAGGCAAATGGAATGCTGCACTTTACATCTAGAGGACTGGACTACAAGGGGGTAGAAGTTGTGCCACAGCTGTACAAATCCATGGTTAGACCACACCTGGGTTATTTTGGACAAAGGGTGAAAACAGGCGCTAAATGGGTGCTGTACTAAATGGGCGCCTGTTTGAAAATCTGTCGATCATGAGACCAGCTGTTACCATCAGCATATGTGTTAGAGGGTCAATCACAGGAGGTGGAGAAGGAACGGGGGAGCACCAGAGGCTTCCAGCTAGATGAGCCGGAGCTGGGAGGGTTGCTCGTCGCAATCTAATTGAACAGAGCTTTAGAGGGACGAGCTCCACAGACCCCAGAGCACTGTGGCCACACGAGGTACCTTCCACCAGAGAATCCATCATCTGCACTCAATCCGGTCACCCCTTCCCTCTGAAGGTTACAATAAGAGACCACCGATTCCACGACTACCAAATTACCATAATCAATGTTATATACACATCAGAAACAAAATATGTAAATATGACAGAAACAACATCACTTAAAAACATTAAACTGTTCACCCTGGGGTTTACCCTCAGTGGCTATCTATAAGTGCTGTTGGGTAATCTGGTGCTTCTATGAAGTACAACCCCATTGGCAGCAGCAGGCGGGGTGGAGGCTGCTCAGAATCTGGAGAGGGAAGTTCAGATGTCCTCCTGGGACGCCCTCGAGAGGCTGCAGGCCGTGATGGCCCCGCCTTAGATTGCATCATCCCAGCATGTGCTTCAGCAGTCTGGGCCACGTGGCTGACAGGCAATGGCAAGAGCAATGGTGGAGTGGTGGGGGAGGAAGTAGGAATGCTGGTATCCAGATAGAGGCCTGTAGATTCCTGCTCCACGATTCCCACGCCACTACCTGGGGGCCTCTGTTCAGCCCACCCAATGATCTGGTAGAGGACAGATCTGCATCGGAGTCAACCTGCAAACCCCTTTCAACCGAGGAGCCTAGAGCCACCAGGGCAGCTGCCTGAGCTTCCATTGCAGCAGTTTGCTGCTCCATGGGAGCTGCAATGACTGCAGTGGAAGCTGCAACCTCTGTCATCAGACGCTGCATGATGTTGGGCTCCGCAGGTCACTGGCTGGAAGTCACCAGCCGCTCCATGCTGGAGAGGATGGGTTCCAGGCTCTGGGTCCAGCCCCGGACCAAGGTGGAGGCGGACACCACCATCCCTCTCGCCACGACCAGTAGGCTGTCAGGCAGGCTCTCCATTACAACAAGCATTTGGTTTGTCGCATCCATCAGCCATCTTCTGAAGCTTGGCCCTGTGAGGTCCTCATCCGACTCCTCTCCAGCAGAGCTAGCACAAGATCTCGCCCCCCCCCCCCTGGAAAGGTGGCATCTGTGTTCCTTCCACCCAGCGTGGCTGCTGCCCGCTATTGCCTGGTGCATCGCTCGATGAGTACCCCTCTTCTAAGCCAGCTCGTGGTGGCGGCCTCTGAGCTGGTGCCTGCTACAGTGTTAGCCAGTGACACAGTGCATTCGTCCTTGCTCTCCTCTTCCTCCAGGGAGTGAGGTGACTGTTGCTGTTGCTGAACCTGCTCCACGGGCGAGGTGTGTCTTGCTCCTGGGAATCTACAATGTAAAGCGGGGAAGGATTAGGGTGCAGCGATAGCAAGTATATCTTTTGGGCGCTTAGAGACAAGGAATAGGCCAGCATCTGCAAGGAAGCCACAGTGGCCACATACCTCTCTGCGAGATGCCCTCTGCTCTACCTCAGGCCCCACTGCCTGCCACACATCTCCCGATCACGGCCAGCATTGCTTCCTCAAGGGGAGTGATCTCATGGAGTCGTGTTTCCCCGCTCCCGGTCGGCTCCTGCTGCTGATAGCCATTTGCTTATTTTTCCTGGAACAGAAAAAGAGGGGCTATTGTGAAGGAGTGTATTGGCAGGCGTGTTTGTGTGTGTGGGTGAGATGCCTCACATGGTTGAGGAGCTGTGAGATGTGTCTGAGGTGCGTGCACTCTTCTGATGGGTACACTAAAACAAATAGACTGTAACTAATAAAACTTTAAAAGAACATAAACAAATTAAATTAAAATGTCATTGGCCGGGGTGATGATGCACTGCAGTCCACGCGGCGCCCACCGGTCGCGGAAGGCCTCAAGCATGCCAGTGGACAACGCGTCCTCCATCTCCAGGGCCACCGGGGTGTGAACATGGCCATGGAAGAGGGAGGCAGGCAGTCGGGCCCCCTCGACCGCCCGCTGCCTGGACCACTTGAGTGCATTATCACCCCGGCCAGTGAAATTTTAAATTAATTTGTTATGGTTCTAGGTTATAGAAAAAGGTTATAACCTAAAAAATTAAAGCATTTCAAGAGGGAAGTTAGGAAACATTTCTACACGCAAAGGTTGTAGGAATTAGGAACTCCCTTCCACAAATGGCAGTTGTTACTAGGTTATTTGTTAATTTTAAACTGAGACTGATTTTTTTTCTTAACCAAAGCTATTAAGGGATATCGGGTAAAGGGAGGTCTATAGTGTGAGGTCACAGCTCAGCCATAATCTCATTGAATGGAGGAACAGGCTCGTGGGGCTAAGCAGCCTGCTCCGGCTCCTATATTCCCTCCATCATAACGTCAGGAATGGGTCTGTTCGCTAATAGTTGTAGTACTCAGCTCCATTCACAACTCCTCAGATAGTGAAGCAGAGAAACATTTGAGTGAGAGGGGAGCAGAGGGTTATGCAGATAGATTTAGATGAGGAAAGGCGGGAGGAGGCTCTAGTGGAGCACTAACAATGAAATGGACTGGTTGGGTCGAATGGCCTGTTTCTGTGCCTTATAATTGTGAAAATTGACAGACAGGATGTACTAGAAAGGCTGGGTATGCTTAGAGTGGATAAGGCGCCTGGTCCAGATGGCTTGCATCTCAGAATACTAAGCGAATTGGGGGAGGAGATAAAAGAAGTGCTTGCGTTAATTTTACACTATTCCCTGGATGCGGGGGAGATGCCTGAGGACTGTAAAATAGCAAATGTGACACCATTGTTCAAGAAAGGGTGTAAGGACAATCCTAGTAACTGCAGGCCAGTCAGTTTAACATCAGTCGTGGGTAAAATTTTTGAAACAATTTTCAATGAAAAAATTAACGGGTATTTGGAGAGGTTTAAGCTATTTAAGGAGAGCCAACACGGGTTTGTAAAAGGAAGATCGTGTTTGACTACTCTAATTGAATGTTTTGATGAAGTAACAGGAAGGATCATTGAAGGGAATGCAGTGGATGTTGTCTACATTGATTTTCAGAAGGCGTTTGACAAAGTACCAAATAGAAGGCTGGTTAACAAAATTGAGGCTCATGGAATAGGTAGGTCAATGGCAGCTTGCATAAGGAATTTGTTTAAGGACAGAAAACAGCGAGTTGTTGTAAATGGCTGTCTTTCAGACTGTAGGATGGTAGACAGTGGTGTTCCCCAAGGGTCAGAAGTGGGACCACTGCTTTTTGATATATATAAATGATCTGGATACTGGAATACAGAGTAGAATTTCTAAATTTGCCGATGACACCAAACTTGGAGGTGTGGCAAACAGTGAGGATGATAGCAATCGATTGCATCAGGACATAGAAAGGCTAGCAGAATGGACAGACAAGTGGCAGATGGAATTTGATACAGAGAAGTGTCAGGTGATGCATTTTGTCAGATGGAACAAGGAGAGGCAATATATAATTAATGGCACAGTTTTAAAGAGTGTGCAGGGACAGAGGGACCTGTGAGTTAATATGCATAGGTCCCTGCAGGTGGCAGGACATATTGAGGGACTGGTTAGCAAAGCGTCTTGGATCTTGGGTTTCATAAATAAAGGTATTGAGTACAAAAGTAGAGAAGATATGCTGAATCTTTATAAAGCACTGGTTACATAGAAGATAGGAGCAGGAGTAGGCCAATCGGCCCCTCCAGCCTGCTCCGCCATTCAATGAGATCATGGCTGCTCATCCAAATTCAGTACCCTATCCCTGCCTTCTCTCCATATCCCTTGATCCCTTTCGCCTTAAGAAATATATCTAACTCATTCTTGAATATATTTAATGAATTGGCCTCTACTGCCTCCTGTGATAGTGAATTCCACAGATTCACCACTCTCTGGGTGAAGAAATTCCTCCTCATCTCTGTCCTAAATGGCTTACCCCTTATCCTTAGACTGTGGCCCCTGGTTCTGGACTCCCCGGCCATCGGGAAGATCCTTCCTGCATGTAGTCTGTCTAGTCCTGTTAGAATGTTATATGTTTATAAGTGTTTAGGCCACAACTGGAGTATTGTGTCCAGTTCTGGTCACCACACTTTCGGAAGGATATGAATGCCCTTGAGAGGGTGCAGAGGAGATTTATGGTTCCAGGGATGGGGGGTGTTAGCTACAAGGACAGGTTGGAAAAGCGGGATTTGTTTTCATTAGAGCAAAGGAGGTTGAGGGTTGATTTGATAGAGGTTTACAAAATGATGATGGGTTTGGATAGGCTAGACGAGGATAGGCTGTTCCCACTAGTTGATGGTACAAGGACTAGGGGACACAGATTTAAGGTTTTGGGCAAGAGATACAGTTGGGATGTGAGGAAAAACTTTTTTAAGCAGCGAGTGGTGAGATCCTGGAACTCACTGCCAACGGAAGTGGTGCAAGCAGAGACACTCAGGGCTAAAAATTCGGTATCGCCGCGCCAGGTCTTTAGCGCCCGAAATTTAGCGCTCGCCCGGATTCCCGTAGCGCCCGCCTGAAATTCAGTTGCGGCAGCCCAAGACGGAGGCGGGCGCTATTGCAGGGTTTGGCCACCTCGTTTGGGGCGATGAAAGTCAGTTTCAGGCGTCCAGCTGCCGCTGCGGCACCCGATGCGGTGCGGCAGGCTGGGGTACTGCAGGCCTCCTCCTTCTCTTAAGGAGGAGCTGCCTGCAGCCGTGAGATCGCCGCTGGATTCCCCCGGCAAATGAGCCCGGCACCACGGAGAAGTGCCGGGCTCACGGGAGTCAGACATCAATGCCGCGGGGGGGTGGTGCAGGAGTCCGGGGAGGGAGGTGCGGCCAGGCGGCCGCCGGGAAAGCGGCCGGCCGCCCCTCCACCATTATGCGCCAGCCTCTCGGAGCTGCAAGGCACCGTTTTTCAAACGCTGTTTGCGGCCGCCATGGGCGTGGCGGCCGCAACTGAATTTGGTGGTCGGCACGGAATCGCATTGGAACCGGGGCACTGCGCACACCGATGACGTCATCGGTGCCGGCGCAGCGCTACCGGCTAACGCCGATGTTAGGGACCGACTGAATTTCGGGCGCTAAAAAACTTCGGGCGCAAACCACTCTATAGCCAATAAGTGGGCGCAAACGCGACTGCATTTCTAGGCCTCAATGTTTTCAAGGGGGGACTGGATAGGCACTTGAGCGAAACAAACTTGCATGGCTACGGGGATAGAGTGGGGGAATGGGACTGACTGGATTGCACTACAGAGAGCCGGCACGGACTCGATGGGCAGAACGGCCTCTTTCTTTGCCATTATGTCTCTATGGCTCGATGAAATTGTCCCTTTAAACAGGCACAAAGACTCTCTCCCTTTAAACAGACACAGGGACACTGCCACTTTAAACAGACACTGTCCCTTTAAACAGACACAGAGACACTGTCCCTTTAAACAGAGACAGAGACACTGTCCCTTTACACAGACACAGAGACACTGCCCCTTTAAACAGACACAGAGACACTGCCCCTTTAAACAGGCAGAGAAATATTTCGCCGATCCTTCATCGTCGATGGGTTAAAATCCTAGAACTCGCTCCCTAACAGCACTGTGGAAGTACCTTCACCACACAGACTGCAGCGGTTCAAGCAGGCGGCTCACCACCACCTTCTCAAGGGCAATTAGGGATGGGCAATAAATGCTGGCCTTGTCAACGACGCCCACATCCCATAAACAAATTAAACAAAATGTAAGTGTTGCCCTAAAACGGGCACTTGTTGCGATGATTGTTGTTTGTTAACTGTGGGGCAACCCAGTCTCACCCTTATTGGTCCATCAAAAAGACCCAATGACTGAGGATCGGCTTCGATTCGCAGCGTTTTTTCCACCCAATCCCATCCGACTGGACAAGATGCTGCCTCTCAATCAGCACGGACACCCATCGGGCGAGAAAATTGCTGACGGCACTGGTCACAGGGATTTAATTAAAACTGAGATTTGATTGGTAAACGCACGATTCGAGTCCCGTATAAAGCAGAGCTGCGGGCTGAAGAGCTATAAACACAGAAGTGAACGGTGTTCGGCGAGGTTTGACATGTTGGTATTTGCGGTCCACCTGATGCTTTTTGGAAGTGGTTTCTGGGGTTACAGAAAAGGAAGTTTTAGTGAGCGGGAGATTGTTTTATTCTCTCTGACCTCAGTTTGTTTTCCTTCTGTCTTTAGTTGGGAACCCAAAAGTTTTGGGTTGAATCTGGAGTGGTTTCTGTGCTGATGCTGTTTGAGATAGTTGCTGTAATTTTGTTTTAATTATTTATAGGCCGCAGGTTAACCGGCTTTTGGTTTTCCAGGTCTTGGGGTGGACTCCTGGTCTCGGCTGCTTGTTTCTTTCTGATTTAGGCTAAGCCTTTTTCTAAGCTGCTTGGCCGGGAATGCAGCGCCGCAATCATAAGAGCATAAATAGGACCAGAAATAGGCCACTTGGCCCCTCGAGCTTGCTCCGCCATCATTTCTGAGCTTACTTCACTGAGCTTCCTTCACACTGTCCTCCTCCTATTTACTGACAAATTACCGTGTCCTCAAGATATGTTAATGGTCATTCCTAACTGAGCTGATTGCTTCCTTCTGACGCAGATTAAATCTGTCATTCGGTGTAAAACTAGCAGATATGGAGAGTGGTGCCAAAATCAATTTACCTTGTAAACGTTGGCGATGTGGAGTTCCAAAGGCTGTGGTGAGCCCTAGGATTGAACGGGAAGAACTCTGCGATTCCGGTAAGTTGCTTTTTCTTTCTACTCACACGGTCTCTGAAATCCAGATGTTTGGGAGATCTCTGATTTAGCGGCTGAGTCTGGAGAAGGTTCACTCGGTGACCTGGATGTTTAATGTCTCCTGACTATTAGAACGATCTCTTTTCTAATGGTGTTAAGAATCTTGAGAAACTTTCATGTAGCGCCTTTCATGACCTCGGGACGTCCCAAAGCGCCTTGCACCCAATGAAGACATTAAGTAGTTGCTTAAGTTCTGATGTGAGCATGGAGATCAATCTCAGTCCAGATCTAATGGATTGCCCCACATCTTTCCACTGTCTGTAATCTTAATCTGGGTTTCTAGAGATGAGCTAGATGTAAGTAGAATTTTTACCATGCCAGTTAGGTGTTGGAGGGGCCCTTGCTCTCGGGAGCTGTGATGGTGACACTGGGCTGCAGGCCTGGGGTAGTTTCAGGCTCCAGTTCACTTGCTGGACCTTAACGGTTTTTTAAATTTGGAAAATACTTTACAAACTACTGTTTGCGGATATCTTAAGGTATTGTAGTACTTAATTTTTAATCAAACTGGTTCAAAGACGAATTAAAACAAATTAAACCTGGTCAATCCACAACACTTGGTCATGAAATGGGCAGAGTTTAAGGCCCACTTTACTGATCAACTTGTGTCGAGCTGTGGTTCAACTGGTTGCACCCACACCTGAAGGTTATAGGTTAATTCCCACGACAGACACTTGAGCAGAGAAAACTCTCTAGGCTGACACTCCAGTGCAGGACTGAGGGAGTGCTGCATTGGCTGGAGGGTCAGATGTTCAACCAAGCCCTGTCTGCTCTCGGAGATGTAAAAGATTCTGACACTAATTCAAAGAGCAGGAGTTCTCCCTGGTGTCTTGGGCAATATTTACACCTCAATCAGCATCACTAAAGCAGATTATTTGGACACTACCTCATTGTGGGAGCTTGCTGTGCACAAATTAGCTGCTGTTTCTAACAGTACAAGACTGGAGCTAATACTAAATGTAGCAAAGGGGGAATTTAACATCAGCTGTGGCTCAGTTGATAGCACACGCCTGAGTCAGTTTGTGGGTTCAAGTCCTGCTCCAAATTGCTGTTTGTGGGAGTTTGCCGTGTGCAAATTGGTTGCTGTTTCCCACACTACAACAGTGACTCCTTCAGAAGTACTACTTTGGCTGTAAAGTGTTCATTGAGATCGTGGCTGATCTGTGACCTAACTCATACCTGCCTTTGCCCCTTATCCCCTAATACATTTGGTTAACAAATCTTAGACTGAGTTAAATTTAACATTTGAGCTAGTATCAATTGTTACTTGTGGACGAGAGTTCCCAACTTCTACCGCACTCTACTGTCATCTGAGTAATGTTTCACTTTTTACACCGAACCTGGTACTGCTGGGTTCGACACTTTTTTTTTTTTTTTTTTTTTTTTTTTTTTTCCGGATCCAGTTCCTGCGGGACCTGGACCGTGGCTCCCCCTTCTACTCGCTGGAAGAAAGACAGGGGGTCTGTAAGCAGCTCTTGGGGCTGCTGGCCGATGACCGATCTCTGGTATCGGATGCAGAGGGAATCAGCGTGGAGGCCCTTGCCTATTGTGTTACGGTCACGGATCTCGCTGACTTGTGGAGGATGCGGGAATGCCAGCAGATTTACTCGGACGTGTCCTCCGCCAAGATCAACTGGGAGAAATGTTCTGGACTCCTGGTGCGTCAGTGGCAGGTGGACTCCCTGCCAGAGGAGTTCAGGTCCTTCGCCTGGAGCACAACGCACCTCCTCTCTTTGGGAGTCTACCTTAGCCCTGTCTGGGACGCCTGGCCAGTGAACTGGCAAGAGCTGGAGGCCAAAGTCACTGCTCGCCTAGGATGCTGGACAGGACTGCTCCGTGTTGTCCTACAGGGGTCGAGTGCTGGTCATAAACCAGCTGGTGGCCGCCATGTTGTGGTACGGGTTGGTCACTTTGATCCCTCCCCCTTCGTTTGTCACCAAGATGCTGACGAAGCTCCTCGACGTCTTCTGGGACAAAAGGAAGCACTGGGACTCTGCTGCAGATCTGAGTCTTCCGCTTAGGGAGGGCGGCCAGGTGCTAGTGTGTTCGCACCCAGGCTGCTGCTTTCCGTCTTCAGATGCTGCAGAGATACCTATACATCGAGAATCCTCCGAGATGGTGTGCTGGTGACTTATTCCTTCCACCAGCTGCACGGCCTCAATTACAACATGCAGCTTGTTTGTGAAAGTGGGCGGTACACGTGCATGCCTTTGGGAGCTGCCTGTTTTCTACCAGGAACTGCTATGGGTTTGGAACTACATCGGTTCCAGGCGGAGCACTCCCCCCCCCCCCCCCCCATAAAATCAGGAACGGCCGCTGCTCAGGAATCCGCACCTCCACGACCGCAGGTTTGGTGGCTAGCGGAGCACAGGGCTGTGCCTGACAAGGTGAGTAGAGTCGGGGACCTGCTCGATGGCGGAGGAGCTGGTGTGGAGCCCGTCTTTGGCTAATGTCCGGCTTGTGGTCAAAGCCATCGAGTCGGTGGAAGTGGCACTGGGCCCCTACTCCACTAGGTGTATCGTGGTGGCTCAAGCACATGGGGCGATCCCGTCCGAGCTTTCCCCCGTTCGGACGGACTTCCTCATCGGCGCCCGGCACCACACAACTTGAGCCGTCTCCAGGAAATACCCTCCGTGTCTCTTCATTCAGCGTGGAGTTGTTCCCTGTCTGGGCTGCTCCTGCACACTCTCTCCACTTTGTCCTCTTTGCCTGCCGTCCGGACATGCCTTGGCGTGCCGTCTTGCCAACCGGCAGAGGTCCCCAATGGAGGGCTCTCTATGCGGGAGTCCTCCCTTGTTCTATTGGGGACTTGGCCTGGAGGGTGTTGCACGGAGGAGTCCCGTGCAATATGGTTTTAAATAGGTTCACGGACTCCCAGGCCGCCTGCACTTTCTGCGGCCTGGAGGAGTCAATGTTTCACATCTACACTGAGTGAGATTCCAGCCACATTTTCACTATTTGAAGGGGCTGCTCCTCGATTTTTGGGCTGCACTTCAGTCCCACGCTCTTGATCTAGGGTCACCCAGTGCGGAGGAGAGCGGGCAGGTTGGTGGACCTCCTTTTTGTAGGACTGGGCCTGGCCAAGAGAGCCATTAATTGGTCCAGGCAGCGGGCGGTCGAGGGGGTCGTTCAGCCCAATTGCCTGCCTCTTCTGTGGCCATGTTTGCGCCCGCGTGGCTGAGATGGAGCACGAGGTGTCACCAGCAAGCTTGAGTGCTTCTGCGACCCGGGGGGCTGGAGTGCATTATCAACCTGTACAACCAAATTCTAATTTAATTTGCAAAGTTTTATTAATTTTACAGACAATTTGTTTAAGCACGCAATCAAGAGTAGACACGCTTTCGATGTGAAGTTTGCTTTTCAAACTTTGCCCCGCCTCTGTCGGTGACTTGCCCATTGGCCATCCACGTGGGCCACTCGAGTGATCTTTCCAAATGACCAAATTTTAATTTGATTTCTGAATTGGTTTATTTAAAAAGTTACTACATTTTTAGTTGCACTTGTTTGTTTTTGATTTAACACAAGAGGAACCAGGAGCTCGGGGGTCAGGGCTCACTAGCCCAGACCAGACAGAGTTCAACGTACTGCTGTGAACAGACAGAGTCCCGGAGTGTGATCAACTTGTCACGGGGACCGAACCCAGTGCCCGCCGCACACTCTAGGCTAGAAGTTCCCGGAGGATTATAACCGGCTGGGTTAGAATGAAATGTCATCCTTTGCTCGAGGGGCTTGGGAGGGGATGAAGAACTATTCTGACTCGGGTTATTGTCTCTAACGCTGGGCTGGGATCCCTTTAAAACATATGACGCAAGATGTGTCTCTCCTAGAATCCTGTTAAAGCGCAGCTTCTGCTTTCGTGACCGACAACCTGCGATGCCCCGGGAGCGCCCGCCGTTTAAATCTAATATCGAGTTAGGAATGGGTCTGTTTGGTGCTTGTATACCGGCTCCTAAAATCAAGCGAACCCGCGCGAGTGATTTCCAAGGTTTTTGGGCTGAGGATTTACCCCGTTCCTAGATTAACCGCTCGCCCTCTGTACAGGGAAGGGGTGTGGATTCCTCCTCCGGGGAGTGTTTCTTGTGGGGTCGGGGGCTAAATCCAGACTCTGAACAGGCCCCGGACTCGGATCCTGGAGTTTGTGTAAATGTGGCTCTAGACTGCCTCAGTATCCCGGTTTGGCCTCATTTTAGGAGCTCTGACCGCCCCCACCACCTAAACTCCTGCCTCTCCTCCTGTCTCTGCAGAGGGCGAAGCGTCGAGCGCTGGAATCCCCACCACTCTCCCGAACACGGTAAATTCGCTGGCGGCCAGGAGACGGTCCACCAATGGCCAACTGTTCGCTGCTGAGGGTCCGGCCCAGCCTCGGGGGTAAATAACGCCGAGTCTCCCTCAACCTCCAGTGGCGGAGTCCTGTAGATTTGCCGTGTCACCATTCAGCCTCGCCGTTGGCCGCAAAGACCAGGCTGAACGTGAGGAATGAGTTTGGGTTTCCAGGATCTCTAGACCCTGCCTGATACTATCCGGCTTGTCTGTGCTCCCTCTCCGCCGACCGGTGACTACCGAAGGATTGGTGATTAGCTTCGTTGAGTTGGTGTTCGAACTGGTTTCAACGTGGATTTTAGGGGGGATTGTTGCCACCAGGAATGTAACCTAACAGCAATTTTAAAAAGCAGACTGTCCAGGGTAGTAATATCTGGATTATCCCCAGTGCCACGCGCTATTGAGCAGAAATGGGAGGTGAATGAATGGCTAGAGACATGGTGCAGGAGGGAGGTCTACCGATCCCTGGAACATTGGGACCAGTTCTGCGGCGGAAGGGACCTGTTCAAGAAGGCCGGCTGGCACCAGAACAAAGCTGGGACCAATACTTGTGGACAAGTTAGTCAATGTTGGGAGGGTTTAAACTAATTCGGCAGTATGGTTGGGCACCAATATGTAGTATTTATAAAGTAGAAATGTACACAACTGAGTTCTAGTTAGAAATACAGAATTGGGTGGGACCATGAAGTCCAAGCTAGGTTTGGAGTGCCCATGTGAATGCACGGTTTGCTTAAGGTTGGCGAGCTGCAGGCGCAAAAAAACACGAATATGTGGCGTTAACGGAAACTGGCTCAAATGTGAAGATTGGATGCTTCATATCCTGGTTCCAAAGTCTTCAGGCGAGATGGGGAGGGGAACAAACACGAGTGGTAGAAGTTTTGATTGAGGAAAATATTCTAAATGTCCTTGAGGGATCAACGGCAGAGTCTTGGTTTCTCAACTACAATCAACGTGGAGATATTGGGCTACTTGGTGTATTTTATAGGCCATTAATTGGTGAGATACATGGGCAGAGTTTTCAAAAACTAGAGATGCATGAACGATAGTAGTGATAATGGGAGACTTTAACTCCCTCTATGGAATGGGGCAGTGATTTTTCAAGGAGGTAATTCGGGTGTGTTCAGGAGAAGTTTATTAGCCAAAGAGGAAAGGAGGCATTGCTGGATCTAGTCCTGGGGAACGAACTTGGTCACTTGGTGAATGTAACATTTGGAGAGCATCTCGAAGATTTATCATCGTATGGTAAGATTTAGCCTAGTTATGGAGGGCTATTTTCAATGAATTTAGCAGGATCTGGACAAGGTAAATTGGAGTTGCAAGACTTGAAGTCAGACATGGCAAACGGTGAAGGTGAAACCAGTCGACTGCAACAGGACATAGCAAGGCTAGCAGACAAGTGGCAGATGGAATTTAATAGTGAAGTGTAAGGTGATGCATTTTGGCAGAAGGAACGCAGATGCAATATACACTTGATGACAGTGTGGAGGGACAGAGTTAGTGTGCTTAGGCCCTGAAAGTGGCAGGACATTGAGTGGTTAGCAAAGCATATGGGATCTTGGGCTTCATAGAGGTATTGAGTATAAAAGTAAAGAAGTTATGCTGAACTTTTATAAAGCGCTGGTTAAGCCACAATGGAACTATTGCGTCCAGTTCTGGTCACCACACTTTAGGAAGGATGTGAAAGTCCTTAAGGGTACAGACGAGATTTAGCATTGATTCCAGGGATGAGTAATTGCAGTTAACTGGATAGTGAAGCTGAGGTGGTTCTTCTTGGAGCAGAGGAGGCTAATAGGCTGTTTGATGTGTTTAACAATGAAGGGCTTAGAAAAAGAATCATCTTCCAATGGCTGAAGGGTAGCTCACGAGGGCACAGATTTAAGGTGATTGGCAAAAGAACCAGAGGCGACATGAGAAACTCTTACGAGTGGTTAGTATTTGGAATGCACTGCCTGCTAGGATGGTGGGTGCCGATTGAACAGTAGCCTTAAATAGAATTGGATAAATACTTGTAGGGATAATATTGCATGGATATGGAGGAGTGGGACTAACTGGACTGCACGACGAAAGAACAGGCGCAGACTCTCTAACTCTTTGGATATCGTGACTCGGCCTTGCTCTGGCGGCTCCTCACTTTACAGTTCACTGGCTGCAAGTGGAACGGTCAGCTCGATGCTGTTTGAAGATTCGCCTTGTTAATTCAGCCTGGTTACATCCCGGGGGCTGCGGTTCATTGAGCCGCTTTAAAATATGGCCAGAAATCGGCTGGCTTCCCGCACCTGCCCAATTTGGTCTCCTTTGAGAACTGGCTGGTCTTGGTCGTAATTTCTCCCACCGCCAGTTGCTCATATCTAGACTTCACCAGTAATTTGTTCGGTAAATAAAGCTAGAGTTCCTTTCCAGAATAGTGGCCGATTCACCAGGTAGTTAACGCCCACAGTCAGGACTAACTGAATATGGTATTCATAACCAACAGGTTTCACTTGGTTCCATATAATGCTTCCTTATTGCAGCTGGTCTCCCTCTGATAGATGATTGGATGTTAAATGAATCGCTCTCTTCCGGCAGGATTGCTGCAGTCCAACAATCGGGAGGTGATCGCGGTCACGTGGTGGTGGTCCCCTGGCGCCCCAAGCTGACTCAGCCTCTAACTCCCACAGTTCTCAAGTAAGTTGCAAACACGTCGGTCCGAACTGGGCTTGTTCCTTCAGTGTCCAGCTTCCCCATGACTTAGGGCGGTGCATTTTAACCAAGAGAATCAGTGGGATAAATGCGTGGCTCCTGTTGCAACTGTTCTTTCTCACGGTCGCGGTTCTGATAATAATAATTCAACTTTATTGTCATTGTACAATGCACAAGTACATGAACAACGAAATGTGATCTTGCAAGCTCCCATGACTCCAGTACAAATAACATTAACATTAAACGTAAATAGCACCGTCCTGGGAGAAGCAAAGCCGCTGCGTCTGTGCGCGCCGCCATTCCATTTCCACCATTCCTCCTGTCCGACAATCTTCAGCCCAACGCCCGGGCCTGCTCACCAGCCGCCCCTCCCGGGGCTCCTTCCGTGACCTTCTCTCCAACCGCCCCTCGGGGCTCCTTCCGTGACCTTCTGCACCTGGTCTTCCCTGATGGTCACTCCTCCAGGTACTAACCAGGCCTGGCTTTGCTTAGCTTCGCAAGCCTTGACCAGTGACCCTGTCCCTAGTCCCAGGAACAGGGCTTGTCTTGTTTCCCTTGCCAATAGTTGGGCTACAGCTAGATCACGGTATAGTTTTGGGGTCACCGTTAAAGGAAATGTTATTGCGCTAGAGATGGTCCAAGGGAGATTTACGAGGATGTTGACGGGGCTGGAGCACTTTAGCAATGAGGAATAATTGGATGGGCTGGGGTTGTTTTCTCTGGAAAAGATTTAATTGTGGTGTATAAACTGAGGGGTCTAGATAATGGATAGGACGGACCTATTTCAGTTGGAGGTCAATAACGAGTGGGAACAGATTGAAAGTCTTTACAGAAGGATTAGAGTTTAGAAATTTTCACCGAGGGTGGTGGGGCCAGAGACCCTCATTTCATAGGTACTTGGATATGCAGTGTAGTAACCTGTAAGGATAGGGATCGAAAGTGGGATTAGACTAGCTGTCTATTTCGACCGGCCCATTACATGATGGGACGAATGGCATCCTTCTGTACGTAAACTTCCAATTGTGATTTCCACCAATCCCGATTCACTACATTGAGCCTCTATCTGCTGTTGTCACCCGTGCTAACTGCTCCCCTGTCAAATCAAACCTCGAGTTTCGGATTTGCCTCGGCTACATCCGGACTAGTTAGTTAAATTCATGCCGCCCAAAAGTCGGTGTCCGGATATTGCATTTTGAGACCTGTGTAAATTCTAAATTCACGCCGCTTCTTGCAGTGATTCCCTGGGTTAAACGCACCACTTGATGATTAAAACCGATCGCAGCTTAATGCCTTAGTCTGGACCTGATTTCTACCGTTTCAGCGGAGTGTTGGACCATCCGGTGTCCCCGCTATCCATTTAGAGTAAGAGGTGGGGATGGGGACTGGCTCTAGTGTAGTGTCACCTCTGAATGTTCTTGTAAATCGGATTCTGAGGCGTTGGCTCCGTGTCTGCTGTCCGTGCGTGAGGCTCAAACGCCTGCAGTTCAATTATCTAAGCAGGAACTCGCGACCCTCCAGTGACTCTGGGGCCGAGGGGAAGTAGGACTAGAAGTGACCATTGCAGACCTGGTGATTTTTGAAATTCGGATCCAGATTAACTATCGCAGCCCCGCTAATGCGTGACCTCTGCTAAGGAAGTCTACAAGACTCCGAGCTGGTCTCGCTCACCCCGAAGGTTTGAGCCTTCACTCGTTCCTGGAGGATATTTTCCCTCCGAATAACCTGAACGTAAGCAGCCCGAGACCCAGCTAGAGGATGATCACCAGCTGACTCATGACGAAGTGAAGCCCTCTCGTTCAGGTCCTGGCACCTGTCCCAATTCATAGAAACATAGAAGATAGGAGCAGGAGTAGCCCATTCGGCCCTTCGAGCCTGTTCCGCCATTCAACGAGATCATGGCTGATCATCCAAACCCTAGCACCCGGTCCCTACACCGACAGCCATCCCACACAAGCCCTATTCCCCGTAACCCCACGTATTTAATCCCCCCTAACACTAAGGGCCAATTTTTTTTTTTTATCATGGCCAATCAACCTAACCTGCACATCTTTGGACTGTGGGAGGAAACCAGAGCACCCAGAGGAAACCCATGCAAACAGAGAATGTCTGTGTGGAGTTTGCACAGTCACCCGAGGCCGGATTCAAACCCGGGTCTCTGGCACTGAGGCAACGGTGCTAACCACTATGCCACCGTGCTGCCTCCTTGTAAATTTACTGGGGTTGGGGTGCAAATTGAACCTGGCTTTTCTTAGGAATTCGCCAATTTTGTGGGGGGAGGCAGGGAGGAGTCGGCTGCAGCTCAGTTGGGAGCACCCTCACCTGAGTCAGCAGGTTGTGGTTTCAAGTCTGACTACAGAAACCAGAACAATAATTTAGGCTGACACACCAGTGCAGTACTGAGAGTGCTGCACTGTTGGTGGTGCTCGCCTTTCGGATGAGCCATTAAACCGAGGCCACGTCTGTTCTCGGGTGAACGTAAAATCCCCCATGGCACTAATTCGAGAAGGCGCAGCAAGTTATCCGCGGTGTGCTGGCCAATATTCAATCAACGTCAGTAAAACAGAATATCTGGTCTGTTTTTGGGAGCTTCCTGTGTGCAAATTGGCTGGCACCTTTCCTACATTACAACAGTGGCTACACTTCAAATTTCTAAAGCGTTTTTGGAATTGTGGTCGTGATGAGATATATAAAAGCAAATCTTAAAAGATGCTTTATGCTTGCTTTCTCTTTGGGAGCGCTTGAATTGTGTTGGTGTGAATCAGGTTCATGGAATACTGTCTAGTTCGTAGTGTTGGCCAGACTGAACTAACTGCCAACTCCGCTTTTCTGGGTGAACTAACTGCATCTGTGCTTCCCTTTACCCACTAGGCGGTCCAGGAGGCATGTATACTGGAGGCCAATGAGCTCGGAGGAGCGGGAAATGTCGACAATCGCTCGATTCCAAAAGGAGACGGCAGAGCACAGGCTGCTCAACGAAGCAATGATGCCTCTCGCGATTGCTGGCACAGGTAAACTGGCTGACTACACATGGCTGATCTGGAAGAGATTCCACGTACCTTTTTGTAGGGAGGTGTCTATATCCAATGTTGGAGCGATGGACATCAAGATTCATTAATGCTATTTCGTGAGGATGGCTTTAGCTAGTCCACAGGCTCTTTGTAATCACCTGAACTATGGGGAGAAGGTTAGTTTGTATGGGGTGCGTAGGTTGTACTGCCTTCTAAAGTAATTCAGATTCTGTTTCTCTAGAGTCGAGTTCAATTTGATTCCCAACATTGTCCATTTCTAAAACTCATCTTTCATGATTGCCCCTGTCGGCAGTTTCAACTGAGAGGCTGTTCTACAAGGGAAAGACCAATTCCATCAGTTAGTTGATCCGAGGCTGACGATCAATATTTAACACAGCGGCTGAGGCTAATAATTGGGTCCGTTTGAAGGTGGCCTTCTTTGATCTGCTGATATTGGAGCCACCAGTAATCTGCATCTGTATTGTCTCTTCCACTTGAGGGAAGACTTTCCAGCAGGATGGTCTGGCACCACATCCCTACTGAGCATCCCAGGGATGGATAGCGCTGAATGTGTCAGAGTGGCATTTATTCCTTCTCGGGTCCCGGATCATTCTTCCTGTGCCGATACATAAGGCAGTAGCCAAACGACACAGCTCCATTCTGCCTTGGACTTTTAACTCCAGTTCACTTCAGCTGCATCCGTGTTGGGTTGTGTCCAGCTCCACATTTGCTTAGGGATCCTGGTGAGGACGTCAGAATATGACCAATCCAGGTCCATCTTTTCTGGCTAGTGGCATGCAGTAAATTGGGGCCATTGGATCATGATCAACCCAATTTCTATTTGGAGAAATGATCTTCCACGAGAAAACATGGGGTGGGAGCTCCCACTGCATCAATGGCCTCCAGGATCTTGCCCAAATGGTTGTTTGTGAGACGGCTCTATGCAGGAGCGGGCCCATCACGGAGTCTCATCATTGCCATAGTCCAGTGTGGTGCTGCTGACATTTCAAGTGGTGGTTCGCTCGATGATGGCGAGTGAATTGTTGTCGTTGATGTTCTGCCAGAGTCCAGCAACTCTGCCCCAAGGCCTGAGACTGTCCTGGGCCTTACTCAGCACCGCAATAGATGGCCCATTCACGTTCTAGGAGAACTTGAATATTGTCCTTGTGCCCTTCTGAGCTGCGTCACTTCAAACGCCCTTTTAATTTTGAAATTGTTCCCCTTGCTCTGCTGATGTATCTAGTTTTACACAATGTTTCTTGCTGCTCGCCTCCACTTGCACTGCAGAAACCCCTTCAGCTCCTGCTGTGGACTTTCAGTTAATAGGGATTCAGTGACAATCCTGTAACTTTTAGATTTTTTTGAGGTGACTGAAGTGATAGCTCAAGTGGGCAGTAGGGAGACCTATGATGGGATGCGCCCAAATTTCCAATCTGCATGGAAGATTACACATGACAGACTATTGGTTGACTTAAGCGATTCGGGGGTTATATTAGGTTGTGGCGCAAAGGCCATTCGGCCCAACCGAATGTATGTTCCACTCGAGCCTACTCCTGCATTTCCTCCATTAACTCTATCAGCATAACCCTCTTCCCTTTTCCCTCATGTTTGTCTAGCCTCCCCTGAAATGCATCCATACTGTTCGCTTCAACCACTCCATGGTAGCGAGTTCCACATTCTCACCACTCTCTGGGTAAAGAAGTTTCTCCTTAATTCCCCCATTTGATGTCTTGGTGACTATCTTTCATTGATGGCCTCTTCCCCGCAAGTGGATTCATTCACTCTGTATCCACTAACCTTTCAATATTTTAAAGACTTCCGATTAGATTGCCACTCGGCCTTCTCTTCAGCCTGTTCGTCCTTTCCTGACAGGTATACCCTCGCATTTCTGGCATCATCCTTGTAAATCTTCTCTGCACCCTTTCCAGTGCCTCATATCCTTTTTATAATATGGTGACGAATTGTACGCAGTGCTCAAGTGTGGTCTAACCAAGGTTCAATACAAATTTGGCATAACATCACCAGTTTTCAATACTTTCCCTCTAGAAATAAACCCTAGTTTGCATTTTTATGGCCTCATTAGCCTGTGTCCCTACTTTTAGCAATTTGTATATTTGTACGGAGATCCCTTTGTACCTCTGCCCAGACGCTCAACCTGAAAACTAAGTGACATTTCTGTTCTTGCTACCAAAACCTAATGCCTCTATCTGTTAAATTCATTTGCCAATTATATGCCCATTCTGCAGGTTTATTCATGTCCTCTTGTAATTTGTTGCAGTCCTCAGTATTCACTATCCACCCCCTACCCACCCAATTTGGTGGTTAGCTGCAGATTTCGGAATTGTTTTTGATTCCAAAGTCTACATTGTGAACAGCAGTGGTTCAAGCACTGGTCCTTGTGGAACACCACTACCCACCTTCTGCCACTGTGAATAACTACCCTTTACCCCCCACTTTCTGTTATGAAGCCAGCTAGCTATCAACCTGCTACTTGTCCCCTGACTCTGCATTCTCTGACCTTGTTCATCAGTCTGTTATGTAGTACCTTATCGAAGGCCTTTTGCAAATCTAGATAAATTACATCGTCTACTTTCCCTGTTACTACTTCCAAAAATGCAGCTGAGGTTGATCAAGCAGACTTTCCCTTTCGAAATCGATATTGACCATTTATTTTGGCTTCTGTTCTGTTTTCTCCTTTAGTAGGGATTCCATTATTTTTCCTACCACCGATGTAAAGCTGACTAGTCTATAGTTCCCTAGATATGTTCTTCTGCCTTCTTAAATATAGATATTTTAGCTAACCGCCAGTCATCTGGCACCACCACTTTAACAAATTACTAAATATGTAGTAATGCCTTTGCTATCGTCCCTACGTTATTTTAAAATGTGATGTAATCCATTCGGACCAGGGTTCTGAGTTTTTAGTTTGTTTAATATGTCAATGCATTTATTTCATTTCTAATCTCCTTCCAGCGTCATGTCCACTTGTTCCATCTCCCTGGTAAAGACGGAAGCAAAGTAATTATTTATTTCTGCCATCTCTATTGCTGCCTGTGGTATTATCCTGTCCATCCCTTAGTGGCCATATTACAATGCCAACCTTCCTTTTCTAACTTGTCTAACATTTTACTATTGTTTCAGGCAGCATCTGTGGAGAGAGAAACAGTTAATGGTTTCAGGTCGATGACCCTTCGGCAGAACTGGAAAAAGCTGGAGATGGACAGGTTTTTAAGCAAGTGGAGGGGGAGGATCGAACAAAGGGAAGGTCTGATGGGATGGAAGGCAGGAGAGATTAAGGGATGGTGCATGGCAAAAGAAGATGGCATTCTGAAGGGACCATCCCTCCAACACCCTTGTCCACTCCTCTATCACCCCTTCCCCTTTGCCCAGCAGCTTCCCATGCAAGTGGAGCAGATGCAGTACATGCACTTATACCGCTCACTGTCCAGGGCCCCAAACACTCCTTCCAGGTGAAAGTGAATAACTTGTAATTCAGTAAACTGAATTCGCTGCTTGTGATGCAGTCTCCTCTACATTCAGGAGACCAAATGCAGATTGGGTGAATGCTTTGCAGAACACCTCCATTCAGCACGTAAGCGTCATCCCGAGCATCCGGTCGCTTGTCACTTTAATTTCTCCTCCGCTCCCACTCTGGCCTCACTGTCCTTGGCCTCTTGCACTGTTCCAATGAAGCTCAGCGTAAGCTCCTGGAACAGCACCACCTCTTTCGATTAGGCACTTTACAGCCTTCTGGACTCCACATCGAGTTCAACAATTTCAGACCATAACCTCTGCCCCTATCTTTTTTCCATTTATTTTTTCCTCACATGGCAAGTGTCTTTCATTCTGCCAGTGCCATTTACACTTCATCTACAGCCATCTTTTATTTCTTGTCCCATTACCATCTCCTTTTGCCTTGCACCATCTATTAATCTCTCCTGCCTTCCATCCTAACACAAGCTCTTCCTTTTGTTGTTTCCTTCCCCCCCACCCCCCTCCCTTCCTTGCCCCTACAATTGCTTAAAAACCTGTTCCATCTTTGGCTTTTTCCAGTTCTGACGAAGGGTCATCGACCTGAAACGATAACTGTTTCTCTCTCTCCACAAATGCTGCCTGGCCTGCATATTTCCACCATTTTCTGTATTTCAAATTTTCAGCACCTGCAGTATTTTGCTTTTTGTATTACTATTGTTTTAAGTTCCTTTCATTTAATTTCATAGTTCCTCTTTGCATTCCTAATTGAGGCTTGACTTCTCTCCTAATCTCTTCGTATTCTCCCTTGTGCTCTCCCCTTGCTGTCCATGTACTTAATGTATGCCTCTTTACACTCATTTCTCTTGTGGCGTTATTCCTCCATGGTGTCTCATTCGTATTTAGTTTGTTTTTAGCAAAATCTAGAGAATGCAAGCTTGGGTTAAGGATACAGTGGGCACTTGCTAGTCAGGGAGAGGGTCAAAGATAAGCATCGGGTCTTGTGGGCAGACTGGGGAACGCCTGATGCCTTTCCCATCTTGAGTTGATCTGCAGGAAGAAATTGGATTCATCAAGTCGATGTAAAAATGATATTTATAGCTAAACCTGGGACCGAGTAAAGAGGTGCTTGTATGAAAAACCGAAGGGAGTTTGGATGGAGCGGTGTCTGTTAATTAACTATCAGTAGTGTGGAAATGGCGAATGACTATTGGGTCTTTGAGCCTACTGAGCGATCCGATGCCTTTCTCAATCTTCGTGCTCCTCTCAGGTCAGAACATGAGGATTTCCGTCCCGCTCACCAGGCCGATCAATGTCCAGTTCTACACAAACAGGCCAGCCGGAGGTCACCGGGAGTCCGGATCAGACCCAGAGTACAAACTGTCGCACTTCATCAAGGATCTCCGCAAGTACCCGCCCTCGGTGAGTGATGAACACCGAGAACCACGGTAACATTTAACGCTGAGAGGAATACTAAGATACCTTGAACCGTTTCTCATTAAAAGCCCTGATGGCTACATAAACAGGAGCAGGCTATTTAGCCCCTCGCACCTGATCTGCCAAGTGAGATCATGGCTGATCTGTGACCTAACTGCATATACATGCTTTTGCCCCATATCCCTTAATACCTTTGGCTAGCAATCTATCAATCTTGGATTTAAAATGAACAATTGATCCCAGCATCAATTGCCGTTTACAAAAGTTCCAAACTTCTAACACTATTTTTATGTCGAAGCGTTTACTAACTTCACCCCTGAGAGGTCTGGTGCTAACAGGCTATGTCCCCTAGTCCTAGACTTTCCAACCAGCGGAAATAGTTTCTCTATCTGCCCTCAGTTCAATTTAATATCTCTAACTTGACCAAATCCTCTTCACCTAAGTTCTAGCTAATATAATATCTCCTCGTAATTTAAGTCTTGGCGATCAGGTATCGTTCTGGTAAACCTACGCTGCACTCCCTCCCAAGGCCAGGCCAATATATCCTTCCTAAGGTGCGGTGCCCAGAACTGCGCTCAGTTCTCCAGGTGGAGACTAACCAGGGCTTTGTCTAAGAGTAGCATAACTTCTGCCTCTTTTCCCCCTTGTTCAATCCTCGATATAAGACCAGCATTCCCTTAGCTATTTTTTTTAACGATCTATGTACATGGTGGGGGGCGGGTGCTTTTTAGGCCTCGACTATTACTAGCTTTTCACCATTTGGCAAGTAGTCTGATCTATCCTTCTGTCCAAAGGTGGATGACCTCACACTTGCTTTGAAATCCATTTGCCACAGTTTTGCCCATTCGTTTAATCTCTATCTTTTGTAATTTTATGCTTCCATCTGCACTGCTCACAGTGCTACCTATCTTCTTCATCGTCAAGTTTGGATATGCGCCTTTCTATCCCATCAGTTAGTTAACAAATACTGTGCAAGTTTGCGGACAAAATATTCATGTGGGACACCGCTAGTTACATCCTGCCAATTATCTCTACTGTCTCCTGCCGCTCAGCCAATTTCCTAACCAGGTCAATGATTTGCCTTTAATCCCATGAGCTTGAACCTTTAGCTAACAGTCTTAGGAACTTATCGCGAGCCTTATGGAATTCCATAGACCCTCTTCCGACTACACCTCCGTCAGGCATGATCTGCCTTTCACAAATCCATGTTGGCTGTATGATCGGCTGCAAGTTTTCAAATGTTTGGTCTCTATCCTTAGACTCTAGTATTTTCACAACAGGTGTTAGGCTAACTGCGCTCTCATTCCTGGTTTCACACTCCTTGAATAGCAAGTGACATGTAGTTTTCCCACGAAAGGAATGGTTGTTGAATCGAGAAAAATGTGGAACATGATAGTTGTGGCATCTGGCATGTTCTCACTCCTTTAAATCCCTGGGATGGGAGCCATATGGTCCGGGGATGTGTCACTTAGTGCCATTCATTGCTTCATTACTGTTAGTGTTTGCTTTCATTGAGTCCACATTTCCTTAATGTCTGGCATGTTGTCGTCTTCCATTATAAATAGTCATTATGAAACATGGCCACATTTCCTCTCTTACAGTATCAGTTACTGATTTTCAAGGGGGTGCACATTGCTCACGACCACCTTTTTCCTAATATAAACTTAAACAATTGCAAGTTTCGTGCCATACTGAGCATCCGCAGATAAAGTCCATGCTGTAATTGAGTACAAGGAAATGGCAGACATGCGAAATAATGAGTAAGAGGAAACAGTGTAGAATTAATTGAATTTTTAAACCCGTGAGAAAATTGTAACGGGGGGGGGGGCATCAAAGGTGAAGATTGACGATCTTCCACGACATATTAGTGGTAGTGACTGAGCATTAGGACAACGGAGGCAGCATGGCATTGTAAAGGGTAATTGATTTGCCTATTTTTCTTGGTCACGTGGTAAATCGCTTATTTAAATGGCAAATTAATTTAAAGGAGTTGGTGCATCTTGGTAAGGAAATGATCAGGCCACAATCATTGGTAAACAAGAATTGAAATGAAGTAGAGGAGGAAATGTCTCTAGGAACAGATTCACAAATCCAAAGTAGCGACTGCAAGGCCGGGCTAAGAACCCCTACAAACCAAACCCTGGGGTTTACTAGAAGACAGTAATTGAAAAGCAGAAGTTGTAGTTAATTTGTATGGGACTTCCTGAACTGTAAACGTGATCTATATATATATATATATATAATTTATTGAAGAGACACGGGGGAAGGACCATCCATGTAATGTTTTGCACCATCGGGAAAGACTAACGGGCTGGGGCTCTGAGGTGACCTGATGGAAGTCTCTAGTTATGCGGGGCTTTAGGGGAAAAACTAAACCGATTGTGTCTGCTTGTGGGGAATCCAAAACTAGGTCATAAAATGGTCCAGAATTAAACCGAATAACAATTCAAGAGGAGCTACTTGGTGGATAGAAAGTGGAACTGGATACCACGGGGGTAGCTGAGGCAAATAGCATAGATGCATTTAAGGAGCAGCTACATTAACACAAAGTAAAATGAATACAAGGTTCTACCCATGGAGTTGATTAACTAGGGTGGAAGGACGCTCTTGTGTAGCTTACAGCAGTTGGACAGAGCGGCTGTTACTGTGCTGGGGATTCTATGTAATTCTACGGATGTTATTTATATGGACTTCAGAAGGCATTAGTTTACGGTTTCATGAAATAGACTATTGGCATAAATAAAAGCACATGGAAAAGGAGGCAACCATTCGACATTGGTAAGCAATTGGTTAGCAGGCAGTAGGGCTACTGGACATTTACTCCAATTGGCAGGTTGTGACTGGTGGTTCCCCTAGGGAATCCGTACTAGGGCCTCGGCTTTTCACTTTCAATGAGTTGAATGAAGGAATAGATTTCCATATATCCAAGTCTGAGAGCGAGTTGGATGGCGCAGTTAGTAGTGTAGGTGGGAGCAGCAATTTTCAAAAAGCCACTGATAAGTGATCGAGCAAAACTGTGGCCAGATGGACTTTAATGTAGGGAAGTGAGGTGACCCACTTTAGACCCTGAGGAACTTGGATCCGAGTATTTTTATAAATGGTCAGCTAGGAACTGAAGGAGTAGGGATTGAGAGGCACATGAGCAGATCAATAAACTAGTGGACAACTACAAAGTAACTTTACAAGGCTAGTGAGATGTTGGGCTTATTCGCGTGAAGGCCGGCAGTGGAAGTAGTTGGTTGTACAGAGCTCTGCTTGGACCACCTCTGGAGTACTTGGTTCAGTTCTAGGCAACGCGCCTCGGGAAGGATGCATTGGCCTTGGAGGTGCAAGACATTGTATGCACTTGTCAATCTTGGGATTGAGAATGGAGTAGGATCAAGAGATTGAGATTCTGCACTGGCGTAGGATAGATATTGAGATTCTGCACTAACGATACTGTCATTCCAGGCACTCTCACCCAGAGGATGCACGGTGTCGAGACCGTTCAACATGTCTTGCCCCAGGAAAAGGGAGTGCGACAATGCATCTGTCGGGCAGTATATCTCGATGGCCGAGTACATTGACGCGCTTGAACATCGAACACAAGCGAGAGGCCGCAAGCGGGCCAGGCGCCAAGAGACACCAGGTACTAGAGTCGGCTCTTCTCCCGGCCATTCTCGGAGGCCCTGTATCTTCCAACTCTCAGGCCAACCAGAATGAGGCTGGTACTCTAGGACCAGGGCCCACGGCGGGACTGTGCCTATTGAAAAATGGCTTGAGGCCCACATTTCTTCAGGTATTTTTGGGAGAGGCCTCGGCAACTCCGGGCAGGATTTGAATCTAACCCCTGAAGTAAACGGCCAGCGTCTGAGCTGAGACACTCTGCAAACTAATGGCTGTCGGCTCTGGACATTGAGAGCCAAGAATCTTTCGTTTGTTTCACAACAGGACCCTGGGGATTGGAGTCTTGTTCCCTGACGGGTTATTAAAGGGGCGTCGGGGAGATGGATGGCCCGCACTCTTCCTCATTGTCAATCTGCTCTAATTGTGCCGCACCCACCAATTAATGTACAACTTGCAGTTTGTAGCCTCATAGTGGACGGGTGAAGGGCAGCTTGTTCAAACTGGACTGAAATAACGGGAGGGCGCGAGTAACCATCAAACGCTGGATTTGTATCCCTTCTCCCAGCGGGCGTTGGGACACATGAAAGGGAAGATCCCAGGTCTTGGTGACTGACTCGGTCTATCGCAAGGGGACCAGGCGAGGTGTCCGGGACACAAACTATTCAAGGGGGGCCGGGGTGAGTCCAGCTGGCCAGAAGTCACTGTCTTGAGACTGAAATCCGCGTTTTTCGCTCTCCCTCTGAACTTTACAGATGAACAAGGCGGGTTGAGGCTAAAGGGAGACTGGAAACCGGAGTCAGTGAGCAGTGGAGAGCCGGAATGTCCTGATCAGTGTGTACGTTTGTCGTTGCTCAGTCCGGTCTTATCCAAGGGCCTCTGAAACCTCTTCCATGTTTTAGTTTTACTACTGCCGCCGGTATGATCCCCAACTTGCGATCACTGAATGATTCCGGTCCGGTTTAGTGTCTCGTCAAAACCCAACCGGGCAGCGGAACTGTTTTCTAAGCTGGAATTTTGAAAACGGGCCAGCGCCCGAGAGCTAACATTGTGCCCGATGCTTAATTCTCCGTTCCACGTGGGATCTCAGCGGATCAGTGTGAAATTTTACTCATTCTTCAGACCGATCCGCTGGCGCTCACCCGGCCGATTTGATCAGTCGCTGACTTTATTGGATAAGAAATGTCTAACTTTGTTTGATTAGTGATGCACGAGTCTCTAATCTTTGATTTGCTCTTCCTGATCCCCAGAGGGGAAATCTTTCCCATCCCCAAACCTCCTTCTCCTTTCCCTGTATCTGGTTTCGAAGATGCTGATGACCGTTATTGCGGTCCCAGGGGAGCCGGGCAGCAAGTGGCCAGGGATTGTCAAACTTGGTAATTGTATGGATGCGATTTTAATGTTTAACTTGCTACTTGTTTGTACTTAATAAAGATCTTCGACATAAGGTTCTGGTCTGCGGTCCTTGTGTTTGGATCTTAAACAGCCGAGCTTATTCAGGGTGAAGTGGGAAATTCGCTGCCACAGGAATAGCAAATAAGACTAGGCCGGAGCCGGGTAAACTCGGTTAGATCGTGTTGTATTGCGGATATGGGGTGGTGCATCAACAGATTTCGGGAAATGTCCAGTTCTGGTATAATGTGATTTTTTTTTTTTTTTTTTTTTCTGCCTCTCTTCCTTTCCTGCTGACCTGGCCTCATCAGGCCGCTCCTCCTGTTCACGGACACGCACTACTGGCAATGGAGGCCCAGCAGATTCACCCAGTTTAGTGGGCTGACTCCGGACTCGGGTCCCCAGTCCCAGCACGGTCAGTGTTCAATATTGAATCAGTCTGAACCGCTGCTACCACCTGCCTTTAACCCTTAATAACCAAAAGCATTATAACCGAGTGTTTGACCTCGCCCTGCCACACCCGCTCTTTGTTCTCTTCTACATGTTGCCTTGGCAACATCATCCAAAAGACAATGGGCCTGATTTCACAGAGCTATGACAGCGTGCGTATGGCGTCATACCGCCGCACGAGTTCCAGCTTTCCACATGCTATGGTGCCCATCCGCTAGAAATTCACTTACGCTGGCGCTGGGTTGGACATTTGTCCAGCAAAAACACGAAACCCTAACGCCTCCTTTCAACCGCATAAGGCATACATAAATGTTAAATACAAATGTTATAACTGGTTAACCATTCACTTACATGTAAAATTAGGTGAAAGTTCCTGGTTAAAAATGTTTAATTCTTTAATGTTTAAATGGTAATTAATTTTGAATCTGATTTACTTTATTTTAGTGTGTAATTGTATTTTTGGTGATTTTCTATTCTGTAGGTGAGGAATCCCTACGCGAATGGAATCTCCATGAGCCCAACGGGAATCCCCCTTTGTCATTGGTTGGCCTGGCCCAGGTGATCCCAGGGACGCTTGCGACCCGCCTGGGCTCCGTGGGCCTTGATGCAGGCGGATCCCTGCCGGCGCAGGACCGCCAGATTCAATTTCGTTAAATGTGCCAGTCTCGCATTGACCCTGACAGTACACAGCGGTATTCCTCGAACCCTCCTGACTGAGCTGTCGCGCTGCTTGTCTGACATCAAGCATATGCTTAAACATTATTCTTGAATTACTGGCCAGATTGACGCCCCAATCTGCGGTTACCAACCCACCATCACTCCCTGTGAGGGCGGTCGGAATGAGGCGGAAGCAGACCGTTCGCAATCTCGACTCTTTATTTGACTTCCATTTATATAGCGCCTTCCGCTACCTCGAGACATTCTAAAAGCGCTTTTGAACTGTTTTATTGTAGAAAATGCTGCAGCCAATTTTCGCTCAGCAATGTGATAATTGCAAAATAATCCGTAAGTGATCTTGACCGATAAATATTGGCCAGGACACCGGGGATAACTCCCTCGTTCTTCAAAATAGTGCCATGGGAGCAGTTACATACACCTGAGAGCGGACGTCGCCTCAGTTTAACGGCACCTCCGAAGTGCAGCAATGCCTCAGTCCTGCACTGGATTGTCAGCCTAGATTTGAACCCACAACGTTTTGACTATCCTAACTCGCAGCAAGTCCTTTTCATTCATAACTCCTGTGATCTCTGACCTACATTGGGTCCCGGTCTGGCAACGCCTTGATTTTAAATTTTCACCCTTGTTTATTTAAAAAAAAAAAAAAAAAATCCCCCCCTACTGGTCTATTGTGCACCCAATTTTCATACTTGGGCAACTGAAGGCAGGGCCGCCAATTGCGGAAGCTCTGGAACACCCTCCCTAAACCCCTCCACCTTTCTGGTTATTTCTCAGTTGAAACGGCTCTGTAAAACTTACCTTTGACCAAGCTTTTGTCAGGTGTCCTAATATTTCTGTGGCTCGAAGTTAAATTGTTTGGTACCACTCCTGTGAAGCACCTTGGATGTTTTACTGTTATGGGCGCTATATAAATGCAAATTGTTTTGACTTTAATGGCATTTGGGTCTCCTTATTTAAGGAAGGATATACTTGCATTGGAGGCAGTTCAGAGAAGGTTCACTGATTTCCTGAGTTGAAGGGGTTGTCTTATGAGAAAGTTAAGCAGGTTGGGCCTATACTCATTGGAGTTTAGAAGAATGAGGTGAGATCTTATTGAAACATAAGATTCTGAGGGTGCTCGACAAGGTAGATGCAGAAAGGATGTTCCCTCGTGGGGAATCTAGAACTAGGGGGCATCGTTTCAGAATAAGGGGTCGCCCATTTAAAACAAATGAGGAGGAATTTCTTCTGAGGGTCGTGAATCTTTGGCATTCTCTACCCCAGAGTTGTGGAGGCAGAATCGGTGGATATATTCAAGGTGGAGATAGACAGATTTTTTGAATGGTAAGCGAGGCGAAGGTTATGGGAGTGGGCTGGGAAGTGGAGTTGAGGCCAAGTTCAGATCGGCCAAGATCAGATCAGCCATGATCTTATTGAACGCTGGAGCAGGCTCGAGGGGCCTAATGGCATATTCCTGCCATTTCTTGTGTCATTCTCGGGATAAGGGTGTCACATGCCCATCCCTAGTTGCCCTTGAGCAGGTGATGGGCCGCCTTGAACCGCTGCAGTCCCTGTGGTGAAGGTGCTCCCACAGAGCCGTTTCACCCAGTGACGATGATATTCTTTACCGCGATGTGATACAACTGACTGGCTTGCTGGGTCACTTCAGAGAGCAGCCGTGTTGGTGAGAGACTGGAGTCTCAGACCAGACCAGGTAAGGACGGCAGCTTTCTTTCCCTAAAGGACATTAGCGAACGGGTAGTTGCGACAATCCGACAGCTTCGTGGTCGTTTTTTCAGATCAGCTTTTATTATAAACTGGACTCAAACTCCAGCATAGTGCGATTTTAAGCCCAGAAATTCGGTCCCAACGCGTGAGTACGGACGGATGGACCCGATGGAAGTGCCGGTTTCTTGCATGCGCATGCGCGGGAAACCGGCATTTCTGAACCAAGGGGTCTGCGCGTGCGCGTTGAACTTCCGCTTTTTTTACAAGTTTGCCCGTGCGTGAAGGCCTGTACTTTTTGCACATTTAAAAACCAGACGTAAGGACTTCATTTTAAAAGGTAAGTGGTTAATTAATTAAAATTATAACATTTTTTCCACAAGTTTTACAGTAAGGTAAGTATATTTTGCCCCGATTTCTCTTTTTTTCAAAAATTTAAATTAGTTATTTAATGTTATTTATAGTTGATTTAAATGGTGTTTTTTTTTTTCAAATTTATTTTCAGGTTAAGTACTGTTTTGGGCGCCCGGAGATTCAGTTTGACCGTTATTTCTGTCAAACTCATGAATGGACTTTTCCCTCCTCCGATTGGTTGCCCAGTGCACACGTGATCCCAGCCTACGCATCGCATTAACTACGCCGCTGGATCACGTAAGCGCGCCGGGAGCTGGAACGGGCCACAGACCGGAAATGCACGCAGGCCCAGGCCTCAACGGCCGGCGCGCTAGGTAAGTGCAGGTCGGGGGCTTGCACCTGCGGGAAGCCCCCGACCCGAATTTCTAGGCCAGTCTGGATTATTTGTGACATGAACACGACACTGCCGTACTCCACACTGGCTTTAAATGCAGTTTTTTAAAAATAAATACTTGGAAAGCAGAAATGATGATGGTTCAGGGAGCGTCTGTAAATGAGTGCCATGACCGAACGTTCAGTTCCTCTCCACTTCAAACCCTCACCACGGTATTCAGTCCCTCTACACTTCAAACCCTCACCACGGTATTCAGTCCCTCTACACTTCAAACCCTCACCACGGTATTCAGTCCCTCTACACTTCAAACCCTCACCACGGTATTCAGTCCCTCTACACTTAAAACCCTCACCACGGTATTCAGTCCCTCGACACTTCCATCTCTCACCAGGTTGATCAGCGGCCCAGCCAGTCTCCTTCCCACTTACTTCATCCAGATAAGTTGTCACTATGGGGGATATTGCTATACATACTTTACCTCTAATAGGAAACATTGAAACTCCAGTGAGCACCGTATAATAAATCGTCACTGAGATAATAACCTACCCCCTTGTACGCCGTGTATTTGAGGTAAATACCAATTCAAGCACAATAAATCACATTCCAGCGGCTCCCTTCAGTAGATCGAAAGTGTGTCGTCATTAACTGCTTACAATAGAACAGTCCCCCCACCCCCAGGTGCTCTACCTTTTTTATATGGTCAATTAGGCCTTCGGTTAATGCTATTATGTCAATGTGTAATCTCCCTTCAACAGGCCTAAATAAGACTTAAGTCGCGCCTTTCACGACCGCGGGACGTCCCAAAGCGTTTCACGACCACTGAAGCACTTTTTGAAGTCGAGTCACTGTTGTAATGTAGGAAATGTAATGTAGCCTGCACAATAACCTCTGTTTAATCACTAACGAGAAACCGTGGATCAGTTGTCCCCTTATCTCTTCCCAGTAAATTCATAAAACAAGCCTATTAATCCCACAACACCTTCCCGACAGTCACTTGACTGATTTGCTATATTTTCTCATGGATGGCTAATGAGCGAATGTTTCCACCTGTACCAGGCCTGACCCCTCTTTTGCTGGTAACCGATTAGTGTTTAATATGTGGACATATTTTCAAAGCTCACCATGGGCTTTCCACTTGCTACACCCATACTTGCATTTCCCAACTCGAGGCTCTGCAATAACCTGGTTGCGGCCTCGAAGCCTACTTTCTATCCGAGCTAATATTCCTGTTGCTTACAACAGCCTGCAAAGCTTCTGTCGGGGGCAATGTTTATTGAATTTCTGTGACCGAGAAACATAGGTAGGAGCAGGAGTCGGCCATTCGGCCCCTCGAGCCCGCTGTGCCATTTTAATTAACATGGCTGATCATCCAAACTTAGTACCCTGTCCCTGCTTTCTCCCCATATCCCTTGATCCCTTCAGCCTCAAGAAATATATCCAACTCTTGAAGAATATATTTAATGAATTGACCTTAACTGCCCTGTGTGGCAGAGAATTCCACTGGTTCACCATTCTCCGGCTGAAGAAATTCCTCGTCTCAGTCCTAAATGGCTTGCCCCTTATCCTTAGGCTGACCTCTGGTTCTGGACTCCCCTGACATTGGGCACATCCTTCCTGCATCTAGTCCTATTATAAAATTATAAGTTTCAATAAGATCCCCTCTCATTCATCTAAACTCTAGCGAATAATAAGCCTAATCGACCCAATCTCTCATGTCATTCCTGCCATCCCAGGTATCAGTCTGCTGAAACTTTGTTGCACTCTCTCCATGGCAAGAACATCCTTCCTCAGAAGGCGACAAAAACTGCACACAATACTCAAGGTGTGGTCTCACCAAGGGCCTGTAAAACTACAAGATATCCCTGCTCCTGTATTCGAATCCTCTCGCTATGAAGGCCAACATTCCATATGCCGCCTTAACCGCCTGCTGCACCTGCATACTTCAGCGACTGGTGCACAAGGGCACCCAGATCTCGTTGCACTTCCCATTTTCCCAATCTATTGTCGTTCAGATAATCTGTCTTCTGGGTTTTGCCACCGAAGTGGATAACCTCCCATTTATCCACATTATACTGCATTTGCCATGCATCTGTCCCATCACCCAACCTGTCCAAATCGTACTGGAGTTTCTCTGCATCGTCTTCACAGCACACACGCCCACCCAGCTTTGTGTCATCTGCAAACTTGGAGATATTACATCTAGTTCCCTCGTCTAGTATGTGTATGTATGGGCAGCAATACCTAATCCCCAATTTTAGTCATTCTGGTTGGTGTAAGTGAGAATGTTGACCACCAAATCTGACATGAAGTGCCCCATGCGTGTAGAGCATCTTATTAGCTGTAATCACAGGTGATCTCATTGCAGTTTGACGGGGTAGATGCGGGGAGGATGTTTCCCCTGGCTGGAGAGTCTAGAACCAGGGGTCACCGTCTCGGAATAAGGGGCCGGTCATTTAGGACTGATGAGAAATGTATTCACTGATTGTGGTGAATCTTTGGAATTCTCAAGCCAGAGGGCTGTGAAGGCTCAGTCGTTGAGTATATTCAAGACGGAGATCGATAGATTTTTGAATATTAAGGGGGAAAAAGGGATATGGGCATAGTGCAGGAAAGTGATGAGGTAGCAGATCAACCATGATCTTATAGAATGGCGGAGCATGCTCAAAGGGCCAAATGTCCTACACCTGCTCTTATTTCTTTTGTTCTTCTCCGTGTCGATGACATTTGTCCTTTTTTGAATTGCATCGAGCCATTTGAATAGTACCATTATGGGAATCCCCTTCCAAGATGAAACCACAGGCTGGCTCTACATAATAGAAGGGAACGTAGCTCAGTAGTTACTGGACTAGTAATCCCGAGGCCTCTACTTAATGATCCGGCGCCCTGTGTTCAAATCTCGAGCTGGGTAAATTACATAGGGTATACGGCACAAACACCATTTGGCCGAACCAGTCCATGCCGGCGTTTATGCTCCAGACGAGCTTCCTCCTGTCTTTCCTTATGTAACGCTAGCTTTAACCATATATTCCTTTCTCCCTCATGCTTGTCTGGCCTCCCCTTTAATGCATCTATACTATTCGCTTCAACCACTCCCTGTGGTAGCGAGTTCCACATTCTCACCACTCTCTGGGTAAAAAAGTTTCCCCTGAATTCTCTATTGGATTTCTGGGTGACGATCTTATATTGATGGCCTCTAGTTATGCTCTTCCCCACAACTGGAAACAATCTCTCTGTATCTACCCAAACCTTTCATCATTTTCAAGGCCTCTATTGGGTCACCACTCCGCCTTTTTTTTTTTCCCCCAAGAGAAAAGAAACCCAGCCTGTCCACCCTTTCCTGATGGGTATACCCTCTCATTTCTGGTAGCATCCTTCTAAATCTTCTCTGCACTCTCTCCAGTGCCTCTATCCTTTTTATAATATGGTGACCAGAATTGTAGGCAGTGCTCCAAGTGTAGCCTAACCAAGGTTCGATACAAGTTTAGCCTAACTTCCTTTAAAATCAATTAATTAAATACATCGGGAATAATAAGTAACGGTGACCATGAAACTGTCGGATTGTCATAAAACCCCATCTATTTAACTAATATCCGATGTGACTCTAGAACCACAGACTATTCCACAGTCAACCACATAGCTGTCATAAAACCCCATCTATTTAACTAATATCCTATGTGTGACACCAGAGCCACAGCAATGTGGTTTACTGTGGAATAGCCTGTCAAACCACTCAGTTGTACCGAACTGCTACAATTCATGCTGCGGTTCAAGAAGTGGGCTCGCCACCACCTTCTCAAGGGCCATTGGGGAAGAGCAATAACGGCTAGCCTTGCCAGCGGCACCCTTAGCCCGTAAATATATAAAAAAGGAATATTGTAAAACGTCACATCCGCATAACCAGGCCCAACATCTCCGGAAAGAAGGTGAAGTGTCTGGTTTGCTCCGGCTCCCTTCCTCTCATCGTGCAAAGGACCGTTCACACTTCACATTCGTTTCGTATAGAATCCTCTGCCAACTCTATCGATTCGATCTTGCATGAACAGATAACAATGGTATTAAGTGGCGAAGTAACTTTAACGTAGATAATTGAGGTGATGCACTTGAATAGAAAAAATAGAAACATCTCCGACACCTTAGATCATAAAACTGATTGGGGTAGAAGAGCCGAGGAATGTAGGGATACCGGTGAAAAATCATTAGTAAATAAATTCTACCGAAGCACTAGGATTGAGGTTTAGGGATATAGAATTCAATTTACTGAAGCTATGTTAAACTTGTAAAAAGCCCTGTACTTGGAGCACTGAAAGAGATTTGCATTTATATAGGGCCTTTCACGACCACGGGGCGTCCCAAGCGCTTTACAGACAACGAAACACATTTTTTTGAAGCGCAGTCACTTTTGTACTCTAGGAAACGCGGCAGCCGATTGCGCACAGCAAGCTCCCACCACCAGCAATGTGATCAGGAGCAGGTAATCTGTTTCAGTTCTGGTTGCACCGTTCTGGCCTCCATACTATAAAAAAGACCTAGAAGCAGTGGAGGGCGTGCCAGAAAGATTTACAAGAATGGCACCAGAACTGAGAGATTACAGCTATCGTAAAGCATTAACAGGTTGTGGTTTACTCTTCAGAAAAGAGGAGACCTGATCGAGGTCTTTAAATTATGAATGGCTAGGTCAGATGTGGAGGGAACGTTTCGACTTGTGGGAGAATCCAAAACAAGGGGCCATAAATAAAAGATAGTTACTAATGAATCAAATAGGAAAATAAGGAGAAATACATTTACTCAGTGATTAGAAAGTGGAATCGCCACCACAGGAAGAGGTTTGAGACAAATAGCTCAGATACTTTCAAAGGGAAACTGGACGAGTACATGAACGAAAAGGGAATAGGAAGATATGCTGAAAGGGTGAGATGAGGTTGATGCAATGGGAGGAGACTCGTGTGAAGCATAAACAGCAGCACAGACTAGTTGGGCAGAATGGTTTGTTTCTGTTCTATCCAATTCTATGTATTGCCATTGTCCCAGGGTTCAGTCCCAAAATAATGTAATTCCTATTGCAAGGCTCCATGGTATCATACAGCGATCCGAATCTTCGCACATTGCCCCGATCCATATCCCCATCGGATTTCCAGATGTTCATTTCTTTGGCAAATATAACATTTTGGATCCTATTGTGTTCTGCAACATCCAGCTCTTTTTGAACCTGAGTCAGCACAAATCCTCCATACATACGGCAAGTGATTGCCTGGGAGACCAGTTGCTCCCAATAATGTTTGTTGTTCTGAATGATTACTGTATTAACTTTATTGTTAACCTGTCCTAACCCTTCTGCCAGTTCAGTTACTGAACCCACGGACCCTGCTTGTTCTGATACACCACCGTCTGCCTATTAATTCTTTTAAGCCAACCCCGTAATTGTTAGAGGATTGTCTCATTATCTTCCCGCACTATCTCTCCGTTAATTCATCTAAATCTCTAACCTGACTAGCGATTAGTAAAATGGTGTCTCATTTCTATTATCACCGCAGGCTACAAATTCTACACATATTCGAGTACATAAATAGGAAGGCAAAGATACAGAAGAATATGTTTACCGGAGGAATAATCTGGAGTTACAATCCGCAGTATAAATCTTCATGTGCACGCGTCCCTACAAGTCATTTACAGGTCCTTCCAGAAGATGGGAACATTGAACTTTGCTCTCGAGTCTCCCAGCTCGCAGTTTTATTTTATCGCTGTCTGCTGCGTGTGTTATACATCACCGCGGAAGAGCTTGTTCAAGAAGTGCTTTCGCAGTCGCTAAAGCAGTACAGCGACGAAAAGGAATAGCTTCGACCCACGTAGTGAAATAATCAACAGTAACTGAAAGATATATATTTGCCCGTGCCGTCTGAGGCAGCTCGCCTGTGTAGTCAATTTTCAATCGTTTGCAATATCCCTTCGGGGGGTTGGCTAAGGTGGGAGTCTCGCTTCTTTCGAGAGGGAGGATTGTCATTTTTCACAGGGGAGCCGAATATCAAAGTGCGCCTTGACCTCGTCTTTTTTCACCGGCGGCCACCACCCGTCACCCGTGACCAGTGATCCCCGTAATAAAGAGCTGGAAATACCCGGGGCTCAGCTGGGGAGTCCTGGAATGGGTGAAAGAAACGTATTTGTCAATTTTCTATTCGCCTTCTGTCATCAGTTGCTAAATAGCCCCTCAAATTAAAGCTTGACAGGTAAAACAATCTAATACAGCATTGATGATTTCACCGGCAGCAACGCAACGTGCCAAATAGCAGTAACGGTTTAAATACTTGTTGACTTTTCAAACTTTGCAAGTCGTTGAGGGAGGACTCCTCCACTGTAACAGCAGTTTCAATCTCGCCGAAAGCTGACATCATCATGCAACTGTGCCCTTGTAATCTTCAAAAACTCCCTTTTACTTGTTTATTAAAGCTTTGTGCGAATCTGTTAAAACAGGCAGAAACCATTAGTCAATTATTAATATTAAACTTGGGGAAGGCAACATTTAAATATCGTTTAGATCATTTAAACAGGATCGGTTTTCCTGGCCTTTTGGCACTTCCTGAAGCGAGGACCTTAAGAATTAGAAGCAGGAGTCGGCCACTTGCTACTCGAGCCTGCTCCGCCATTCAATGAGATTATGGCTGATCTTCTGCATCCTTTCCCCATATCCCTTGATTCCCTTAATATTTAAAAATCTATCGATCTCTGTGTTGAATACTCAATGACCGAGCCTTCACAGCCCTCTGGGGTAGAGAATTCCAAGATTCACCACCCTCTCAGTGAAGAAATTTCTTCTCATCTCAGTTCTAAGTGGCCGACCCCTTATTCTGAGACTGTGACCACTGGTTCCAGACTCTCCAGCCAGGGGAAAGATCCTCCCTGCATCTACCCTGTCAAGCCCTGTCAGAAATCAATGAGATCACCTCTGTGATTACAGCTAATGAGAAGCACTACACGCACGGGCACTTCATGCCCAATTTGGTGGTCAACATTCTCGATTACACCGACCAGAATGACTATAATTTGGAATTAGATATTGCTGCCTATAAGGGCCCACAATGTCACAGACATTCAAGTAAACATTGCCCCCGACAGAAGCCTTCATGCTGTTGTAAGCAACGGGAATGTTAGCTCGGATAGAAAGTAGGCTTCGAGACCGCAACCAGGTTATTTCGGAGCCTCGAGATGGGAAATGCAAGTATGGGTGTAGCAAGTGAAAAATCCACGGTAAGCTTTGAAAATATCTCCACATATTAAACATTAATCGGCTACCGGCTATAGAAGGTCAGGCCTGGAACAGGTGGAAACATGATCTCATTAGCCATCCATGAGAAAATATAGCAAATCAGTCAAGTGACTGTCGGGAGGTGATGTGGGGTGAATAGGCTTGTGTTATGAATTTACTGGGAAGAGATAAGAAGGGGATAACTGATCCACTGTTTCTCGTTAGAGATTAAGCAGAGGTTATTGTGCAGGCTACATTACTTTTCCTACATTACAACAGTGACTCGACTTCAAAAAGTGCTTCATTGGCTGAGAAATTCTTTGGGACGCCCCGCGGCCGTGAAAGGCGCGATTTAAGTGCAAGCCTTATTTAGGCCTGTTGAAGGGAGATTACACGTTGACATACTAGCATTAACCCAGCACCTAATTAACCATATACAAAGAGGAGTCATATAAAGTTGCCAGGAAAAGTAGCAAGCCTGAGGATTTCAGCAAAAAAAGGACCAAGAGATTGATTAAGAGAGGGAAAATAGATTAAGGGAGTAAACTTGCTAGGGATCAGTGCTTGGGCCCCAGCTATTCACAATGTATATCAATGATTGGGATGAGGGAGCGAAATGTAATATTTCCAAGTTTGCTGAAGACATGAAACTAGGTGGGATTGTGAGTTGTGAAGAGGATGCAAAGAGGCTTCAAGGTGATTTAGACAAGTTGAGTAAGTGGGCAAATACATGGCAGATGCTGTATAACACGGATAAATGTGAAATTATCTACTTCGGTAGGAAAAACAGAAAGGCAGAATATTATTTAATGGTGATGGATTGGTAAACGTTGATGTACAGAGCGACCTGGGTGTCCTTGTACACCAGTCACTGAAAGCAAACATGCAGGTGCAGCAAGCAGTTAGGAAAGCAAATGGTATGTTGGCCTTCATTGCAAGAGTATTTGAGTAAAGGAGCAAGAATGACTTACTACAGTTATACAGGGCCTTGGTGAGGCGACACCCGGAGTACTGTGTGCAGTTTTGCTCTCCTTGTCATAGAGGGAGTGCAGCGAAGGTTCACCAGACTGAATCCTGGGATGGCAGGACTCTCGTATGAGGAGAGATTGGGTCGACTAGGCCTGTATTGACTAGAGTTTAGAAGAGTGAGAGGGGATCTCATGGAAACGTATAAAATTCTGACAGGTCTAGACAGACTGGATGCAGGGAGGATGTTTCCCCTGGCTGGGGGGTCTAGAACGAGGGGTCACAGTCTCAGGATGTGGGGTACGACATTTAGGACTGAGATGAGGAGAAATTTATTCAGTCAGAGGCTGGCGAACCTATGGAATTCTCTACCAATGAAGGCTCTGGAGGTCAAGTCACTGAATATATTTAAGAAGGATAGATTTCTAGACACAAAAGGCATCAAGCGGTATGGGGTGAGAGCTGGAATATGGTAATGAGATAGAGGATCAGCCATGATCGCATTGAATGGTGGAGCAGGCTCGAAGGGCCGAATGGCCTACTCCTGCTCCTATTTTCCTATGTTTCTAAAGCCTTCACCTCCTTCCTAAAGTGTGGTGCCCAGAATTGGACACAGTACTCCAGTTGAGGTCGAACCAGTGTTTTATAAAGTTTCATCATAACTTCCTTGCTTTTGTTCTCGATGTCTCTATTTATGAAGCCCAGTATCCCGTATGCTCTTTTAACTGCATTCTCAACCTACCCTGCCACCTTCAACGATTTGTGCACATATACCCCCAGGTCTCTCTGTTCAAGCACCCCCTTTAGGATTCTACCCTTTATTCTCTCTTGCCTCTCCTCATTCTATCTACCAAAATATATCACTTCGCAATTTTCCATTTTAAATTTCATCTGTCACGTGACGGCCCATTCCACCAGCCTGTCTCTGTCCACTTGAAGTCTATCACTATCCTCCTCACTGTTCACTATACTTCCAAGTTTTGTCTCATGAGTTCCAAGTAACGAGTTCCTGTGGGTGAAATCTCTAATTAGCTTTTCAGCCCTCCTTCTCTTTGTTTCCAGTCCCTCTCAGATAGACTAATCAGAGGGGAGCAGCCACAAGAGCTACTGATAGCTTGTTATGCACACATTGAAATGGTCTCCACCGAGGGGAACAGTAACTGGGAGGCACCATTAGGCCCCTACACCTCATTTTCTTGCTATTACAATGCCTGTGCATGCTGTAGGCACAGATAGTCCACCCCACTTCCCCAGGGAAAGCCTTGGGAATCCCACAGGTGGAGGAACAGCATCACGAGGGCCCATCGCCTTTCCCTCCATGGTCTCTAAATTGACACAATGCTTGTCCAACATCCAGTTTTGGATGAGCAGAAATTGTCCCGAATTAACTATTAGGAAGACCGAAGCCACTGTCTTCGGGCCCCATCAGAACTCTGTTCCCTAGCCACCAACTCCATCCCTCTCCCTAGCATCTGTATGAGGCTGAACCATACTGTTCGCAACTTTGGTTTCATATTTGACCCTTAAATGAGCTTCCAACCATATATCCGCAGCATGACAAAGACAGCCTACTTCCACCTCCGTAACTTTGCCCATCTCTGCCCTTGCCTCAGCTCATCTGCTGCTGAAACCCTTATCAATGCCATTGTTACCTCTAGACTTGACTATTCCAGCCCACTCCTGTCTGGCCTCCCACATTCCACACTACGTAAACTTGAGGTAATCCAAAACTCGGCTGCCCATGTCCTAACTCGCACCAAGTTCTGTTCGCCCATCACCCCTGTGCTCTCTGACCTACATTGGCTCCCAATTAAGCAGCAGCTTGATTTCAGAATTCTCATCCTTGTTTTCAAATCCCTCCATGGCCTCGCACCTCCCTATCTCTGTAATCTCCTTCAGCCTCACAAACCCCCCGAGATATCTGCGCTCCTCTAATTCTACCCTCTTCAGCATCGCTGATTATCGTGGCTCAACCATTGGTGGCCTGCCTTCAGCTGCCTTGGCCCTAAGCTCTGGAATTCCCTCGCTAAAGCCCTCCGCCTCACTACCACGCTTTCCTCCTTTAAGGCGCTCCTTAAAACCTACCTCTTTGACCAAGCTTTTGGTCATCTGCCCAAATTTCTTACGTGGCTCGGTGTCAATGTGTTTGTTTTATTTCACTCCTCTGAAGCGCCTTGGGACGTTTTCCCTCATTAAAGGCGCTATATGAATACAGGTTGTTGTTGTTGCTGTTCCCTGCCTTGAAACCTCTCCTCACTACCCTTCTCTCTCACTGGTTCTCACAATTCGATCCTCTTTGGTTACCAGTCTGTGCTCCCTGCCCTGTAGAGTGTCCTGAGGCACCAGTTGTCATGGTAGAAGTGGGAGTCCAGTTTGGTGCAGGACGATAGTGCCTTCATGGTCCACACCGGGCTGTGGCTGGTCCTGGTCTTATGCCCCTACCCTCCTAATCATAGTGGAAGCCATAATGGCAAGGTGCTTGCCCAGACGAGGGGATGAACCATCACAAGCCGAGATACTGGGCAGCTATCCGGCAACTCCGAGCGGCTGGGAAGAGTCGAGAATATGTTCCTGGAATACAATAGCACTATCTTTGTGACTCTGGTTATATTTGCTTTCACTATATTTGTAATCAATAACATTTGGTTCATTACTTTAATATTAAATTATCCTTAACCGTCCTTTCTACTATTTATATGGACTAATCTCACCCAGAGTGTCAGCTGCCCACTCCGGCTCCTGCCACGGTAACTACAACTGATGAATTTTAATCAGGGGCTAAAGTCTGGCTCCAGGTGACATCACAAAGGGAGCTAGGAGCCAATCACACGGCAGCAGGATGAAGCCCCGCCCACACGCGGTACCACAGGGTCACATGGCCAGGCTCTGCTCCTGGTGCAGCCTCACTGGACTGGAGCACAGGCCGCAGGATCTGCCCAATAGTGTGATGGCCATGTCACCTGCCCCAACTAACGCCGCCCCATGCAGGGAAAACTGCCTCCCAGAATTAACCTTCATGAATCCTGTCTTCCGACCTTGAAATGTGAAATCTCACTATTCAATGCTCGTCCCACTACTCGTCCACCCCTTGCTTCATCGAACCGAAGATCTGGCAAGTGGGTTTTTGAAGCAGGATGTGGTAAAGAGACGTTCTGCTGCTGATGGAGAAAATATCCCAAAGGCAGTGTTGGTGCCTTTAGATAGATGAGCAAGATGGACATTGAGGATTGTGAATGAACATGTCCTACCTCTTTGGCATCACTCTCTTGTCTCTTGTATAGTCCTGCAATTGTGCTGTCAGCAAACGCATGGCATCTCAAAGCCAGCCTTGGTCTTCAAAGAAGAGCTGAAAAAAAATAATGAAGAGAAAAAAGTGGAATATTCGCAATAGTCCAACAGCTACCATCAGGAAATCATAATGTAGAATGGGAGCGAATGGGTGCTGATCTCCAGAGGTTGTTAATGGACCCACAGAGTTAGTGCAGCACCTTTTCAGGGTTAGATCCTGTGCTTGTGAAGTTCCGGGCTCTTGTGGTGATCTCTGTGAGTGTGCGGAGTCTTCCTGATTACAGGCCAGTGCTGGGTTTGTGTAATAAATGGTCAAAAAAGCACTAGTCAGTCAAATAGGGCAATTAAACCAAGCAGGAAACTAGTTACCCCAGAGAACAATCTCCATCACAGCTTTGTGAGAGGTGGCAGGAGTTTAATACATTTTGCTGAAATGATTGCCTCGCATAGTTTTTCCATTGAATGTTTGTTCTAATGTCTTTTCAGTATTTGTAGAACAGAAAGGGGTGGAATAATGAGCCATCCTGATTTTGTACAGCATCCAACATAAAACCCAAAGATCTTTAAGAAAAAATTACAACTAGAATTTATGGGGAAGATGACAGTTTCCCCAGGGATGAAGGTGGAATAATGGGGAAAATAAGATGTGTGTACTTCAAAAAGGAATGGTATGTGCCCCACGCTAGAGTTTGAGAGCCTGGTTTCTGTTGTCGTGGAGTGAGAAAAGACTGAGTATTTTTCCTTTCCAGCCCCCTGACACCATCCTCTAGACGGCTTCTGGGTGCCGTTCGGACAGCCCCAAGATCGAATGAGTTCCTGAAGGGAAAAAATCCCTAACTAACTCTTTACCCCTACTTCACGCTGTTTCCGGTGCCTCTCAGAAAGAGGGGAGCAGCCATAAGGGCCACTGACAGATTCCTCATGCACCCTTCGAAATGGTTTCCACCGAGAGAGACATTATCTGGGAGGCACCGTTAGGCCCTGACCCCTCATTTCCCTAACTTTACAATATCTATGCATGTTGTAGGCAAAAATACTCCACCCACTTCCCCAGGGACAGCCTTGGGAACCGCAGAGCTGGGACCCAGACTCAGGGGTCTCCACCGCCGTTTCTTCTCCTTGCTATCGGTGAAATAAGCATCCCCCAGACGCTTAGGAGAGGAATATAGGGGCCTATATCATGTCCAACAGTTTGTCTACGGTCCACCTATGATTTATCCCTGGAAATTTTCCTTGGTCTCCAGACACTAATCCCTGCAAGACCAACAGGATACGTGTTACCAGCATCCCCATGCAGGCCTACGACACTCTCCACATCATCTATTGCCCACTCTCCTACTGTCTGGCCAATTTTGAGATCTGGATGTGACAACACTTACTCGAGAGAAATGTTGGCCAAATTGAAGCCGTCCTCTTTGACTTCCACAAACACCATAGCAATGCCAGTCTTTACTCTACCAGTCTGCCAACCGTCACCTCAGGATAAGCCCAGTGGTATCCTTTTTGACCGTGAGTTCAGCTTCCTCCCCCTACACCAAATCCATTACTACCCAACTGTCTCTCACCAGCAAAACATTGCCTGCTCAGCTGCTCTGCTGCCTGAACCCGAATCCAGCCTTTAGCACCTCGAAGCTCAATCTCCCCAACGCTCTCCCTACCCCACAAACGACAAGGTTCCCGACTGCCACATTGCAAAGTCGTGAAAGGCTCCCGACTGCCACATTGCGAAGTCGTGACCTGGATAAAGTCCCAAACACATGTTCTCTGCCTTCTTGCCAAGATCTCCTGGTTCCCAGAGCGCCAGTGATTTGATTTGAAGATCCTTGTTTTATACAGGTTCATCCTAATGTCCTTGCTTTTGTACTCTATGCCTCTATTTATGTAGCCAAGGATCCTGTGTGCTTTTTAACCACTTTCTCAACCACCTTCACCTGTGCACATAAACCCCCAGGTCTATCTGTTCATGCACCCCCTTTCGGATTCTACCCTTTAGTTTATATTGCCTCTTCTCGTTCTTCCTATCAAAATGTATCACTTCGCACTTTTCAGCATTAATTTCATCTATCACGTGTCCACCCATTTCACCAGCCTGCCTCTGTCTTCCTGAAGTCTGTCACTATCCTCCTCACTGTTCACTACACTTCCAAGTTTTGAGTCATCTGCAGATTTTGAAATTGTGACCTGCACTCCCAAGCCTAAGTCACTAATATATATGTCAAGAAAAGCAGTGGTCCTAGAACCGACCCCTGGGGAACACCACTGCCTACCTTTCTCCAGTCCAATAAACAACCGTTCACCACCACTCTCTATTTCCTGTCACTTAGCCAATTTCGCATCCATGCTGCCACTGTCTTTTATGTGGCACATTGTCAAATGCCTTTTGGAAGTCCATATGCACCACGTCAACCGCATTGCCCTCATCCACTCTCTGTAAACGTCATCAAACAACTCACCTTTAACAAATCCGTGCTGGCTTTCCTTACTTAATCCACACTTGTCCAAGTGACTGTTAACTTTGTCCCTGATTGTCGTTTCTAAAGCCTTCACCACCACTGAGGTTAAACTGAAGGGCCTGTAACTGCTTGGCTTATCCTTACACTCTTTCTTGAAAAAGGGTGTAACATTTCCAATTCTCCTGTTCTCTGGCACCGCCCCCTTTCTTAAGGAGGACTGGAAGATTATGGCTATTTCTTCCTTAACCTCCCTTTGTATCCCAGGATGCATCCCAGCCGGTCCTAGTGATTTATCTACGTTAAATAGAGCCAGTCTTTCTAGTAACTCCTCTTTATCATTTTTTATCTCACCCAGTATCTCCAATAACTCCTCTTTCACCATGACTTTGGCAGCATCTTCTTCCTTGGTGAATACAGTTGCAAAGTACTCATTCTGTAGCTCAGTCATGCCCCCTGCCTCCATGCGTTTGTCTCTTTTTTAGTCCCTAATCGGCCTGCCCTTCCTCTTACTACACGTTTATTATTTATATACCTGTAGATGACTTTTGAATTCCATTTAATGTTAGCTGCCAATCTGTTCTCATACTCTTTCTTTGCCCCTCTTATTTTCTTTTTCACTTCCCCTCTGAACTTTCTATATTCAGCCTGATGCTCACTTGTATTCTCATCCTGACATCTGTCATATGTGCACATTTTCTGCTTTTTCTCTCTATCTCTTTTATCATCAGGTAACTAAGCTTTAGTTGCACTACATTCTCCCTTGTGGGAATGTTCCTCGATTGTACCCGAAACATCTCCTCTTTGAAGGCAGCCCATTGTTCGGTTACAGTTTTGCCTACAAATCTTTGATTCTAATTTACCCGGGCCAGTTTCTTTCTCAACGACTGAACTTTGCCACCCTCAAATTAAGTATTTTGATACTACAGACAGGGTGAGTTAGGAGAACATACAACAAACAGGGATTTAGGAGAGAGACGAGAAACAGTGCAATTAGGAGCACCAGAAACAGGGGACTAAGGAGCCTCAGAAACGGAATTAAGACCATTAGAAACAGGTATTGAAGAGAGAGACCAGGAACAGAGAAATTAGGAGCACCAGAAACTGAGGAATTAAGAGCACAGCAAACAGGGTAATTAAAAGCAGCAGAACCAGGGAAAAAGAAAGCGAACACCAGAAATTGAGGAATTAGGAGCACCAGAAACAGGGGAATTAGGAGCACAAGAAACAGGGGAAATAAGACAGAGCACCAGAAGAGGGGAATTAGGAGCACCAGAAACAGGGGAAATAGGAGGACCAGAAACAGGGGAATTAGGAGCTGGGACCAGAAACAGTGGATTCAAGAGAGAGCACCAGAAACAGGGGGAATTGGGACAGGGCCCAAGAAACAAGGGATTTAAGAGAGAGCAACGGAAACAGTGGAATTAGGGGAAAGCACCAGAAACTGGGCAAATAGGAGAGGTCACCAGAAATACAGGAAATAGGAGAGGTCACCAGAAACGAGGGGAATTAAGAGAGGGCACCAGAAACTGAGGAATTAGGAGAGAGCATCAGAAATGACGGAATTAGGAGAGAGCATCAGAAATGACGGAATTAGGAGAGGGCACCAGAAACGAGGGAATTAGGTGAGAGCAACAGAAACAGGTAAATTGGAGAGGGCACCAGAAACAGGGGAATTACGAGGGAGCTCCAGAAACAGGGGAATTAGGAGGGAGCTCCAGAAACAGCGGAATTAGGAGAGGAGACCAGTAAGAGGGGAATTAGAAGCACCGGAAACAGATGAATTGGGAGCACCGGAAACAGAGGAATTAGGAGCACCAGAAAAAGGGGAATTAGGAGAGCACCAGAATTGATGGAATTAGGAGAGAGCACCAGAAACAGGGGAATTAGGAGGGAGCTCCAGAAACAAGGGAATTAGGAGAGAGCGCCAGAAACAGCGGAATTAGGAGCGGGGACCAGCAAGGAGGGAATTTGGAGCAGCAGAAACAGAGGAATTGGGAGCACCAGAAACAGGGGAATTAGGAGCACCAGAACCAGATGAATTGCGAGCAGCAGAATCAGGGGAATTAGGAGAGAGCACCCGGATCGATGGAATTAGGAGAGGGCACAAGAACCAGAGGAATTAGGAGAGGACCAGAATCAGGGGAATTAGGAGAGTGTCCCTAAACAGGGGAATTGGGAGAGAGCGCCAGAAACAATGCAATTAGGAGACGGCACTGGAAGCAGTCAATTAGGAGACCTCCAGAAACACAGGAAATAGTAGAGCTCCAGAAGCAGGGGAATTAGGAGAGTGCCCCAGAAATAGTGGACTGAGGACATCAGAAACAGAGGAATTAGGAGCACCAGAAGCAGAAGAATAAGGAGTAGCAGAAACAGAGGAATCAGGACCACCAGAAACAGAGGAATCAGCAGCATCAGAAACAGGAATTAGGAGCACCAGAAACAGCGGAATTATGAGAGCACCAGAAACAGAGGAATTAGGAACTCCAGAAAGAGAGGATTCGGGGATAGCACCAGAAGCAGAGGAATTGGAAGCACCAGAAACAGGGGAATTAGTAGAAAGCACCAGAAACAGGGGGAATTAGGAGAGGGCACCAGAAAGAGGGGAGTTAGGAGAGAGCACCAGAAATGATAGAATTAGTAGAGGGTAACAGAAACAGGGGAATTTTGAGAGAGGACCAGAAATAGGGGAATTAGTAGAGGGCATCAGAAAAGGGGGATTTAGAAGAGGGCTCCTGAAACGAGTGAATTAGGAGAGGGCACCAGTAATGACGTAATTAGGAGAGGGCACCAGTAAAGAGGGGATTAGGAGAGGGCACCAGAAACGAGGGAATTAGGAGAGGGCACCAGAAAGAGAGGAATTAGGAGAAAGCATCAGAAACAGAGGAATTATGAGAGAGCACCAGAAACGAGGGAATTAGGAGAGGGCACCAGAAGCAGAGGAAATAGGAAAGAGCACCAGAAACAGGGGAATTAGGAGAGGGCACCAGAAACGGGGGAATTAGGAGAGTGCACCAGAAGCAGACGAATTAGGAAAGAGCACCAGAAGCAGAGGAATTAGGAGAGGGCACCAGAAACAGGGCAATTAGGAGTGGGCACCAGAAACAGGGGAATTAGGAGAGGGCACCAGAAACGGGGGAATTAGGAGAGTGCACCAGAAGCAGAGGAATTAGGAAAGAGCACCAGAAGCAGAGGAATTAGGAGAGGGCACCAGAAACAGGGCAATTAGGAGAGGGCACCAGAAACAGGGGAATTAGGAGAGGGCACCAGAAACAGGGGAATTAGGAGAGTGCACGAGAAACAGGGCAATTAGGAGAGGGCACCAGAAACAGGGGAATTGGAGAGGGCACCAGAAACGGGGGAATTAGGAGAGTGCACCAGAAGCAGAGGAATTAGGCGAGGGCACCAGAAACGGGAATTAGGAGAGGGCACCAGAAACAGGGGAATTAGGAGAGGGCACCATAAACAGGGGAATTAGGAGAGGGCACCAGAAACAGGGGAATTAGGAGAGGGCACCAGAAATGGGGGAATTAGGAGAGGGCACCAGAAACGGGAATTAGGAGAGGGCACCAGAAACAGGGGAAACAGGAGAGGGCACAAGAAACAGAGCAATTACAAGAGAGCTCAAGAAGCAGGAGAATTAGGAGAGGGCACCAGAAACAGGGGAATTAGGAGAGAGCACAAGAAACAGTGGAATAAGGGGAGAGCACCAGAAACAGGGGAATTAGGAGCAGCAGAATCGAGGGAATTAGGAGAGGGGACCAGAAAGAGGGGATTAAGAGAGAGCACCACAAACAGGAGAATTAGGAGAGAGCACCAGAAACAGGGGAATTAGGAGAAGGCACCAGAAACGGGAATTAGGAGAGAGCACCAGAAACAGGCGAATTAGGAGAAGGCACCAGAAACGGGAATTAGGAGAGAGCACCAGAAACAAGGGAATTAGGAGAGAGCACCAGAAACAGGGGAATTATGGAGAGGGCACCAGAAAGAGGGGAATTAGGAGAGGGCACCAGAAATGGCAGAATTAGGAGAGGGCTCCGGAAACAGAGGAACGAAGGGAGAGAACCAGAAACAGAGGAATTAGGAGAGGGAACCAGAAACGGGGGAATTAGGACAGAGCAACAGAAACAGAGAAATTGGAGAGGGCACCAGAAACAGGGGAATTAGAAGAGAGCTCCAGAAACAGGGGAATTAGCAGAGGGGACCAGTAAGAGGGGAATTAGGAGCGCCAGAAACAGATGAATTGGCAGCACCAGAAACAGAGGAATTAGGAGCACCATAAAAAGGGGAATTAGGAGAGCACCAGAATCGATGGAATTAGGAGAGAGCACCAGAAACAGTGGAATTAGGAGAGGGGACCAGTAAGGGGGGAATTAGGAGCACCAGAACCAGGGGAATTAGGAGCACCAGAAACAGATGAATTGGGAGTACCAGAAACACGGGAAATTAGGAGAGCGCACCCGAATCGATAGAATTTGGAGAGGGCACAAGAAACAGATGAATTAGGAGAGGACCAGAATCAGGGGCATTAGGAGAGTGTCCCTAAACAGCGGAATTGGGAGAGAGCACCAGAAACAATGCAATTAGGAGAGGGCACTGGAAGCAGTAAATTAGGAGATCTCCAGAAACACAGGAAATAAGAGAGCTCCAGAAACAGGGGAATTAGGAGAGTGCCCCAGAAATAGTGGACTGAGGACATCAGAAACAGAGGAATTAGGAGCACCAGAAACAGAAGAATAAGCAGTAGCAGAAACAAAGGAATTAGGACCATCAGAAACAGAGGAATCAGGAGCACCAGAAACAGAGGAAGTAGGAGAGAGCACCAGAAACAGATGAATTAGGAGGGAACACCAGAAACAGTGGAATTAGGAGAGAGCACCAGAAACAGGGGAATTGGGAGCACCAGAAACAGGATAATTAGGAGTACCATAAACAGCGGAATTATGAGAGAGAGCAGCAGAAAGTGGGGAATTGCGAGCACCAGAAACAGGGGAATTGGGAGCGCCAGAAACAGCGGAATTATGAGAGAGAGTACCAGAAACAGAGGAATTAGGAACGCCAGAAAGATGGTAACTCGGGGATAGTACCAGAAGCAGAGGAAGTGGAAGCTCCAGAAACAGGGGAATTAGGATAAAGCACCAGAAACAGGGTGAATTAGGAGAGGGCACCAGAAAGAGGGGATTTAGGAGAGAGCACCAGAAACGAAGGAATTGGGAGAGGGCACCAGTAACAGGGGAATCAGGAGAGAGCTCCAGAAAAGAGGGAATTAGGAGAGGGCTCCAGAAACGACGGAATTAGGAGAGAGCACCAGAAACGACGGAATTAGGGGAGGGCAGCAGAAAAGAGGGGATTAGGGGAGGGCACGAGAAACGAGGGAATTAGAAGAGAGCACCAGAAACAAGGGAATTAGGAGAGAGCACCAGAAACAAGGGAATTAGGAGAGAGCACCAGAAACAGAGGAATTAGGAGATGGCACCAGAAACGGGGGAATTAGGAAAGTGCACCACAAACAGGGGAATTAGGAGAGAGCACCAGAAACAGAGCAAATACAAGAGAGCTCAAGAAGCAGGGGAATTAGGGGAGGGCACCAGAAACAGAGGAATTAGGTGAAAGCATCAGAAACAGGGGAATTAGGAGAGGGCTCCCGAAAAAGGGGAATTAGGAGAGGGCACCAGAACAATGGAATTACGAGAGGGCACCAAAAGCAGGGGAATTAGGAAAGAGCACCAGATACAGGGGAATTTGGAGAGGGCACCAGAAACGGGGAAATTAGGAGAGTGCACCAGAAACAGGGGAATTAGGAGAGAGTACCAGAGACAGAGCAATTAAAAGAGAGCTCAAGAAGCAGGAGAATTAGGAGAGGGCACCAGAAACAGGGGAATTAGGAGAGAGCACCAGAAACAGTGTAATAAGGGGAGAGCACCAGAAACAGAGGGATTGGGAGCACCAGAAACAGGGGAATTAGGAGCAGCAGAATCGAGGGAATTAGGAGAGGGGACCAGAAAGAGGGGATTTAAGAGAGAGCACCACAAACAGGAGAATTAGGAGAGAGCACCAGAAACAGGGGAACTCAGAGAGGACACCAGAAACGACGAAATTAGGAGAGGGCACCAGAAACAGGCGATTTGGGAAGGGCTCCAGAAGCAGAGGAATTAGGAGAGGGCAGCAGAAACGGGAACTAGGAGAGAGCACCAGAAACAAGGGAATTAGGAGAGAGCACCAGAAAGAGGGGAATAAGGAGAGGGCACCAGAAATGGCAGAATTAGGAGAGGGCACCAGAATCAGGGAGAGTAGGAGAGAGCAGCAGAAACAGGGGAATTAGGAGCAAGCTCCAGAAACAGGGGAATTAGGAGAGAGCTCCAGAAAGGACGAAATTAAGAGAGGGCAGCAGAAACGAGGGATTTAGGAGAGAGCACCAGAAACAGGGGAATTAGGAGAGAGCACCAGAAACAGAAGGATTGGGAGCACCAGAAACAGTGGAATTAGGATAGAGCTCCAGAAACAGAAGGATTGGGAGCACCAGAAACAGGGGAATTAGGAGCAGCAGAATAGCGCGAATTAGGAGAGGGGATCAGAAAGAAGGGATTTAAGAGAGAGCACCACAAACAGGAGAATTAGGAGAGAGCACCAGAAACAGGGTAATTCAGAGAGGACACCAGAAACGACAAAATTAGCAGAGGGCACCAGAAACAGGCGAATTAGGAGAGGGCACCAGAAGCAGAGGAATTAGGAGAGGGCACCAGAAACGGGAATTAACAGAGAGCACCAGAAACAAGGGAATTAGGAGAGAGCACCGGAAACAGGGGAATTAGGAGAGGGCACCAGAAAGAGGGGAATTAGGAAAGGGCACAAGAAATGGCAGAATTAGGAGAGGGCACCAGAAACAGAGGAATTAAGGGAGAGCACCAGAAACAGAGGAATTAGGAGAGGGAACCAGAAACGAGGGAATTAGGACAGAGCTCTAGAAACAGGGGAATTAGGAGAGGGCACCAGAATCAGGGGGAGTAGGAGAGAGCAGCAGGAAGAGTGGAATTAGGAGCAAGCTCCAGAAACAGGGGAATTATGAGAGAGCTCCAGAAAGGACGGAATTAAGAGAGGGCAGCAGAAACGAGGAAAATAGCAGAGAGCACCAGAAACAGGGGAATTAGGAGCGAGCTCCAGAAACAGGGGAATTTGGAGAGGGGACCATTAAGAGGGGAATTAGGAACACCAGAAGCAGAGAAATTGGGAGCACCGGAAACAGGGGAATTAGGACAGAGCTCCAGAAACAGGGGAATTAGGAGAGAGCATCAGAAAGAAGGGAATTAGGAAAGGGCACCAGAAAGAGGGGAATTAGGAGAGAGCACCAGAAACGAAGGAATTGGGAGAGGGCACCAGAAACAGGGGAATCAGGAGAGAGCTCCAGAAAAGAGGGAATTAGGAGAGGGCTCCAGAAACGACGGAATTAGGAGAGAGCACCAGAAACGACAGAATTAGGAGAGGGCAGCAGAAAAGAGGGGATTAGGGGAGAGCACCAGAAACAAGGGAATTAGGAGAGAGCACCAGAAACAGAGGAATTAGGAGATGGCACCAGAAGCAGAGGAATTAGGAGAGAGCACCAGCAACAGGGGAATTAGGAAAGTGCACCACAAACAGGGGAATTAGGAGAGAGCACCAGAAACAGAGCAAATACAAGAGAGCTCAAGAAGCAGGGGAATTAGGGGAGGGCACCAGAAACAGAGGAATTAGGTGAAAGCATCAGAAACAGGGGAATTAGGAGAGGGCTCCCGAAAAAGGGGAATTAGGAGAGGGCACCAGAACAATGGAATTATGAGAGGGCACCAAAAGCAGGGGAATAAGGAAAGAGCACCAGATACAGGGGAATTTGGAGAGGGCACCAGAAACAGGGGAATTAGGAGAGGGCAGCAGAAACACGGGAAGTAGGAGAGGTCACCAGAAACAGGGCAATTAGGAGAGAGCACCAGAATCAGGGGAATTAGGAGAGGGCACCAGAAACAGGGGAATTAGGAGAGGGCACCAGAAACAGGGGAATTAGGAGAGGTCACCAGAAACAGGGGAATTAGGAGAGGCCACCTGAAACAGGGGAATTAGGAGAGAACCATGTAGTGTATGTAACGTTCCACCTTTAAGAGAACTATTTTAAGGGTTGCACTACTTTATCTTGGCTGCTGTATACTGTAATACCGGTGGTGACCACACCGGTATATAAGTGCTGTGTAATGATTTATTGGGCAGTTCTGCCCTGACCTTCGACCAATAAAGACCTGTTAAATTTTACTCTTGTGGTCTGTGTATTAATTCTCAATATAACACACAGACTTAACAGTGGCGACGAGTACGATCTTACCCTGCGGCAGAGACTATCCAAGGCAGTTTAACGTGCGTCGAGAGGAGGCATCCTCCCTTGTCATTCTGCTGAGAGAAGACTCGGGTCTGCAGAGCAACGGAAGAATTCTAACATGAAGCCTTCCATCAGCAACAGGCAGGATCACCCCTTCTATCACGGTGATGGGTAAGCCGATCAGCGATGAACAGCGAGTCGGTCACGTTGACTGTGAAGTAGGGGAGGGAAAAACGGAAGATATAAGGGCGGAGAACTCGACCACGGCCGGGGGAAAAGAGCCGGACAGAAGTCGGGGCCAGAGGCGCTGAGACTGGGGCAGCGTAAGGCACGGAAGCCGTGGTGAAGGCAAACGCAGCCGGTGTGAGAGACCTGGCTGCAAGCGGGCTGGGAGACGCAACAGCGTCGAGAGCAAGCTCGATCGCGACCGGTTAAAAAAAAAGGCCGGGCAGCTACCGAGGCCGCGAGGCGCAGCAACCGAGAACCGCTTGCGCGGGAGAAAATAAAAAAAAAAAATAGAAAAAAACCGCGGAGAACTCAGCCGCAGCCGGGGGGGGAAAGGACCGGACTGCAAGAGGGCCTGGGAGGCATGACTGAAAACCACTGGGGAGGGCGGACGCAGCAATACGGCAATCGCCGTTACAGCCAGCGGGAGAGACAGAGCCCGAGCGAGCGGGCGAGACAGAGCCCGAGCGAGCGGGAGACACAGAGCCCGAGCGAGGGAGAACGAGACCGAGCGAGGGAGACCAAGCGAGGGAGACCGAGACCGAGCAAACGCGGGAAGCCGCCATTTTCGGAGGCGGGGAAGAAGACAAGCGCGGGAAACCGCCATTTAGAAAGTAGGCGGGGAAGAAGACAAGCGCGGGAAACCGCCGTTTTGAAAAAAAAAAATGAAAGAGAAATTTCTTTTTGTTTTCTCAAGAAGATTGCGAAGATGCCTAAGTGTGGTAACATCAACGATTTCGAACCCGATGTTGAAAATTGGGCCACGTATGTAGAATGCATAGAGATATATTGTAAGGGAAATAAAATATCAAATGAAGATAAAGCACTAACCTCACTAAACTCAATGGCTTAGAAATTCACTAGCCTTAGCGCCGCTTTTGATGCGCTAGAGGGACGAGCGCCAGAGTTATGGCCAGTTTAAAAATTCCCTGGGGCCCTAAATCGGCATTGCACCGGTAGCGCTGCGCCGGCACCGATGACGTCATCGGTGTGCGCAGCGTCCCGGTTGCCGTGGTAACCCGCCCGAACTCCGAAATTGAGTTGCGGCCGCCTCGCCCGTGGCAGCCGCAAGCAACATTCTGGCAGAGGTGCCTTACTGCAGTTTGCGCCGGCGCATTAAAGGCCCCGCGGCGGCCGGCCACTTTCCCGCCGGCCGCCTGCCCGCAGCTCCCTCCCCGGACTTCTCCCCCCCCCCCCGGAACAGATGCAAGCCCGGCACTTGTCCGAGGTGCCGGGCTCATTTTTAAGCTGATTTGCGCGGGCCGCGGCCGGGTGCAGGCAGCTCCTCCTTAACGGGAGGAGGAGGCCTGCACGTCCCCAGCCTGCCGCACCACATCGGGTGCCGCAGCGCCGGAATTGCGGCGCGAAACGGCAGTTAGCGCCGATGTACCACCGCAAAGACCCTTCAGTAGCGCCGGCAGCCGTTTGGGCACGGCGCCACTGAATTTTTGGCGCGCGCAGGGGACTTAGCGCCGGCACTAACTTCCGGTGCTAAAGCCCTGGCTAAGCCAAAACCCAATTTCTAGGCCAATGGGTGCAAAGACATACGGGCTATTGAAGCATCTTCTATCACCAGCTAAACCAGCGGATCAGACTTTCGCTAATATTGTTGCTGTCCTGAAGGATCATTTGAACCCCACACCGCTGATGTTAGCGGAACGATTTAAATTTTATGCGAGAACGCAACTGAAAGAGGAATGCAACGCGGAGTACTTAATTGAACTGCGTAAGCTAGCGAAATACTGTCAGTTTGGGGAAAATCTGACAGAGGCACTGAGAGACAAATTCGTGTGTGGGTTGTCGAAAGAAGGAACACAAAAGCGGCTACTTGAAGGGAATGATCTTACACTTGATAAGGCTGTCACTATTGCAGCATCGCACGAAGCCGCAGCGAGAGGCACTGCGGAAATGCAGCTGAAGGCAGCTGTACTCAGCGTAGATCAAATGGCTTCGGGTACAACGAAATGTTATCGTTGTGGGAAGACAACACACGATCAGAACCAATGCTGGTTTAAAAACCAGGAATGTAGAAAATGTGGCAAGCTTGGTCACATAGCTAAAGTATGCCGGTCAGGAAAGAAGACCAGCAACAAAAAGTCACCGCAGAAAAAGTATAGAAAGGTACATAAGGTGGCTGTGAAGAGTTCAGATGAACAGAATTCGGATTCAGACTCCAACAGCAAGGAACTGGGTAGTCTGAGAATTCACAATGTGAGTAAGGAAACTGACCGACAAACTATCTGGGTCACACTGCAGATTGCAGAAGGCCAAGTGAAGATGGAATTGGACACCGGATCGGCGTTGACGGTCATGAATAAGCAAGATTACAAAAGGTTATTCACACATATTCCCCTACGGGATACGGAGATAGTATTGCAGACATACACGGGGCAAAAAGTATACCCCATCGGAAAGATAAAAGTCAAGGTGATACACAAGGGCAAAGAACACCAAGGAATGGACTTATATGTACTACCTGAGGGAGGTCCACCACTTCTGGGACGGGAGTGGATCAGGAAAATAAATATGGACTGGCACTCCCTAAACGCAATAACGGTAGATTCCAGAAAGAAAGATGTCAAACCTGAACGATTGTCCAGAATATTGGATGAGGCTAAAGAGGTGTTCCAACAGGGACTGGGAACACTGAGAGGAATTAAGACAAAAATCAAGATTGCAGAACATGCAAACCCAAAATTTTTCAAAGCCAGACTGGTACCTTATGCGATACGACCTGCTGTGGAAGCTGAACTGGAAGGGCTTGAACGTTCAGGAGTACTGTCTAAGGTGGACTGGAGTGAGTGGGCCACGCCCATTGTTCCCGTCATGAAGCGTTCATCGAGTAACAAGCCAGGGGAACCGGGGAAGGTCCGCATCTGTGGAGACTTCAAGATCACAGTTAATCTGGTGCTTCACACGGTGCAATATCCACTTCCGCGGATTGAGGATATCGTTGCTTCATTGTCTGGCGGGAAACACTTCACCAAGATAGACCTGGCGCAAGCGTACTTACAGATGGAAGTTGAGGAAGAGTCGCGCCAGTATCTCACAATCAACACACACAGAGGCTTGTATCGATATAATAGACTGGTTTTTGGAGTGGCTTCGGCTCCAGCAATTTGGCAGAGGGCCATGGAGCAGGTCTTACAGGGAATTCCAAGCACTCAGTGTTACTTGGACGATATCCTGATTACAGGAGAGGACGAGGAGGAACACCTCGCAAATTTAAAACTGGTGCTAACCAGGTTGAAGGAATATGGCCTTCGAGTTAATCGCCAGAAATGTGAGTTCTTTCAGAAACGGATCTCGTACTGTGGTCATGTCATTGACCAGGAGGGGCTGCACAAGTCACCTGACAAGATCGAAGCTGTTGTGAAGGCCCCCGCTCCGGAAAATGTATCCCAGTTGAGGTCGTTCCTGGGTTGATTAACTATTACCACAAGTTTCTGCCAAATCTATCCACGGTGCTGCACCCGCTGAATGCTCTGTTGCAGAAAGAAGTACCATGGAAGTGGAGCGAGGACTGTAAGAAGGCCTTTCGCAAAAGCAAGGCATTGATCACCTCAGAGGAAGTGTTGGCTCACTTCAACCCAACGCTACCTATTCGTCTAGCTTGTGATGCTTCCCCTTATGGTATTGGAGCAGTACTCTCACACAAGTTGCCAAATTGCTCGGAAAGGCCACTCGCATTTGCATCCAGATCATTGACCTCTGCTGAGCGCAACTATGCTCAGATAGATAGGGAGGCTCTCAGCCTTGTGTGGGGAGTAAAGAAATTCAATCATTACCTGCAGGGCAAGAAGTTTACACTGCTGACAGACCACCAGCTGTTGGTATCCATATTCAACCCTAAAAAGGGCGTTTCAATTATGACAGCGCAAAGGCTACAGAGGTGGTCCCTTTTCCTAGGGGCACACCAATATGACATAGAATACAAAGGATCAAAACAGCATGGGAATGCTGATGGTTTATCGCGCCTACCGTTGCCAACGGTAGAAGAGGCGCCTACAGTGGACCCAGTGGAGATGTTCCACTCAACCATAGTGGAATGTCTACCAGTAACAAATTCTACGATCGAAAAGGAAACAAGAAATGACCCGACTCTCTCACGAGTCTACGATTTGACGGTGAAGGGATGGCCAGCACATGGCGAACCAATGTTGCCAGCATTTTCGCAAAGAAGAGAACAGCTGTCAGTGTGCCGAGGAACTTTGATGTGTGGATCCAGAGTGGTGATTCCACCCAAACTCCAGCATAAAGTGCTAAAGGAGCTTCACGAGGGGCATCTGGGTGGAGTGAAAATGAAGAACCTAGCCAGAGCGTTTGTGTGGTGGCCAGGAATCGATGGAGACATCGAAGAAATGACCAAGCGCTGTCTAGGATGCCAGAAGGTCCAAAACGCCCCACCACAAGCTCCTCTGCATCCCTGGGAGTGGCCCTCATCTCCATGGCAAAGGGTACATATCGACTTTGCTGGTCCATTTATGGACTCAATGTTCTTAATCGCGGTGGATGCACACTCCAAGTGGCCGGAGGTAATAAAGATGTCCTCCACCACCACGGAAAAAACCATCACAGTATTAAGGACCATATTTGCCAGAAATGGGCTGCCGGAACAGATCTGTTCTGATAATGGACCGCAATTTGTGTCCGAAGAATTCAGGAAGTTCTTAAAAAAGAATGGGGTTAAGCACTACACGTCCGCCCCATACCATCCCGCCACCAATGGATTAGCTGAAAGGTTTGTCCAGACCTTCAAGAAGGCCATAAAGGCCATGGGTAATGAAGACATAAATCTACAACATAAGGTAGATAACTTCTTGTTGGCGTACAGGAATGCAACACATGCAGTCACAAACCAAACTCCCGCCATGATGTTTTTCATTAGAAGACTAAGATGCCGGCTGGATTTGATCAAGCCAAACATCAGAAGGGACGTAGAGAACCGGCAATTTCAAGGCATGAATGAAAGGCCAACTAGAACCTTCCAGATAGGTCAACAAGTTTTGGCCCGGGACTACCGTACCGAGAAATGGCAGCCTGGAGCTATTTGCAAATGACTAGGACCGCTGATGTATACCGTGGACATTGGTGAAAGCATAATAAGGCGCCATGTTGACCAGATCATAGAGTCATCCGAAAAGGGCCAACCTACTCCACAACTCTATACACCTAATGATGAAGCAGAGATACCCATAGTATCTACCTCCGATCCAGTAATACTGGAATCAGATGAACCTGACACTGGCATTCAAGCCGAATCGACCTTGCCAGAAGAACCTACTACACCACCGAAAACTACTACACCACCGAGGCGTTATCCGGACCGAGTCAGGAAGCCTCCAGAGAGACTGAATCTGTGAACTGTTTTTACATGAAGTTGTGTATATATGTTATGATGTTATGTTTAATGGGAATATATACTGTTAACCTAAAAAGGGAGGATTTTAGTGTATGTAACGTTCCACCTTTAAGAGAACTATTTTAAGGGTTGCACTACTTTATCTTGGCTGCTGTATACTGTAATACCAGTGGTGACCACACCGGTATATAAGTGCTGTGTAATGATTTATTGGGCAGTTCCGCCCTGACCTTCGACTAGTAAAGACCTGTTAAATTTTACTCTTGTGGTCTGTGTATTAATTCTCAATATAACACACAGACTTAACAAACCAGAAAAAGGGGAACTAGGAGAGGGGATCTGAAATAGGGTAATTAGGAGAGAACCAGAATCAGGGGAATTAGGAGAGACCCAGATACAGGGGAATTAGAAGAGAACCAGAAACAGGGGAATTAGGAGAGGGCACCAGAAACGAGGGTATTAGGAGAGGGCACCAGAAACAGGGAAATTAGGAGAGGGCACCAAAATCAGGGGAATTAGGAGAGGGCACCAGAATCAGGGGAATTAGGAGAGGGCACCAGAAAAGGCGGAATTAGGAGAGAGCACCAGAAACAGGGGAATTAGGAGAGAGCACCAGAAACAGGGGAATTAGGAGAGGGCACCAGAAACAGAGGAATTAGGAGAGAGCACCAGAAACAGGGGAATTAGGAGAGGGCACCAGAAACAGAGGAATTAGGAGAGGGCACCAGAAACAGGGGAATTAGGAGAGGGCAGCAGAAACAGAGGAATTAGGAGAGAGCACCAGAAACAGGGGAATTAGGAGAGGGCACCAGAAACAGAGGAATTAGGAGAGAAACAGAAACAGGGGAATTAGGAGAGGGCACCAGAAACAGAGGAATTAGGAGAGGGCACCAGAAACAGGGGAATTAGGAGAGGGCACCAGAAACAGGGGAATTAGGAGAGACCCAATAAACAGGGGAATTAGGAGAGGGCAGCAGAAATGAGGGAATTAGGAGAGGGCCCCAGAAACAGGGGAATTAGGAGAGAACAAGAAACAGGGGAATTAGGAGAGGGCACCAGAAACAGGGGAATTAGGAGAGGGCAACAGAAACAGGGGAATTAGGAGAGAACCAGAAACAGGGGATTAGGAGCAGGCACCAGAAACAGGGGAATTAGGAGAGGGCACCAGGAACAGAGGAATTAGCAGAGGGCACCAGAAACAGCAGAATTGGGAGAGAGCACCAGAAACAGGGCAATAAGGAGAGGGTACCAGAAACAGGGGAAATAGGAGAGGGCACCAGAAACAGCAGAATTGGGAGAGAGCACCAGAAACAGGGGAATTAGGAGAGAGCACCTGATGCAGGGGAATTAGGAAAGAAACAGAAACAGGGGAATTAGGAGAGGGCACCAGAAACAGGGGAATTAGGAGAGGGCAGCAGAAATGAGGGAATTAGGAGAGGGCCCCAGAAACAGGGGAATTAGGAGAGAACAAGAAACAGGGGAATTAGGAGAGGGCACCAGAAACAGGGGAATTAGGAGAGGGCAACAGAAACAGGGGAATTAGGAGAGAACCAGAAACAGGGGATTAGGAGCAGGCACCAGAAACAGGGGAATTAGGAGAGGGCACCAGGAACAGAGGAATTAGGAGAGTGCACCAGAAACAGCAGAATTGGGAGAGAGCACCAGAAACAGGGGAATAAGGAGAGGGCACCAGAAACAGGGGAAATAGGAGAGGGCACCAGAAACAGCAGAATTGGGAGAGAGCACCAGAAACAGGGCAATAAGGAGAGGGCACCAGAAACAGGGGAAATAGGAGAGGGCACCAGAAACAGCAGAATTGGGAGAGAGCACCAGAAACAGGGGAATAAGGAGAGGGCACCAGAAACAGGGGAAATAGGAGAGGGCACCAGAAACAGGGGAATTAGGAGAGAACCAGAATCAAGGGAATTAGGAGAGAGCACCTGATACAGGGGAATTAGGAAAGAAACAGAAACAGGGGAATTAGGAGAGGGCACCAGAAACAGGGGAATTGGGAGAGGGCACAAGAAACAGGGGAATTAGGAGAGAACCAGAAACAGGGGAATTAGGAGAGTGGATCTGAAACAGAGGAATTAGGAATGAGCTCCAGAAATAGGGGAATTAGGAGAGAGCACCAGAAACAGGGGAATTAGGAGAGAGCACCAGAAACAGGGGAATTAGGAGAGGGCACCAGAAACAGGGGAATTAGGAGCACCAGAAACAGGGGAATTAGGAGAGAACCAGAAACAGGGGCATTATGAGAACCAGAAGCTGGGGAACTAGGAGATGGTAGCAGAAAGAGGGGTATTAGGAGAAAGCACCAGAATCAGGGGGATTTGTGGCAACAGAAACTGAACAAGGAGAGAGCCCCAGAAACCCGGGAATTATGAAAGTGAAACAGAAACAGTTGAATTTTTTATTCGTTTTATGGGATGTGGGTGTCACTGGCAAGACCACCATTTATGGCCCATCCCTAATTACCTTCGAGAAGGTGGTGGTGAGCCGCCTTCTTGAACCGCTGCAGTCCGTGTGGTGAAGGTACTCACTTGAATATAGTGGGTATGATTAAGGAGTTTGCAGATGACCCTAAAATCGGCTGTATGGTTGATACTGAAAAAGGAAGCTGTAGACTGCAGGAAGATATCAATAAATTGGTCAGGTGGGCAGAAGAGTGGCAAATGGAATTCAATCGTAGAAGTGTGAGGTAATGCATTTGGGGAAGGCTATAAAGGAAAGGGAATACACATATAGCAGGAATGACGTATGAGGAGAGATTGTGTCGATTGGGCTTATACTCACTGGAGTTTAGAAGATTGACAGGGGATCTCATCGAAACCTATAAAATTCTGTCGGGCCTAGACAGACTAGATGCAGGAAGGATGTTTATGATGGCCGGGAAGTCCAGAACCAGGGGTCATAGTCTAAGGATAAGGGGTAAGCCATTTAGGACTGAAATGAGGAGGAATTTCTTCACCCAGAGAGTGGTGAACCTGTGGACTTCTCTGCCACAGAGGGCGGTGGAGGCCAGTTCATTAAATATATTCAAAAAAGTGTTGGATATATTTCTTAAGGCTAAAGGGATCAAGGGATATGGGGAGAAGGCAGGGACAGAGTACTGAATTTGAATGATCAGCCATGATCTCATTGAATGGCAAAGCAGGCTCGAAGGGCCGAATGGCCTACTCCTGCTCCTATCTTCTATGTTTCTATGTTAAATGGTAGGACACTGAATAGTATAGAGGAACAAAGGGACCTTGGAGTGCATGTCCAAAGATCCCTGAAGGTAGCAGGCCAGGTAGATAAGGTGGTTACGAAGGCATACCGAATGCTTGACTTTATTAGCCATGGCATAGAATACAAGAGGAGGGGTGTTATGTTTCAACTGTATACAACACTAGTTAGGCCTCAGCTAGAGTACTGCGTGCAGTTCTGGTCACCACATTATATGAAAGATGTGATTGCACGAGAGCGGGTACAGGAGAGATTTACAAGGATGTTGCCAGGAGTAGAGACACTTAGCTGCCCTCTGAAATGGCCTAGCAAGTCACCCAGTTGTAACTAACCACTATGAAAAAAAAATGGGCCAGAAATTCCAGGCCAGAAGCGTGAGTGCGGTCGGCTTACTCACGCTTCTGGCCGTTGGAAATGCCGGCGTTCAGCATGAACAGCGCATGCGGGGAACGCCGGCATTTCCAGACCTCGAGCGCGTGCGACTGCACAGGCAGCGCTTGCGCAGTGAACTTCGTGGATTTCATTCATGAAATCCGTGAGGTTAAGTCCTTAGAAGTTACACTGAAAAAAAGCAAGTGTAAAGTGGTTCATTGGCTGCGGAGGAAGATATATTTTATCGTGGAGCTTTTGAAATGCAATATTTTTGTTTGGGAAAGGGAGGGAAGTTATTTTAAGAAATTTTAAGTAAGTTTTAAAGTTAAAATTTTTTTTTTTTTTTTAAAAGGGTTTTTAGAACGGTAGGTAGAAGGAGCAATTGTGGCTGTGTGAATGGAATGTGAGAATGAGTTATGTATGTATGTCCACATATATTCCTTTACGTATATGTATGTATGTTTTATATTCCTTTACTATGAATGTATGTTTTTAATTATGATTTTCCAATAAGTTACTTTCTCTGAAAGTCATAATTAAATAATACATTCATACACATAAGTAAAGGAATATATACATAACACGCAAAGGAATATATACAGACATACATACTTTCAGAAGCTCCACAATAAGAAATATCTTCCTCCACAGCCTCTGTAGCAACTGTACCCATGCTTTTTTCATGTGTAAGTTGCAATGACTGGACCTCACTGAAAGCATTAATGAAAGCGGCGAATTATACTGCGCACGCGCTGCCTGTGCAGTCGCACGCGTTCTGCCTCTGAACCCCTTCGTTCAGAGGACAGGAAATGCTGGTTTTCCCCACATGCACTGTGCATGCTGAAAACCGGCATTTCATCCGGCCAGATGCGTAAGTACCCCGACCGTACTAGCGCATTTGGAAGGGAATTATTGGGCCAACATTTTACATGTCAATAAAATAAAAAATTTAACACTTGCACGACTTGCCCCCTCGCATCTGCGACTGAGGGTCCAAGGAGGTGCATTGCGCAAGAGGTCATCATCGCACGTATCCTCACACTGTTCCCTTTGGGGAACTGTATGAAGTGGTGGAAGGATTTATGGCCGTGATTAACGCTCATTCCGTGACCGTAACCATCTTTGAACCAGCCATTAGGGTGGTTAGTCCTATGGCGGGAGGGTTTTATGGGCTCCCACAACCCATCTGAGGGGGGGGGACACCAACACCCACGGACGCAAGTATCCCGCTGGATGTCCACCCAGAATTTAAAGTTGGAGCTCCGACTCCACTTGCCGGGACTGTCTGGAGTGGGGTTCAAAACCCTACTCCTTCTGGCCCAACGGCAGGGATGCTTACTGCTACGCAAAAGGCCCACTCCGCACAAAAGGTGACACCCATACGTTTCCTGCGCCTTTTCCCTCCCCGTGACTGGAGCCCTATGCTGCCATTTCACGTAGCTAATCGGATTGGGCATTTGTCATAGCGGTAGGATCCCCGCCGCTGGGCCAGATCAGGGTAGGGTTTCGAACCCCGCTCCAGACAGTCCCGGCAAGTGGAGTCGGAGCTCCGGCTCTAAATTCTGGGTTGACATCCAGTGGGATATTTGCGTCCGTGGGTGTGGGTGGCCCCCCCCTCCTTGTATAGCTTGTGGGAGCCCGTAAAACCCTCCCGCCATAGGACTAACCGCCCTAATGGCTGGCTCAAAGATGGTTACGGTCACGGAATGAGCGTTAATCACGGCCATAAATCCTTCCACCACTTCATACAGTTCCCCAAAGGGAACAGTGTGAAGACACGTATGACGACGACATTGCTAAATAAATAAATGGAATTAAAAAAATTCTTTTAGGGCTTTTAAAAGTCTTTAAATTGCTTTAATTCTCTTTAAAACTACTTCAGATTACTCAAAATAATGTAAACATTTAAAAAAGTTTATAAAAGTTACCAAAATCTTCAAAAAACTTCCAAAAACCTATTTAAACTGCTGCTTTGCATGTAAAAAAGCAAAGCAGCTTGACAGAAACATTGGGGGCGTGTCCAGTGAAACTGAGACCTCAAGGGGCGTGTCTCACTTACACTGCACGCTCCTGGGTCCGCGCTGGCTGCACTCCTGGGCGGCGTGACGTCATACGCTGCCCGGGAATGTGCTTTCAATTTCTCCAAGTTCAGGCGTCCCAGAAGCTGATCGGCAGGAGCGCGGGGCAAGTGCAAATATGGGGCTTGCACGCGCTGCAAGCCCCGTTCTGGAATTTCTGGCCCATTTAAGTTTGAAACTGGATGGACCACCCGGCGTCGACCTCGGCACTGGCTAAAGACATGGCAACAGCACACCCAGCCCAGTCAACCCTGCAAAGTCCTCCTCACCAACATCTGGGGACTTGTGCCAAAATTGGGAGAGCTGTCCCACAGATTAGTCAAGCAACAGCCTGACATAACCATAATCAGAGAATCATACCTTTCAGCCAATGTCCCAAACTCCTTCATCACCATCCCTGGGTATGTCCTGTCCCACCGGCAGGACAGACCCACCAGGGGTGGTGGCAGAGGTATACAGTCGGGAAAGAGTGGCTCTGGGAGTCCTTAACATTGACTCCGGGCCCCTTGAAGTCTCATGGCTTCAGGTCAAGCATGGGCAAGGAAATCTCCTGCTGATTACCACCGACTGCCCTCCCTCAGCTGATGAATCAGTACTCCTCCATGTTGAACACCACTTGGAAGAAGCACTGAGAGTAACAAGGGCACAGAATGTACTCTTGGGGGGTGGGGAAACTTCAGTGTCCATCACCAAGAGTGGCTCGGTAGCATCACTACTGACCGAGCTGGCCAAGTCCTGAAGGACATAGCTGCCAGTCTGGGCCTGCGACAGTTGGTGAGCGAACCAACAAGAGGGAAAAACCTTATTGAACTCGTCTTCACCAATCTACCTGGCGCAGATGCATCTGTCCATGACAGCATTGGCAACAGTGACCAACGCACAGTCATTGTGGAGACGAAGTCCCATCTTCACACTGAGAACACCCTCCATCGTGTTCTCAATCACAGAATCACAGAAACCCCACAGTGCAGATAGAGGCCATTTCGGCCGATCGAGCCTGCACCGACACATATCCCACCCGATCCCCGTAACCCCTACACCAACACATATCCCACCCTATCCCCATAACACCACGTATTTAATCCCCCTAACACTAAGGGTCAATTTATCATAGCCAATCAACCTAACCCGCACATCTTTGGACTGTGGGAGGAAACCGGAGCACCCGGAGAAAACCCACGCAAACACGGGGAGAATGTGCTAAATGGGATAGAATCAGAACAGAGCAAGCAGCTCAAAACTTGGCATAAATGAGGTGCTGTGGGCCATCAGCAGCAGCAGAATTGTATTCCACCACAATCTGTAACCTCATGGCCCGCCTATCCCTCACTCTACAATTACCACCAAGCCAGGGGACCAACCCTGGTTCAACAACGAGTGTAGAAAAGCATGCCAGGAGCACCACCAGGCGTAATGAGGTGCCAACCTGGGGAAGCTGCAACACAGGACGACATGCATGCTAGAAAGCAGAAGCAGCATGCTATAGACAGGGCTAAGCGATTCCACAATCAATGGATCAGATCAAAGCTCTGTAGTCCCTCCACTTCCACTCGTGAATGGTGGTGGACCATTAAACAACTAACGGGAGGAGGAGGCTCCAAAAATATCCCCATCCTTAATGATGGTGGAGCCCAGCACGTGAGTGCAAAAGACAAGGGCCTAGAAATTCATTGTAGCCACTTTTGGGGCGGTAAAGTCGGGCGGCCGCTAAAGTTTGCGCCCGGCGCAAAATCGAGGCCACTTCTCCGATATTCATTAGCTTCGCCATAAGAGTTTGCTCGAGCGCTAAAACTGGCGCTGCACACCTCTCTTTAGGCGCTAAGCCGGAGGTGCTGAGCGAGAGCGCCGAGGCCGGGCGCAGCGCAGGTGCGGCCATCTCGTGATTGACAGCAGACACCCTGGCGCCGGCCAGCTCTTAAGGGGGAAGGGTCGACTTGGTCTGCTGCCACGCCCTGGATAGTGGAGCCCTCCAGCTAGGCCTGAACACTGCTGCTGGACCCAATTAGCGCCTGAAGCCATGCAGAAGGCCCGTGAATGAGCGCAACGCTTCTCAGAGCTTGATCTGAGTGTGCTGGTTGGTGCTGTGGAGAAGAGGTGCCATATTTTGTACCCGGACAATGGCAGGAAGGTGCCGGTCCGCGTCTACCGGAGAGCCTGGAGGCATGTCGTCAGCAAGGTGTCAGCCAACAGCGAGGTCCCCAGGAGCGGTGTCCAATGCCGCAAAAAGTTTAATGACCTCACTCGGATTGTCAGGGTGAGTACCCTTTCCAGTGTCCTCCTCATCCTTGCATGTGCACCTCACATTATGGGCAAAGGGACCTGAAAGCCCGAATGGCCAGCCCTCATCCAGCAGCTATGGGACAGGCATGAACATCAATTGCACATTCTGCACTTAACACACTAGCCAAGCTATTCCACCATGGGAGGCAGTGCACACAAGATCAGGGCTACACACTGGCCAGGCTATTCCACCATGGGAGGCAGTGCACACAAGATCAGGGCGACACACTGGCCAGGCTATTCCACCATGGGAGGCAGTGCACACAAGATCAGGGCGACACACTGGCCAGGCTATTCCACCATGGGAGGCAGTGCACACAAGATCAGGGCGACACACTGGCCAGGCTATTCCACCATGGGAGGCAGTGCGCACAAGATCAGGGCTACACACTGTACTTAGAGGCCGTCCTTTCTCTTGCAGGCCAAGCTGGCCAATAAGAAGAAGAGCCGGACTGAGACCGGGGGAGGCCGACCCCAGATCCAGCCGCTCACCGAGCTGCAACATCGCAGGGAGCGCATCATGGGTGGCCGGGTGATTGGCCCCGTTGCATGTGGAGATGCCGACCCTGTTCTGGGCACCAATGGTAAGGACATCACCTTTTGGACCTCTCTCGTCCCACTTGTGCATCAGATCTACATCCTTTGCCACTGTCCGACAAATGCACTGAATGCCACCACTCATGCATCCCTCGCTGACGCCCTCTCCTCACTCTAAAGCTACTCTTATGCCTTCCTGCTTTCAGATGGTGAGGAGGAGGTCCCTGAAGTTGCCAGTGACAGCCCCTCAGAAGAGGAGGAGGAGGAGGAGCAAGAGGAAGGTGGCCCATCAGGGGAACCCTCAGCCGCGGCAACCCATGCCAATGTAGGGGACACGTTTTCCCTGGAGGGGAGCGTGGCGGAAGTGTCGGAGGGGAGGGGAGCTCATGAGACCTGCGGCCTGCAGAAATGCGGGAGGGGGGTGGAAGGTCAGCAGCCTTTTCCCCAGAGGGGGGAAGGATCGGAGGGGAGTCCAATTGCTGGGCCCAGCGGCGTCCAGCAGCGCAGGAAGGGTCGGCCAGCTCGGCAGCCTTCTCCCCAGAGGGAGAGTCCGGCCTCCAGTCCGGAGATGGTCTTCGCTGAGGAGATGGAACGCCTCGAGGACTTGTCCGTGGACTCGGAGTGCCGGCACACGGAGCTCATGGGGGCAGTGGCACGGTTGCCTGAGGCCATCGAGTCCCTCTCTCGGAGTGTGACCGACGTCGGGGCCTCACAGGCCATCAGTTTGGCGGAATTCGGGGCAGAGCAGGCAGCGAGTCGGGCGGCATTCGGGGCAGATCAGGCAGCGAGTCAGGCGGCATTCGGGGCAGCTCAGGCAGCGAGTGGGCAGCTGATCAGTGGTGCTGTGCAGTCACTTGGTGCTCTGATGAGGTCACTGAACAGGTCAACACGGGCACTCACTGCTGCCACACTCGCTGTGTCAGCCAGGCATCGCCAGGGCACCCGTCGCGCTGCAGCAGCACAGTGGTCTGTCCCTCGGCAGATTGGTGCGCATGGTGCAGTGCTGGCCCGGGCGAGTGCCAGTGTCTCAGGTGACCAGCGAGCACCTGCCATCCGCCAGCTTGCCCCCATTCCTCCAGCCGCCACTGCCACTCCCCCAGTGGAGCTGCCAGGAGCTGCTGCAGCGACTGATGCTGGCCAGCCACAGCTGCAGCATTCAACAGCCGTCCGCTCGACGGCCAGACCTCAACTCGGCCGACCCCCAAGGGCATCTGCCGTCACGACATGTGCCCCTCTGGAGCCTGCCCCCAGCCTTGCAGCAGCCAATGGCCTTACTTTGAGGAGGAGCAGCAGGGCGGGCAGGGGCCACACAAAGATGGCCAAGGCATCGCCCAAGCGGGCCAAAAAGTCGAATGTGTGGCCAGTTGTGTTTGTTTTTTGAGGCCGAGAATTGGATGTTTGTTTTTTGAAGGCCGAGAATTGGATGTTTGTTTTTTGAAGGCCGAGGATGTGATGTTTGTTTTTGACGAAGGCCGAGGATGACGGCCATTTTAGTTGCACTGTTTTGTTAATCCTCTCCAGGTTGTGGGAGCGAGTAATGTGTTTGAGTGTGTTTTGGGGGTTTCGTCTGTTTTTGGTTTTCATGTGGGAAGGGCCCTGAGTTTGTACAATAAAGCATTTTATTTATTAACATTGTCCATGTTTGAACTTTGAAGTGTTTGTTGCCTTAACCGGCTGAGGGCTTGCGGAGCAGCTGCAATCATGTTCTTTCATTGGCACAAGCCATTCCCTGACAGGGGGCCTAGAAGTGACGTTCAATAAGCCGCCGACGGGCGGCCCTTGGACCTTCTGCCTCCCTCCTGGGCTGGTACTCCTCGTCCTCCTCCTCCTCATGCTCCTCCTGCTCCTCCTCCTGAGGTGGTGGTCCAACGTGAGGTGGCAGTGCCTGAGTCCTGCGGATAGCCAGGTTGTGCAGCATGCAGCAAACGACGACGAATTGGGAGACTCGCTCCTGCGAATACTGGAGGGCTCCCCCGGAGCGATCGAGACAGCGGAACCGTTGCTTGAGGACGCCGATTGTTTGTTCTATGATGTTCCTAGTAGCTTGATGGCTCTCGTTGTATGCCTCTTCAGCAGGGGTCATGGGCACGCGGAGCGGGGTCATGAGCCAGGTACACAAAGGATAGCCTTTGTCTCCGATAAGCCATCCTCTTGGGTGAGGCTGTGCCTGGAACATGTCAGCCACAGTTGTCTGTCGCAGGATAAAGGCATCGTGGCTGCTGCCTGGAAAGCAGGCATTGACAGCTAGGATGCGCTGCCTGTGGTCACACACCAGCTGTACGTTGAGGGAATGGTAGCCCTTCCGGTTGCGGTAATCCTCGGCATGCTCCAGAGGTGCCCGCAAAGCCACATGCGTGCAGTCAATGGCGCCCTGCACCATGGGGAAGCCCGCTATTCTTGCAAATCCCACTGCACGCTGCTGCTGCTTGTCCAGGGTCATGGGGAAGGAGATGAATTGATGTCTCCTTCTGAAAAGGGCATCGGTCACCTGGCAGATGCAGCAATGCACGGCAAACTGGGAGATTTTAGCGATGTCCCCAGCAGCGGATTGGAAGGAGCCGGTGGCATAGAAGTTGAGAGCCACCGTCACCTTCACTGCCACCGACAGAGACGTCCTGCACATCAGCTGTGGCTGCAGATCTCTGTGAAGCAGCTGGCAGATGTCTGCAACCACCTCCCTTCTGAATCGCAGCCTCCTAACACACATCGCGGCAGACAGGAGGACTGCTGGCGGTATACCCTGGGTGGGTAAGGCCTCAGTTGGCGACGCCTGTTGCCCCCTCTGCGTCTAGCCAGGGCTGCCACTCTCTCACGGCGTCTGTAAGCCCTTCTGGCATAAGGCTGAAAGTCAGCGTTGGCACCCAATGCAGCCCCCATTATATGCTGGCAAACACTGAGCTCTCAATGAAGGCAAAGATAATTGCTAAACTCTGGCCTGAGCCAAAAATACCTGTCCTAGTGTCGGTCCAAACCAGTAAGCTCTCCTCCTTGGTCTCTCTCCAAAAAACCGTTGCACAAGAGTGAATGCTGCAAAATGGCTGGCCTTTATAGTGCAGGGTAAGTGCCCTTTAATTAGCGCTCCCCGCAGCCCGCCTCGGCTGTGTACCGTTCCACTTCACAGTCGTTAGGGCCGCCCGGCGCACAATGGGCCGGCCCGAGTGAAGTTCCGGTTCGGGGCGCACAAAGGGCGTTGCACTAGGAAATGACGTCATGATCTGCGCGCGCAGCAGGGCACGCGCTAAGACTTTGCGCCGGCGCTAAATGTGTACTGAAGTTGGGGCGAGGTGCACATCGCGCTGCGCCCGGGCGCAAAGCGCCTAGCGCTCGAGATCTACTCCTCCTAAGGCGCTAACGGCTGGCGCGCCCAACTGAATTTCTAGGCCAAGGCGTTTACAACCAACTTCAGCCAGAAGAGGTGCGTGGATGGTACATGTCGGCCTACTCCCGAGGTCCCCACCATCACAGAAGCCATTCTTCAGTTAATTCGATTCACTCCATGTAATATCAAGAAACGGCGGAGTGCACTGGATACAGCAATGGCTATGGGCCCCGACAACATCCCGGCTATCGTGCTGAAGACTTGTGCTCCAGAACTAGCCACGCCTCTATCCAAGATGTTCCAGTACAGCTACAACAATGGCATCTATCCGACAATGTGGGAAACTGTCCAGGTATGTCCTGTCCACAAAAAGCAGGAAAAATCCAACCCAGCCAATTACTGCCACATCAGTCTACTCTCAATCATCAGCAAAGTGATGGAAGGTGTCATCGACAGTGCAATCAAGTGGCACTTACTCAACAATAACCTGCTCTCACTGATGCCCAGTTTGGGTTCTGCCATGACCATTCGGCTGCTGACCCCATCACAGCCTTGGTCCAAACATGGAAAAAAGGAGCTGAATTCCAGAGGTGAAGTGAAAGTGACTGCCCTTGACATCAAGGCAGCATTTGACCGAGTCTGGCATCAAGGAGCCCTAGTAAAACTGAAGTCAATGGAAATCAGGGAGAAAACGCTCCACGGGCTGGAGTCATACCTAACACAAAGGAAGAAGGTTGTGGTGGTTGAAGGTCAATCATCACAGCCCCAGGATATCGCTGCAGGAGATCCTCAGGGCACTGTCCTAGGCCCAACCATTTTCAGCTGCTTTGTCAATGACCTTCCCTCTAACATAAGGTCAGAAATGGGGATGTTCGCTGATGACTGCACAGTGTTCAGCACCATTCACAACTCCTCAGATAATGAAACAGTCCATGCCCGTATGCAACAAGACCTGGACGATGTTCAGGCTTGGGCTGATAAGTGGCAGGTAACATTCGAGCCACAGAGGTGCCAGGCAATGACTATCTCCAACAAGCGAGAGTCTAACCACCTCCCCTTGTCATTCAATGGCATTACCATCGCCGAATCCCCCACTATCAACATCCTGGGGGTCACCATTAACCAGAAACTTAACTGGACCAGCCACATAAATACTGTGGCAATAAGAGCAGGTCAGAAGCTAGGTATTCTGCGGCGAGTGTCTCACCTCCTGACTCCCCAAAGCCTTTCCACCATCTACAAGGCACAAGTCAGGAGTGTGATGGAATACTCTCCACTTGCCTGGATGAGTGCAACTCAAACAACGCTCAAGAAGCTCGACACCATCCCGCAATAAATGCTGGCATTGCCAGCGACGCCCTGATTCCATAAAACCAATTTTATAAGAAATCATACGATCTGGCAGTAACGGCCCTGATATGACCCCTTACTTAAATTCAATTCACTGTTCTGGTGTTCCAATTCTGCCCCGCCTGGGATATCCTCTGTTTCTTCTATCTTTCCTGATGTTACCCCGCCTGGGAGCTCCTCGACATTGCTTCAGATCTTCTCTTTCGGTGTGCTCAATTAATTTGACAGTGCTACTTAGTCGTAGGCATGAGTATACAATTGGTTTAAGTATCAAAATCTTACTACATGGGTTACCTATATCAAATACACTATCATTACAAGTTGGAGAACTACCAGAGCGTGTGAAATACTACGACACTAAGGGCGTGCTGATATATTAAGCCCAATTTCCCGCCAGTGTGACTTGTCCACTATGCTGTCAATTTCAATATCTATTCTTGAGTTGTCTTTCTCGAAAACATAAAAATGCTTTAGGGAGGACCTCAGTTGCATCACGAGCTCATTGACGCCTTCAGACAACAGAGGAATGTACTACCTAAATTGTGCCACATAATTGTGCAGCTCATACTTAAGTATCTCATTTACTGTCAGTTTCATTTGAGCATAGGTTTTGATATTGAGTAAAACGTGTTGGTTGATGGGACAGGTCCTGTTAGACCCATAAAGCATGGTAGTTGCAGTAGTAGTGACAAAGGAGGCACCACCAAAAATCACTTCATACTGGATTAGTATTGGTTTTTCCCACGCTCTGTTACCTACAAAACACAATTATTACTGCAGAGGTTGGGGATGGCATTAAAAGGGAAATTAGAGAAGTGTGCAATAAGGGCACAGCAGTTATCATGGGTGACTTTAATCTACATATAGATTGGGCTAACCAAATTAGTAACAATACTGTGGAGGAGGAATTCCTGGAGTGTATACGAAATAGTTTCCTGGACCAATATGTCAAGGAACCAAGTGGAGATCAGGCATCTTAGACTGGGTATTATGTAATGAGAAATGATTAATTAGCAATCTTATTGTGTGAGGCCCCTTGGGTCAGGGCGATCATAATGTGTTAGAATTCTTCATTAAGATGGAGAGTGAAGTAGTTGACTCAGAGACTAGGGTCCTGAAATTAAATAAAGGAAACTACAATGGTATGAGGCGCGAGTTGGGTAGGATTGATTGGGGAATATCACTCAAAGGGTTGACGGTGGATAGGCAATGGCAAACATTCAAAGACTGCATGGATGAACTACAGAATTTGTTCATCCTAGTTTGGCATAAAAATAAAACAAAAAAGGTGACTCAACTGTGGCTAACAAGGGAAATTAGGGATAGCATACGCTCCAAGGAGAGGACATATAAATTGGCCAGAAAAAGCATTAAACCTGAGGATTGGGAGCAGTCTAGGATTCAACAAAGGAGGACAAAGGGATTAATTAAGAAGGGGAAAATACAGTATGAGAGTAAGCTTGCAGGGAACATAAAAATTGACTGTAAAAACTTTTACTGATATGTGAAGAGAAAAAGGTTGGTGAAGTCAAGCGTAGGTCCCTTGCAGTCAGAATCAGAGGAATTTATAATGGGAAACAAAGAAATGGCAGACCAATTAAATACATATATTGGTTCTGTCTTCACAAAAGAGGACACAAATAATCTCCCAGAGATGTCGGGGAACATAGGGCCTGATGAAAGGGAGGAACTGAAAGTAATCAGTATTTGTAGGGAAATGGTGTTAGGGAAATTGAGGGGATTGAAGGCCGATAAATCCCCAGGGCCTGATAATCTACATCCTAGGGTTCTTAAGGAAGTGGCCCTAGAAATAGTAGATGCATTGCTGATCATCTTCCAACATTCAATTGAATCTGGAACAGTACCCATGGATTGGAGGGTAGCTAATGTTACCCCACTATTCAAAAAAGGTGGTAGAGAGAAAATGGGGAATAACAGACCGGTAAGCCTGACATTGGTAGTGGGGAAAATGCTCGAGTTCATTGTAAAAGATGTAATAGCAGAGCACTTGGAAAACAGTGACAGGATCAGACAAAGTTAACATGGATTTACAAAAGGTAAATCGTGCTTGACTAATCTACTGGAATGTTTTAAGGATGTAACTGGTAAAATAGAGAAGGGAGAACCAGTGGATGTGGTGTATTTGAATTTTCAAAAGGCTTTCGATAAGGGCCCGCATAAGAGATTAGCGTGTAAAGTTAAGGCACATGGGATTGGGGGCAAGGTATTGACTTGGATAGAGAACTGGTTGGCAGACAGAAAGCAAAGAGTTGGAATAAACCGGTCGTTTTCCGAGTGGCAGGCAGTGACTAGTGGGGTACTGCAGGGATCGGTGCTTGGACCTCAGCTATTCACAATATATATTAATGATCTAGACGAGGGAAATAGATGTAATATCTCCAAGTTTGCAGACGACACAAAGCTGGGTGGGAGTGTGTGCTGTGAAGAGGATGCAGAGAAACTCCAGTATGATTTGGACAGGTTGGGTGATTTGGCAGAAGCATGGCAGATGCAATATAACGTGGATAAATGCGAGGTTATCCACTTTGGTGTCAAAAACAGGAAGGCAGATTATTATCTGAATGGCAATAGTTTGGGAGAAGGGGAAGTGCAACGAGACCTGGGTGTCCTTGTGTGCCAGTCACTGAAGGTAAGCATGCAGGTGCAGCAGATGGTTAAGAAGGCAAATGGTATGTTGGCCTTCGTGGCGAGAGGGTCTGAGTACAGGAACAAGGATGTCTTGCTGCAGTTGTACAGGGCCTTGGTGAGACCACAACTTGAGTATTGTGCAGTTTTGGTCGCCTTATCTGAGGAAGGATGTTCTTGCCATGGAGGGACTGCAGCAAAGATTCACCAGGCTGATACCTCGGATGGCAGGAATGACGTATTAGGAGAGATTGGGTCGATTGGGCTTATACTCGCTAGAGTTTAGAAGAATGAGAGGGGATCTCATTGAAACGTATAAAATTCTGACAGGACTGGACAGACTAGATGCAGGAAGGATGTTCCCGATGGTCGCGGAGTCCAGAACCAGGGGTCACAGTCTAAGGATAAGGGGTAAGCCATTTAGGACAGAGATGAGAAGGAATTTCTTCAGCCAGAGATTGGTGAACCTGTGGAATTCTCTACCACAGAAGGCAGTAGAGGCCAATTCATTAAATATATTCAAGAAGGAGTTGGATATATTTCTTAAGGCTAAAGGGATCAAGGGATATGGGGAGAAGGCAGGGACCGGGTACTGAATTTGGATGATCAGCCATGATCTCACTGAATGGCGGAGCAAGCTCGAGGGCCCGAATGGCCTACTCCTGCTACTATCTTCTATGTTTCTATGTTTCTATTACAGTCACAGTTAAAGTCAGTCTTACAATCATTTCAACCGACATTACAGTATAACATCTAATCAACAAATCATGGACTTAAAAGATTCTCCAGATCTCTTTTTTACTTGTATCCATCTTGGGGCTAATTCTTGCTAAACATGATTTCTCCTTAGTCCTCAATTGTCCCAATCCAAATTCCATGTAACTCTCCACTTCAACTTCAATTTCAATCCCTCTAACAGGTTCCAGTGTGTTTAACTCTATTCTGATTGTATCATTAATTAGATAGTTTCTCGATGGAGTATGTGTCTATGCTTTAAAGGTTGTGACATTCTCCTGAGCCACATTAGCCATTTCCTATCTTGCTGTTGTCAAGTAACTGAGCATGTCTGAGGCCCGTTCTTCAGTGCAAATTCAACATACATTCCTGGATGGTAATTGCCTCATATGGAACAAATCACATTTTCACAATCATACCGGTATCTCAATATCATGCCACCTGTGCCACCCGATACAAGCCATTCTCAGGCTTTCAGGTGATCTTATCAAAAGATTGTCTGGAGGTCTTTGTTCATCTTCCAGCAAAGGGTCCTGATATCTTGGGTAGTGGCCCGACTATCAAATTCAGTGTTGTTAAAAAGTTCATTATAGGCAGGGACACAAATGTCTACAAGAGAAAGCTATCAATTTACTATTCTTAACTACACTTTCCTGACTTTCACTAGAACATTTGGAAAATTCCCAATTGGTGGTGTAATTCTCCTGTTTCTATCTCACACCCTCAATCACTTCCTCTCTCCATTTTACACTTCCAATTAATTACCATTCATATCTCATTCCTGAGCCCTGGACGAGCTTTACTGTCGAGTACAATATTGATTATTAACACTTTTTATTCATCATTATTTTAGAGGATCTTTTATTTTCCCAAAATAACCCAATATATAGTGCCTGAGTCCATTTTGTTATTTCAAAATTATCCCAAAATCCAAACAGCAGTATTGTTGAACTGATAGGTTTTCTCAATGATCAATTTCATTTCTATCAATTTATCTTATCAATTCCAATTTCAGAAACAAGTGATTCCCAGGCTAGGTGGCTTACACTGTCTTTTAACATTAGAGACAGAAGTGCAACAATAAGTTTACAAGGTAACTTCCATATAACAAAAGAAAGAAGATAATCCATTGTGACTCTGCTCAGAGACCAACGGGTTAATTTATCAAATCATAATTTTACTTCTGTCACTGTGGGAAAATATTAACTGAAAATTAAGAAATTTAATGTCCAATATCTTTAAATTTCATACTAAAGTTGTTGCTTGGTGAAAGTAAACAGCTGTCAGTGGAAAGGGTTAACTCCTTTGCAGGTTTTTAAGAAGATGGAGCGAAACATTGTCAGGCACATGCAATTGCATCACTTCACGTAAATTTAAAAAAATTTCCCGATCGAAAAAGTCAGTTGTGTTTTAACACTTTAACTAAACATGAACAGAACAGATAAAACAAAACAACATCACACATTCTTGCAGAAAATAGCAAATTACGTCATCTTTCTTATTGTCCTTTCTTCAGATGCCTTTCCAAAATACTGTAAAAACATTGATGCAGAGATGCCGGTGTTGGACTGGGGTGGACAAATGTGAGAAGTCACACACCAGGTTATAGTCATACAGCTTTATTTGAAATCACAAGCTTTCGGAGTGCTGCTCCTTCGTCAGGTGAAGTGATTGTGGTGTCGATAGTAGCCATGATGTGGAGATGCCAGAGTTGGACTGGGGTGGACAAATGTGAGAAGTCACACAACACCAGGTTATAGTCCAACAGCTTTATTTGAAATAACAAGCTTTCGGAGCGCTGCTCCTTTGTCAGGTGTAGTGCTCCGATAGCTTGGTGTTGTGTGACTTCTCACGTAAAAACATTGAATATAACTGGAGAAAAATTCATTTTTCACATTTAAACAAAGCTAATCAAACTGCTTTGGAAAATGTCATCATAGTAACCGTGACTCCAAGGTTCAATCTTAGACTGAAACTTAATCTTTTGTTAAACAAACTTTTTGTTGTTCTTCTTAGTTTTTAACACACCAGCTTAACTTAAATTGTATCAGTTTTTTTCCAATTCTGGGGGCACAACCTTATTCGCACATTCTTAAAACTTCCAAAATCCAAGAAAAGACAAAAGTTTTAAACGCTTTTAGCACAGAGAAGTGGGTGGAACTTTAAAGACAGACTTTCAGGCAAAAGGAATACTGTAACTTCTTAAACATTCATAGTCAGGAAAACTTTGGCACCTTAACACACACTTTCAAACAAATTGAAATTCTAGCATTTTTTAAGGTTCCTTTCACTCAGCAAATCTTGTTTTATTTGTCTCGGCACTGACGTTAAGAACTTCCAATCGGTAAAACATTCAAGTTCTCTTTGTTTCTCTTCTTAAATCGGCATCTCAGCAGCTTTTCCAGGCTTTTCAAATCCCTGTTTTTTTACCCCTTCCTTTGCTGAGTTTTCAGATTGGTTACCCTGCAAATTAGATCTTTTTCCATCTTTATCTCTCCCTCTCTCACCTGCACCTTATGCTTAACCACCTGGCTGTGATACTCACATAACCTGTTGTGTTTTTTCTGATTCACACGTTCCAGAATAAATGTTATCACTTTTTCAAAGGGGACTCCTCAGTCCTCAATTGTCTCAATCCAAATTCCATGTAACTCTCGACATCAACTTCAATTTCAATCCCTAGACAAGGTCTAGTATAATATAAACAGAGAGAGGGTCGAGTGTAATATAAACAGAAAAAGGGTCTAGTGTAATATAAACATGGACAGGGTCTAGAGTAATATAAACAGAAGCAGCGTCTAGTGTAATATAAACAGAGACAGGGTCCAGTGTAATATAAACAGAAACAGGGTCCAGTGTAATATAAACAGAGATTTGATCTAGTGCAGTATAAACAGAGAAAGGTTCTAGTGTAATATAAACAGAGACATGGACTAGTGTAATATAAACAGAGACAGGGTCTAGTGTAATATAAACAGAGATAGGGTGTGGTGTAATATAAAAAGAGACAGTGTCTAGTGCAATATAAACAGAGAGAGGGTCTAGTGTAATATAAACAGAGACAGGGTCTAGTGTAATATAAACAGAGAGACGGTCTAGTGTAATATAAACCGAGACAGGGCCTAGTTTAATATAAACAGAGAGATGGTCTAGTTAAATATAAACAGTGACAGGTTCCAGTGTAATATAAACTGAGACAGTGTATAGTGTAATATAAACAGAGACAGGTTCCAGTGTAATATAAACTGAGACAGTGTCTAGTGTAATATAAAAAGTAACAGGCTCCAGTGTAATATAAACTGAGAAAGGGTCTAGTGTAATATAAACAGAGACAGAGTCAATGCAATATGAACAGAGACACGGTGTAGTGTAATATAAACAGAGATAGGGTGAAGTGTAAAATAAACAGAGAGAAGGTCTAGTGTGATATAAACTGAGACAGGGCCTAGTTTAATATAAACAGAGACAGGGCCTAGTTTAATATAGAGAGAGACAGGGCCTAGTTTAATATAAACAGAGAGAGGGCCTAGTTTAATTTAAACAGAGACAGGGTCCAGTGTAAAATAAACTGAGACAGGGTCTAGTGTAATATTAACAGAGACAGTGTCAAATGTAATATAAACAGAGACAGGGTCTAGAGAAACATAAACAGAGACAGGGTCTAGTGTAATATAAGCAGAGACAGGGTCTAGTGTATTATAAACAGAGATAGGGTGTGGTGTAATATAAACAGAGACAGGGTCTAGTGTAATATAAACAGAGACAGGGTGTAGTGTAATATAAACAGAGAGAAGGTCTAGTGTAATATAAACCGAGACAGGGCCTAGTTTAATATAAACAGAGACAGGGCTGAGTTTAATATAAACAGAGACATGGTCCAGTGTGATATAAACTGAACAGGGTCTAGTGTAATATAAACAGAGACAGGGTCAATGCAAAATGAACAGAGACACGGTGTAGTGTAATATAAACAGCGACAGGGTCTAGTGTAATACAAACAGAGACAGGGTCTGGTGTAATATAAACAGAGACAGGGTCTAGTGTAATATAAACAGCGACAGGGTCTAGTTTAAGATAAAGAGAGAGAGGGCCTCATTTAACTTAAACAGAGACAGGGTCCAGTGTAATATAAACAGAGGCAGGGTCTAGTGTAATATAAACAAAGACAGGGTCTAGTGTAATATAAACAGAAACAGGGTCTAGTGTAATATAAACAGAGACTGGATCTAGTGCAGTATAAACAGAGACAGGTTCTTGTGTAATATAAACAGAGGCATGGACTCGTGTACTATAAACAGAGACAGGGTCTAGTGTAATATAAACAGAGGTAGGGTGTGGTGTAATATAAAAAGAGACAGTGTCTAGTGTAATATAAACAGAGACAGGGTCTAGTGTAATATAAACAGAGACAGGGTCTAGTGCAATATAAACAGAGAGATGGTCCAGTGTAATATAAACAGAGACAGGGTGTAGTGTAATATAAACAGAGAGAAGGTCTAGTGTAATATAAACTGAGACAGGGCCTAGTTTAATATAAACAGAGACAGGGTCCAGTGTGATATAAACTGAACAGGGTCTAGTGTAATATAAACAGAGACAGAGTCAATGCAAAATGAACAGAGACACGGTGTAGTGTAATATAAACAGAGACAGGGTGTCGTGTAATATAAACAGAGATAGGGTGTAGTGTAATATAAATAGCGACAGGGTCTAGTGTAATACAAACAGAGACAGTGTCTGGTGTAATATAAACAGAGACAGGGTCGAGTGTAATATAGAGAGAGAAAGGACCTAGTTTAAGATAAAGAGAGAGAGGGCCTAGTTTAACTTAAACAGAGACAGGGTCCAGTGTAATATAAACAGAGGCAGGGTCTAGTGTAATATAAACAAAGACAGGGTCTAGTGTAATATTAACATAGACAGTGTCTAATGTAATATAAACAGAGACAGGGTCTAGAGAAATATAAACAGAGACAGGGTCTAGAGCAATGTAAACAGAGACAGGGTCTAGAGTAATATAAACCGAGACAGGGTGTAGTGTATTATAAAAAGAGATAGGGTGTAGTGTAATATAAACAGAGACTTGGTCTAGTGTAATATAAATATAGACAGGGTCTAGTGTAATATAAACAGAGAGAAGGTCTAGTGTAATATAAACGAAGACAGGGCCTAGTGTAATATAAACAGATACAGGGCCTAGTTTAATATAAACAGAGACAGGGTCCAGTGTGATATAAACTGAGACAGGGTCTAGTGTAATGTGAACAGAGAGAAGGTCTAGTTTAATATAAGCAGAGACAGGGCCTAGTTTATTATAAACAGAGACAGGGCCTAGTTTAGTATGAACAGAGACGGGGTCCAGTATAATATAAACTGAGACAGGGTCTACTGTAATATAAACAGAGACAGGGTCTAGTGTAATATAAACAGAGACAGGGTCTAGTGTAATATAAACAGAGACAGAGTCTAGTGTAATATAAACAGAGACAGGGTCAAGTGTAATATAAACAGAGACAGGGTCTAGTGTAATATAAACAGAGACAGGGTCCAGTATAATATAAACTGAGACAGGGTCTACTTTAATATAAACAGAGAGAGGGTCTAGTGTAATATAAACAGAGACAGGGTCCAGTGTAATATAGAGAGAGACAGGGCCTAGTTTAATATAAACAGAGAGAGGGCCTAATTTTATATAAACAGAGACACGTTCCAGTGCAATGTAAACTGAGACAGTGTCTAGTGTAATATGAAAAGTGACAGGGTCCAGTGAAATATAAACTGAGAAAGGGTATAGTGTAATATAAACTGAGACAGGATCTAGTGTAATATAAACAGAGACAGGGTCTAATGTAATATAAACAGAGACAGGGTCTAGTGTAATATAAACAGAAACAGCGTCAATGCAATATAAACAGAGACAGGGTGTAGTGTAATATAAACAGAGATAGGGTGTCATGTAATATAAACAGCGGCAGGTTCTAGTGTAATATAAACAGAGACAGGGTCTAGTGTAATATAAACAGAGAGAAGGTCTAATGTAATATAAACAGAGACAGGGACTAGTTTAAAATAAACAGAGAGAGGGCCCAGTTTAATATAAACAGAGGCATGGTCCAGTGTAATATAAACTGAGATAGGGTCTAGTGTAATATAAACAGAGACAGGGTCTAGTGTAATATAAACAGAGAAGGGTCTTGTGTAATATAAACAGAGACAGGGTCTTGTGTAATATAAACAGGGAGAAGGTCTAGTGTAATATAAACAGAGACAGGGTCTAGTGTAATATAAACAGAGACAGGGTCTAGTGTAATATTAACAGAGACCGGGTCTTGTGTAATATAAACAGGGAGAAGGTCTCGTGTAATATAAACAGAGACCGGGTCTAGTGTAATATAAACAGAGACAGGGTCTTGTGTAATATAAACAGTGACAGGGTCTTGTGTAATATAAACAGGGAGACGGTCTAGTGTAATATAAACAGAGACAGGGTCTAGTGTAATATAAACAGAGACAGGGTCTTGTGTAATTTAAACAGGGAGAAGGTCTAGTGTAATATAAACAGAGACAGGGTCAAGTGTAATATAAAGAGAGACCGGGCCTAGTTTAATATAAACAGAGAGAGGGCCTAATTTAATATAAACAGAGACAGGTTCCAGTGTAATATAAACTGAGACAGTGTCTAGTGTAATATTAACAGTGACAGGGTCCAGTGAAATATAAACTGAGCAAGCATATAGTGTAATATAAACTGAGACAGGGTCTAGTGTAATATAAACAGAGACAGGGTCTAGTGTCATATAAACAGAGACAGGGTCTAGAGTGATATAAACAGAGACAGGGTCTAGTGTAATATAAACAGAGACAGCGTTAATGCAATATGAACAGAGACATGGTGTAGTGTAATATAAACAGAGACACGGTGTAGTGTAATATAAACAGAGATGGGGTCGAGCGTAATATAAACAGAGAGAAGGTCGAGTGTAATATAAACAGAGACAGGGTCTCATTTAATATAACCAGAGACAGGGCCCAGTTTAATATAAACAGAGACATGGTCTAGTGTAATATAAACAAAGACAGGGTCTAGTGTAATATAAACAGAGACAGGGTCTAGTGTAATATAAACAGAGACAGGGTCTAGTGTAATATAAACAGGGAGAAGGTCTAGTGTAATATAAACAGAGACAGGGTCTACTGTAATATAAAGAGAGACCGGGCCTAGTTTAATATAAACAGAGAGAGGGCCTAGTTTAATATAAACAGAGGCAGGGTCCAGTGTAATATAAACAGAGACAGGGTATAGTGTTGTAGGAACTCAGGTTCCTATCAAAAGACTGAATTTGGCTCAGATAATTAAATCAATGATCTTTAATGAAAACAAGCGAGTTTAAACTGGAAACTGCTGGGACACATCAATAACTGGTCTAATGTCCTTGAGGGATCCACGAGGACTGATCCCCTGATCAGGAGAGTGACGTCATGATGTCATCACGTTCTTCCCGCCGTTGAGGCATCACGTGACTAACGGCATGACGTGATCACGTGCTGTAACGGTACCTGACATTGTACAGTCAAACAGTGTAATTAAAGGTACAGGCACAGAGAGAAACAACATTGCTGTTAAAGGAAATATGTACAACCGCTCTGAGTCCTTTGGTGGCTCCGCCACATGCACCCCCCCAGAACTGTCTTTAACAGAAATGGTAAGGCGAGGAGGAGGCTTGATGAGCCTGTCTGATTGACTTCGATACCCTGGTAGAGTAAGTTGATGACCGGTGGATGTGATGGCAGACGTTGGTGGCTGAGCAGGCGCGGCGAGCGCAGACGGGTTGTCAGCTGGCTTTGGTTGATCAGGTGCGGCGGCCACGGGTGGTCGGCCATGTTTGGGTGGCTGAGCGACTACGACAGGGTGATCCAGGTCCAGGTGATCCAGTTTCAAGCGGTCCACTGAGATGTGATCTGGTTTCCATCCGACGTCGTCCAATAAGGATTTGTGACCCAGTTCGATGATGCGGAAAGGACCAGTGTAAGGAGGCATGAGCGGATCCCGGTGAGCATCGTTTTGGATGAATACATACTCCGCAGTCTTCAGTCCCGTTGGTACGTAAGCGGTCTGCATACCGTGATTGGACGTAGGGATCGGGGTAAAGCATCTGGCCGCTTCTTGGTGGCGAACGAGTTGCCGGGAGGAGGACCATGGCTCTGTGGGCGAAGGGAGGAAATGTCTTGGTACCCGGAGCGGCTGGCCATAGACGAGTTCAGCTGAAGACAATTGTAGATCATCTTTGGGCGCCGTACGGAGACCCAACAGGACCCATGGGAGTCTGTCCACCCATCCTGTGCCTTGAAGACTGGCCCGCAGAGAGGCTTTAAGCGACCTGTGGAAATGCTCGCAAAGGCCATTTGCCTGAGGATGATAGGCGGTGGTGCGATGAAGCTTGGTACCGAGCCCCTGAGCCACAACATTCCAAAGCTCCGAGGAAAACTGTGGCCCGCGGTCAGAGGAGATGTCCGCCGGTACTCCGAAACGGGCGACCCAACAGGAGATGAAAGCTCTAGCAACGTCTGCCAACGTGGTGGAAACCAAAGAAATTGCCTCTGGCGACCGAATGGTGCAGTCCACTATGGTAAGGAGAAGAGTATAACCCTGAGAAGGCGGAAGCGGCCCCACGAGGTCCACATGCACGTGGTCGAAACGACACTCCGGAACAGTGAATGCAGCTACTGGAGCCTTGACATGATGCTGAACTTTGGCCATCTGGCAAACGACACAGGTATTAGCCCAGTCACGGACATCGATGTGCATGCCTTTCCAAACGAACTTGGCTGACATAAGCCGTTGCGAAACCTTCATCCCTGGGTGCGACAACCCGTGTATGGCATCAAAAACCCTCCAGCACCATGCGACTGGCACTATGGGATGAGGAACTCCCATGGAAACGTCGCAAAGGAGCGTGGCACCTGCGTCCTGGAACACGACGTCGGTCGCGTGGAAGCTGGAGGGAACAGTTCGATATGATTGGAACTCCGAATCTGAAACCTGATCTTTCACCATGAGGGCGTAGTCAATCCCCAGGTACACCGCGTGGACCATCGCACGGGAGAGGCAATCTGCCACCAGGTTGTCCTTACCAGAGACATGTTGAATGTCCGTAGTAAATTCGGAAATGAACGTCAAGTGACGTTGTTGATGAGCGGACTACGGTTCGGTGGTCTTGGCCATGGCGAACATAACGGGTTTGTGGTCGACCCGCCACTTTTGGAATGTTCTGATAGCTGCGCCATTAGCCGCTACGAGGGAAAATCTGAGTTTCCCAGTCTGCGTGTCGAGTTTTGATGCAGGTAGAATGCTACACTGCGCCCCGGTGTCACAAAGGAAACGGTGGCCCGAGAGGGAATCGGTGATATAGAGGAGTTTCCCCGTGGAACCGACGGCCATTGCCAGCATGAAAAACCCATTAGATTTGGTCATCCGTCGCCAGGGACACCGCCTGCGCCTTCTTGTTTATTTTTGGGCGAAAAACTGCAGGGGGAATGGCAGCTTTGTGGTTTCGCGCCAAACGGGTGTGGTAGGAGCACCAGCCCGCTGTAGGAGAAGCCGGGACCACGTCTGTGGGGGGTGGGCGCCTCGTGGCCGCACAACACTGCTGGGTAACCGTGAAAAACTTATCGGCTTCGGCCGCAAGCTTGGCGCAGTCAGTAATGTCGGAGCTGGCCAGGGCAGCCTGAAACGGTTCAGGCAGTTGGTACAGGAAAAGCTCCCGGAAGATGAAATATTCCGGTTCAGCACCCAAGAGCGTGAGCATTTGGCTCATGAGCTCGGACGATTTGGAATCCCCGAGGCTGGGCAGCGTGATGAGCTGGCAAGCATGCTCCGACTTTGATAGCCCGAAAACCTGAAGCAACCGTTTCATAATTGCATCATACATGCTGTCAGTAGGAGGACTACCGATGAGGCTGATGATCCTGGATGCAGTTTGCAGTTGCGCTGTCGAGGGCGGAGACCACATAATAATAACGGAGGACGGCCCGAACCGTGATCTTGGATTCATGTCACGCTACATGTAACCCCACCTGACATAGGGTCATCCAGACTCGAGTCGTCGTTGGCTTGTTCTCTCCACACAGATGCGGCCGGACCTGCTGTGATTTCCAGCAAAAAAAATGTTTTTTGTCTGTTTTTTTGTTTTTCATACAGACCCCAGCATCTGCAACATTTGACCCCTTGTGACCCCACCTAATTGTTCTTTGATGTTATGTTTTGCTGACTGACCTGTTTGGACATCATTTACATCTTTGATTGCTGTGATTATCTCTCTGCCGAGGTGTGTTAAATGGCAGTTAGAAACATTACCTGTAAACATCTGACATTATTCTCTGACTATATAAGCTGTGTTTTTATGCATCTCTCCACTTCACCTGACGAAGGAGCAGCGCTCCGAAAGCTTGTGATTTCAAATAATGCTGTTGGACTATAACCTGGTGTTGTGTGATTTCTTACATTTGTCCACCCCAGTCCAACACCGGCATCTCCACACCATAATATATACAGAGACAGGACCTAGTTTAATATAAACAGAGACAGGGTCTAGTGCAATATAAACAGAGACAGGGCCTAGTTTAATATAAACAGAGACAGGGCCTAATTTAATACAAACAGAGACAGGGCCCGTGTAATATAAACAGAGACGTGGGCGAGTGTAATATAAACAGTGACAGGTCCAGTGTAATATTATCTGAGACAGGGTACATTGTAATATCAACAGAGACAGGGTCTAGTGTAATATAAACAGAGTCAGGGTCTAGTGTAATATAAACAGAGACAGGGTCTGGTGTAATATAAACAAAGACAGGGTCTAGTGTAATATAAACAGCGACAGGGCCTAGTGTAATATAAACAGAGACAGGGTCTAGTGTAATACAAACAGAAGCAGCGTCTAGTGTAAGATAAACAGATATAGGTTCTAGTGTAATATAAACTGAGACAGGGTCTTGTGTAATTTAAACAGAGACAGGGTCTAGTGTAATATAAACAGAGACAGGGTCTAGTGTAATATAAACAGAGACAGGGTCTAGTGTAATATAAACAAAGACAGGGCCTAGTGTAATATAAACAGAGACAGGGACTAGTTTAATATAAACAGAGACAGCGTCTAGTGTAATATAAACAGAGACAGGGTGTAGTGTAATATAAACAGAGAGAAGGTCTAGTGTAATATAAACAGAGACAGGGCCTAGTTTAATATAAACAGAGACCGGGCCTAGTTTAACATAAACTGAGACAGGGTCCAGTGTAATATAAACAGAGACAGGGTCTAGTGTAATATAAACTGAGAAAGGGTGTAGAGTAACATGAATAGAGACAGGGCCTAGTTTAATATAAACAGAGACAGGGTCTAGTGTAATATAAACAGAGACAGGGTCTAGTGTAATATAAACAGAGACAGGGTCGAGTGTAATATAAACTGAGACAGGGTGTAGTGTAATATAAACAGAGACAGGGTCGAGTGTAATATTAACGTAGACAGTGTCTAGTGTAATATAAACAGAGACAGTGTCTAGTGCAATATAAACAGAGAGAAGGTCTAGTGTAATATAAACAGAGGCAGGGCCTAGCTTAATATAAACAGAGACAGGGCCTAGTTTAATATAAACAGAGACAGGTTCCAGTGTTATAAAAACAGAGACAGGGTCTAGTGTAACATAAACAGAGACAGGGTCCAGTGTAATATAAACTGAGACAGTGTGTAGTGTGCTATAAACAGAGACAGGGTCCAGCGTAATATAAATAGAGACAGGGTCCAGTTTAATATAAACTGAGACATGGTCTAGTGTAATATATACAGAGACAGGGTCTAGTGTAATATAAACCGAGACAGGGTCGAGTGTAATATAAACAGAGAAAGGGTCCAGTGCAATATAAAGAGAGACAGGGTCTAATGTTATATAAATAGAGACAGGGGCCTAGAAATTCAGTATAGCCACGTTTGGGGCGGTAAAGTCGGGCGGGCGCTAAAGTTTGCGCCCGCCGGAAAGTGGAGGCCACTTCGCCGATATTCAGTAGCTTTGGCCAAGGAGTTTGGGCGAGCGCTAAAACTGGCGTTGCACCCCTATCTTTAGGCGCTAAGCCGACGGTGCAGACTCATACCGCCGAGGCCGGGCAAAGCGCAGGTGCGGTCATGTTTTGATTGACAGCAGACACCCTGACGCCGGCCAGCTCTTAAAGGGGGAAGGGTCGACTTGGTCTGCTGCCACGCCCTGGATACTGCAGCCCTCCAGCTAGGCCTAAACACTGCTGCTGGAGAGAAATAGCGCCAGCAACGATGCAGAGGGCCCGTGAGCGAGCGCAGCGCTTCTCTGCCCATGCTTTGAGGGTGCTGCTTAGGGGTTTGGAGAAGAACAGAGATATCTTGTGCCCGGACAGTGGAAAGAAGGCTCCCAAGAGGCTGTACAGGAGAGCCTGGAGGGAAATCGCCCAGAGGGTCACAGCCAACAGCTATGTCCCCAGGACTGGCGACCAATGCCGCAAGAAGTTTAACGACCTCACTCGGATGGTCAGGGTGAGAACCCTTTCCAGTGTCCTCCTCATCCTTGCATGTGCACCTCACATTATGGGCAAAGGGACCTCAAAGGCCTAATGGCCAGCCCTCCTCCAGCAGCTATGGCACTGGCATGATCATCAATAGCACTTTCTGCACTTGACACACTGGCCAAGCTATTCGACCATGGGAGGCAGTGCACACAACAACAGGGCACCACACTGGCCAAGCTATTCGACCATGGGAGGCAGTGCACCCAACAACAGGGCACCACACTGGCCAAGCTATTCGACCTTGGGAGGCAGTGCACACAACAACAGGGCACCACACTGTACTTAGAGGCCGTCCTTTCTCTTGCAGGCCAAGCTGGCGCAGAATCTGAAGAGGTGGACTGTCACCGGGGGAGGCCGTGTCCAGTTCCAGGAGCTCAGTGAGCTGGAGGAGCGCGTGGCTTTACTCATGCGTGCCCGGGTGATTGGCCCCGTTGCTATTGGAGATGCCGACCCTGTGCTGGGCCGCAATGGTAAGGACATGACCGTTTGGACCTCTCTCGTTCCCCTTGCGCTTCAGATCTACACCCTTTGCCACTGTCCCACCAATGCGCATAATGCCACCACTCATGCCTCCCTCGCTGACGCCCTGTCCTCACTCTAAAGCTACTCTTGTGCCTTCCTGCTTTCAGCTGGTGAGGAGGAGGTCCCTGAAGCTGCGAGTGTCAGTCCCTCGGAAGAGGAGGACGACGAGGACCAAGAGGAAGGTGGCACATCGGGGGAACCCTCATCCGCGCCAGGGGATGGCAATGGAGGGGACACGTCTTGCCTGGAAGAGAGCCAGGGGGAAGTGTTGCAGGGGGGTGTAGCTCCTGTGCCCAGTGGCGTCCAGCCACGCGGGTAAGGTCGGGCAGCACGGCTGCCTTCTCCCCAGAGGGGGCAAGTGTTGCAGGGGGGTGTAGCTCCTGGGCCCAGTGGCGTCCAGCCACGCGGGAAGGGTCGGGCAGCACGGCTGCCTTCTCCCCAGAGTGGGCAAGTGATGCAGGGGGGTGTAGCTCCTGGGCCCAGTGGCGTCCAGCCACGCGGGAAGGGTCGGGCAGCACGGCTGCCTTCTCCCCAGAGGGGGGAAGTGTTGCATGGGAGGGCAGTTGCTGGGCCCAGTGGCGTCCAGCCACGCGGGAAGGCTCGGCCAGCTCGGCGGCCTTCTCCCCACAGGGAGAGTCCGGCCTCCAGTCCGGAGACGGTCCTCGCCCAGGAGGTGCGCCTCCTTGATCAAATGTCCGCGGACTCGGAGCGGCGCCACACCGAGTTCCGCAACCCCTTGCGGTTGCGGAAGCCCTAAGGATGATGGCATGGCACCCTCAAAGCCACGTGTGTGCTGTCACTCGCCCCCTGCACCATGGGGAAGTCCGCAATAGAAGCAACACGCTGCGCGTCCTCCGCCTGCTTGTGCAGGGTCCGAGGGAAGGTAATGAATTGACGCCTTCGCCTATAAAGGGTATCTGTAACTTGCAGGATGCAACAGTGGACTGCAACCTGAGCGACAGTCGCAATGTCCCCAATGGCTGACTGAAAGGATCCGTTGGCATAAAAATGGAGGCCATCTATCATTTTAGCCATCACGGACAGAGAGGTTCTGCAGCGTTCACGCGGCTGCAGATCCTGACCAAGCAGGTGGCACAGATCAGTAACAATGTCCCTCCAGAATCGGAGCCTTCCCAAACACTGCTCCTCCGACATGTCAAGGCTTGTCATCTGCTGCCTAAAGACCCTCGCAGCATCCCGTCGGATTGGCCGACCTCCATTGCCCGTCCTCCTTCTGGCCAATCCCGGCCCTCTCTCCCGCCGTCTCTCTGACCCTTCACAGTGTTGGGCGATGAGGCCGTCGCCCTCCAAACAAGCTCTCATTCCGATGCCAGTTTGTCAGAAGCCTTTTAGGTGTAGTGCTGCAAGTGCTTCGGACAGGTCTAAAGGTCCCAAGTACTGTAAAGCTAAATTCCCAGAACTCCGTTCCACATTAGCTCGCCAACTCTCTCTAGCAATGATCGCAATGAGCAGGCCAAGAGGCAGAAGATTCTGCACTACAGCTGTCCCCTTTAAATAGCACCCCCCTACTCCGAGAAGGGCCTGTTAGCCCTCCCTCGAACTGTCACTAATAGCGCTGGGCGCTAAGGCTCAGGGCGCCACCCAATATGCGCACAGGCGCTCCTAAAAGGCATTGCACACTGAAATGACATCATGATCTGCTTGCGTTCGCGGGCGCGCGCAAACACTTACCGCAGGTGCAAAATGTATAGTCAATATCTGAGTTGTCGCTATCTTCATAGCGAACGCCCCAACATAGGGTATCGCCCCAATTCTAGGTCTCTTTAGGTGCTCAGCGCCGGCATTATCAACCGAATTTCTAGGCCACAGTGTCTCGTGTAATATAAACAAAGACGGGGTCTAGTGTAATATAAACAGAGACAGGGTCTAGTGTAATATAAACAGAGACAGGGTCTAGTGTAATATAAACAGAGACAGGGTCTAGTGCAATATAAAGAGAGTCAGTGTCTAGTTTAATATAAACAAAGACATGGTCCAGTGTAATATAAACAGAGACAGGATCTAGTGTAATATAAACTGAGACAGGGTCTCGTGCAATATAAACAGCGAGAAGGTCTAGTGTAATATAAACAGAGACAGGGCCTATCTTAATATAAACAGACACAGGGCCTAGTTGAATATAAACAGAGGCAGGTTCCAGTGTAATATAAACTGAGACAGCAACTAGTGTAATATAAACAGAGACAGGGTCTAATATAATATAAACAGAGACAGGGTCTAGTGTAATATAAACAAAGAGAGGGCCTAGTTTAATATAAACAGATAGAGGGCCTAGTTTAATATATACTGAGACAGGATGCAGAGTAATATGAACAGAGACAAGGTCTAGTGTAAAATTAACAGAGAAAGGGTCTAGTGTAATATAAACAGAGACAGCGTCTAGCGTAATATTAACAGAGGGCCTAGTTTAATATAAACTGTTATGACCGTGTATCTTAATGTTGTGTCATTCAATAATCAGACAACAGACTGCAGGGAACGATTCAACAGTTGTTTACTGAATGAGGGTTACTCTGGAACTAAATGTACAGATCACTGCTCAGGGTTTATAAACAGGTGTGGTCACTGCTGGTACTACAGTATACAGGAGCTGTAAAAAGTAGTTCTCTACCTTAAGGTATATATACATTACATACATTACAATTCCTCCCCTTTTAGTTTAACAGTACCATAATACTCATTTAACAATTAACATTTTTAATATACAATGTTATATGAAAATAGTCCATTCATATATTCAGTCTCTGGGGTGGCTTCCTGATTCTTTCTGGATTAGGGCTTTCCCGAGGGTCTCACTCTTGGTGCGGAGGCGATTCTACCACCCTGTCGTCAGTTGATTCATCCACTTCCAATGCTATTGTTTCTGAGGTAGATGCGACCTGTACATCGGGTTCCTCACCAGGTTCGTATGGCCGAGACATGGGGTTGACTCGCTACTGTGACTCTAGGATCTGGTCAGCATGGCGTCTCACAATGTTCTCCCCAACATCCACTGTGTACATTAGTGGCCCCTGCCGTGTGCATATCGTTCCTGTTTGCCATTTCTCTGTTCGGTAGTCGCGGGCCAAGACTGGTTGCCCTACATTGAAGCTCCTTGTCGGCTTCTCATTGATGTGCTGGAATTGGTTACTCTCAACATCTCTTCGTACATTTGGTCTGAGCAAATCCAGATGAGATCTCAACCTTCGGGTAAAGAACATCATGGCCGGGGCCTGGTTGGTGACTGCATGTGTCGCATTTCTGTAGGCTAACAGGAAATTGTCCACCTTATGCTGCAGTGGAATGTCGTCATCGCACATGGCCCTTACTGCTTTTTTAAAGGTTTGTACGAACCTCTCAGCCAATCCATTTGTGGCTGGATGATACGGAGCGGCTGTGTAATGCCTTACCCTATTCCTTTTCATAAATCTTCGAAACTCTTCGGACACAAACTGCGGTCCGTTATCAGAGAAAATTTGCTCTGACAAGCCGTTCCTGGCAAAAATGGTCCGTAGTACTGCAATAGTTTTCTCCATGGTGGTGGAGGACATTTTGATCACCTCAGGCCATTTCGAGTGCGCATCCATGGCTATTAAAAACATTGAGTCCATGAATGGACCAGCAAAATCAATATGCAACCGTTGCCATGGAGATGCGGGCCACTCCCATGGGTGTAGAGGGGCATGCGGTGGTGAATTTTGGACCTTCTGGCATCCTGAGCAGTTCCTTGTCAGGTCCTTGATTTGATGATCGATCCCCGGCCACCACACATAAGCCCTAGCAAGGCTTTTCATTTTCACCCCTCCCAGATGACCTTCGTGAAGCTCATTGAGCACTCTCTCCCTTAACTTGGGTGGAATTACCACTCGGGATCCACACATCAAGGTCCCCTGGCATACTGACAGCTGTTCTCTTCTGGATGAGAATGCTGGCAACAGTGAGTCGCCATGTGCTGGCCATCCCTTCACCGTCAAATCATATACCCGAGATAGTGTCGGGTCATTTCGGGTCTCCTTCTCTATACCAGCGTTAGTTACTGGCAAGCATTCAATTATAGTCGAATGCAATATTTCGACCGGATCCACTGCTGGTGCTTCCTCCGCAGTAGGCAGTGGCAGGCGTGATAGCCCATCAGCGTTTCCATGCTGTTTCGTGCCCTTATACTCGATTTCATATTGGTGCGCCCCTAGAAAAAGGGAGCATCTTTATAGCCGTTGCGCAGTCATCACCGGAACGCCCTTCTTTGGATTAAAGATGGAGACAAGTGGTTGGTGGTCAGTCAGCAAGGTGAACTTCTGCCCGTGCAGATAGTGATTGAACTTTTTCACTCCCCACACTAGGCTGAGGGCCTCCCTGTCAATCTGGGCGTAGTTACGCTCGGCTGAGGTTAGTGACCGAGACGCAAAGGCTATGGCCTCTCCGGGAATTTGTGCGACAGCACCGCTCCAATGCCATAGCGTGATGCATCACATGCCAACCGAATTGGTAGTGCTGGGTTGAAATGAGCCAACACCTCTTTTGATGTGATTAATGCTTTGCTCTTATGGAAAGCTCATTTACATTCATCACTCCACTTCCATCATACCCCCGTTTGCAGTAGCGTGTTCAGTGGGTGTAGTATGGCAAACAAATTCGGCAAGAGCTTATGGTAGTAGCACACCAGCCCAAGGAACGACCTCAGTTGTGACACATTTTCCGGTGCTGGAGCCTTGACTTCTGCCTCAATCTTTTCAGGGGAATTATGGAACCCCTCTTTATCAATAACGTGGCCACAATACGAGATCTGCTTCTGGAAAAACTCGCATTTGTGGCGATTAGCTTGGAGCCCATATTCCTTCAATCTAGTGTGCAACTGCTCCAGGTTGGCTAGGTGATCACTGTCATTTTCGCCCGTGACCAGGATGTCGTCCAAATAACACTGGGTCCCTGGAATCCCATGCAGGACTTGTTCCATTGCCCTTTGCCAAATAGCCGGAGCTGATGCTACCCCTAACACCAGCCGGTTGTATTGGTGGAGACCTTTATGAGTGTTGATCCTGAGGTACTGTTTCGAGGCTTCTTCTACCTCCATTTGCAGGTACGCCTGCACCAGAACAATTTTAGTGAAGAGTTTCCCTCCAGATAGTGAGGCAAAAATATCTTCAATCCGCGGAAGCGACAGGGTCCAGTGTAATATTAACAGCGATAGGGCCAAGTGCAATTTAAACTGAGACAGGGTCTAGTGTAATATAAACAGAGAAACGGTCTAGTGTAACATAAACAAAGGCATGGTCTAGTGTAATATAAACAGAGAAAGGGCCCAGTGTAATATAAACTGAGACATGGTCTAGTGTAATATAAACAGAGACAGGGTCCAGTGTAATATAAACAGCGTCAGGGACTAGTGTAATATAAACAGAGATAGGGCTGAGTATAATATAAACAGAGACAGGGTCCAGTGTAATAAAAACTGAGACAGGGCCCAGTGTAACATAAACTGAGACAGGGTCTAGAGTAATATAAACAGAGACAGGGTCTAGTGTAATATAAACAGAGACAGGGTCTAGTTTAATATAAACAGAGACAGGGTCTAGTGTAATATAAACAGAGACAGGGTCTAGTGTAATATAAACAGAGCCATGGTCAAGTGTAATATAAACAGAGACAGGGTCAAGTGTAATATAAACTGAGACAGGGTCTAGAGTAATATAAACAGAGCAAGGGTCTAGTGTAATATAAACAGAGACAGGGCCTAATGTAATAGAAACTGAGACAGGGTCTAGTGTAATATAAACAGAGACAGGGTCCAGTGAAATATAAACAGAGACAGGGTCTAGTGAAATATAAACAGAGACAGGGTCTAGTGTAATATAAACAGAGACAGGGTCTCGTGTAATATAAACAGAGACAGGGTCTCGTGTAATATAAACAGAGACAGGGTCTCGTGTAATATAAACAGAGACAGCATCTAGTGTAATATAAACAGAGACAGGGTCTAGTGTAATATAAACAGAGACAGGGTCGAGTGTAATATAAACAGAGACAGGGTCTCATGTAATATAAACAGAGACAGGGTCTCGTGTAATATAAACAGAGACAGGGTCTAGTGTAATATAAACAGAGTCAGGGTCTAGTGTGATATAAACAGAGAGAAGGTCGAGTGTAATATACACAGAGGCAGGGCCTCATTTAATATAAACAGAGAAAGGGTCTAGTTTAATATAAAGAGGGACAGGGCATAGTGTAACATAAATAGAGACAGCGCCTAGTGTAACATAAACAGAGGCAGGGTCAAGTGGAATATAAACTGAGACAGGGTGTAGTGTAATATTAACAGAGACAAGGTCTAGTGTAATATAAACAGAGAAGGGGTCTAGTGTAATATGAACAGATACAGTGTCTAATGTAATATGAACAGAGCCAGGGTTGAGTGAAATATAAACAGAGACGGAGGCTAGTGTAATATAATCGGAGACAGGGTCAAGCGAAATATAAAGAGAGTCAGTGACAAGTGTAATATAAAAAAGATACGGCCGAGTATAATATAAACAGAGACAGGATCTATGCACTATAAACAGAGACACTGTCTAGTGTAATATAAACAGAGACAGAGTCCAGGAAATATAAACTGAGACAGAGCCCAGTGTAAAACAAACTGAGAAAGGTCTAGTATAATATAAAAAGAGACAGGGTCTAGTGTAATATAAACAGAGATGGAGTCTAGTGTAATATAAGCAGAGATAGGGTCTTGTGTAATATAAACAGAGTCAGGGCCAAGTGTAATATAAACAGAGATAGGGCCGAGAATAATATAAACAGAGACAGCGTCCAGTGTAATATAAACTGAGACATTGTCTAGTGTAATATAAACAGAGACAGGGCCTAGTGTAATATAAATAGAGACAGGGCCTAGTTTAACATAAACAGAGACAGGACCTAGTTTATTATAAACAGAGACAGGGCCTAGTTTAATATAAACAGAGACAGGGTCTAGTTTAACATAAACAGAGACAGGGCCTAGTTTAATAAAGACAGAGACAGGGTCTAGTGTAAAATAAAGAGAGAAAGGGTGTAGAGTAATATAAACAGAGAGAGGGCCTAGTTTAATATAAACAGAGACAGGGTCCAGTGTAATATTAACAGCGATAGGGCCTAGTTACCATATAACTGAGACAGGGTCCAGTGTAATATAAAAAGGAACAGGGTCTAGTGTAACATAAACAGAGACATGGCCTAGTGTAATATAAATAGAGGCAGGGCCCAGTATAATATAAACTGAGACATGGTCCAGTGTAATATAAACTGAGGCATGGTGTAGTGTAATATAAACAGCGTCAGGGATTCGTGTCATATAAACAGAGATAGGGCTGAGTATAATATAAATAGAGACAGGGTCCAGTGTAATATAAACTGTGACAGGGCCCAGTGTAATATAAACTGAAACAGGGTCTAGAGTAATATAAACAGAGACAGGGTCTAGTGTAATATAAACAGAGCCAGGGTCAAGTGTAATATAAACAGAGACAGGGTCTAATGTAATATAAACAGAGACAGGGACTAGTGTAATATAAACAGAGACAGGGCCTAATGTAATATAAACAGAGACAGGGTCCAGTGAAATATAAACTGAGACAGGGTCTAGTGTAATATAATCAGAGACAGGGCCTCGTGTAATATAAACAGAGACGGAGTCTAGTGTAATATAAACAGAGACGGGGTCTAGAGTATTATGAACAGAGACAGGGTCTAGTGTAATATAAACAGAGAGAGGGTCTAGTGTAATATACACAGATACAGGGTCTAGTGTAATATTAACAGAGACAGGGCCTAGTGTAATATAAATAGAGACAGGGTCTAGTGTAATATAAACAGAGACAGCATCTAGTGTAATATCAATAGAGACAGGGTCTAGTGTAATATAAATGGAGACAGGGCCTAATGTAATATAAACAGAGACAGGGCCTAATGTAATATACACAGATACAGGGTCTAGTATAACATAAACAGAGACAGGACCTAGTTTATTATAAACAGAGACAGGGCCTAGTTTAACATAAACAGAGACAGGGCCTAGCTTAATATAAACAGAGACAGGGCCTAGTGTATTCTAAACAGAGACAGCGCCGAGTGTAATATACACAGAGGCAAGGTCTAGTGTAATATAAACAGAGACCCGGCCTAGTGTAATATAAACAGAGACAGGGTCGAGTGTAATATAAACAGAGACAGGGGCTAGTGTAATATAAACAGTGACAGAGCCTAGGTTAATATAAACAGAGACAGGGTCCAGTGTAATATTAACTGAGACAGGGTCTAGTGTAGTATAAATTGAGACAGGGTCCAGTGCAATATTAACAGCGATAGGGCGTAGTGCAATATACACTGAGACAGGGTCTAGTGTAAAATGAACAGAGACAGGATCGAGTGTAATATAAACAGAGATAGGGTCTAGTGCAATATAAACAGAGTCAGGGTCTAGTGTGATATAAACAGAGAGAAGGTCGAGTGTAATATACACAGAGGCAGGGCTTCATTTAATATAAACAGAGAAAGGGTCTAGTTTAATATAAAGAGGGACAGGGCATAGTGTAACATAAATAGAGACAGCGCCTAGTGTAACATAAACAGAGGCAGGGTCAAGTGGAATATAAACTGAGACAGGGTGTAGTGTAATATTAACAGAGACAAGGTCTTGTGTAATATAAACAGAGAAGGGGTCTAGTGTAATATGAACAGATACAGTGTCTAATGTAATATGAACAGAGCCAGGGTTGAGTGAAATATAAACAGAGACGGAGGCTAGTGTAATATAATCGGAGACAGGGTCAAGCGAAATATAAAGAGAGTCAGTGACAAGTGTAATATAAAAAAGATACGGCCGAGTATAATATAAACAGAGACAGGATCTATGCACTATAAACAGAGACACTGTCTAGTGTAATATAAACAGAGACAGAGTCCAGGAAATATAAACTGAGACAGAGCCCAGTGTAAAACAAACTGAGAAAGGACTAGTATAATATAAAAAGAGACAGGGTCTAGTGTAATATAAACAGAGATGGAGTCTAGTGTAATATAAGCAGAGATAGGGTCTTGTGTAATATAAACAGAGTCAGGGCCAAGTGTAATATAAACAGAGATAGGGCCGAGAATAATATAAACAGAGACAGCGTCCAGTGTAATATAAACTGAGACATTGTCTAGTGTAATATAAACAGAGACAGGGCCTAGTGTAATATAAATAGAGACAGGGCCTAGTTTAACATAAACAGAGACAGGACCTAGTTTATTATAAACAGAGACAGGGCCTAGTTTAATATAAACAGAGACAGGGCCTAGTTTAACATAAACAGAGACAGGGCCTAGCTTAATAAAGACAGAGACAGGGTCTAGTGTAAAATAAAGAGAGAAAGGGTGTAGAGTAATATAAACAGAGAGAGGGCCTAGTTTAATATAAACAGAGACAGGGTCCAGTGTAATATTAACAGCGATAGGGCCTAGTTACCATATAACTGAGACAGGGTCCAGTGTAATATAAAAAGGAACAGGGTCTAGTGTAACATAAACAGAGACATGGCCTAGTGTAATATAAATAGAGGCAGGGCCCAGTATAATATAAACTGAGACATGGTCCAGTGTAATATAAACTGAGGCATGGTGTAGTGTAATATAAACAGCGTCAGGGATTAGTGTCATATAAACAGAGATAGGGCTGAGTATAATATAAATAGAGACAGGGTCCAGTGTAATATAAACTGTGACAGGGCCCAGTGTAATATAAACTGAAACAGGGTCTAGAGTAATATAAACAGAGACAGGGTCTAGTGTAATATAAACAGAGCCAGGGTCAAGTGTAATATAAACAGAGACAGGGTCTAATGTAATATAAACAGAGACAGGGACTAGTGTAATATAAACAGAGACAGGGCCTAATGTAATATAAACAGAGACAGGGTCCAGTGAAATATAAACTGAGACAGGGTCTAGTGTAATATAATCAGAGACAGGGCCTCGTGTAATATAAACAGAGACGGAGTCTAGTGTAATATAAACAGAGACGGGGTCTAGAGTAATATGAACAGAGACAGGGTCTAGTGTAATATAAACAGAGAGAGGGTCGAGTGTAATATACACAGATACAGGGTCTAGTGTAATATTAACAGAGACAGGGCCTAGTGTAATATAAATAGAGACAGGGTCTAGTGTAATATAAACAGAGACAGCATCTAGTGTAATATCAATAGAGACAGGGTCTAGTGTAATATAAATGGAGACAGGGCCTAATGTAATATAAACAGAGACAGGGCCTAATGTAATATACACAGATACAGGGTCTAGTATAACATAAACAGAGACAGGACCTAGTTTATTATAAACAGAGACAGGGCCTAGTTTAACATAAACAGAGACAGGGCCTAGTTTAATATAAACAGAGACAGGGCCTAGTGTATTCTAAACAGAGACAGCGCCGAGTGTAATATACACAGAGGCAAGGTCTAGTGTAATACAAACAGAGACCCGGCCTAGTGTAATATAAACAGAGACAGGGTCGAGTGTAATATAAACAGAGACAGGGGCTAGTGTAATATAAACAGTGACAGAGCCTAGGTTAATATAAACAGAGACAGGGTCCAGTGTAATATTAACTGAGACAGGGTCTAGTGTAGTATAAATTGAGACAGGGTCCAGTGTAATATTAACAGTGATAGGGCGTAGTGCAATATACACTGAGACAGGGTCTAGTGTAAAATGAACAGAGACAGGGTCGAGTGTAATATAAACAGAGACAGGGTCTAGTGCAATATAAACAGAGAGAAGGACTAGTGTAATATAAACAGAGACAGGGCCTAGTTTAACATAAACAGTGACAGGGCCTAGTTTAATATAAACAGAGACAGGGTCCAATGTAATATAAACAGAGACAGGGCCTAATGTAATAGAAACTGAGACAGGGTCTAGTGTAATATAAACAGAGACAGGGTCCAGTGAAATATAAACAGAGACAGGGTCTAGTGAAATATAAACAGAGACAGGGTCTAGTGTAATATAAACAGAGACAGGGTCTCGTGTAATATAAACAGAGACAGGGTCTCGTGTAATATAAACAGAGACAGGGTCTCGTGTAATATAAACAGAGACAGCATCTAGTGTAATATAAACAGAGACAGGGTCTAGTGTAATATAAACAGAGACAGGGTCGAGTGTAATATAAACAGAGACAGGGTCTCGTGTAATATAAACAGAGACAGGGTCTCGTGTAATATAAACAGAGACAGGGTCTCGTGTAATATAAACAGAGACAGGGTCTAGTGTAATATAAACAGAGTCAGGGTCTAGTGTGATATAAACAGAGAGAAGGTCGAGTGTAATATACACAGAGGCAGGGCCTCATTTAATATAAACAGAGAAAGGGTCTAGTTTAATATAAAGAGGGACAGGGCATAGTGTAACATAAATAGAGACAGCGCCTAGTGTAACATAAACAGAGGCAGGGTCAAGTGGAATATAAACTGAGACAGGGTGTAGTGTAATATTAACAGAGACAAGGTCTAGTGTAATATAAACAGAGAAGGGGTCTAGTGTAATATGAACAGATACAGTGTCTAATGTAATATGAACAGAGCCAGGGTTGAGTGAAATATAAACAGAGACGGAGGCTAGTGTAATATAATCGGAGACAGGGTCAAGCGAAATATAAAGAGAGTCAGTGACAAGTGTAATATAAAAAAGATACGGCCGAGTATAATATAAACAGAGACAGGATCTATGCACTATAAACAGAGACACTGTCTAGTGTAATATAAACAGAGACAGAGTCCAGGAAATATAAACTGAGACAGAGCCCAGTGTAAAACAAACTGAGAAAGGTCTAGTATAATATAAAAAGAGACAGGGTCTAGTGTAATATAAACAGAGATGGAGTCTAGTGTAATATAAGCAGAGATAGGGTCTTGTGTAATATAAACAGAGTCAGGGCCAAGTGTAATATAAACAGAGATAGGGCCGAGAATAATATAAACAGAGACAGCGTCCAGTGTAATATAAACTGAGACATTGTCTAGTGTAATATAAACAGAGACAGGGCCTAGTGTAATATAAATAGAGACAGGGCCTAGTTTAACATAAACAGAGACAGGACCTAGTTTATTATAAACAGAGACAGGGCCTAGTTTAATATAAACAGAGACAGGGTCTAGTTTAACATAAACAGAGACAGGGCCTAGTTTAATAAAGACAGAGACAGGGTCTAGTGTAAAATAAAGAGAGAAAGGGTGTAGAGTAATATAAACAGAGAGAGGGCCTAGTTTAATATAAACAGAGACAGGGTCCAGTGTAATATTAACAGCGATAGGGCCTAGTTACCATATAACTGAGACAGGGTCCAGTGTAATATAAAAAGGAACAGGGTCTAGTGTAACATAAACAGAGACATGGCCTAGTGTAATATAAATAGAGGCAGGGCCCAGTATAATATAAACTGAGACATGGTCCAGTGTAATATAAACTGAGGCATGGTGTAGTGTAATATAAACAGCGTCAGGGATTCGTGTCATATAAACAGAGATAGGGCTGAGTATAATATAAATAGAGACAGGGTCCAGTGTAATATAAACTGTGACAGGGCCCAGTGTAATATAAACTGAAACAGGGTCTAGAGTAATATAAACAGAGACAGGGTCTAGTGTAATATAAACAGAGCCAGGGTCAAGTGTAATATAAACAGAGACAGGGTCTAATGTAATATAAACAGAGACAGGGACTAGTGTAATATAAACAGAGACAGGGCCTAATGTAATATAAACAGAGACAGGGTCCAGTGAAATATAAACTGAGACAGGGTCTAGTGTAATATAATCAGAGACAGGGCCTCGTGTAATATAAACAGAGACGGAGTCTAGTGTAATATAAACAGAGACGGGGTCTAGAGTATTATGAACAGAGACAGGGTCTAGTGTAATATAAACAGAGAGAGGGTCTAGTGTAATATACACAGATACAGGGTCTAGTGTAATATTAACAGAGACAGGGCCTAGTGTAATATAAATAGAGACAGGGTCTAGTGTAATATAAACAGAGACAGCATCTAGTGTAATATCAATAGAGACAGGGTCTAGTGTAATATAAATGGAGACAGGGCCTAATGTAATATAAACAGAGACAGGGCCTAATGTAATATACACAGATACAGGGTCTAGTATAACATAAACAGAGACAGGACCTAGTTTATTATAAACAGAGACAGGGCCTAGTTTAACATAAACAGAGACAGGGCCTAGCTTAATATAAACAGAGACAGGGCCTAGTGTATTCTAAACAGAGACAGCGCCGAGTGTAATATACACAGAGGCAAGGTCTAGTGTAATATAAACAGAGACCCGGCCTAGTGTAATATAAACAGAGACAGGGTCGAGTGTAATATAAACAGAGACAGGGGCTAGTGTAATATAAACAGTGACAGAGCCTAGGTTAATATAAACAGAGACAGGGTCCAGTGTAATATTAACTGAGACAGGGTCTAGTGTAGTATAAATTGAGACAGGGTCCAGTGCAATATTAACAGCGATAGGGCGTAGTGCAATATACACTGAGACAGGGTCTAGTGTAAAATGAACAGAGACAGGATCGAGTGTAATATAAACAGAGATAGGGTCTAGTGCAATATAAACAGAGTCAGGGTCTAGTGTGATATAAACAGAGAGAAGGTCGAGTGTAATATACACAGAGGCAGGGCTTCATTTAATATAAACAGAGAAAGGGTCTAGTTTAATATAAAGAGGGACAGGGCATAGTGTAACATAAATAGAGACAGCGCCTAGTGTAACATAAACAGAGGCAGGGTCAAGTGGAATATAAACTGAGACAGGGTGTAGTGTAATATTAACAGAGACAAGGTCTTGTGTAATATAAACAGAGAAGGGGTCTAGTGTAATATGAACAGATACAGTGTCTAATGTAATATGAACAGAGCCAGGGTTGAGTGAAATATAAACAGAGACGGAGGCTAGTGTAATATAATCGGAGACAGGGTCAAGCGAAATATAAAGAGAGTCAGTGACAAGTGTAATATAAAAAAGATACGGCCGAGTATAATATAAACAGAGACAGGATCTATGCACTATAAACAGAGACACTGTCTAGTGTAATATAAACAGAGACAGAGTCCAGGAAATATAAACTGAGACAGAGCCCAGTGTAAAACAAACTGAGAAAGGACTAGTATAATATAAAAAGAGACAGGGTCTAGTGTAATATAAACAGAGATGGAGTCTAGTGTAATATAAGCAGAGATAGGGTCTTGTGTAATATAAACAGAGTCAGGGCCAAGTGTAATATAAACAGAGATAGGGCCGAGAATAATATAAACAGAGACAGCGTCCAGTGTAATATAAACTGAGACATTGTCTAGTGTAATATAAACAGAGACAGGGCCTAGTGTAATATAAATAGAGACAGGGCCTAGTTTAACATAAACAGAGACAGGACCTAGTTTATTATAAACAGAGACAGGGCCTAGTTTAATATAAACAGAGACAGGGCCTAGTTTAACATAAACAGAGACAGGGCCTAGCTTAATAAAGACAGAGACAGGGTCTAGTGTAAAATAAAGAGAGAAAGGGTGTAGAGTAATATAAACAGAGAGAGGGCCTAGTTTAATATAAACAGAGACAGGGTCCAGTGTAATATTAACAGCGATAGGGCCTAGTTACCATATAACTGAGACAGGGTCCAGTGTAATATAAAAAGGAACAGGGTCTAGTGTAACATAAACAGAGACATGGCCTAGTGTAATATAAATAGAGGCAGGGCCCAGTATAATATAAACTGAGACATGGTCCAGTGTAATATAAACTGAGGCATGGTGTAGTGTAATATAAACAGCGTCAGGGATTAGTGTCATATAAACAGAGATAGGGCTGAGTATAATATAAATAGAGACAGGGTCCAGTGTAATATAAACTGTGACAGGGCCCAGTGTAATATAAACTGAAACAGGGTCTAGAGTAATATAAACAGAGACAGGGTCTAGTGTAATATAAACAGAGCCAGGGTCAAGTGTAATATAAACAGAGACAGGGTCTAATGTAATATAAACAGAGACAGGGACTAGTGTAATATAAACAGAGACAGGGCCTAATGTAATATAAACAGAGACAGGGTCCAGTGAAATATAAACTGAGACAGGGTCTAGTGTAATATAATCAGAGACAGGGCCTCGTGTAATATAAACAGAGACGGAGTCTAGTGTAATATAAACAGAGACGGGGTCTAGAGTAATATGAACAGAGACAGGGTCTAGTGTAATATAAACAGAGAGAGGGTCGAGTGTAATATACACAGATACAGGGTCTAGTGTAATATTAACAGAGACAGGGCCTAGTGTAATATAAATAGAGACAGGGTCTAGTGTAATATAAACAGAGACAGCATCTAGTGTAATATCAATAGAGACAGGGTCTAGTGTAATATAAATGGAGACAGGGCCTAATGTAATATAAACAGAGACAGGGCCTAATGTAATATACACAGATACAGGGTCTAGTATAACATAAACAGAGACAGGACCTAGTTTATTATAAACAGAGACAGGGCCTAGTTTAACATAAACAGAGACAGGGCCTAGTTTAATATAAACAGAGACAGGGCCTAGTGTATTCTAAACAGAGACAGCGCCGAGTGTAATATACACAGAGGCAAGGTCTAGTGTAATACAAACAGAGACCCGGCCTAGTGTAATATAAACAGAGACAGGGTCGAGTGTAATATAAACAGAGACAGGGGCTAGTGTAATATAAACAGTGACAGAGCCTAGGTTAATATAAACAGAGACAGGGTCCAGTGTAATATTAACTGAGACAGGGTCTAGTGTAGTATAAATTGAGACAGGGTCCAGTGTAATATTAACAGTGATAGGGCGTAGTGCAATATACACTGAGACAGGGTCTAGTGTAAAATGAACAGAGACAGGGTCGAGTGTAATATAAACAGAGACAGGGTCTAGTGAAATATAAACAGAGACAGGGTCTAGTGTAATATAAACAGAGACAGCATCTAGTGTAATATAAACAGAGACAGGGTCTAGTGTAATATAAACAGAGACAGGGTCGAGTGTAATATAAACAGAGACAGGGTCTCGTGTAATATAAACAGAGACAGGGCCTAGTTTAACATAAACAGTGACAGGGCCTAGTTTAATATAAACAGAGACAGGGTCCAATGTAATATAAACAGAGACAGGGCCTAATGTAATAGAAACTGAGACAGGGTCTAGTGTAATATAAACAGAGACAGGGTCCAGTGAAATATAAACAGAGACAGGGTCTAGTGAAATATAAACAGAGACAGGGTCTAGTGTAATATAAACAGAGACAGGGTCTCGTGTAATATAAACAGAGACAGGGTCTCGTGTAATATAAACAGAGACAGGGTCTCGTGTAATATAAACAGAGACAGCATCTAGTGTAATATAAACAGAGACAGGGTCTAGTGTAATATAAACAGAGACAGGGTCGAGTGTAATATAAACAGAGACAGGGTCTCGTGTAATATAAACAGAGACAGGGTCTCGTGTAATATAAACAGAGACAGGGTCTCGTGTAATATAAACAGAGACAGGGTCTAGTGTAATATAAACAGAGTCAGGGTCTAGTGTGATATAAACAGAGAGAAGGTCGAGTGTAATATACACAGAGGCAGGGCCTCATTTAATATAAACAGAGAAAGGGTCTAGTTTAATATAAAGAGGGACAGGGCATAGTGTAACATAAATAGAGACAGCGCCTAGTGTAACATAAACAGAGGCAGGGTCAAGTGGAATATAAACTGAGACAGGGTGTAGTGTAATATTAACAGAGACAAGGTCTAGTGTAATATAAACAGAGAAGGGGTCTAGTGTAATATGAACAGATACAGTGTCTAATGTAATATGAACAGAGCCAGGGTTGAGTGAAATATAAACAGAGACGGAGGCTAGTGTAATATAATCGGAGACAGGGTCAAGCGAAATATAAAGAGAGTCAGTGACAAGTGTAATATAAAAAAGATACGGCCGAGTATAATATAAACAGAGACAGGATCTATGCACTATAAACAGAGACACTGTCTAGTGTAATATAAACAGAGACAGAGTCCAGGAAATATAAACTGAGACAGAGCCCAGTGTAAAACAAACTGAGAAAGGTCTAGTATAATATAAAAAGAGACAGGGTCTAGTGTAATATAAACAGAGATGGGGTCTAGTGTAATATAAGCAGAGATAGGGTCTTGTGTAATATAAACAGAGTCAGGGCCAAGTGTAATATAAACAGAGATAGGGCCGAGAATAATATAAACAGAGACAGCGTCCAGTGTAATATAAACTGAGACATTGTCTAGTGTAATATAAACAGAGACAGGGCCTTGTGTAATATAAATAGAGACAGGGCCTAGTTTAACATAAACAGAGACAGGACCTAGTTTATTATAAACAGAGACAGGGCCTAGTTTAATATAAACAGAGACAGGGCCTAGTTTAACATAAACAGAGACAGGGCCTAGTTTAATAAAGACAGAGACAGGGTCTAGTGTAAAATAAAGAGAGAAAGGGTGTAGAGTAATATAAACAGAGAGAGGGCCTAGTTTAATATAAACAGAGACAGGGTCCAGTGTAATATTAACAGAGACAGGGCCCAGTGTAATATTAACAGAGACAGGGACTAGTGTAATATAAACAGCATCTGGGGCTATTGTAAGATAAACAGAGATAGGGCTGAGTATAATATAAACAGAGACAGGGTCCAGTGTAACATAAACTGAGACAGGGCCCAGTGTAATAGAAACTGAGACAGGGTCTAGAGTAATATAAACAGAGACAGGGTCTAGTGTAATATAAACAGAGACTGGGTCAAGTGTAATATAAACAGAGGCAGGGTCTTGTGTAATATAAACAGAGACAGGGCCGAGTTTAATATAAACAGAGAAAGGGTCAAGTGTAACATAAGCAGAGACAGGGCCTAGTGAAATATAAACTGAGACGGAGTCTAGTGTAATATAAACAGAGATGGGGTCTAGAGTAATATGAACAGAGACAGGGTCGAGTGTAAAAAGAACAGAGACAGGGTCTAGTGTAATATAAACAGAGACAGGGTCTAGTGTAAGATAAACAGAGACAGGGTCTAGTGTAATGTACACAGAGACAGAGCCCAGTGTAAGATAAACAGAGACAGGGTCTAGTGTAATATAAACAGAGACAGGGCCTAGTTTAATATAAACAGAGACAGGGCCTAGTTTAATATAAACTGAGACAGTGTCCAGTGTGATATGAACTGAGACAGGGTCGAGTGTAATATAAACAGAGACAGGGTCCAGTGTAATATAAACAGAGACAGGGTCGAGTGTAATATAAACAGAGACAGGGTATAGAGCAATATAAACAGAGAGAAGGTCTAGTGTAATATAAACAGAGACAGGGCCTAGTTTAATATAAACAGAGACAAGTTCTAGTGTAATATAAACAGAGACAGGGTCTAGTGTAATGTAAACAGAGACAGGGTCTACTTTAATATAAACAGAGACAGGGCCTAGTTTAATATAAACAGAGACTGGGGGGAGAAATTGGGTGAGTAGCGCCAGCTGTAAGTGCCTAAAGAGACAGTCAGTGGCTGTAGCACCACTGGCTGTGTCTCCGGCGATATTCAGTAGGGGCTCTAATGGTGGCGTTAGGCATTGGTGCTGCGCCGCCACCGATGACGTCATCGGTGTGCGCAGCGCCCCATTCATGCCCTGTTCACGATATTTGGTAGCGAACGCCGCAGTTGCGCCGCTCGCTACCCGCGCCCGGTACACGGGGCCTTACTGTGCCGGCAGCGGCGCAGGTTAAGGTGGAGGTGCGGGGCGGCTGCCTGCCAGCATCTCCGTCCCCGGCCTCCTAACCCCGCCCCCCCGCGGCATTGCCGGCTGTTTCCCGAGAGCCCGGAACTTCTCCTTGGTGACGGGCTCATTTACCGGCACTCGCGATCGGGGATCGAGCTGTTGCAGGCACCTCCCCCTTAACAGTGGGAGGAAGGCCTGCAGTACCGCAGCGTGCCATGCTGCAGCGTGTGGCGCTGTGGCACGTTGCGCTGCGATAGTCAGTTTCAGCGCCCTAAGAGGGACGAGGAGCGCCTCGAGCTTCGCCCCGTCTCCCTCGAGGGGCACTGAAACTGTATTTCTGGCGATCGGTATCACACCGATCGCTGGTCTAAATCCTGCGCTCAGCCGACTTTTGCGCCAGTTGGCGCCCCAACAAAATTTCTAGGCCAGCGTCTAGTATAATATAAACAGAGACAGGGGCTAGTGTAATATAAACAGTGACAGGGCCTAGTTTAATATAAACAGAGACAGGGTCCAGTATAATATAAACAGAGACAGTGTCTCGTGTAATATAAACAGAGACAGGGTCCAGTGTAAGATAAGCGGAGCCAGGGTCGAGTGTAATATAAACTGAGACAGTGTCCAGTGTAATATTAACAGCGATATGGCGTAGTGCAATATAAACTGAGACAGGGTCTAGTGTAATAAAAACAGAGACAGGGTCTAGTGTCATATAAACAGAGACAGGGTCCAGTGTAATATTAACAGCGATATGGCGTAGTGCAATATAAACTGAGACAGGGTCTAGTGTAATAAAAACAGAGACAGGGTCTAGTGTAATATAAACAGAGACAGGGTTGAGTGTAATATAAACTGAGAAAGGGTCTTGTGTAATATAAACAGAGACAGGGTTGAGTGTAATATAAACTGAGAAAGGGTCTAGTGTCATATAAACAGAGACAGGGTCTACTTTAACATAAAAAGAGACAGGGACTAGTTTAATATAAACAGAGACAGGGCCTAGTTTAATATATACAGAGACAGGGCCTAGCTTAATATAAACAGAGACAGGGCCTAGTTTAACATAAACAGAGACAGCTTCTGGTATAATATAAACAGGGACAAGGGCTAGTGTAATATAAACAGTGACAGGGCCTAGTTTAATATAAACAGAGAAAAGTTCTAGTGAAATATAAACTGAGATACGGTCTAGTGTAATATAAGCAGAGACAGGGCCTAGTGTATTATAAACCGAGACAGGGTCCAGTGTAATATAAACAGAGACAGGGTTGAGCATAATATAAACAGCGACAGGGTTCAGTGGAATATAAACTGAGACAGGGTCTAGTGTAATATAAACAGAGACAGGGCCTCGATTAACATACACAGAGACAGGGCCAAGTTTAATAAAAACAGAGACAGGGTCTAGTTTAATATAAACAGAGACAGGGCCTAGTTTAACATAATCAGAGACAGGGTCCAGTGTAATATAAACAGCGACAGGGCCTAGTGTAATATAAAAAGAAGCAGCGTCTAGTGTAATATAAACAGAGACAGGGTCTAGTGTAATATAAACAGAGACAGGGTCAAATGTAATATTAACAGAGACAGGGCCTAGTTTAATACAAACAGAGAGCTGGTCTAGTGTAATATAAACAGAGAAAGGGTCTGGTGTAATATAAACTGAGATACGGTCTAATGTAATATAAACAGAGACAGGGTCTAGTGTAATACAAACAGAACAGGTTATCGTGTAATATAAACAGAGACAGGGTCTAGTGTAATATAAACAGAGACAGGGCCTAGTTTAACATAAACAGAGACTGGGTCTAGTGTAATATAAACAGAACAGCTTATCGTGTAATATAAACAGAGACAGGGTCTAGTGTAATATAAAAAGAGACAGGGCCTAGTTTAATATAAACAGAGACAGGGTCTAGTGTAATATAAACAGAGACAGGGCCTAGTTTAATATAAACAGAGACAGGGTCTAGTGAAATATAAACAGAGACAGGATCTACTGTAATATAAACTGAGACAGGCCCCAGTGTAATAGAAACTGAGACAGGGTCCAGAGTAATATAAACAGAGACAGGGTCTAGTGTAACATAAACAGAGACGGGGTCTAGTGTAATATAAACAGAGACAGGGCCTAGTTTAATATAAACTGAGACAGTGTCCAGTGTGATATAAACTGAGACAGGGTCGAGTGTAATATAAACAGAGACAGGGTCCAGTGTAATATAAACAGAGACAGGGTCTCGTGCAAAATAAACAGACAGAAGGTCTAGTGTAATATAAACAGAGACAGGGCCTAGTTTAATATAAACAGAGACAGGGCCTAGTTTAATATATACAGAGACAGGGCCTAGTTTAATATAAAGAGAGACAGGGCCTAGTGTAATATAAACAGAGACAGGGTCTACTTTAATAGAAATAGAGACAGGGCCTAGTTTAATATAAACAGAGACTGGGGGGGAGAAATTGGGTGAGTAGCGCCACCTGTTAGTGCCTAAAGAGACAGTCAGTGGCTGTAGCGCCACTGGCTGCGTCTCCGGCGATATTCAGTAGGGGCTCTAATGCTGCCGTAGGCATTTGCGCTGCGCCGCCACCGATGGCATCCTCGGTGTGCGCAGCGCTCCATTCATGCCCCATTCGCGATATTTGGTAGCGAACACCGCAGTTGCGCCGCTCGCTACCCGCGCCCGGTTCACGGGGCCTTACTGTGCCGGCAGCGGCGCAAGTTAAGGTGGATGTGCAGGGCAGCTGCCTGCCAGCACCTCCGTCCCCGGCCTCCTAACACCCCCCCCCGCGGCATTGCCGGCTGTTTCCCGAGAGCCCGGAACTTCTCCTTGGTGCCGGGCTCAATTACCGGCACTCGCGATCGGGGTTCGAGCTGTTGCAGGCACCTCCCCCTTAACAGTGGGAGGAAGGCCTGCAGTACCGCAGCGTGCCGTGCTGCAGCGTGTGGCGCTGTGGCACGTTGCACTGCGATAATCAGTTTCAGCGCCCTAAGAGGGACGAGGAGCGCCTCGAGCCTCGCCCCGTCTCCCTCGAGGGGTACTGAAACTGTATTTCTGGCGATCGGAATCACACCGATCGCTGGTCTAAATCCTGCGCTCAGCCGGCTTTTGCGCCACTTGGCGCCCCAACCCAATTTCTAGGCCAGCGTCTAGTATAATATAAACAGAGACAGGGGCTAGTGTAATATAAACAGTGACAGGGCCTAGTTTAATATAAACAGAGACAGGGTCCAGTATAATATAAACAGAGACAGTGTCTAGTGTAATATAAACAGAGACAGGGTCCAGTGTAAGATAAGCGGAGCCAGGGTCGAGTGTAATTTCAACTGAGACAGTGTCCAGTGTAATATTAACAGCGATATGGCGTAGTGCAATATAAACTGAGACAGGGTCTAGTGTAATAAAAACAGAGACAGGATCTAGTGTAATATAAACAGAGACAGGGTCCAGTGTAATATTAACAGTGATATGGCGTAGTGCAATATAAACTGAGACAGGGTCTAGTGTAATAAAAACAGAGACAGGGTCTAGTGTAATATAAACAGAGACAGGGTTGAGTGTAATATAAACTGAGAAAGGGTCTAGTGTAATATAAACAGAGACAGGGTCTACTTTAACATAAACAGAGACAGGGACTAGTTTAATATAAACAGAGACAGGGCCTAGTTTAATATATACAGAGACAGGGCCTAGCTTAATATAAACAGAGACAGGGCCGAGTTTAACATAAACAGAGACAGCTTCTGGTATAATATAAACAGGGACAAGGGCTAGTGTAATATAAACAGTAACAGGGCCTAGTTTAATATAAACAGAGAAAAGGTCTAGTGAAATATAAACTGAGATACGGTCTCGTGTAATATAAGCAGAGACAGGGCCTAGTGTATTATAAACCGAGACAGGGTCCAGTGTAATATAAACAGCGACAGGGTTCAGTGGAATATAAACTGAGACAGGGTCTAGTGTAATATAAACAGAGACAGGGCCTAGATTAACATACACAGAGACAGGGCCAAGTTTAATAAAAACAGAGACAGGGTCTAGTTTAATATAAACAGAGACAGGGCCTACTTTAACATAATCAGAGACAGGGTCCAGTGTAATATAAACAGCGACAGGGCCTAGTGTAATATAAAAAGAAGCAGTGTCTAGTGTAATATAAACAGAGACAGGGTCTAGTGTAATATAAACAGAGACAGGGTCAAATGTAATATTAACAGAGACAGGGCCTAGTTTAATACAAACAGAGAGCGGGTCTAGTGTAATATAAACAGAGAAAGGGTCTAGTGTAATATAAACTGAGATACGGTCTAATGTAATATAAACAGAGACAGGGTCTAGTGTAATACAAACAGAACAGCTTATCGTGTAATATAAACAGAGACAGGGTCTAGTCTAATATAAACAGAGACAGGGCCTAGTTTAACATAAACAGAGACTGGGTCTAGTGTAATATAAACAGAACAGCTTATCGTGTAATATAAACAGAGACAGGGTCTGGTGTAATATAAACAGAGACAGGGCCTAGATTAATATAAACAGAGACAGGGTCTAGTGTAATATAAACAGAGACAGGGCCTAGTTTAATATAAACAGAGACAGGGTCTAGTGAAATATAAACAGAGACAGGGTCTACTGTAATATAAACTGAGACAGGCCCCAGTGTAATAGAAACTGAGACAGGGTCCAGAGTAATATAAACAGAGACAGGGTCTAGTGTAACATAAACAGAGACGGGGTCTAGTGTAATATAAACAGAGACAGGGCCTAGTTTAATATAAACTGAGACAGTGTCCAGTGTGATATAAACTGAGACAGGGTCGAGTGTAATATAAACAGAGACAGGGTCCAGTGTAATATAAACAGAGACAGGGTCTCGTGCAATATAAACAGACAGAAGGTCTAGTGTAATATAAACAGAGACAGGGCCTAGTTTAATATAAACAGAGACAGGGCCTAGTTTAATATATACAGAGACAGGGCCTAGTTTAATATAAAGAGAGACAGGGCCTAGTGTAATATAAACAGAGACAGGGTCTACTTTAATAGAAACAGAGACAGGGCCTAGTTTAATATAAACAGAGACTGGGGGGGAGAAATTGGGTGAGTAGCGCCACCTGTTAGTGCCTAAAGAGACAGTCAGTGGCTGTAGCGCCACTGGCTGCGTCTCCGGCGATATTCAGTAGGGGCTCTAATGCTGCCGTAGGCATTTGCGCTGCGCCGCCACCGATGGCATCCTCGGTGTGCGCAGCACTCCATTCATGCCCCATTCGCGATATTTGGTAGCGAACACCGCAGTTGCGCCGCTCGCTACCCGCGCCCGGTTCACGGGGCCTTACTGTGCCGGCAGCGGCGCAAGTTAAGGTGGATGTGCGGGGCGGCTGCCTGCCAGCACCTCCGTCCCCGGCCTCCTAACCCCCCCCCCCCAGCGGCATTGCCGGCTGTTTCCCGAGAGCCCGGAACTTCTCCTTGGTGCCGGGCTCATTTACCGGCACTCGCGATCGGGGATCGAGCTGTTGCAGGCACCTCCCCCTTAACAGTGGGAGGAAGGCCTGCAGTACCGCAGCGTGCCGTGCTGCAGCGTGTGGTGCTGTGGCACGTTGCGCTGCGATAATCAGTTTCAGCGCCCTTAGAGGGATGCGGAGCGCCTCGAGCCTCGCCCCGTCTCCCTCGAGGGGCACTGAAACTGTATTTCTGGCAATCGGTATCACACCGATCGCTGGTCTAAATCCTGCGCTCAGCCGACATTTGCGCCACTTTGGCGCCCCAACCCAATTTCTAGGCCAGCGTCTAGTATAATATAAACAGAGACAGGGGCTAGTGTAATATAAACAGTGACAGGGCCTAGTTTAATATAAACAGAGACAGTGCCTAGAGTAATAAAAACAGAGACAGGGTCCAGTGTAATATAAACTGACACAGTGCCTAGTGTAATATAAACAGAGACAGGGTCCAGAGTAATATAAACTGAGACAGGATCCAGTGTAAGATAAACGGACCAGGGTCGAGTGTAATATAAACAGAGACAGGGCCTAGTTTAATATAAACTGAGACAGTGTCCAGTGTAATATAAACTGAGACACTGTCTCGTGTAATATAAACAGAGACAGGGTCCAGTGTAATATTAACAGCGATATGGCATAGTGCAATATAAACTGAGACAGGGTCTAGTGTAATATAAACAGAGACAGGGTCTAGAATAATAGAAACAGAGACAGGGTCTAGTGCAATATTAACAGAGAGAAGGTCTAGTGTAACATAAAAAGAGACAGGGCCTAGTTTAACATAAACAGAGACAGGGCCTTGTTTAATATAAACAGAGACAGGGTCTAGTTTAATATAAACAGAGACAGGGCCTAGTTTAAGATAAACTGAGACAGGGTCCAGTGTAATATAAACAGACAGAAGGTCTAGTGTAATACAAACAGAGACAGGGCCTAGATTAACATACACAGAGACAGGGCCTAGTTTAATATAAACAGTCAAGGCCTAGTTTAATATATACAGAGACAGGGCCTAGTTTAATATAAACAGAGACAGGGTCTAGTTTAATATAAACAGAGACAGGGCCATTTTAATATAATCAGAGAGAGGGTCCAGTGTAATATAAACAGAGACAGGGTCTAGTGTAATATAAACAGAGAAAGTCTCTAGTGTAATATAAACAGAGACAGGGTCTAGTGTAATATAAACAGCGACAGGGCCTAGTGTAATATAAAGAGAGACAGGGTCTAGTGTAATATAAAAAGAAGCAGCGTCTAGTGTAATATAAACAGAGACATGGTCTCGTGTAATATAAACAGAGACAGGGTCAAGTGTAATATTAACAGAGACAGGGCCTAGTATATTACAAACAGAGACAGGGTCTAGTGTAATATAAACAGAGACAGGGTCTCGTGTAATATAAACAGAGACAGGGCCTAGTTTAATATAAACAGAGACTGGATCTAGTGTAATATAAACAGAGACAGGGTCTAGTGAAATATAAACAGAGACAGGGTCTAGTGTAATATAAACAGAACAGCTTATCGTGTAATATAAACAGAGACAGGGTCTAGTGTAATATAAACAGAGACAGGGTACAGTGTAATATAAACAGAGACAGGGTCGAGTGTAATATAAACTGAGAAAGGGTCTAGTGCAATATAAACAGAGAGAAGGTCTAGTGTAATATAAAAAGAGACAGGGCCTAGTTTAACATAAACAGAGACAGGGCCTTGTTTAATATAAACAGAGACAGGGCCTAGTTTAATATATACAGAGACAGGGCCTAGTTTAATATAAACAGAGACAGGGCCTAGTTTAACAAATAAAGAGACAGCTTCTGGTATAATATAAACAGAGACAAGGGCTAGTGTAATATAAACAGTGACAGGGCCTAGTTTAATATAAACAGAAATATGGTCCAGTGTAAGATAAACAGAGACAGTATCTAGAGTATTATAAACAGAAGCAGCGTCTAGTGTAATATAAACAGAGACAGGGTCTAGTGTAATATAAACTGAGACAGGGTCAAGTGTAATATTAACAGAGACAGGGCCGAGTGAAATATCAGCAGAGACAGGGTCTCGTGTAATATAAACAGAGAAAAGGTCGAGTGAAATACAAACTGAGATACGGTCTAGTGTATTATAAACCGAGACAGGGTCCAGTGTAATATAAACAGTGACAGGGTCGAGCATAATATTATCAGCGACAGGGTTCAGTGGAATATAAACTGAGACAGGGTCTAGTGTAATTTAAACAGAGACAGGGTCTAGTTTAATATAAACAGAGCAAGGGCCTAGTTTAAGATAAACTGAGACAGGGTCCAGTGTAATGTAAACAGACAGAGACAGGGCCTAGATTAACATACACAGAGACGGCCTAGTTTAATATAAACAGTCAAGGCCTAGTTTAATATATACAGAGACAGGGCCTAGTTTAATATAAACAGAGACAGGGTCTAGTTTAATATAAACAGAGACTGGGCCTAGTTTAATATAAACAGAGACAGGGCCTAGTTTAATATAATCAGAGAGAGGGTCCAGTGTAATATAAACAGAGACAGGGTCTAGTGTAATATAAACAGAGAAAGTCTCTAGTGTAATATAAACAGAGGCAGGATCTAGTGTAATATAAACAGCGACAGGGCCTAGTGTAATATAAACAGAGACAGGGTCTAGTGTAATATAAAAAGAAGCAGCGCTAGTGTAATATAAACAGAGACATGGTCTAGTGTAATATAAACAGAGACAGGGTCAAGTGTAATATTAACAGAGACAGGGCCTAGTATAATACAAACAGAGACAGGGTCTAGTGTAATGTAAAAAGAAGCAGCGCTAGTGTAATATAAACAGAGACATGGTCTAGTGTAATATAAACAGAGACAGGGTCAAGTGTAATATTAACAGAGACAGGGCCTAGTATAATACAAACAGAGACAGGGTCTAGTGTAATGTAAACAGAGAAAGGGTCTAGTGTAAAATAAACTGTGATACGGTCTGGTGTAATATAAACAGAGACAGGGTCTAGTGTAATATAAACAGAGACAGGGTCTAGTGTAATATAAACAGAGACAGGGTCTTGTGTAATATAAACAGAACAGCTTATCGTGTAATATAAACAGAGACAGGGTCTAGTGTAATATAAACAGAGACAGGGCCTAGTTTAATATAATCAGAGACAGGTTACAGTGTAACATAAACAGAGACAGAGTCTAGTTTAAGATAAACAGCGACAGGGTCTGGTGTAATATAAACAGAGACAGGGTCTAGTGTATTATAAACAGAGACAGTGTCTAGTGTAATAAAAACAGTGACAGGGTCTAGTGTAATATAAACAGAGACAGGGTTGAGCATAATATAAACAGCGACAGGGTTGAGCATAATATAAACAGCGACAGGGTTCAGTGGAATATAAACAGAGACAGGGTCTAGTGCAATATAAACAGAGACGGAGTTGAGTGCAACATAAACAGAGACAGGGTCTAGTTTAATATCAACAGAGACAGGTTCTAGTGTAATATGAACAGAGACAGGGCCTAGTGTAATATAAACAGAGACAGGGTCTAGTGTCATATAAACAGAGACAGGGTCTAGTTTACTATCAACAGAGACAGGTTCAAGTGTAATATAAACAAAGACATGGTCCAGTGTAATATAAACTGAGGCAGGGTATAGTGTAATATTAACAGAGACAGGGTCCAGTGTAATATTAGCTGAGACAGGGTCTAGTGTAATATAAACAGAGAAAGGGCCTAGTTTAAGATAAACAGAGACAGGGTCAAGTGTAATATAAACAGAGACAGCCTCTAGTGTAATATAAACAGAGAAAGGTACAGTGTAATATAAACAGAGACGGAGTCTAGTGTAACATAAACAGAGACAGAGTCTAGTTTAATATAAACAGAGACAGGGTCTAGTGTAATATAAACAGAGAAAGGGCCTAGTTTAACATAAACAGAGACAGTGCCTAGTTTATTATAAACAGAGACAGGGCGTGGTTTAATATCTACAGAGACAGGGCCTAGTTTAATATAAACAGAGACATGGTGTAGTGTAATATAAACGGAGACAGGGCCGAGTTTAACATAAACAGAGACAGGGCCTAGTTTAATATAAACAGAGACAGGATCCAGTGTAATATAAACAGAGACAGGGCCTAGATTAATATAAACAGATACACCGTCTAGTATTATATAAACAGAGACAGGGGCTAGTGTAATATAAACAGTGACAGTGCCTAGTTTAATATAAACAGAGACAGAGCCTAGTTTAATATAAACAGAGACAGGGTCCAGTGTAATATAAACAGAGACAGGGCCTAGTTTAATATAAACAGAGACAGCATCTCGTATAATATAAACAGAGATAAGGGCTCGTGTCATATAAAGTGACAGGGCCTAGTTTAATATAAACAGAGACAGGGTCCAGTGTAATATAAACAGAGACAATATCTAGAGTAATATAAACAGAGATAGTGTCCAGTGTAATATAAACTGAGACAGGGTATAGTCTAATATAAACAGAGACGGGGTCCAGTGTAATATAAACTGAAACAGGGTCCAGGGTAATATAAAATGAGACAGGGTCTATTTAATATAATTTAATATTAATCAGGAAGCGGAAAATAGAATACGAAAGTAAACTTGCAGCAAACATAAAGACAGACTGCAAAAGCTTTTATCGGTATATCAGGAGGAAAAGACTGATAAAATCCCAAGTCGGTCCCTTGCAGTCCGATTCGGGAGAATATATAATGGAGAATAAGGAAATGGCAGACCAATTAAACTCATACTTTGGTTCTGTATTCACAAAGGAAGACACAAATAACCTCCCAGGAATATCGGCAAACATAGGGACTAATGAGAGGGAGGAGCTGACAGAAATTAGTATCTCTATGGATATGGTGCTCGGTAAGTTGAGGGGACTGAAGGCCGACAAATCCCCGGGGCCTGATAAACTACATCCTAGGGTACTTAAGGAGGTGGCCCTGGAGATAGCAGATGCTCTAAGGATCATCTTCCGGAACTCCATTGACTCGGGAACAGTACCCGTGGATTGGAGGGTAGCTAATGTTACCCCAATATTTAAAAAGGGGGGTAGAGAGAAAGCAGGGAATTATAGACCAGTAAGCCTTACATCGGTTGTGGGCAGAATGCTAGAGTCCATTATTAAGGATAAAATAGCGGAGCACTTGACAAATGGGGAAAGGATCGGACAGAGTCAACATGGATTTACAAAGGGTAAATCGTGTTTGACTAATCTGCTGGAATTTTTTGAGGAAGTAACTGGTAAAATAGATGGGGGAGAGCCAGTGGATGTGGTGTACCTTGACTTCCAGAAAGCCTTCGATAAGGTTCCACACAAAAGATTATCATGCAAAATTAAGGCTCATGGGATTGGGGGCAAAGTATTAACGTGGATAGAGAACTGGCTGGCGGATAGAAAACAGAGAGTTGGAAATACGGCTCGTTTTCGGAGTGGCAGGCAGTGACCAGCGGGGTGCCGCAAGGATCTGTCCTGGGACCCCAGCTGTTCACAATATATATAAATGATCTGGATCAGGGAATTGGATGCAATATTTCCAAATTCGCTGACGACACTAAACTAGGAGGAGGGGTGGGCTCTGATGAGGATGTCAGCAGGCTACAGTGCGATTTGGACAGGTTGGGGGAATGGGCGGATACGTGGCAGATGCACTATAATGTGGATAAATGCGAGGTTATCCACTTTGGGGGTAAAAACAGGAGGGTAGATTATTATCTAAATGGCAATAGATTGGGAGATGGGGAAGTGCAGAGGGACCTGGGTGTTCTTGTGCACCAGTCACTGAAGGAGAGCATGCAGGTGCAACAGGCGATTAAGAAGGCAAATGGTATGTTGGCCTTCATATCAAGGGGGTTCGAGTATAGGAATAGGGATACCTTACTACAGCTGTACAAGGTGCTGGTGAGACCGCATCTGGAGTATTGTGTACAGTTTTGGTCGCCCCATCTGCGGAAGGATGTTCTTGCCATGGAAAGAGTGCAACGGCGATTCACCAGGCTGATACCTGGAATGGCGGGAATGACCTACGAAGAGAGATTAAATAGTTTGGGCCTGTACTCACTGGAGTTTAGAAGATTGAGAGGGGATCTCATCGAAACATATAAAATTATGGCAGGCCTGGACAGGCTGAATTCAGAGAGAATGTTTCCAATGGCCGGGGAGCACAGAACCAAGGGCCACAGTCTAAAAATAGCGGGCAAATCATTTAAAACAGAGATGAGGAAGAATTTCTTCACTCAAAGAGTGGTGAGCCTGTGGAATTCCCTGCCACAGAGGGCTGCGAAGGCTAATTCAATAAATATTTTCAAGAGAGAATTGGATATATTTCTGAAGGCTAAGGGGATTAAGGGTTACGGAGAAAAGGCGGGGACGGGGTACTGAACTGGTAAGATCAGATATGATCTCAGACGAAGATCAGCCATGATCTCATTGAAAGGCGGAGCAGGCTCGAAGGGCCGAATGGCCTACTCCTGTTCCTATCTCTATGTTTCTATGTTTCTATGAAACAGGGTCTAGTGTTATATAAACAGAGACAGGCCTAGAAATTGGGTATAGCCCCGCTTGAGGCGGTAGAACTGGCGGTGCGCATAGTTTATAGCCAGACAAAACTTATCGCTGCCTGGCGACATATTGGGTTGCATCACCCCCAAAGGGGATTGAGGCGTTAAATCAGCCATTGCATGGTGCTCCGAAGGCGCAAAAGTTCAGGCGCTACTCAATATCGACGCGGACGGGCGCAGCGCAGGTGATCTCAATTACGGGAAACCACGAGACTTCCAGGCGCCGGCCGGCTCTTAAAGGGGTGGGTCAGTCAGCCTGAGCTGCCACACCCAACGCCCTGTAGGCCTCAGCATCGGCGCTCGCCCTTCTCTGGCATTAGAAACTTGTTGAGCATGGAGAAGGTTAGACAGAGAGCGGAGCACTTCAGCACTGAGGCTCTGGACCAGTTGGTGGCTGCAGTTGAGCGCTGTCGAGATGTCCTGTATCCGGACAATGGCAAAAGGCCGAATCAGAAGGCTTACCGAAGATCTTGGAGGGAGGTTGCTGTGAGGGTCAACTCCAGCAGCATGGCGACCAGGACCCCTGTTCAGTGCAGGAAGAAATTCAACGACCTCACACGGATCGTTAGGGTGAGTGATGGTTTAGCAAACTTCTGATTCCCTCCATCTGCAGCTGACTTCGGGCACCCTGTTGCCATGATGCCCCAATGGCCATCTGTCAGCAAGCACCCATGGCCCTTTCTGGCCACACACATGGACAGATGTCTCAAGGCCTCATGTAAGGGCTCTTTCACCATGGGGGGCATGCGATGATGTCTCAAGGCCTCATGTAAGGGCTCTTTCACCATGGGGGCATGCGATGATGTCTCAAGGCCTCATGTAACACAACTTCCCCTTCTTTCCTCTCCAGGCCAAGCTGGCGGCGAGGCGAAGGGACCACTTTCAAACCGGTGGCGGGCCTCCACATGTGGTCCCTCTCACGGATCTGGAGGAGAGAGTGCACCAGATTCTTGGAGGATGTCTGCCTGGTCCTGTGACCACTGCATCTGCCGACCCCATTTCCGACAGCGAGGGTAAGTCTCTCACCTTTTTCACCTGTTGCCTTCCACTTGGTCCCCCCGCCAGCATGCTTCCTCAGTGTGCAGCCATGTCAGAGCCTTGCCGCAATCTGGCATGCCTTTCCGCAAACCTGTCCTTTTGCTAAAGCAACTCTTCCAACTCCCTGCTTTCAGATGAATCAGCACCAACTCGGGCTCAACGCACTGAAGCTGCCAGTGCCAGTGCCATCGGAGGCGAGGAGCAGGAGGAATCCGGACCAGCCATTGCAGAATCCAGGGAGCGGACACATCTACAGACTGGGGATAGTAGTCCCCTGGAGGGGAGCGGGGGGGGTGTGGCTCTGAGGATGAACCAGTTGCCGGAACAAGCGGCATGCAGCAACGCAAGGGGATAGGCAAGTTCGGCCACCGTCTCCCCGGAGGGCAAGGCAGGTAGTTATGACTGCTGCTCAGAGTGCAGAGGAGGTGCGTCGCCTGGGTGAAATGAGCAAACAGGCCCGGCTCAGACAGACGGAGCTGATGGCTGCAGTGGAGAAGATGCCTCAGTCAATAGATACATTGACTAAGAGTATGTTGGACTTCGGGGCAACAATGGAAAGGACTCTCCAGGGCTTCGGGGCAACAATGGACAGGACTCTCCAGGGCTTCGGTGCAACAATGGACAAGTCTATCCAGGGCTTCGGCGCAACAATGGACAAGTCTATCTAGGGCTTCGGGGCAACAATGGACAGGTCTATCCAGGGCTTCGGGCCAACAATGGAGAGGACTATCCAGGGCTACGGCCCAACAATGGAGAGGACTGTCCAGGGCTTTGAGGCCGCTATGGAAAGGACTGTTGAGGGCTTCGGACAATCCCTGGAAAGGTCTGTCCAGGGCTTGTCCGAGGCAGTGGAGCGGTCGGCACCTGCCTTGTCCGAGGCAATGGAAAGAACTGTCCAGGGCTTCTCCGAAGCACTGGCACCTGGCACACAGGTCCTCACTGTTGCCATGCAGTCACTTGCTGGGCTCGTCCACACCCAGATTGAGGCAACGCGATCCCTCACTGCAGCCACCCTCTCTGCATCAGTGAGGATCACCCCGGGCCCTTCCAGTCCCATACAAGGCCAGGAATCAGTGGAGCATGCGATTGTGGCAGATGAGCCGAGCCGCTCCCCTCAGATAGCCGGCGTGTCGTCTGACCATGGTGCAGGTGTCCTCTCTCGGCAGGAGACCATTGCACATGCCAGCGCTGGGACGTCTGCAGTGCAGCTGCCACCACCTGCAGGGCACACTGCTTCCAGCCATGGTCACATCAAGCATCCTGCATCCGCACCCTCCAAGCCCAGAGGTCGGCCAGGCCGTCCCTCAGGGGCTTCTGCGCTTCCACACAGTCAGCAGGCGTCCCCCAGCCTTGAGCCCGCCACTGGCGTCCAATTATGTAGGAGCAGCAGGGAGGGAAGGGGCCGGCCACAAAAGAGACGTCGCTCTCCCTCAAGGGGCCAGTTGTAGAGGGAGGTGCTGAAACGTTTCTTTGTCCAAATTCAAGGACACCCTCACCTGTTGTTATATTTGCAGAAGGTTTGTTGATTTTGCGGCTTTGCTGAAGAGTTCACAGTTATTTTGTTAGTTATGGTTTCTGTTGACATGATGTTGTTTTGCTGTAATGAAAGACTTTTGTGACAGTAAACAGAAGTTTCAATGTGGCATGGTGCACGTGACTACTTTCAGTGATGCTGGCATTCAGAGGCCGTCAAACATCCAAAGTGCGCAGGAGTTAAGACTCTCATCATTCCGACAGAGGGGTCTCGAAATGAGTCCTGATGAGCCTCTGACGTATGGCCCTTCCACTTTCAGGAGCCTTTCCATCTTCCTGCTTCTCATCCTCCACCTCCGCCTGCTCTTCCTCCTCCTCCTCCTCCTCCGCCTGCTCTTCCTCCTCCTCCTCATCCTCCTCCTCCTCCACCTGCTCTGCTGGTCGTTGAGGGACAGGTGGAATTGGCTGGGTGCGTCGAATCGCCAAGTTGTGGAGCATGCAGCAGATGACGACGATGTGACCCACTTGCTCCGGCGAGTACTGCAGGGACACCCCGAAAGTTCCAGACATCGGAAACGCTTTTTGAGAGCACCAACAGTGTGCTGTTCACTGTGTCTGGTCGCCTGATGGCCGCTGTTGATCAGCTCTTCTGCTGGGGTGTCGGCCACACGGAGTGTTGTCATCAGCCATGAGCAGAGAGGATAGCCCTTGTCCCCAGTAAGCCAGCCTCGTGTTCGAGCCAGCCCCTCAAAAAGGTCACAAACTGAGGTCAAGCGCAGGATAAAGACATCATGGCTGCACCCTGGGAAATGCGCGTTGACTGCCATGATGATTTGGCGGTGCTCACAGACCAGCTGCACGTTGAGGGAGTGGAACCCCTTGCGGTTGCGGAAGTCCTAAGGATGCTGGCATGGTGCCCTCAAAGCCACGTGTGTGCTGTTAGTCGCCCCCTGCACCATGGGGAAGTCCGCAATAGAAGCGATACCCTGCACGCGCTCCGCCTGCTTGGGCAGGGTCAGAGGGAAGGTCATGAATTGACGCCTTCGCCTGTAAAGGGCATCTGTCACTTGCCGGATGCAACAGTGGACTGCAACCTGAGCGATAGTCGCAATGTCCCCAATGGATGACTGAAAGGATCCGTTGGCATAAAAATTGAGGCCATCAGTCAGCTTAGCGAACACGGACAGAGAGGTCCTGCACCGTTTACACGGCTGCAGATCCTGACCAAGCAGGTGGCTCAGATCAGTAACAATGTCCCTCCAGAATCGGAGCCTTCCCAAACACTGCTCCTCCGACATGTCATGGCTTGACACCTGCTGCCTAAAGACCCTCGCAGCATACCGTCGGATAGGCCGACCTCCCAATTCAGGCCCTCTCTCCCGCCGTCTCTCTGCCCCTTCACAGTGTTCGGACATGAGGCCGTCGCCCTCCAAAGCAGCTCCCATTCCGATGCCAGTTGATCAAAAGGCTGTTAGGTGTAGTGCTCCATCTGCTCCGGACAGGTTTGAAGGTCCCAAGAACTGTAATGCTAAATTCCCAAAACTCTGCTCCACAGTAGCTCGCCAAATCTCTCCAGCAACGATCGCAATGTGCAGGCCAAGTTGCTGAAGCTTCTGCACAAGAGCTGTCCCCTTTAAATAGCGCCCCCCTAATCCGAGAAGGGCCGGCTAGCACTCCCTCGAACTGTCACTAATAGCGCTAGGCGTTAAGGCTCCGGGTGCCACCCAATATGCGCTCAGGCACTCCTAAAAGGCGTTGCACACTGAAATGACGTCATGATCTGCTTGCATTCGCGGGCGCGTGCAAACACTTAGCGCAGGCGTTAAATGTATAGTCAATATGCGAGTTGTCACCAACTTCATAGCGACCGCCCCAACATAGGGTATCGCCCCAATTCTAGGTCTCTTTAGGCGCTCAACGCCGGCGCTACCAACCGAATTTCTAGGCCACAGGGTCTAGTGTAATATAAACAGAGACTGGGTCTAGTGTAATATAAACAGAGACAGGGTCTGGTGTAATATAAACAAAGACAGGGCCAAGTGTAATATAAGCAGAGACAGGGTCTAGTGTAATATAAACAGAAGCAGCGTCTAGTGTAATATAAACAGAGACAGGGTCTAGTGTAGTATAAACAGAGACAGGGTCAAGTGTAACATTAACAGAGACAGGGCCTAGAGTAATACAAACAGAGACAGGGTCTAGTGTAATACCAACAGAGAGAAGGTCTAGTGTAATATAAACAGAGACAGGGCCTAGTTCAATATAAATAGAGGCAGGGCCCAGTATAATATAAACTGAGACATGGTCCAGTGTAATATAAACTGAGGCATGGTGTAGTGTAATATAAACAGCGTCAGGGATTAGTGTCATATAAACAGAGATAGGGCTGAGTATAATATAAATAGAGACAGGGTCCAGTGTAATATAAACTGTGACAGGGCCCAGTGTAATATAAACTGAAACAGGGTCTAGAGTAATATAAACAGAGACAGGGTCTAGTGTAATATAAACAGAGCCAGGGTCAAGTGTAATATAAACAGAGACAGGGTCTAATGTAATATAAACAGAGACAGGGACTAGTGTAATATAAACAGAGACAGGGCCTAATGTAATATAAACAGAGACAGGGTCCAGTGAAATATAAACTGAGACAGGGTCTAGTGTAATATAATCAGAGACAGGGCCTCGTGTAATATAAACAGAGACGGAGTCTAGTGTAATATAAACAGAGACGGGGTCTAGAGTAATATGAACAGAGACAGGGTCTAGTGTAATATAAACAGAGAGAGGGTCGAGTGTAATATACACAGATACAGGGTCTAGTGTAATATTAACAGAGACAGGGCCTAGTGTAATATAAATAGAGACAGGGTCTAGTGTAATATAAACAGAGACAGCATCTAGTGTAATATCAATAGAGACAGGGTCTAGTGTAATATAAATGGAGACAGGGCCTAATGTAATATAAACAGAGACAGGGCCTAATGTAATATACACAGATACAGGGTCTAGTATAACATAAACAGAGACAGGACCTAGTTTATTATAAACAGAGACAGGGCCTAGTTTAACATAAACAGAGACAGGGCCTAGTTTAATATAAACAGAGACAGGGCCTAGTGTATTCTAAACAGAGACAGCGCCGAGTGTAATATACACAGAGGCAAGGTCTAGTGTAATACAAACAGAGACCCGGCCTAGTGTAATATAAACAGAGACAGGGTCGAGTGTAATATAAACAGAGACAGGGGCTAGTGTAATATAAACAGTGACAGAGCCTAGGTTAATATAAACAGAGACAGGGTCCAGTGTAATATTAACTGAGACAGGGTCTAGTGTAGTATAAATTGAGACAGGGTCCAGTGTAATATTAACAGTGATAGGGCGTAGTGCAATATACACTGAGACAGGGTCTAGTGTAAAATGAACAGAGACAGGGTCGAGTGTAATATAAACAGAGACAGGGTCTAGTGCAATATAAACAGAGAGAAGGACTAGTGTAATATAAACAGAGACAGGGCCTAGTTTAACATAAACAGTGACAGGGCCTAGTTTAATATAAACAGAGACAGGGTCCAATGTAATATAAACAGAGACAGGGCCTAATGTAATAGAAACTGAGACAGGGTCTAGTGTAATATAAACAGAGACAGGGTCCAGTGAAATATAAACAGAGACAGGGTCTAGTGAAATATAAACAGAGACAGGGTCTAGTGTAATATAAACAGAGACAGGGTCTCGTGTAATATAAACAGAGACAGGGTCTCGTGTAATATAAACAGAGACAGGGTCTCGTGTAATATAAACAGAGACAGCATCTAGTGTAATATAAACAGAGACAGGGTCTAGTGTAATATAAACAGAGACAGGGTCGAGTGTAATATAAACAGAGACAGGGTCTCGTGTAATATAAACAGAGACAGGGTCTCGTGTAATATAAACAGAGACAGGGTCTCGTGTAATATAAACAGAGACAGGGTCTAGTGTAATATAAACAGAGTCAGGGTCTAGTGTGATATAAACAGAGAGAAGGTCGAGTGTAATATACACAGAGGCAGGGCCTCATTTAATATAAACAGAGAAAGGGTCTAGTTTAATATAAAGAGGGACAGGGCATAGTGTAACATAAATAGAGACAGCGCCTAGTGTAACATAAACAGAGGCAGGGTCAAGTGGAATATAAACTGAGACAGGGTGTAGTGTAATATTAACAGAGACAAGGTCTAGTGTAATATAAACAGAGAAGGGGTCTAGTGTAATATGAACAGATACAGTGTCTAATGTAATATGAACAGAGCCAGGGTTGAGTGAAATATAAACAGAGACGGAGGCTAGTGTAATATAATCGGAGACAGGGTCAAGCGAAATATAAAGAGAGTCAGTGACAAGTGTAATATAAAAAAGATACGGCCGAGTATAATATAAACAGAGACAGGATCTATGCACTATAAACAGAGACACTGTCTAGTGTAATATAAACAGAGACAGAGTCCAGGAAATATAAACTGAGACAGAGCCCAGTGTAAAACAAACTGAGAAAGGTCTAGTATAATATAAAAAGAGACAGGGTCTAGTGTAATATAAACAGAGATGGGGTCTAGTGTAATATAAGCAGAGATAGGGTCTTGTGTAATATAAACAGAGTCAGGGCCAAGTGTAATATAAACAGAGATAGGGCCGAGAATAATATAAACAGAGACAGCGTCCAGTGTAATATAAACTGAGACATTGTCTAGTGTAATATAAACAGAGACAGGGCCTTGTGTAATATAAATAGAGACAGGGCCTAGTTTAACATAAACAGAGACAGGACCTAGTTTATTATAAACAGAGACAGGGCCTAGTTTAATATAAACAGAGACAGGGCCTAGTTTAACATAAACAGAGACAGGGCCTAGTTTAATAAAGACAGAGACAGGGTCTAGTGTAAAATAAAGAGAGAAAGGGTGTAGAGTAATATAAACAGAGAGAGGGCCTAGTTTAATATAAACAGAGACAGGGTCCAGTGTAATATTAACAGAGACAGGGCCCAGTGTAATATTAACAGAGACAGGGACTAGTGTAATATAAACAGCATCTGGGGCTATTGTAAGATAAACAGAGATAGGGCTGAGTATAATATAAACAGAGACAGGGTCCAGTGTAACATAAACTGAGACAGGGCCCAGTGTAATAGAAACTGAGACAGGGTCTAGAGTAATATAAACAGAGACAGGGTCTAGTGTAATATAAACAGAGACTGGGTCAAGTGTAATATAAACAGAGGCAGGGTCTTGTGTAATATAAACAGAGACAGGGCCGAGTTTAATATAAACAGAGAAAGGGTCAAGTGTAACATAAGCAGAGACAGGGCCTAGTGAAATATAAACTGAGACGGAGTCTAGTGTAATATAAACAGAGATGGGGTCTAGAGTAATATGAACAGAGACAGGGTCGAGTGTAAAAAGAACAGAGACAGGGTCTAGTGTAATATAAACAGAGACAGGGTCTAGTGTAAGATAAACAGAGACAGGGTCTAGTGTAATGTACACAGAGACAGAGCCCAGTGTAAGATAAACAGAGACAGGGTCTAGTGTAATATAAACAGAGACAGGGCCTAGTTTAATATAAACAGAGACAGGGCCTAGTTTAATATAAACTGAGACAGTGTCCAGTGTGATATGAACTGAGACAGGGTCGAGTGTAATATAAACAGAGACAGGGTCCAGTGTAATATAAACAGAGACAGGGTCGAGTGTAATATAAACAGAGACAGGGTATAGAGCAATATAAACAGAGAGAAGGTCTAGTGTAATATAAACAGAGACAGGGCCTAGTTTAATATAAACAGAGACAAGTTCTAGTGTAATATAAACAGAGACAGGGTCTAGTGTAATGTAAACAGAGACAGGGTCTACTTTAATATAAACAGAGACAGGGCCTAGTTTAATATAAACAGAGACGGGGGGGAGAAATTGGGTGAGTAGCGCCAGCTGTTAGTGCCTAAAGAGACAGTCAGTGGCTGTAGCACCACTGGCTGTGTCTCCGGCGATATTCAGTAGGGGCTCTAATGGTGGCGTTAGGCATTGGCGCTGCGCCGCCACCGATGACGTCATCGGTGTGCGCAGCGCCCCATTCATGCCCTGTTCACGATATTTGGTAGCGAACGCCGCAGTTGCGTCGCTCGCTACCCGCGCCCGGTACACGGGGCCTTACTGTGCCGGCAGCGGCGCAGGTTAAGGTGGAGGTGCGGGGCGGCTGCCTGCCAGCATCTCCGTCCCCGGCCTCCTAACCCCGCCCCCCCGCGGCATTGCCGGCTGTTTCCCAAGATCCCGGAACTTCTCCTTGGTGACGGGCTCATTTACCGGCACTCGCGATCGGGGATCGAGCTGTTGCAGGCACCTCCCCCTTAACAGTGGGAGGAAGGCCTGCAGTACCGCAGCGTGCCATGCTGCAGCGTGTGGCGCTGTGGCACGTTGCGCTGCGATAGTCAGTTTCAGCGCCCTAAGAGGGACGAGGAGCGCCTCGAGCTTCGCCGCGTCTCCCTCGAGGGGCACTGAAACTGTATTTCTGGCGATCGGTATCACACCGATCGCTGGTCTAAATCCTGCGCTCAGCCGACTTTTGCGCCAGTTGGCGCCCCAACAAAATTTCTAGGCCAGCGTCTAGTATAATATAAACAGAGACAGGGGCTAGTGTAATATAAACAGTGACAGGGCCTAGTTTAATATAAACAGAGACAGGGTCCAGTATAATATAAACAGAGACAGTGTCTCGTGTAATATAAACAGAGACAGGGTCCAGTGTAAGATAAGCGGAGCCAGGGTCGAGTGTAATATAAACTGAGACAGTGTCCAGTGTAATATTAACAGCGATATGGCGTAGTGCAATATAAACTGAGACAGGGTCTAGTGTAATAAAAACAGAGACAGGGTCTAGTGTCATATAAACAGAGACAGGGTCCAGTGTAATATTAACAGCGATATGGCGTAGTGCAATATAAACTGAGACAGGGTCTAGTGTAATAAAAACAGAGACAGGGTCTAGTGTAATATAAACAGAGACAGGGTTGAGTGTAATATAAACTGAGAAAGGGTCTTGTGTAATATAAACAGAGACAGGGTTGAGTGTAATATAAACTGAGAAAGGGTCTAGTGTCATATAAACAGAGACAGGGTCTACTTTAACATAAAAAGAGACAGGGACTAGTTTAATATAAACAGAGACAGGGCCTAGTTTAATATATACAGAGACAGGGCCTAGCTTAATATAAACAGAGACAGGGCCTAGTTTAACATAAACAGAGACAGCTTCTGGTATAATATAAACAGGGACAAGGGCTAGTGTAATATAAACAGTGACAGGGCCTAGTTTAATATAAACAGAGAAAAGTTCTAGTGAAATATAAACTGAGATACGGTCTAGTGTAATATAAGCAGAGACAGGGCCTAGTGTATTATAAACCGAGACAGGGTCCAGTGTAATATAAACAGAGACAGGGTTGAGCATAATATAAACAGCGACAGGGTTCAGTGGAATATAAACTGAGACAGGGTCTAGTGTAATATAAACAGAGACAGGGCCTCGATTAACATACACAGAGACAGGGCCAAGTTTAATAAAAACAGAGACAGGGTCTAGTTTAATATAAACAGAGACAGGGCCTAGTTTAACATAATCAGAGACAGGGTCCAGTGTAATATAAACAGCGACAGGGCCTAGTGTAATATAAAAAGAAGCAGCGTCTAGTGTAATATAAACAGAGACAGGGTCTAGTGTAATATAAACAGAGACAGGGTCAAATGTAATATTAACAGAGACAGGGCCTAGTTTAATACAAACAGAGAGCTGGTCTAGTGTAATATAAACAGAGAAAGAGTCTGGTGTAATATAAACTGAGATACGGTCTAATGTAATATAAACAGAGACAGGGTCTAGTGTAATACAAACAGAACAGGTTATCGTGTAATATAAACAGAGACAGGGTCTAGTGTAATATAAACAGAGACAGGGCCTAGTTTAACATAAACAGAGACTGGGTCTAGTGTAATATAAACAGAACAGCTTATCGTGTAATATAAACAGAGACAGGGTCTAGTGTAATATAAAAAGAGACAGGGCCTAGTTTAATATAAACAGAGACAGGGTCTAGTGTAATATAAACAGAGACAGGGCCTAGTTTAATATAAACAGAGACAGGGTCTAGTGAAATATAAACAGAGACAGGATCTACTGTAATATAAACTGAGACAGGCCCCAGTGTAATAGAAACTGAGACAGGGTCCAGAGTAATATAAACAGAGACAGGGTCTAGTGTAACATAAACAGAGACGGGGTCTAGTGTAATATAAACAGAGACAGTGTCCAGTGTGATATAAACTGAGACAGGGTCGAGTGTAATATAAACAGAGACAGGGTCCAGTGTAATATAAACAGAGACAGGGTCTCGTGCAAAATAAACAGACAGAAGGTCTAGTGTAATATAAGCAGAGACAGGGCCTAGTTTAATATAAACAGAGACAGGGCCTAGTTTAATATATACAGAGACAGGGCCTAGTTTAATATAAAGAGAGACAGGGCCTAGTGTAATATAAACAGAGACAGGGTCTACTTTAATAGAAATAGAGACAGGGCCTAGTTTAATATAAACAGAGACTGGGGGGGAGAAATTGGGTGAGTAGCGCCACCTGTTAGTGCCTAAAGAGACAGTCAGTGGCTGTAGCGCCACTGGCTGCGTCTCCGGCGATATTCAGTAGGGGCTCTAATGCTGCCGTAGGCATTTGCGCTGCGCCGCCACCGATGGCATCCTCGGTGTGCGCAGCGCTCCATTCATGCCCCATTCGCGATATTTGGTAGCGAACACCGCAGTTGCGCCGCTCGCTACCCGCGCCCGGTTCACGGGGCCTTACTGTGCCGGCAGCGGCGCAAGTTAAGGTGGATGTGCAGGGCAGCTGCCTGCCAGCACCTCCGTCCCCGGCCTCCTAACACCCCCCCCCGCGGCATTGCCGGCTGTTTCCCGAGAGCCCGGAACTTCTCCTTGGTGCCGGGCTCAATTACCGGCACTCGCGATCGGGGTTCGAGCTGTTGCAGGCACCTCCCCCTTAACAGTGGGAGGAAGGCCTGCAGTACCGCAGCGTGCCGTGCTGCAGCGTGTGGCGCTGTGGCACGTTGCACTGCGATAATCAGTTTCAGCGCCCTAAGAGGGACGAGGAGCGCCTCGAGCCTCGCCCCGTCTCCCTCGAGGGGTACTGAAACTGTATTTCTGGCGATCGGTATCACACCGATCGCTGGTCTAAATCCTGCGCTCAGCCGACTTTTGCGCCACTTGGCGCCCCAACCCAATTTCTAGGCCAGCGTCTAGTATAATATAAACAGAGACAGGGGCTAGTGTAATATAAACAGTGACAGGGCCTAGTTTAATATAAACAGAGACAGGGTCCAGTATAATATAAACAGAGACAGTGTCTAGTGTAATATAAACAGAGACAGGGTCCAGTGTAAGATAAGCGGAGCCAGGGTCGAGTGTAATTTCAACTGAGACAGTGTCCAGTGTAATATTAACAGCGATATGGCGTAGTGCAATATAAACTGAGACAGGGTCTAGTGTAATAAAAACAGAGACAGGATCTAGTGTAATATAAACAGAGACAGGGTCCAGTGTAATATTAACAGTGATATGGCGTAGTGCAATATAAACTGAGACAGGGTCTAGTGTAATAAAAACAGAGACAGGGTCTAGTGTAATATAAACAGAGACAGGGTTGAGTGTAATATATACTGAGAAAGGGTCTAGTGTAATATAAACAGAGACAGGGTTGAGTGTAATAAAAACTGAGAAAGGGTCTAGTGTAATATAAACAGAGACAGGGTCTACTTTAACATAAACAGAGACAGGGACTAGTTTAATATAAACAGAGACAGGGCCTAGTTTAATATATACAGAGACAGGGCCTAGCTTAATATAAACAGAGACAGGGCCGAGTTTAACATAAACAGAGACAGCTTCTGGTATAATATAAACAGGGACAAGGGCTAGTGTAATATAAACAGTAACAGGGCCTAGTTTAATATAAACAGAGAAAAGGTCTAGTGAAATATAAACTGAGATACGGTCTCGTGTAATATAAGCAGAGACAGGGCCTAGTGTATTATAAACCGAGACAGGGTCCAGTGTAATATAAACAGCGACAGGGTTCAGTGGAATATAAACTGAGACAGGGTCTAGTGTAATATAAACAGAGACAGGGCCTAGATTAACATACACAGAGACAGGGCCAAGTTTAATAAAAACAGAGACAGGGTCTAGTTTAATATAAACAGAGACAGGGCCTACTTTAACATAATCAGAGACAGGGTCCAGTGTAATATAAACAGCGACAGGGCCTAGTGTAATATAAAAAGAAGCAGTGTCTAGTGTAATATAAACAGAGACAGGGTCTAGTGTAATATAAACAGAGACAGGGTCAAATGTAATATTAACAGAGACAGGGCCTAGTTTAATACAAACAGAGAGCGGGTCTAGTGTAATATAAACAGAGAAAGGGTCTAGTGTAATATAAACTGAGATACGGTCTAATGTAATATAAACAGAGACAGGGTCTAGTGTAATACAAACAGAACAGCTTATCGTGTAATATAAACAGAGACAGGGTCTAGTCTAATATAAACAGAGACAGGGCCTAGTTTAACATAAACAGAGACTGGGTCTAGTGTAATATAAACAGAACAGCTTATCGTGTAATATAAACAGAGACAGGGTCTGGTGTAATATAAACAGAGACAGGGCCTAGATTAATATAAACAGAGACAGGGTCTAGTGTAATATAAACAGAGACAGGGCCTAGTTTAATATAAACAGAGACAGGGTCTAGTGAAATATAAACAGAGACAGGGTCTACTGTAATATAAACTGAGACAGGCCCCAGTGTAATAGAAACTGAGACAGGGTCCAGAGTAATATAAACAGAGACAGGGTCTAGTTTAATATAAACAGAGACAGGGCCATTTTAATATAATCAGAGAGAGGGTCCAGTGTAATATAAACAGAGACAGGGTCTAGTGTAATATAAACAGAGAAAGTCTCTAGTGTAATATAAACAGAGACAGGGTCTAGTGTAATATAAACAGCGACAGGGCCTAGTGTAATATAAAGAGAGACAGGGTCTAGTGTAATATAAAAAGAAGCAGCGTCTAGTGTAATATAAACAGAGACATGGTCTCGTGTAATATAAACAGAGACAGGGTCAAGTGTAATATTAACAGAGACAGGGCCTAGTATATTACAAACAGAGACAGGGTCTAGTGTAATATAAACAGAGACAGGGTCTCGTGTAATATAAACAGAGACAGGGCCTAGTTTAATATAAACAGAGACTGGATCTAGTGTAATATAAACAGAGACAGGGTCTAGTGAAATATAAACAGAGACAGGGTCTAGTGTAATATAAACAGAACAGCTTATCGTGTAATATAAACAGAGACAGGGTCTAGTGTAATATAAACAGAGACAGGGTACAGTGTAATATAAACAGAGACAGGGTCGAGTGTAATATAAACTGAGAAAGGGTCTAGTGCAATATAAACAGAGAGAAGGTCTAGTGTAATATAAAAAGAGACAGGGCCTAGTTTAACATAAACAGAGACAGGGCCTTGTTTAATATAAACAGAGACAGGGCCTAGTTTAATATATACAGAGACAGGGCCTAGTTTAATATAAACAGAGACAGGGCCTAGTTTAACAAATAAAGAGACAGCTTCTGGTATAATATAAACAGAGACAAGGGCTAGTGTAATATAAACAGTGACAGGGCCTAGTTTAATATAAACAGAAATATGGTCCAGTGTAAGATAAACAGAGACAGTATCTAGAGTATTATAAACAGAAGCAGCGTCTAGTGTAATATAAACAGAGACAGGGTCTAGTGTAATATAAACTGAGACAGGGTCAAGTGTAATATTAACAGAGACAGGGCCGAGTGAAATATCAGCAGAGACAGGGTCTCGTGTAATATAAACAGAGAAAAGGTCGAGTGAAATACAAACTGAGATACGGTCTAGTGTATTATAAACCGAGACAGGGTCCAGTGTAATATAAACAGTGACAGGGTCGAGCATAATATTATCAGCGACAGGGTTCAGTGGAATATAAACTGAGACAGGGTCTAGTGTAATTTAAACAGAGACAGGGTCTAGTTTAATATAAACAGAGCAAGGGCCTAGTTTAAGATAAACTGAGACAGGGTCCAGTGTAATGTAAACAGACAGAAGGTCTAGTGTAATACAAACAGAGACAGGGCCTAGATTAACATACACAGAGACGGCCTAGTTTAATATAAACAGTCAAGGCCTAGTTTAATATATACAGAGACAGGGCCTAGTTTAATATAAACAGAGACAGGGTCTAGTTTAATATAAACAGAGACTGGGCCTAGTTTAATATAAACAGAGACAGGGCCTAGTTTAATATAATCAGAGAGAGGGTCCAGTGTAATATAAACAGAGACAGGGTCTAGTGTAATATAAACAGAGAAAGTCTCTAGTGTAATATAAACAGAGGCAGGATCTAGTGTAATATAAACAGCGACAGGGCCTAGTGTAATATAAACAGAGACAGGGTCTAGTGTAATATAAAAAGAAGCAGCGCTAGTGTAATATAAACAGAGACATGGTCTAGTGTAATATAAACAGAGACAGGGTCAAGTGTAATATTAACAGAGACAGGGCCTAGTATAATACAAACAGAGACAGGGTCTAGTGTAATGTAAAAAGAAGCAGCGCTAGTGTAATATAAACAGAGACATGGTCTAGTGTAATATAAACAGAGACAGGGTCAAGTGTAATATTAACAGAGACAGGGCCTAGTATAATACAAACAGAGACAGGGTCTAGTGTAATGTAAACAGAGAAAGGGTCTAGTGTAAAATAAACTGTGATACGGTCTGGTGTAATATAAACAGAGACAGGGTCTAGTGTAATATAAACAGAGACAGGGTCTAGTGTAATATAAACAGAGACAGGGTCTTGTGTAATATAAACAGAACAGCTTATCGTGTAATATAAACAGAGACAGGGTCTAGTGTAATATAAACAGAGACAGGGCCTAGTTTAATATAATCAGAGACAGGTTACAGTGTAACATAAACAGAGACAGAGTCTAGTTTAATATAAACAGCGACAGGGTCTGGTGTAATATAAACAGAGACAGGGTCTAGTGTATTATAAACAGAGACAGTGTCTAGTGTAATAAAAACAGTGACAGGGTCTAGTGTAATATAAACAGAGGCAGCGTCTAGTGTGATTTAAACAGAGACAGGGTCCAGTGTAATATAAACAGAGACAGGGTTGAGCATAATATAAACAGCGACAGGGTTCAGTGGAATATAAACAGAGACAGGGTCTAGTGCAATATAAACAGAGACGGAGTTGAGTGCAACATAAACAGAGACAGGGTCTAGTTTAATATCAACAGAGACAGGTTCTAGTGTAATATGAACAGAGACAGGGCCTAGTGTAATATAAACAGAGACAGGGTCTAGTGTCATATAAACAGAGACAGGGTCTAGTTTACTATCAACAGAGACAGGTTCAAGTGTAATATAAACAAAGACATGGTCCAGTGTAATATAAACTGAGGCAGGGTATAGTGTAATATTAACAGAGACAGGTTCCAGTGTAATATTAGCTGAGACAGGGTCTAGTGTAATATAAACAGAGAAAGGGCCTAGTTTAAGATAAACAGAGACAGGGTCAAGTGTAATATAAACAGAGACAGCCTCTAGTGTAATATAAACAGAGAAAGGTACAGTGTAATATAAACAGAGACGGAGTCTAGTGTAACATAAACAGAGACAGAGTCTAGTTTAATATAAACAGAGACAGGGTCTAGTGTAATATAAACAGAGAAAGGGCCTAGTTTAACATAAACAGAGACAGTGCCTAGTTTATTATAAACAGAGACAGGGCGTGGTTTAATATCTACAGAGACAGGGCCTAGTTTAATATAAACAGAGACATGGTGTAGTGTAATATAAACGGAGACAGGGCCGAGTTTAACATAAACAGAGACAGGGCCTAGTTTAATATAAACAGAGACAGGATCCAGTGTAATATAAACAGAGACAGGGCCTAGATTAATATAAACAGATACACCGTCTAGTATTATATAAACAGAGACAGGGGCTAGTGTAATATAAACAGTGACAGTGCCTAGTTTAATATAAACAGAGACAGAGCCTAGTTTAATATAAACAGAGACAGGTTCCAGTGTAATATAAACAGAGACAGGGCCTAGTTTAATATAAACAGAGACAGCATCTCGTATAATATAAACAGAGATAAGGGCTCGTGTCATATAAAGTGACAGGGCCTAGTTTAATATAAACAGAGACAGGGTCCAGTGTAATATAAACAGAGACAATATCTAGAGTAATATAAACAGAGATAGTGTCCAGTGTAATATAAACTGAGACAGGGTATAGTCTAATATAAACAGAGACGGGGTCCAGTGTAATATAAACTGAAACAGGGTCCAGGGTAATATAAAATGAGACAGGGTCTATTTAATATAATTTAATATTAATCAGGAAGGGGAAAATAGAATACGAAAGTAAACTTGCAGCAAACATAAAGACAGACTGCAAAAGCTTTTATCGGTATATCAGGAGGAAAAGACTGATAAAATCCCAAGTCGGTCCCTTGCAGTCCGATTCGGGAGAATATATAATGGAGAATAAGGAAATGGCAGACCAATTAAACTCATACTTTGGTTCTGTATTCACAAAGGAGGACACAAATAACCTCCCAGGAATATCGGCAAACATAGGGACTAATGAGAGGGAGGAGCTGACAGAAATTAGTATCTCTATGGATATGGTGCTCGGTAAGTTGAGGGGACTGAAGGCCGACAAATCCCCGGGGCCTGATAAACTACATCCTAGGGTACTTAAGGAGGTGGCCCTGGAGATAGCAGATGCTCTAAGGATCATCTTCCGGAACTCCATTGACTCGGGAACAGTACCCGTGGATTGGAGGGTAGCTAATGTTACCCCAATATTTAAAAAGGGGGGTAGAGAGAAAGCAGGGAATTATAGACCAGTAAGCCTTACATCGGTTGTGGGCAGAATGCTAGAGTCCATTATTAAGGATAAAATAGCGGAGCACTTGACAAATGGGGAAAGGATCGGACAGAGTCAACATGGATTTACAAAGGGTAAATCGTGTTTGACTAATCTGCTGGAATTTTTTGAGGAAGTAACTGGTAAAATAGATGGGGGAGAGCCAGTGGATGTGGTGTACCTTGACTTCCAGAAAGCCTTCGATAAGGTTCCACACAAAAGATTATCATGCAAAATTAAGGCTCATGGGATTGGGGGCAAAGTATTAACGTGGATAGAGAACTGGCTGGCGGATAGAAAACAGAGAGTTGGAAATACGGCTCGTTTTCGGAGTGGCAGGCAGTGACCAGCGGGGTGCCGCAAGGATCTGTCCTGGGACCCCAGCTGTTCACAATATATATAAATGATCTGGATCAGGGAATTGGATGCAATATTTCCAAATTCGCTGACGACACTAAACTTGGAGGAGGGGTGGGCTCTGATGAGGATGTCAGCAGGCTACAGTGCGATTTGGACAGGTTGGGGGAATGGGCGGATACGTGGCAGATGCACTATAATGTGGATAAATGCGAGGTTATCCACTTTGGGGGTAAAAACAGGAGGGTAGATTATTATCTAAATGGCAATAGATTGGGAGATGGGGAAGTGCAGAGGGACCTGGGTGTTCTTGTGCACCAGTCACTGAAGGAGAGCATGCAGGTGCAACAGGCGATTAAGAAGGCAAATGGTATGTTGGCCTTCATATCAAGGGGGTTCGAGTATAGGAATAGGGATACCTTACTACAGCTGTACAAGGTGCTGGTGAGACCGCATCTGGAGTATTGTGTACAGTTTTGGTCGCCCCATCTGCGGAAGGATGTTCTTGCCATGGAAAGAGTGCAACGGCGATTCACCAGGCTGATACCTGGAATGGCGGGAATGACCTACGAAGAGAGATTAAATAGTTTGGGCCTGTACTCACTGGAGTTTAGAAGATTGAGAGGGGATCTCATCGAAACATATAAAATTATGGCAGGCCTGGACAGGCTGAATTCAGAGAGAATGTTTCCAATGGCCGGGGAGCACAGAACCAAGGGCCACAGTCTAAAAATAGCGGGCAAATCATTTAAAACAGAGATGAGGAAGAATTTCTTCACTCAAAGAGTGGTGAGCCTGTGGAATTCCCTGCCACAGAGGGCTGCGAAGGCTAATTCAATAAATATTTTCAAGAGAGAATTGGATATATTTCTGAAGGCTAAGGGGATTAAGGGTTACGGAGAAAAGGCGGGGACGGGGTACTGAACTGGTAAGATCAGATATGATCTCAGACGAAGATCAGCCATGATCTCATTGAAAGGCGGAGCAGGCTCGAAGGGCCGAATGGCCTACTCCTGTTCCTATCTCTATGTTTCTATGTTTCTATGAAACAGGGTCTAGTGTTATATAAACAGAGACAGGCCTAGAAATTGGGTATAGCCCCGCTTGAGGCGGTAGAACTGGCGGTGCGCATAGTTTATAGCCAGACAAAACTTATCGCTGCCTGGCGACATATTGGGTTGCATCACCCCCAAAGGGGATTGAGGCGTTAAATCAGCCATTGCATGGTGCTCCGAAGGCGCAAAAGTTCAGGCGCTACTCAATATCGACGCGGACGGGCGCAGCGCAGGTGATCTCAATTACGGGAAACCACGAGACTTCCAGGCGCCGGCCGGCTCTTAAAGGGGTGGGTCAGTCAGCCTGAGCTGCCACACCCAACGCCCTGTAGGCCTCAGCATCGGCGCTCGCCCTTCTCTGGCATTAGAAACTTGTTGAGCATGGAGAAGGTTAGACAGAGAGCGGAGCACTTCAGCACTGAGGCTCTGGACCAGTTGGTGGCTGCAGTTGAGCGCTGTCGAGATGTCCTGTATCCGGACAATGGCAAAAGGCCGAATCAGAAGGCTTACCGAAGATCTTGGAGGGAGGTTGCTGTGAGGGTCAACTCCAGCAGCATGGCGACCAGGACCCCTGTTCAGTGCAGGAAGAAATTCAACGACCTCACACGGATCGTTAGGGTGAGTGATGGTTTAGCAAACTTCTGATTCCCTCCATCTGCAGCTGACTTCGGGCACCCTGTTGCCATGATGCCCCAATGGCCATCTGTCAGCAAGCACCCATGGCCCTTTCTGGCCACACACATGGACAGATGTCTCAAGGCCTCATGTAAGGGCTCTTTCACCATGGGGGGCATGCGATGATGTCTCAAGGCCTCATGTAAGGGCTCTTTCACCATGGGGGCATGCGATGATGTCTCAAGGCCTCATGTAACACAACTTCCCCTTCTTTCCTCTCCAGGCCAAGCTGGCGGCGAGGCGAAGGGACCACTTTCAAACCGGTGGCGGGCCTCCACATGTGGTCCCTCTCACGGATCTGGAGGAGAGAGTGCACCAGATTCTTGGAGGATGTCTGCCTGGTCCTGTGACCACTGCATCTGCCGACCCCATTTCCGACAGCGAGGGTAAGTCTCTCACCTTTTTCACCTGTTGCCTTCCACTTGGTCCCCCCGCCAGCATGCTTCCTCAGTGTGCAGCCATGTCAGAGCCTTGCCGCAATCTGGCATGCCTTTCCGCAAACCTGTCCTTTTGCTAAAGCAACTCTTCCAACTCCCTGCTTTCAGATGAATCAGCACCAACTCGGGCTCAACGCACTGAAGCTGCCAGTGCCAGTGCCATCGGAGGCGAGGAGCAGGAGGAATCCGGACCAGCCATTGCAGAATCCAGGGAGCGGACACATCTACAGACTGGGGATAGTAGTCCCCTGGAGGGGAGCGGGGGGGGTGTGGCTCTGAGGATGAACCAGTTGCCGGAACAAGCGGCATGCAGCAACGCAAGGGGATAGGCAAGTTCGGCCACCGTCTCCCCGGAGGGCAAGGCAGGTAGTTATGACTGCTGCTCAGAGTGCAGAGGAGGTGCGTCGCCTGGGTGAAATGAGCAAACAGGCCCGGCTCAGACAGACGGAGCTGATGGCTGCAGTGGAGAAGATGCCTCAGTCAATAGATACATTGACTAAGAGTATGTTGGACTTCGGGGCAACAATGGAAAGGACTCTCCAGGGCTTCGGGGCAACAATGGACAGGACTCTCCAGGGCTTCGGTGCAACAATGGACAAGTCTATCCAGGGCTTCGGCGCAACAATGGACAAGTCTATCTAGGGCTTCGGGGCAACAATGGACAGGTCTATCCAGGGCTTCGGGCCAACAATGGAGAGGACTATCCAGGGCTACGGCCCAACAATGGAGAGGACTGTCCAGGGCTTTGAGGCCGCTATGGAAAGGACTGTTGAGGGCTTCGGACAATCCCTGGAAAGGTCTGTCCAGGGCTTGTCCGAGGCAGTGGAGCGGTCGGCACCTGCCTTGTCCGAGGCAATGGAAAGAACTGTCCAGGGCTTCTCCGAAGCACTGGCACCTGGCACACAGGTCCTCACTGTTGCCATGCAGTCACTTGCTGGGCTCGTCCACACCCAGATTGAGGCAACGCGATCCCTCACTGCAGCCACCCTCTCTGCATCAGTGAGGATCACCCCGGGCCCTTCCAGTCCCATACAAGGCCAGGAATCAGTGGAGCATGCGATTGTGGCAGATGAGCCGAGCCGCTCCCCTCAGATAGCCGGCGTGTCGTCTGACCATGGTGCAGGTGTCCTCTCTCGGCAGGAGACCATTGCACATGCCAGCGCTGGGACGTCTGCAGTGCAGCTGCCACCACCTGCAGGGCACACTGCTTCCAGCCATGGTCACATCAAGCATCCTGCATCCGCACCCTCCAAGCCCAGAGGTCGGCCAGGCCGTCCCTCAGGGGCTTCTGCGCTTCCACACAGTCAGCAGGCGTCCCCCAGCCTTGAGCCCGCCACTGGCGTCCAATTATGTAGGAGCAGCAGGGAGGGAAGGGGCCGGCCACAAAAGAGACGTCGCTCTCCCTCAAGGGGCCAGTTGTAGAGGGAGGTGCTGAAACGTTTCTTTGTCCAAATTCAAGGACACCCTCACCTGTTGTTATATTTGCAGAAGGTTTGTTGATTTTGCGGCTTTGCTGAAGAGTTCACAGTTATTTTGTTAGTTATGGTTTCTGTTGACATGATGTTGTTTTGCTGTAATGAAAGACTTTTGTGACAGTAAACAGAAGTTTCAATGTGGCATGGTGCACGTGACTACTTTCAGTGATGCTGGCATTCAGAGGCCATCAAACATCCAAAGTGCGCAGGAGTTAAGACTCTCATCATTCCGACAGAGGGGTCTCGAAATGAGTCCTGATGAGCCTCTGACGTATGGCCCTTCCACTTTCAGGAGCCTTTCCATCTTCCTGCTCCTCATCCTCCACCTCCGCCTGCTCTTCCTCCTCCTCCTCCTCCTCCGCCTGCTCTTCCTCCTCCTCCTCATCCTCCTCCTCCTCCACCTGCTCTGCTGGTCGTTGAGGGACAGGTGGAATTGGCTGGGTGCGTCGAATCGCCAAGTTGTGGAGCATGCAGCAGATGACGACGATGTGACCCACTTGCTCCGGCGAGTACTGCAGGGACACCCCGAAAGTTCCAGACATCGGAAACGCTTTTTGAGAGCACCAACAGTGTGCTGTTCACTGTGTCTGGTCGCCTGATGGCCGCTGTTGATCAGCTCTTCTGCTGGGGTGTCGGCCACACGGAGTGTTGTCATCAGCCATGAGCAGAGAGGATAGCCCTTGTCCCCAGTAAGCCAGCCTCGTGTTCGAGCCAGCCCCTCAAAAAGGTCACAAACTGAGGTCAAGCGCAGGATAAAGACATCATGGCTGCACCCTGGGAAATGCGCGTTGACTGCCATGATGATTTGGCGGTGCTCACAGACCAGCTGCACGTTGAGGGAGTGGAACCCCTTGCGGTTGCGGAAGTCCTAAGGATGCTGGCATGGTGCCCTCAAAGCCACGTGTGTGCTGTTAGTCGCCCCCTGCACCATGGGGAAGTCCGCAATAGAAGCAATACCCTGCACGCGCTCCGCCTGCTTGGGCAGGGTCAGAGGGAAGGTCATGAATTGACGCCTTCGCCTGTAAAGGGCATCTGTCACTTGCCGGATGCAACAGTGGACTGCAACCTGAGCGATAGTCGCAATGTCCCCAATGGATGACTGAAAGGATCCGTTGGCATAAAAATTGAGGCCATCAGTCAGCTTAGCGAACACGGACAGAGAGGTCCTGCACCGTTTACACGGCTGCAGATCCTGACCAAGCAGGTGGCTCAGATCAGTAACAATGTCCCTCCAGAATCGGAGCCTTCCCAAACACTGCTCCTCCGACATGTCATGGCTTGACACCTGCTGCCTAAAGACCCTCGCAGCATACCGTCGGATAGGCCGACCTCCCAATTCAGGCCCTCTCTCCCGCCGTCTCTCTGCCCCTTCACAGTGTTCGGACATGAGGCCGTCGCCCTCCAAAGCAGCTCCCATTCCGATGCCAGTTGATCAAAAGGCTGTTAGGTGTAGTGCTCCATCTGCTCCGGACAGGTTTGAAGGTCCCAAGAACTGTAATGCTAAATTCCCAAAACTCTGCTCCACAGTAGCTCGCCAAATCTCTCCAGCAACGATCGCAATGTGCAGGCCAAGTTGCTGAAGCTTCTGCACAAGAGCTGTCCCCTTTAAATAGCGCCCCCCTAATCCGAGAAGGGCCGGCTAGCACTCCCTCGAACTGTCACTAATAGCGCTAGGCGTTAAGGCTCCGGGTGCCACCCAATATGCGCTCAGGCACTCCTAAAAGGCGTTGCACACTGAAATGACGTCATGATCTGCTTGCATTCGCGGGCGCGTGCAAACACTTAGCGCAGGCGTTAAATGTATAGTCAATATGCGAGTTGTCACCAACTTCATAGCGACCGCCCCAACATAGGGTATCGCCCCAATTCTAGGTCTCTTTAGGCGCTCAACGCCGGCGCTACCAACCGAATTTCTAGGCCACAGGGTCTAGTGTAATATAAACAGAGACTGGGTCTAGTGTAATATAAACAGAGACAGGGTCTGGTGTAATATAAACAAAGACAGGGCCAAGTGTAATATAAGCAGAGACAGGGTCTAGTGTAATATAAACAGAAGCAGCGTCTAGTGTAATATAAACAGAGACAGGGTCTAGTGTAGTATAAACAGAGACAGGGTCAAGTGTAACATTAACAGAGACAGGGCCTAGAGTAATACAAACAGAGACAGGGTCTAGTGTAATACCAACAGAGAGAAGGTCTAGTGTAATATAAACAGAGACAGGGCCTAGTTCAATATAAACAGTGACAGGGTCTAGTGTAATATAAACTGAGACAGGGTCTAGTGTAATATAAACAGAGACAGGGTCTAGTGTAATATAAACAGAGACAAGGTCTAGTGTAATATAAACAGAGAAAGGGTCGAGTTTAATATAAACTGAGATACGGTCTAGTGTAATATAAACAGAGACAGGGCCTAGTTTAATATAAACAGAGAGAGGGCCTAGATTAATATAAACATGGAGAGGGCCTAGTTTAATATAAACAGAGACAGGGCCCAGTGTAATATGAACAGAGACATGGTCTAGCATAATATAAACAGAGACAGGGTCCAGTGCAATATAAACTGAGACACGGTATAGTGTAATATAAACAGAGACAGGGTTGAGCATAATATAAACAGTGACAGGGTCTAGTGTAATATAAACAGAGACAGCCTCTAGTGTAATATAAACAGAGACAGGGTACAGTGTAATATAAACAGAGACGGAGACTAGTGTAAAATAAACAGAGACAAAGTCTAGTTTAATATAAACAGAGACAGGTTCTAGTGTAATATAAACAGAGGCAGGGTCTAGTTTAGTGTAATATAAACAGAGACAGGGCCTAGTGTAATATAAACAGAGACAGAGTCTAGTGTCATATAAACAGAGACAGGGTCTAGTGTAATAAAAACAGAGACAGGGTCTAGTGTAATATAAAGAGAGGCAGCTTCTAGTGTACTATAAACAGAGGCAGGGTCTAGTGTAACATAAACAGAGACAGAGTATAGTGTAACATAAACAGAGACAGAGTCTAGTTTAATGTAATTAGAGACAGGTTCTAGTGTAATATAAACAGAGGCAGGTTCTAGTGTAATATAAACAGAGACAGGGCCGAGTGTACTATAAACAGAGACAGGGTCTCGTGTCATATAAACAGAGACAGCTTCTAGTGTAATAAAAATAGAGACAGGGTCTAGTGTAATATAAACAGAGACAGCCTCTAGAATAATATAAACAGAGATAGGGTACAGTGTAATATAAACAGAGATGGAGTCTAGTGTAACATAAACAGAGACAGAGTCTAGTTTAATATAAACTGAGACAGGGTCTAGTGTAATGTAAACAGAGACAGGGTCTAGTGTAATATAAACAGAGACAGGGCCTAGTGTAATATAAACAGAGACAAGGTCTAGTGTAATATAAACAGAGACAGGGTCTCGTGTAATAAAGACAGAGACAGGGTCTAGTGTAATATTAGCTGAGACAGGGTCTAGTGCAATATAAACAGAGACAGGGTCTAGTGTAATATAAACAGAGAAAGGGCCTAGTTTAACATAAACAGAGACAGGGCCTAGTTTAATATAAACAGAGACAGGGCCTAGTTTAATATATACAGAGACAGGGCCTAGTTTAATATAAACAGCGACAGGGTCTAGTGTAATATAAACAGAGAAAGTCTCTAGTATAATATAAACAGAGGCAGGATCTAGTGTAATATAAACAGCGACAGGGCCTAGTGTAATATAAACAGAGACAGGGTCTAGTGTAATATAAAAAGAAGCAGCGCTAGTGTAATATAAACAGAGACATGGTCTAGTATAATATAAACAGAGACAGGGTCAAGTGTAATATTAACAGAGACAGGGCCTAGTATAATACAAACAGAGACAGGGTCTAGTGTAATGTAAACAGAGAAAGGGTCTAGTGTAAAATAAACTGTGATACGGTCTGGTGTAATATAAACAGAGACAGGGTCTAGTGTAATATAAACAGAGACAGGGTCTAGTGTAATATAAACAGAGACAGGGTCTAGTGTAATATAAACAGAGACAGGGCCTAGTTTAATATAAACAGAGACAGGTTACAGTGTAACATAAACAGAGACAGAGTCTAGTTTAATATAAACAGCGACAGGGTCTGCTGTAATATAAACAGAGACAGGGTCTAGTGTATTATAAACAGAGACAGTGTCTAGTGTAATAAAAACAGTGACAGGGTCTAGTGTAATATAAACAGAGGCAGCGTCTAGTGTGATTTAAACAGAGACAGGGTCCAGTGTAATATAAACAGAGACAGGGTTGAGCATAATATAAACAGCGACAGGGTTCAGTGGAATATAAACAGAGACAGGGTCTAGTGCAATATAAACAGAGACAGGGTCTAGTGTAATATAAACAGAGACAGGGCCTAGTGTAATATAAACAGAGACGGAGTTGAGTGCAACATAAACAGAGACAGGGTCTAGTTTAATATCAACAGAGACAGGTTCTAGTGTAATATAAACAGAGACAGGGCCTAGTGTAATATAAACAGAGACAGGGTCTAGTGTCATATAAACAGAGACAGGGTCTAGTTTACTATCAACAGAGACAGGTTCAAGTGTAATATAAACAAAGACATGGTCCAGTGTAACATAAACTGAGGCAGGGTATAGTGTAATATTAACAGAGACAGGGTCCAGTGTAATATTAGCTGAGACGGGGTCTGGTGTAATATAAACAGAGACAGTGTCTAGTGTAATATAAAGAGAGACAGGGTCTAGTGTAATATAAACAGAGAAAGGGCCTAGTTTAAGATAAACAGAGACAGGGTCAAGTGTAATATAAACAGAGACAGCCTCTAGTGTAATATAAACAGAGAAAGGTACAGTGTAATATAAACAGAGACGGAGTCTAGTGTAACATAAACAGAGACAGAGTCTAGTTTAATATAAACAGAGACAGGGTCTAGTGTAATATAAACAGAGAAAGGGCCTAGTTTAACATAAACAGAGACAGTGCCTAGTTTATTATAAACAGAGACAGGGCGTGGTTTAATATATACAGAGACAGGGCCTAGTTTAATATAAACAGAGACATGGTGTAGTGTAATATAAACGGAGACAGGGCCGAGTTTAACATAAACAGAGACAGGGCCTAGTTTAATATAAACAGAGACAGGATCCAGTGTAATATAAACAGAGACAGGGCCTAGATTAATATAAACAGATACACCGTCTAGTATAATATAAACAGAGACAGGGGCTAGTGTAATATAAACAGTGACAGTGCCTAGTTTAATATAAACAGAGACAGAGCCTAGTTTAATTTAAACAGAGACAGGGTCCAGTGTAATATAAACAGAGACAGGGCCTAGTTTAATATAAACAGAGACAGCATCTCGTATAATATAAACAGAGATAAGGGCTAGTGTCATATAAAGTGACAGGGCCTAGTTTAATATAAACAGAGACAGGGTCCAGTGTAATATAAACAGAGACAATATCTAGAGTAATATAAACAGAGATAGGGTCCAGTGTAATATAAACTGAGACAGGGTATAGTCTAATATAAACAGAGACGGGGTCCAGTGTAATATAAACTGAAACAGGGTCCAGGGTAATATAAAATGAGACAGGGTCTATTTAATATAATTTAATATTAATCAGGAAGGGGAAAATAGAATACGAAAGTAAACTTGCAGCAAACATAAAGACAGACTGCAAAAGCTTTTATCGGTATATCAGGAGGAAAAGACTGATAAAATCCCAAGTCGGTCCCTTGCAGCCCGATTCGGGAGAATATATAATGGAGAATAAGGAAATGGCAGACCAATTAAACTCATACTTTGGTTCTGTATTCACAAAGGAGGACACAAATAACCTCCCAGGAATATCGGCAAACATAGGGACTAATGAGAGGGAGGAGCTGACAGAAATTAGTATCTCTAGGGATATGGTGCTCGGTAAGTTGAGGGGACTGAAGGCCGACAAATCCCCGGGGCCTGATAAACTACATCCTAGGGTACTTAAGGAGGTGGCCCTGGAGATAGCAGATGCTCTAAGGATCATCTTCCGGAACTCCATTGACTCGGGAACAGTACCCGTGGATTGGAGGGTAGCTAATGTTACCCCAATATTTAAAAAGGGGGGTAGAGAGAAAGCAGGGAATTATAGACCAGTAAGCCTTACATCGGTTGTGGGCAGCATGCTAGAGTCCATTATTAAGGATAAAATAGCGGAGCACTTGACAAATGGGGAAAGGATCGGACAGAGTCAACATGGATTTACAAAGGGTAAATCGTGTTTGACTAATCTGCTGGAATTTTTTGAGGAAGTAACTGGTAAAATAGATGGGGGAGAGCCAGTGGATGTGGTGTACCTTGACTTCCAGAAAGCCTTCGATAAGGTTCCACACAAAAGATTATCATGCAAAATTAAGGCTCATGGGATTGGGGGCAAAGTATTAACGTGGATAGAGAACTGGCTGGCGGATAGAAAACAGAGAGTTGGAATAAACGGCTCGTTTTCGGAGTGGCAGGCAGTGACCAGCGGGGTGCCGCAAGGATCTGTCCTGGGACCCCAGCTGTTCAAAATATATATAAATGATCTGGATCAGGGAATTGGATGCAATATTTCCAAATTCGCTGACGACACTAAACTAGGAGGAGGGGTGGGCTCTGATGAGGATGTCAGGAGGCTACAGTGCGATTTGGACAGGTTGGGGGAATGGGCGGATACGTGGCAGATGCACTATAATGTGGATAAATGCGAGGTTATCCACTTTGGGGGTAAAAACAGGAGGGTAGATTATTATCTAAATGGCAATAGATTGGGAGATGGGGAAGTGCAGAGGGACCTGGGTGTTCTTGTGCACCAGTCACTGAAGGAGAGCATGCAGGTGCAACAGGCGATTAAGAAGGCAAATGGTATGTTGGCCTTCATATCAAGGGGGTTCGAGTATAGGAATAGGGATACCTTACTACAGCTGTACAAGGTGCTGGTGAGACCGCATCTGGAGTATTGTGTACAGTTTTGGTCGCCCCATCTGCGGAAGGATGTCCTTGCCATGGAAAGAGTGCAACGGCGATTCACCAGGCTGATACCTGGAATGGCGGGAATGACCTACGAAGAGAGATTAAATAGTTTGGGCCTGTACTCACTGGAGTTTAGAAGATTGAGAGGGGATCTCATCGAAACATATAAAATTATGGCAGGCCTGGACAGGCTGAATTCAGAGAGAATGTTTCCAATGGCCGGGGAGCACAGAACCAAGGGCCACAGTCTAAAAATAGCGGGCAAATCATTTAAAACAGAGATGAGGAAGAATTTCTTCACTCAAAGAGTGGTGAGCCTGTGGAATTCCCTGCCACAGAGGGCTACGAAGGCTAATTCAATAAATATTTTCAAGAGAGAATTGGATATATTTCTGAAGGCTAAGGGGATTAAGGGTTACGGAGAAAAGGCGGGGACGGGGTACTGAACTGGTAAGATCAGATATGATCTCAGACGAAGATCAGCCATGATCTCATTGAATGGCGGAGCAGGCTCGAAGGGCCGAATGGCCTACTCCTGTTCCTATCTCTATGTTTCTATGTTTCTATGAAACAGGGTCTAGTGTTATATAAACAGAGACAGGCCTAGAAATTGGGTATAGCCCCGCTTGAGGCGGTAGAACTGGCGGTGCGCATAGTTTATAGCCAGACAAAACTTATCGCTGCCTGGCGACATATTGGGTTGCATCACCCCCAAAGGGGATTGAGGCGTTAAATCAGCCATTGCACGGTGCTCCGAAGGCGCAAAAGTTCAGGCGCTACTCAATATCGACGCGGACGGGCGCAGCGCAGGTGATCTCAATTACGGGAAACCACGAGACTTCCAGGCGCCGATGTCCTGTATCCGGACAATGGCAAAAGGCCGAATCAGAAGGCTTACCGAAGATCTTGGAGGGAGGTTGCTGTGAGGGTCAACTCCAGCAGCATGGCGACCAGGACCCCTGTTCAGTGCAGGAAGAAATTCAACGACCTCACACGGATCGTTAGGGTGAGTGATGGTTTAGCAAACTTCTGATTCCCTCCATCTGCAGCTGACTTCGGGCACCCTGTTGCCATGATGCCCCAATGGCCATCTGTCAGCAAGCACCCATGGCCCTTTCTGGCCACACACATGGACAGATGTCTCAAGGCCTCATGTAAGGGCTCTTTCACCATGGGGGGCATGCGATGATGTCTCAAGGCCTCATTTAAGGGCTCTTTCACCATGGGGGCATGCGATGATGTCTCAAGGCCTCATGTAACACAACTTCCCCTTCTTTCCTCTCCAGGCCAAGCTGGCGGCAAGGCGAAGGGACCACTTTCAAACCGGTGGCGGGCCTCCACATGTGGTCCCTCTCACGGATCTGGAGGAGAGAGTGCACCAGATTCTTGGAGGATGTCTGCCTGGCCTGTGACCACTGCATCTGCCGACCCCATTTCCGACAGCGAGGGTAAGTCTCTCACCTTTTTCACCTGTTGCCTTCCACTTGGTCCCCCCGCCAGCATGCTTCCTCAGTGTGCAGCCATGTCAGAGCCTTGCCGCAATCTGGCATGCCTTTCCGCAAACCTGTCCTTTTGCTAAAGCAACTCTTCCAACTCCCTGCTTTCAGATGAATCAGCACCAACTCGGGCTCAACGCACTGAAGCTGCCAGTGCCAGTGCCATCGGAGGCGAGGAGCAGGAGGAATCCGGACCAGCCATTGCAGAATCCAGGGAGCGGACACATCTACAGACTGGGGATAGTAGTCCCCTGGAGGGGAGCGGGGGGGGTGTGGCTCTGAGGATGAACCAGTTGCCGGAACAAGCGGCATGCAGCAACGCAAGGGGATAGGCAAGTTCGGCCACCGTCTCCCCGGAGGGCAAGGCAGGTAGTTATGACTGCTGCTCAGAGTGCAGAGGAGGTGCGTCGCCTGGGTGAAATGAGCAAACAGGCCCGGCTCAGACAGACGGAGCTGATGGCTGCAGTGGAGAAGATGCCTCAGTCAATAGATACATTGACTAAGAGTATGTTGGACTTCGGGGCAACAATGGAAAGGACTCTCCAGGGCTTCGGGGCAACAATGGACAGGACTCTCCAGGGCTTCGGTGCAACAATGGACAAGTCTATCCAGGGCTTCGGCGCAACAATGGACAAGTCTATCTAGGGCTTCGGGGCAACAATGGACAGGTCTATCCAGGGCTTCGGGCCAACAATGGAGAGGACAATCCAGGGCTACGGCCCAACAATGGAGAGGACTGTCCAGGGCTTTGAGGCCGCTATGGAAAGGACTGTTGAGGGCTTCGGACAATCCCTGGAAAGGTCTGTCCAGGGCTTGTCCGAGGCAGTGGAGCGGTCGGCACCTGCCTTGTCCGAGGCAATGGAAAGAACTGTCCAGGGCTTCTCCGAAGCACTGGCACCTGGCACACAGGTCCTCACTGTTGCCATGCAGTCACTTGCTGGGCTCGTCCACACCCAGATTGAGGCAACGCGATCCCTCACTGCAGCCACCCTCTCTGCATCAGTGAGGATCACCCCGGGCCCTTCCAGTCCCATACAAGGCCAGGAATCAGTGGAGCATGCGATTGTGGCAGATGAGCCGAGCCGCTCCCCTCAGATAGCCGGCGTGTCGTCTGACCATGGTGCAGGTGTCCTCTCTCGGCAGGAGACCATTGCACATGCCAGCGCTGGGACGTCTGCAGTGCAGCTGCCACCACCTGCAGGGCACACTGCTTCCAGCCATGGTCACATCAAGCATCCTGCATCCGCACCCTCCAAGCCCAGAGGTCGGCCAGGCCGTCCCTCAGGGGCTTCTGCGCTTCCACACAGTCAGCAGGCGTCCCCCAGCCTTGAGCCCGCCACTGGCGTCCAATTATGTAGGAGCAGCAGGGAGGGAAGGGGCCGGCCACAAAAGAGACGTCGCTCTCCCTCAAGGGGCCAGTTGTAGAGGGAGGTGCTGAAATGTTTCTTTGTCCAAATTCAAGGACACCCTCACCTGTTGTTATATTTGCAGAAGGTTTGTTGATTTTGCGGCTTTGCTGAAGAGTTCACAGTTATTTTGTTAGTTATGGTTTCTGTTGACATGATGTTGTTTTGCTGTAATGAAAGACTTTTGTGACAGTAAACAGAAGTTTCAATGTGGCATGGTGCACGTGACTACTTTCAGTGATGCTGGCATTCAGAGGCCGTCAAACATCCAAAGTGCGCAGGAGTTAAGACTCTCATCATTCCGACAGAGGGGTCTCGAAATGAGTCCTGATGAGCCTCTGACGTATGGCCCTTCCACTTTCAGGAGCCTTTCCATCTTCCTGCTCCTCATCCTCCTCCTCCGCCTGCTCTTCCTCCTCCTCCTCCTCCTCCGCCTGCTCTTCCTCCTCCTCCTCATCCTCCTCCTCCTCCACCTGCTCTGCTGGTCGTTGAGGGACAGGTGGAATTGGCTGGGTGCGTCGAATCGCCAAGTTGTGGAGCATGCAGCAGATGACGACGATGTGACCCACTTGCTCCGGCGAGTACTGCAGGGACACCCCGAAAGTTCCAGACATCGGAAACGCTTTTTGAGAGCACCAACAGTGTGCTGTTCACTGTGTCTGGTCGCCTGATGGCCGCTGTTGATCAGCTCTTCTGCTGGGGTGTCGGCCACACGGAGTGTTGTCATCAGCCATGAGCAGAGAGGATAGCCCTTGTCCCCAGTAAGCCAGCCTCGTGTTCGAGCCAGCCCCTCAAAAAGGTCACAAACTGAGGTCAACCGCAGGATAAAGACATCATGGCTGCACCCTGGGAAATGCGCGTTGACTGCCATGATGATTTGGCGGTGCTCACAGACCAGCTGCACGTTGAGGGAGTGGAACCCCTTGCGGTTGCGGAAGTCCTAAGGATGCTGGCATGGTGCCCTCAAAGCCACGTGTGTGCTGTTAGTCGCCCCCTGCAACATGGGGAAGTCCGCAATAGAAGCGATACCCTGCACGCGCTCCGCCTGCTTGGGCAGGGTCAGAGGGAAGGTCACGAATTGACGCCTTCGCCTGTAAAGGGCATCTGTCACTTGCCGGATGCAACAGTGGACTGCAACCTGAGCGATAGTCGCAATGTCCCCAATGGATGACTGAAAGGATCCGTTGGCATAAAAATTGAGGCCATCAGTCAGCTTAGCGAACACGGACAGAGAGGTCCTGCACCGTTCACACGGCTGCAGATCCTGACCAAGCAGGTGGCTCAGATCAGTAACAATGTCCCTCCAGAATCGGAGCCTTCCCAAACACTGCTCCTCCGACATGTCATGGCTTGACACCTGCTGCCTAAAGACCCTCGCAGCATACCGTCGGATAGGCCGACCTCCCAATTCAGGCCCTCTCTCCCGCCGTCTCTCTGCCCCTTCACAGTGTTCGGACATGAGGCCGTCGCCCTCCAAAGCAGCTCCCATTCCGATGCCAGTTGGTCAAAAGGCTGTTAGGTGTAGTGCTCCATCTGCTCCGGACAGGTTTGAAGGTCCCAAGAACTGTAATGCTAAATTCCCAAAACTCTGCTCCACAGTAGCTCGCCAAATCTCTCCAGCAACGATCGCAATGTGCAGGCCAAGTTGCTGAAGCTTCTGCACAAGAGCTGTCAACCTTTAAATAGCGCCCCCCTAATCCGAGAAGGGCCGGCTAGCACTCCCTCGAACTGTCACTAATAGCGCTAGGCGTTAAGGCTCCGGGTGCCACCCAATATGCGCTCAGGCACTCCTAAAAGGCGTTGCACACTGAAATGATGTCATGATCTGCTTGCACTCGTGGGCGCGCGCAAACACTTAGCGCAGGCGTTAAATGTATAGTCAATATGCGAGTTGTCACCAACTTCATAGCGACCGCCCCAACATAGGGTATCGCCCCAATTCTAGGTCTCTTTAGGCGCTCAACGCCGGCGCTACCAACCGAATTTCTAGGCCACAGGGTCGAGTGTAATATAAACAGAGACTGGGTCTAGTGTAATATAAACAGAGAAAGGGTCTAGTGTAATATAAACAGAGACAGGGTCTGGTGTAATATAAACAAAGACAGGGCCAAGTGTAATATAAGCAGAGACAGGGTCTAGTGTAATATAAACAGAAGCAGCGTCTAGTGTAATATAAACAGAGACAGGGTCTAGTGTAGTATAAACAGAGACAGGGTCAAGTGTAACATTAACAGAGACAGGGCCTAGAGTAATTCAAACAGAGACAGGGTCCAGTGTAATACCAACAGAGAGAAGGTCGAGTGTAATATAAACAGAGACAGGGCCTAGTTCAATATAAACAGTGACAGGGTCTAGTGTAATATAAACTGAGACAGGGTCTAGTGTAATATAAACAGAGACAGGGTCTCGTGTAATATAAACAGAGACAAGGTCTAGTGTAATATAAACAGAGAAAGGGTCGAGTTTAATATAAACTGAGATACGGTCTAGTGTAATATAAACAGAGACAGGGCCTAGTTTAATATAAACAGAGACAGGGCCCAGTGTAATATGAACTGAGACATGGTCTAGCATAATATAAACAGAGACAGGGTCCAGTGCAATATAAACTGAGACACGGTATAGTGTAATATAAACAGAGACAGGGTTGAGCATAATATAAACAGTGACAGGGTCTAGTGTAATATAAACAGAGACAGCCTCTAGTGTAATATAAACAGAGACAGGGTACAGTGTAATATAAACAGAGACGGAGACTAGTGTAAAATAAACAGAGACAAAGTCTAGTTTAATGTAAACAGAGACAGGTTCTAGTGTAATATAAACAGAGGCAGGGTCTAGTTTAGTGTAATATATCAGAGACAGGGCCTAGTGTAATATAAACAGAGACAGAGTCTAGTGTCATATAAACAGAGACAGGGTCTAGTGTAATAAAAACAGAGACAGGGTCTAGTGTAATATAAAGAGAGGCAGCTTCTAGTGTACTATAAACAGAGGCAGGGTCTAGTGTAACATAAACAGAGACAGAGGGCCCGCTAAATCACCAAAGCTACACTAAATGGGAAAAACATACAATAGAAGCCCTACATGCAGAATTCTGCCGAAGCATCCTTCGCACCCAAAGGAAAACGCCAACAAATGCATGCAGAGCCGAACTAGGCAGATACCCACTGATAATAAACATCCAAAAACGAGCACTAAACTTCCTAAATCACCTCAAATCTAGCTCCCCAGACACCCTTCATTTCAAAGCCTTTCAGACCCAAGAGCTAAACCCAGAAAAGAGTCCCCTGAGTCAGCTGCTACGGAAACTAAGTACTCAGCCGGACCCTGACCAGCCCCAGACCAACACAGCCGCCCAAACACCAATCCGAGTGAACCAAATCATTAAAAAATGCAAAGAAACCTACCTGGAACATTGGAACAAAATAACCGAAAGCCAAAGCAGATTAGAATGTTACCGGGCCCTAAAAAGAGAATATAAACTGGCAGACTACCTCACGACCATCAGAGACACAAAACAGAGACAGACCCTCACCAGGTACAGACTAAGCGACCACCAACTGGAAATTGAAAAAGGCAGATACAAGAAATCCTGGCAGCCTAGAGAGAATAGAATATGCGATCAATGTCTGGCTGGCGAGGTTGAAACAGAAATGCATTTCCTCCTAAAATGCGAAAAATTCAACACATCAAGAAACATATTATTCAACAAGCTAAGCCAAACAACCCCAGATTTCAAGGAATTGGATGATCTGTCAAAATTGAGATTAGTCCTAGGAGAAGGAGACAGACCATACCTTGGGGCCAAATATGTAACAACATGTCACAACCTGAGGACTGTTTAAAATTAAGACTGTTTAAAATTAATATTGAACGTACCAAATGAAGTACAAAGACTGTTTAAAATTAATATTGTTTAAAAGTAATATTGTATGTACCCAACAAATGTCAAATCGATTGACACCTACAGAATGTTGGAAAACTGCACCTTTTTGCTATGTAAGCTTTGGCAATATGGTTCTCTGTAAACTTTCATGCCAATAAAGCATTTTAATTGGAATTGGAATTGGAATTGGAATTGGAACATACCAAATGAAGTAGAAAGACTGTTTAAAATTAATATTGTTTAAAAGTAATATTGTATATACCCAACAAATGTCAAATCGATTGACACCTACAGAATGTTGGAAAACTGTACCTTTTTGCTATGTAAGCTTTGGCAATATGGTTCTCTGTAAACTTTCATGCCAATAAAGCATTTGAACTGAACTGAACTGTATAGTGTAACATAAACAGAGACAGAGTCTAGTTTAATGTAATTAGAGACAGGTTCTAGTGTAATATAAACAGAGGCAGGTTCTAGTGTAATATAAACAGAGACAGGGCCGAGTGTACTATAAACAGAGACAGGGTCTAGTGTCATATAAACAGAGACAGCTTCTAGTGTAATAAAAATAGAGACAGGGTCTAGTGTAATATAAACAGAGACAGCCTCTAGAATAATATAAACAGAGATAGGGTACAGTGTAATATAAACAGAGATGGAGTCTAGTGTAACATAAACAGAGACAGAGTCTAGTTTAATATAAACTGAGACAGGGTCTAGTGTAATGTAAACAGAGACAGGGTCTAGTGTAATATAAACAGAGACAGGGCCTAGTGTAATATAAACAGAGACAAGGTCTAGTGTAATATAAACAGAGACAGGGTCTAGTGTAATAAAAACAGAGACAGGGTCTAGTGTAATATGAGCTGAGACAGGGTCTAGTGCAATATAAACAGAGACAGGGTCTAGTGTAATATAAACAGAGAAAGGGCCTAGTTTAACATAAACAGAGACAGGGCCTAGTTTAATATAAACAGAGACAGGGCCTAGTTTAATATATACAGAGACAGGGCCTAGTTTAATATAAACAGCGACAGGGTCTAGTGTAATATAAACAGAGACAGGGCCTAGTTTAATTTAAACAGAGTCAGGGCCTAGTTTAATATAAACAGAGACAGGGTCCAGTGTAATATAAACAGAGACAGGGCATAGTTTAATTTAAACAGAGTCAGGGCCTAGTTTAATATAAACAGAGACAGCGTCTCGTATAATATAAACAGAGACAAGGGCTAGTGTAATATAAACAGTGACAGGGCCTAGTTTAATATAAACAGAGACAGGGTCTAGTTTAATATAAACAGAGACAGGGTCTAGTGTAATATAAACCGAGACAGGGTCTAGTGTAATATAAACAGAAGCAGCATCTAGTGTACCATAAACAGAGACAGGGTCTAGTGTAATAGAAACAGAGACAGGGTCAAGTGTAACATTCACAGAGACAGGGGCTCGTGTAATACAAACAGAGACAGGGTCTAGTGTAATATAAACAGAGAGAAGGTCTAGTGTAATATAAACAGAGACAGGGCCTAGTTTAATATAAACAGAGACAGGGGCCTAGAAATTCAGTTGCTTGTGCCAGCCGGTAGCACTTTAGGATGAGGAGATGTTGGGCGCTAGGCGGCTAGCGGCCGGGCGCAGCGCGATCTGCGCCTCTCCCCAACTTCACTAGAGATTTAGCATCGGCGCAAATTCTTTGCGCGCGCTCAGCTGCGCGCGCAGATCCTGAAGTCATTTCATCATGCAACGCCCTTTGTGCGCCCCAAACCGGAACTTCAGTGGCGCCGCCCTTCTTTGTGCCTGGCACCCCCAGCGACTGGTAGAGGGGAACGGTTCCCAGTCGCTGCGGGGTGCGGGGGGCGCTATTTAAAGGGGACTCCTCCTGCATTATAAGTGACAGCCATTTTATGCCAATCCTTCTGTGTGAGAGACAAAGGCAGAGAGCTTTCTGCTTTGACTCAGCGCTCGCACAGGTACTTCTGGCTTCAGGCCAGAGCTTTGCACTTGGATTTCACTTTCAGTGCCATAGCCTTGAGTCGCCACATATACTGTAATGGGGGCTACAATGGGTGGAAACGTTGGCTTTCTGCATTGCATTCAAAGTGATCAGTGATGCCGTGAGAGAGTGCCAGTCATGGCCAGATGGAGAAGGGCCAACAGGTGTCGGCACAGGAGGCCTTACCCACCCAGGGTATACCGCCAGCAGTTCTCATATCTGAACATGTCTGAGGAGCAGTGTGTTCAGAGGCTGCGATTCAGAAGGGAGGTGGTCACTGAGATCTGCCACCTGCTTCGCAGAGATCTGCGTCCACAGCTGAGGAGAAGGACGTCTCTGTCGTTGGCAGTGAAGGTGACGGTGGCTCTCAACTTCTATGCCACCGGCTCCTTCCAATCCGCTACTGGGGACATTGCCAACATCTCCCAGTTCGCGGTACATTGCTGCATCCGACAGGTGAACAATGCCCTTTTCAGAAGGAGACGTCAGTACATCTCCTTCCCCATGACCCTGGACAAGCAGCAACAGCGCACAATGGGATTTGGAAGAATAGCGGGCTTCCCCATCGTCCAGGGCGTAGAACTGATGAACCAGCATTGGTCAGGCCTTGCTTCAGGGCTGCAGTGCGCAGGGCATGGCAGCCAGACACGTCCACCCTCCCCCTTTAAGAGCTGACCATCGCCAGGGTGTCTGCCGTCAATCAGCAACTCGCCGCAACTGCGCTGCGCCCGCCCTCGAGGGTATCGCCCCGGACCGCCGGCTTAGCGCCTAATGATAGTCGTGCATCGCCTGTTTTAGCGCAGCAGCAACCTCTTGGGGCGATGCGACTGAATATCGGCGAAGGTGGCGCGAACTTGCGCCGGGCGCAAACTTTAGCGGCTGCCCGACTGTAGCGCCCCGAATGTGGCTGTACTGAATTTCTAGGCCAGGGTCCAGTGTAATATAAACTGAGACCAGGTCTAGTGTAATATATACAGAGACAGGATCTAGTTTAATATAAAAAGAGACAGGGTCCAGTGTAATATAAACAGAGAAAGGGTCTAGTGTAATATAAACTGAGATACGGTCTAGTGTAATATAAACAGAGATAGGGTTGAGCATAATATAAACAGTGACAGGGTCTAGTGTAATATAAACAGATACAGCCTCTAGTGTAATATAAACAGAGACAGGGTCTAGTTTAATGTAAACAGAGACAGGTTGTAGTGTTATATAAACAGAGGCAGGGTCTAGTTTAGTGTAATAGAAACAGAGACAGGGCCTAGTGTAATATAAACAGAGACAGGGTCTCGTGTCATATAAACAGAGACAGGGTCTAGTGTAATAAAAACAGAGACAGGCTCTACTGTAATATAAACAGAGGCAGCGTCTAGTGTACTATAAACAGAGACAGGGTCCAGTGTAACATAAACAGAGACAGAGTATAGTGTAACATAAACAGAGACAGAGTCTAGTTTAATTTAAACAGAGACAGATTCTAGTGTAATATAAACAGAGGCAGGTTCTAGTTTAATATAAACAGAGACAGGGCCGAGTGTACTATAAACAGAGACAGGGTCTCGTGTCATATAAACAGATACAGCATCTAGTGTAATAAAATAGAGACAGGGTCTAGTGTAATATTAACAGAGGCAGCGTCTAGTGCAACATAAACAGAGACAGGGTCTAGTGTAATATAAACAGAGACGGGGTAGTGTAATATAAACACTGACGGGGCCTAGTTTGATATAAACAGGGACAGCGTCCAGTGTAATATAAACAGAGACAGTGTCGAGTGTAATATAAACAAAGACAGGATCCAGCGTAATATAAACTGAGACAGGGTGTAGCGTAATATAAAAAGAGACAGTGTCCAGTGTAATATTAGCTGAGACAGGGTCTAGTGCAATATAAACAGAGACAGGGTCTAGTGTAATATAAACAGAGACAGGGTCTAGTGTAATATAAACAGAGACAGCCTCTAGAGTAATATAAACAGTGACAGGGTACAGTGTAATATAAACAGAGACGGAGTCTAGTGTAACATAAACAGAGACAGAGTCTAGTTTAATATAAACAGAGACAGGGTCTCGTGTAATATAAACAGAGACAGGGTCTAGTGTAATATAAACAGAGACAGGGTCTAGTGTAATATAAACAGAGACAGGGTCTAGTGTAATATTAGCTGAGACAGGGTCTAGTGCAATATAAACAGAGACAGGGTCTAGTGTAATATAAACAGAGAAAGGGCCTAGTTTAACATAAACAGAGATAGGGCCTAGTTTAATATAAACAGAGACAGGGCCTAGTTTAATATATACAGAGACAGGGCCTAGTTTAATATAACAGAGACAGGGTCTAGTGTAATATAAACAGAGACAGGGCCTAGTTTAATTTAAACAGAGTCAGGGCCCAGTTTAATATAAACAGAGACAGGGACCAGTGTAATATAAACAGAGACAGGGCATAGTTTAATATAAACAGAGACAGCGTCTCGTATAATATAAACAGAGACAAGGGCTAGTGTAATATAAACAGTGAGAGGGCCTAGTTTAATATAAACAGAGACAGGGTCCAGTGTAATATAAACAGAGACAGTGTCGAGAGTAATATAAACAGAGACAGGGTCCAGTGTAATATAAACAGAGACTGGGTCTAGTGTAATATAAACAGAGAAAGGGTCTAGTTTAATATAAACAGAGACAGGGTCTAGTGTAATAAAACCGAGACAGGGTCTAGTGTAATATAAACAGAAGCAGCGTCTAGCGTAATATAAACAGAGAAAGGGTCTAGTGTAATAGAAACAGAGACAGGGTCAAGTGTAACATTAACAGAGACAGGGCCTAGTGTAATACAAACAGAGACAGAGTCTAGTGTAATATAAACAGAGAGAAGGTCTAGTGTAATATAATCAGAGACAGGGCGTAGTTTAATATAAACAGAGACAGGGGTCTAGAAATTCAGTTGCTTGCGCCAGCCGGTAGCGCCTTAGGAGGAGGTGATGTTGGGTGCTAGGCGGCTAGCAGCCGGGCGCAGCGCGATCTGCGCCTTTCCACAACTTCACTAGAGATTTAGCGTCGGCGCAAAGTCTTTGCGCGCGCTCAGCTGCGCGCGCAGAACCTGACGTCATTTCATCGTGCAACGCCCTTTGTGCGCCCCAAACCGGAACTTCAGTGGCGCCACCCTTATTTGCGCCTGGCGCCCCCAGCGACTGGTAGAGGGGAACGGTTCCCAGTCGCTGCGGGGTGCAGGGGGTGCTATTTAAAGGGGACTCCTCCTGCATTATAATTGACAGCCATTTTGTGCCAATCCTTCTGTGTGAGAGACAAAGGCAGAGAGCTTTCTGCTTTGACTCAGCGCTCGCACAGGTACTTCTGGCTTCAGGCCAGAGCTTTGCACTTGGATTTCACTTTCAGTGCCATAGCCTTGAGTCGCCACATATACTGTAATGGGGGCTACAATGGGTGGAAACGTTGGCTTTCTGCATTGCATTCAAAGTGATCAGTGATGCCGTGAGAGAGTGCCAGTCATGGCCAGATGGAGAAGGGCCAACAGGTGTCGGCACAGGAGGCCTTACCCACCCAGGGTATACCGCCAGCAGTTCTCATATCTGAACATGTCTGAGGAGCAGTGTGTTCAGAGGCTGCGATTCAGAAGGGAGGTGGTCACTGAGATCCGCCACCTGTTTGCAGAGATCTGCATCCACAGCTGAGGAGAAGGACGTCTCTGTTGTTGGCAGTGAAGGTGACGGTGGCTCTCAACTTCTATGCCACCGGCTCCTTCCAATCCGCCACTGGGGACATTGCCAACATCTCCCAGTTCGCGGTACATTGCTGCATCCGACAGGTGAACAATGCCCTTTTCAGAAGGAGACGTCAGTACATCTCCTTCCCCATGACCCTGGACAAGCAGCAAGAGCGTACAATGGGATTTGGAAGAATAGCGGGCTTCCCCATGGTCCAGGGCGTAGAACTGATGAACCAGCATTGGTCAGGCCTTGCTTCAGGGCTGCAGTGCGCAGGGCATGGCAGCCAGACACATCCACCCTCCCCCTTTAAGAGCTGACCGTCGCCAGGGTGTCTGCCGTCAATCAGCAACTCGCCGCAACTGCGCTGCGCCCGCCCTCGGGGGTATCGCCCCGGACCGCCGGCTTAGCGCCTAATGATAGTCGTGCATCGCCTGTTTTAGCGCAGCAGCAACCTCTTGGGGCGATGCGACTGAATATCGGCGAAGGTGGCGCGAACTTGCGCCGGGCGCAAACTTTAGCGGCCGCCCGACTGTAGCGCTCCGAATGTGGCTGTACTGAATTTCTAGGCCAGGGTCCAGTTTAATATAAACTGAGACAAGGTCTAGTGTAATATATACAGAGACAGGATCTAGTTTAATATAAACAGAGACAGGGTCCAGTGTGATATAAACAGAGAAAGGGTCTAGTGTAATATAAACTGAGATACGGTCTAGTGTAATATAAACAGAGATAGGGTTGAGCATAATATAAACAGTGACAGGGTCTAGTGTAATATAAACAGATACAGCCTCTAGTGTAATATAAACAGAGACAGGGTCTAGTTTAATGTAAACAGAGACAGGTTGTAGTGTTATATAAACAGAGGCAGGGTCTAGTTTAGTGTAATAGAAACAGAGACAGGGCCTAGTGTAATATAAACAGAGACAGGGTCTAGTGTCATATAAACAGAGACAGGGTCTAGTGTAATAAAAACAGAGACAGGCTCTACTGTAATATAAACAGAGGCAGCGTCTAGTGTACTATAAACAGAGACAGGGTCTAGTGTAACATAAACAGAGACAGAGTATAGTGTAACATAAACAAAGACAGAGTCTAGCTTAATTTAAACAGAGACAGATTCTAGTGTAATATAAACAGAGGCAGGTTCTAGTTTAATATAAACAGAGACAGGGCCTAGTGTACTATAAACAGAGACAGGGTCTAGTGTCATATAAACAGATACAGCATCTAGTGTAATAAAATAGAGACAGGGTCTAGTGTAATATTAACAGAGGCAGCGTCTCGTGCAACATAAACAGAGACAGGGTCTAGTGTAATATAAACAGAGACGGGGGTAGTGTAATATAAACACTGACGGGGCCTAGTTTGATATAAACAGGGACAGCGTCCAGTGTAATATAAACAGAGACAGTGTCGAGTGTAATATAAACAAAGACAGGATCCAGCGTAATATAAACTGAGACAGGGTGTAGCGTAATATAAAAAGAGACAGTGTCCAGTGTAATATTAGCTGAGACAGGGTCTAGTGTAATATAAACAGAGACAGGGTCTAGTGTAATATAAACAGAGACAGGGTCTAGTGTAATATAAACAGAGACAGCCTCCAGAGTAATATAAACAGAGACAGGGTACAGTGTAATATAAACAGAGACGGAGTCTAGTGTAACATAAACAGAGACAGAGTCTAGTTTAATATAAACAGAGACAGGGTCTCGTGTAATATAAACAGAGACAGGGTCTAGTGTAATATAAACAGAGACAGGGCCGAGTGTAATATAAACAGAGACAGAGTCTAGTGTAATATTACCAGAGACAGGGTCTAGTGTAATATAAACAGAGACAGGGTCTAGTGTAATATTAGCTGAGACAGGGTCTAGTGCAATATAAACAGAGACAGGGTCTAGTGTAATATAAACAGAGAAAGGGCCTAGTTTAACATAAACAGAGATAGGGCCTAGTTTAATATAAACAGAGACAGGGCCTAGTTTAATATATACAGAGACAGGGCCTAGTTTAATATAAACAGAGACAGGGTCTAGTGTAATATAAACAGAGACAGGGCCTAGTTTAATTTAAACAGAGTCAGGGCCCAGTTTAATATAAACAGAGACAGGGACCAGTGTAATATAAACAGAGACAGGGCATAGTTTAATATAAACAGAGACAACGTCTCGTATAATATAAACAGAGACAAGGGCTAGTGTAATATACACAGTGAGAGGGCCTAGTTTAATATAAACAGAGACAGGGTCCAGTGTAATATAAACAGAGACAGTGTCTAGAGTAATATAAACAGAGACAGGGTCCAGTGTAATATAAACAGATACTGGGTCTAGTGTAATATAAACAGAGAAAGGGTCTAGTTTAATATAAACAGAGACAGGGTCTAGTGTAATAAAACCGAGACAGGGTCTAGTGTAATATAAACAGAAGCAGCGTCTAGCGTAATATAAACAGAGAAAGGGTCTAGTGTAATAGAAACAGAGACAGGGTCAAGTGTAACATTAACAGAGACAGGGCCTAGTGTAATACAAACAGAGACAGAGTCTAGTGTTATATAAACAGAGAGAAGGTCTAGTGTAACATAATCAGAGACAGGGCGTAGTTTAATATAAACAGAGACAGGGGCCTAGAAATTCAGTTGCTCGCGCCAGCCGGTAGCGCCTTAGGAGGAGGTGATGTTGGGTGCTAGGCGGCTAGCAGCCGGGCGCAGCGCGATCTGCGTCTTTCCCCAACTTCACTAGAGATTTAGCGTCGGCGCAAAGTCTTTGCGCGCGCTCAGCTGCGCGCACAGAACCTGACATCATTTAATCGTGCAACGCCCTTTGTGCGCCCCAAACCGGAACTTCAGTGGCGCCGCCCTTATTTGCGCCTGGCGCCCCCAGCGACTGGTAGAGGGGAACGGTTCCCAGTCGCTGAGGGGTGCAGGGGGCGCTATTTAAAGGGGACTCCTCCTGCATTATAATTGACAGCCATTTTGTGCCAATCCTTCTGTGTGAGAGACAAAGGCAGAGAGCTTTCTGCTTTGACTCAGCGCTCGCACAGCTACTTCTGGCTTCAGGCCAGAGCTTTGCACTTGGATTTCACTTTCAGTGCCAAAGCCTTGAGTCGCCACATATAATGTAATGGGGGCTACAATGGGTGGAAACGTTGGCTTTCTGCATTGCATTCAAAGGGATCAGAGACGCCGTGAGAGAGTGCCAGTCATGGCCAGATGGAGAAGGGCCAACAGGTGTCGGCACAGGAGGCCTTACCCACCCAGTGTATACCGCCAGCAGTTCTCATATCTGAACATGTCTGAGGAGCAGTGTGTTCGGAGGCTGCGATTCAGAAGGGAGGTGGTCACTGAGATCTGCCACCTGCTTCGCAGAGACCTGCAGCCACAGCTGAGGAGCAGGACGTCTCTGTCGGTGGCAGTGAAGGTGACGGTGGCTCTCAACTTCTATGCCACCGTCTCCTTCCAATCCGCTATTGGGGACATTGCCAACATCTCCCAGTTCGCGGTACATTGCTGCATCCGACCGGTGAACAATGCCCTTTTCAGAAGGAGACGTCAGTACATCTCCTTCCCCATGACCCTGGACAAGCAGCAAGAGCGTACAATGGGATTTGGAAGAATAGCGGGCTTCCCCATGGTCCAGGGCGTAGAACTGATGAACCAGCATTGGTCAGGCCTTGCTTCAGGGCTGCAGTGCGCAGGGCATGGCAGCCAGACACGTCCACCCTCCCCCTTTAAGAGCTGACCGGCGCCAGAGTGTCTGCCGTCAGGGTCCAGTGTAATATAAACAGAGACAGGGTCTAGTATAATATAAGCAGAACAGCTGATAGTGTAATATAAACAGAGACAAGGCCTAGTTAAATGTAAACAGCGAGAGGGCCTAGTTTAATATAAACATGGAGAGGGCCTAGATTAAAATAAACAGAGACAGGGGTCAGTGGAATATAAACTGAGACAGTGTCTAGTGTAATTTAAACAGAGACAGCCCCCAATGTAATATAAACAGAGGCAGGGTACAGTATAATATAAACAGAGACAGGGTCTAGTGTAATATAAACAGAGACAGGGCCTAGTGTTATATAAACACAGACAGGGTCTAGTGTAATATAAACAGAGACAGGGTCTAGTGTAATATAAACAGAGACAGGGCCTAGTGTTTTATAAACAGAGACAGGGCCTAGTGTAATATAAACAGAGACAGGGTCTAGTGTAATATAAACAGAGACAGGGCCTAGTGTAATATAAACAGAGACAGGGCCTAGTGTAATATAAGCAGAGACAGGGTCTAGTGTAATATAAACAGAGACAGGGCCTAGTGTAATATAAACAGAGACAGGGCCTAGTGTTATAGAAACAGAGTCAGGGTCTAGTGTAATATAAACAGAGACAGGGCCTAGTGTAATATAAACAGAGACTATGGCCTGGAAATTCAGTGGCCTGCGCCACCAGTTTGTGCCCAAAGAGGGCTTTTGCGCCACTGTGCAAACCTACCGCGATATTTAGCGGGGCGCTAAAGGCGGCGGGGCGCCGAAACCGTTGTTTACTGGCCGGCTTCCACTTGGGGCGCTGAAAGTGAATTTCCCGCTGGCGCAAGTGGCTCCGCGCGCAGTGGTAATTCCGGCGCCTGGGCGAGCTGGGCGCCCCTAACTGAATTTCTAGGCCATGGTCTAGTGTAATATAAACAGAGCCAGGGGCTAGTGTAATATAAAGAGTGACAGGGCCTAGTTTAATATAAACACAGACAGTGTCCAGTGTAATATAATCAAAGACAGCGTCCAGTGTAATATAAACTGAGACAGGGTATAGTGTAATATAAACAGTGACAGGGTCCAGTGTAATATTAGCTGAGACAGGGTCTAGTGTAATGTAAAGTGAGACAGGGTCTAGTGTAGTATAAACAGGGAAAGGGCCTAGTTTAAGATAAACAGAGACAGGGCCTAGTTTAATATAAACAGAGACAGGGTCCAGTGTAATATAAACAGAGACATGGCCTAGATTAATATAAACAGAGACACTGTCTAGTATAATATAAGCAGAGACAGGGGCTAGTGTAATATAAACAGTGACAGGGCCCAGTGTAATATAAACAGAGACAGTGTCTAGAGTAATATAAACAGAGACAGGGTCCAGTGTAATATAAACTGAGACAGGGTATAGTTTAATATAAACAGAGACAGGGTCCCATGTAATATAAACTGAGACAGTATCTAGTGTAATATAAACAGAGACAGGGCTTAGTTTAATATAAACTGAGACAGTGTCCAGTGTAATATAAACTGAGACAGTGTCTAGAGTAATATAAACAGAGACAGGGTCTATTGTAATATAAACAGAGACAGGGCCTAGTGCAATATAAACAGAACAGCTGATAGTGTAATATAAACAGAGACAAGATCTCGTGTAATATAAACAGAGACAGGGCCTAGTTTAATATAAACAGAGAGAGGGCCTAGTTTAATATAAACAGGGAGAGGGACTAGATTAATATAAACAGAGACAGGGTCCAGTGTAATATAAACAGAGACATGGTCTCGCGTAATATAAACAGAGACAGGGTTGAGCATAATATAAACAGCGACAGGAGTCTAGTGTAATATAAACAGAGACAGGGTCTAGTGTAATATAAACAGGCAGGGTCTAGTGTAATATAAACAGAGACAGCCTCTAGTGTAACATAAACAGAGACAGGGTACAGTGTAATATAAACAGAGACCGAGTCTAGTGTAACATAAACAGAGACAGGGTATAGTGTAATATAAACAGTGACAGGGCCTAGTTTAATATAAACAGAGACAAGCTCCAGTGTAATATAAACAGTGACAGTGTCTAGTGTAATATAAACAGAGACATGGTCTAGTGTAATATAAACAGACAGGGTTGAGCATAATATAAACAGCGACAGGCGTCTAGTGTAATATAAACAGAGACAGGGTCTAGTGTAATATAAACAGAGACAGGGTCTATTGTAATATAAACAGAGGCAGGGTCTAGTGTAATATAAACAGAGACAGGGTACAGTGTAATATAAACAGAGACCGAGTCTAGTGTAAAATAAACAGACAGTGTATAGTGCAATATAAACAGTGACATGGCCTAGTTTAATATAAACAGAGACAGGGTCCAGTGTAATATAAACAGAGACAGTGTCTAGTGTAATATAAACAAAGACAGGGTCCACTGTAATATAAACTGAGACAGGGTATAGTGTCATATAAACAGAGACAGGGTCCAGTGTAATATTAGCTGAGACAGTGTATAGTGTAATATAAACAGAGACAGGGTCTAGTGTAATATAAAGAGAGACAGGGTCTAGTGTAATATAAACAGAAGGGCCTTGATTAACATAAACAGAGACAGCGCCTAGTTTAATATAAACAGAGACAGGGCCTAGTTTAACATATACAGACACAGGGTCTACTGTAATATAAACAGAGACAGGGCCTAGTTTAATATAAACAGAGACAGGGCCCAGTTTAATATAAACAGAGACAGGGTCCAGTGTAATATAAACAGAGACAGGGTCTAGTGTAATATAAACAGAGTCAGGGCCTAGGTTAATATAAACAGAGACCGCGTCTAGTATAATATAAACAGAGACAGGGGCTAGTGTAATAAAAACAGTGACAGGGCCTAGTTTAATATAAACAGAGACAGGGTCCAGTGTAATATAAACAGAGACAGGGTCTAGTGTAATATAAACAGAGACAGGGTCTAGTGTAATATAAACAGAGAAACGGCCTAGTGTAATATAAACAGAGACAGTGTCTCGTGTAATATAAACAGAAGCAGCGTCTAGTGTAATATAAACAGAGACAGGGACTAGTGTAATATAAACAGAGACAGGGTCAAGTGTAATATTAACGGAGACAGGGCCTAAATACAAACAGAGACACGGTCTAGTGTAATATAAACAGAGAGAAGGTCTAGTGGAATATTAGCAGAGACAGTGCCTATTTTAATATAAACAGAGACCGAGTCTGGTGTAAAATAAACAGAGACAGTGTATAGTGTAATAAAACAGTGACATGGCCTAGTTTATTATAAACAGAGACAGGGTCCAGTGTAATATAAACAGAGACAGTGTCTAGTGTAATATAAACAAAGACAGGGTCCACTGTAATATAAACTGAGACAGGGTATAGTGTCATATAAACAGAGACAGGGTCCAGTGTAATATTAGCTGAGACAGTGTATAGTGTAATATAAACAGAGACAGGGTCTCGTGTAATATAAAGAGAGACAGGGTCTAGTGTAATATAAACAGAAGGGCCTTGATTAACATAAACAGAGGCAGCGCCTAGTTTAAAATAAACAGAGACAGGGCCTAGTTTAACATATACAGACACAGGGTCTACTGTAATATAAACAGAGACAGGGCCTAGTTTAATATAAACAGAGACAGGGCCCAGTTTAATATAAACAGAGACAGGGTCCAGTGTAATATAAACAGTGACAGGGTCTGCTGTAATATATGCAGAGACACGGTCTAGTGTAAAATAATCAGAGAGAAAGTCCAGTGTAATATAAACAGAGACAGGGTCTAGTGCAATATAAACAGAGACAGGTTCTCGTGTAATATAAACAGAGAAAGGGTCTAGTGTAATATAAACAGAGACAGGGTCTAGTGTAATATAAACAGGGACAGGGCCTAGTGTAATACAAACAGAGACAGTGTGTAGTGTAATATAAACAGACAAAGGGCCTAGTTTAATATAAACAGTGAGAGGGCCTAGTTTAATATAAACAGAGACAAGATCTAGTGCAATATAAACAGAGGCAGGTTCTAGTGTAATATAAACAGAGGCAGGGTCCAGTGTCATATAAACTGAGACAGGTTCTAGAGTAATATAAACAGACACAGGGTCTAGTTTAATATAAACATAGACAGGGTCTAGTTTAATATAAACAGAGACAGGGTCTAGGGTAATATAAACAGGAACAGGGTCTAGTGTAATGTAAACAGGGACAGGGTCTAGTTTAATATAAACAGAGACAGTGTCTACTGTAATATAAACAGAGAGAGGGTTCAGTGGAATATAAACTGAGACAGGGTCTAGTGTAACATAAACAGAGACAGAGTCTAGTGTAACATAAACAGAGACAGGGTCTAGTGTAATATAAACAGAGACAGGGCCTCGTGTAATATAAACAGACACAGGGTCTAGTGTAATATAAACAGAGACAGGGTCTAGTGTAATATAAACAGAGACAGGGTCTAGTGTAATATAAACAGAAGCAGCGTCTAGTGTAATATAAACAGAGACAGGGACTAGTGTAATATAAACAGAGACAGGGTCAAGTGTAATATTAACGGAGACAGGGCCTAAATACAAACAGAGACACGGTCTAGTGTAATATAAACAGAGAGAAGGTCTAGTGGAATATTAGCAGAGACAGTGCCTATTTTAATATAAACAGAGACCGAGTCTGGTGTAAAATAAACAGAGACAGTGTATAGTGTAATAAAACAGTGACATGGCCTAGTTTATTATAAACAGAGACAGGGTCCAGTGTAATATAAACAGAGACAGTGTCTAGTGTAATATAAACAAAGACAGGGTCCACTGTAATATAAACTGAGACAGGGTATAGTGTCATATAAACAGAGACAGGGTCCAGTGTAATATTAGCTGAGACAGTGTATAGTGTAATATAAACAGAGACATTGTCTCGTGTAATATAAAGAGAGACAGGGTCTAGTGTAATATAAACAGAAGGGCCTTGATTAACATAAACAGAGGCAGCGCCTAGTTTAAAATAAACAGAGACAGGGCCTAGTTTAACATATACAGACACAGGGTCTACTGTAATATAAACAGAGACAGGGCCTACTTTAATATAAACAGAGACAGGGCCCAGTTTAATATAAACAGAGACAGGGTCCAGTGTAATATAAACAGTGACAGGGTCTGCTGTAATATATGCAGAGACAGGGTCTAGTGTAAAATAATCAGAGAGAAAGTCCAGTGTAATATAAACAGAGACAGGGTCTAGTGCAATATAAACAGAGACAGGTTCTCGTGTAATATAAACAGAGAAAGGGTCTAGTGTAATATAAACAGAGACAGGGTCTAGTGTAATATAAACAGAGACAGGGCCTAGTGTAATACAAACAGAGACAGTGTGTAGTGTAATATAAACAGACAAAGGGCCTAGTTTAATATAAACCGTGAGAGGGCCTAGTTTAATATAAACAGAGACAAGATCTAGTGCAATATAAACAGAGGCAGGGTCTAGTGTAATATAAACAGAGGCAGGGTCCAGTGTCATATAAACTGAGACAGGTTCTAGAGTAATATAAACAGACACAGGGTCTAGTTTAATATAAACATAAACAAGGTCTAGTTTAATATAAACAGAGACAGGGTCTAGGGTAATATAAACAGGAACAGGGTCTAGCGTAATGTAAACAGGGACAGGGTCTAGTTTAATATAAACAGAGACAGTGTCTACTGTAATATAAACAGAGAGAGGGTTCAGTGGAATATAAACTGAGACAGGGTCTAGTGTAACATAAACAGAGACAGAGTCTAGTGTAACATAAACAGAGACAGGGTCTAGTGTAATATAAACAGAGACAGGGCCTCGTGTAATATAAACAGACACAGGGTCTAGTGTAATATAAACAGAGACAGGGTCTAGTGTAATATAAACAGAGACAGGGTCTAGTGTAATATAAACAGACACAGGGTCTAGTGTAATATAAACAGAGACAGGGTCTAGTGTAATATAAACAGAGACAGGGTCTAGTGTAATATAAGCAGGCACAGGGTCTAGTGTAATATAAACAGACACAGGGTCTAGTGTAATATAAACAGAGACAGGGTCTAGTGTAATATAAACAGAGACAGGGTCTAGTGTAATATAAACAGACACAGGGTCTAGTGTAATATAAACAGAGACAGGGTCTAGTGTAATATAAACAGAGACAGGGTCTAGTGTAATATAAGCAGGCACAGGGTCTAGTGTAATATAAACAGAGACAGGGTCTAGTGTAATATAAAGAGAGACAGGCCCTAGTGTAATATAAACAGAGACAGTGTCTAGTCTAATATAAACAAAGACAATGTCCAGTGTAATATAAACTGAGACAGGGTCTAGAGTGATATAAACAGAGATAGGGTCCAGTGTAATATAAACAGAGACAGGGTCTAGTGTAATATAAACAGAGACAGGGCCTAGTTTAATATAAACAGAGACAGGGCCTAGTGTAATATAAACAGAGACAGGGCCTAGTTTAATATAAACAGAGAAAGGGTCTAGTGTAATATAAACAGAGACAGGGCCTAGTTTAATATAAACAGAGAAAGGGTCTAGTGTAATGTAAACAGAGACAGGGTCTAGTGTAATATAAACAGAGACAGGGCCTAGTTTAATATAAACAGAGACAGGGTCCTGTGCAATATAAACAGAGACAGGGTCCAGTGAAATATAAACAGAGACAGGGTCGAGTGTAATATAAACAGAGACAGGGTCTAGTGCAATATAAACAGAGAGAAGGTCTAGTGTAATATATACAGAGACAGGGTCGAGTGTAATATAAACAGAGACGGGGTCGAGTGTTATATAAACTGAGACAGGGTCTAATGTAATATAAACAGAGACAGGGTCTAGTGCAATATAAACAGAGAGAAGGTCTAGTGTAATATAAACAGAGACAGGGCCTAGTTTAACATAATCAGAGACAGGGCCTATTTTAATATAAACAGAGACAGGGCCTAGTTTAATATATACAGAGACAGAGCCTAGTTTAATATCAATAGAGACAGGGCCTAGTTTATAATAAACAGAGTGATGCGCTATCAATTACTCAAAAGACTGAGGTTAAGCGAGTAACTAACAGGCTTTTATTAACAAGAGAATGAAGGTGTGCCTCGAGTGGTCGACCAGTCCAGAATACAGATGGACTGTGGAGCAGTCACCTTTATACCTGGACTCGTGGGAGGAGTCAGCCGAGGCATGTACAGACATGTACACAGTGGAATACAAACACATACACAGGCAGGTATAACAGTGGTTTACCACATTCACCCCTAGTTTAAAAATGAGTCCGGCGGGGTGAAGTGTATTAAAAGTTTATGTATTGGAGTCTCTCCGGAGGTCTTGTCTGCCGCTGTGATCAATGTGGCGACGGCAGGAGTAGTGAAGCTTCGGGCGTCGAGTCCCACGTCGGCTGGGGCACTGGTGTGTAGTCCTCTTGGGTGTCGAGCGGGTCGCGGGGCCCAGGCGTACTGTCTGCTGGGGTTGGATATTGGATCGTGGGGGGGGTTGGTAGTGGGTAGTGGGTTACTGGGGCCCCCGAGGGTGTGAGGTCTCGTATGGAGACTGTGTCCTCCCGCCCGTCCGGGTACGCAATGTAAGCATACTGGGGGTTGGCGTGGAGGAGGCCGACTCTCTCGACCAGGGGGTCCATTTTATGGGTCCTCACGTGTCTTCTCAGTAGGACCGGCCCTGGGGGCGTCAGCCATGGTGGTAGCGATGTCCCCGATGTGGACTTCCTTGGGAAGACAAACATTTTCTCATGAGGGGTGGCGTTAGTGGCAGTGCAGAGCAGTGACCGAATAGAGTGGAGCGCATCGGGGAGCACATCCTGCCAGCGGGAGGACAGAAGGCCCCTAGACTTTAAGGCTAGCAGGGCGGCCTTCCAAACTGTTGCATTCTCTCTTTCCACCTGTCCGTTACCCCGGGGGTTGTAACTGGTGGTCCTGCTTGTGGCAATACCCCTAACGAGCAGGTACTGACGGAGTTCATCGCACATAAACGATGAGCCCCGGTCGCTATGGATATAGCTGGGGAAACCGAACAGGGTGAAGAGGTCGTTCAGACATTTAATGACCGTGGCAGTGCTCATGTCCTGGCAGGGGATGGCGAACGGGAAACGGGAGTACTCATCAATAATGTTGAGGAAGTACACATTGCGGTCGGAGGAGGGGAGAGGCCCTTTAAAATCAATGCTCAGGCGATCGAAAGGGCGAGTGGTTTTTATCAGGTGAGCCCTGTCTGGTCTATAAAAGTGTGGTTTGCACTCAGCACAGACTTGGCAGTTCCTGGTCATGGTCCTGACCTCCTCAATGGAGTAAGGCAGGTTGTAGGCCTTGATGAAGTGGAAGAACCTGGTGACCCCCAGGTGGCAGAGGTCATTGTGGAGGGCCCGCAGTGTATCGATCTGCGCGCTGGCGCAGGTGCCACGCGATCGAGCATCCGGGGGTTCATTGAGCTTCCCGGGCCGGCACAAGATCTCGTAGTTGTAGGTGGAAAGTTCGATTCTCCACCTCAAGATCTTGTCGTTTTTGATTTTGCCCCTCTGCTTGTTGTTAAACATAAAAGCAACTGAATGCTGGTCAGTGAGCAGGGTAAATCATTTTCCGGCCAGGTAGTGCCTCCAATGATGCACAGCCTCCACAATAGCCTGGGCCTCCTTCTCAACAGCGGAGTGCCTGGTCTCCGGGCCCTGGAGGGTTCGTGAAAAGAAGGCCACGGGTCTCCCCGCCTGACTAAAGGTAGCAGCCAGGGCAAAGTGGGACGCGTCGCTTTCCACCTGGAAGGGGATGGATTCGTCCACTGCGTGCATGGTGGCTTTGGCAATGTCTTCCTTGATACGGTGGAAGGCTAAGCGGGCCTCTGCCGTCAAGGGAAAAGAGGTGGACTTGATCGGCGGACGGGCCTTGTCCGCATAGTAGGGGACCCACTGGGCGTAATAGGAGAAAAACCCTAGGCACCTCTTCAGGGCCTTGAGGCAGTGGGGCAGTGGGAGTGCCATAAGGGGACGCATCCGGTCGGGGTCGGGACTGATGACTCCGTGTTCCACAACACAGCCAAGGAGGCGAGGCGGGTTGTGCGGAATATGCACTTCTCCTTGTCATACGTCAGGTTCAGGAGTTGGGCGGTGTAGAGGAATTTTTCGAGGTTTGCGTCATGGTCCTGCAAGTCATGGCCGCAGATGGTCACATTGTCCAGATATGGGAAAGTGGCCTGCAACGCATTTTGATCGACCATCCGGTCCATCTCCCTTTGGAAGACGGAGACCCCGTTGGTGATGCCAAAGGGAACCCTAAGGAAGTGGTAGAGGCGGCCGTTTGCCTCAAAGGCAGTATACTGGTGGTCCTCAGGGTGGATAGGGAGCTGGTGGTACGCTGATTTCAGGTCAGTGGTCCAGAAGACGCGATACTGCGCAATCTGGTTGACCATGTCAGCTATGCGGGGGAGTGGGTAAGCGTCCAGCAGGGTGTAGCAATTTATTGTCTGGCTGTAGTCGATGACCAGGCGCTGCTTCTCGCGGGTCTTAACGACCACAACCTGGGCTCGCCAGGGGCTGGTGCAGCCCTCAATAATCCCCTCCTTCAGGAGCCGCTCCACTTCGGTTTTAATGAAAACCCTGTCCCCGGCACTGTATCGCCTGCTCTTTGTGGCGATGGGCTAACATTCGGGGGTGAGGTTAGCAAACAGTGGGGGGGGGTGACTCTGAGTGTGGAGAGGTTGCACCTGGTGTGCGGCGGGCAATTTGGAAGCTGCTGGCTTTGGACTGTGAGTGGGGGGAGGGGTCCACCGTACGCCATCGTAACACTTTTAAGGTGGCACTGAAAATCTAACCCCAGTAGAACGGCAGCGCAGAGATGGGGCAGGACCAGAAGTTTAAAATTATCATACACAGTCCCGTCTACTAAGAGTGTCACCACGCAGTAGCCGCCAATGTCCGCCGACTGGGACTCGGAGGCCATAGAAATCCGCTGGTGCGCAGGCAGGACTGGGAGAGAGCAACGCCGCACCATGTCGGGGTGGATGAAGCTCTCCGTGCTCCCAGAGTCAAAAAGGCAGTTTGTTTCGTGACCATTTACCTTAATGTCCATTGTGGACCGGGCCAGTTGGTGCGGTCTCGCTTGGTCCAGCGAAACGGAGGCCAGCGTAGGGGTCGGTGTGTCGCTGTGTGTATCAGATGAGGTGGTGTTGGGGGCCTGCTGCGTCCCGGCTGGTGTCCAAGATGGCGGCGTCCATGATCCCCATGTGGCTGGAGGCATCCAAAATGGCTGCTGTTCCGGTGGTTCGCACATGGCTGGGGAGGCCCAAGATGGTGGCCCGCACGGCCCACACGCAGCGCTGCTGTGGTTCGGGGTGGCTTTGACCCTGCAGACGCTGGCGTAGTGTCCCTTCTTCCCGCAGCCCGAGCAGATCGCATATTTCGCCGGGCAGCGCGCTCTGGGGTGTTTGGCCTGGCCACAGAAGTAGCATTTCTGGCCTTGAGACACTGCTGCGGTTGTTGGGCCGTTGCTGGGATGTGGCTGGGGTGGCACGGCGCTATGAGACAGTCCTACCGTGTCCCAGGCTGTCGTTCCTCACGGCGTCCATGGTGCAAAGGAGTAGGCATCCATGCCCCGGTATGCTGCGTCCAATGATAGTGCGAGGTCAGAGGCCTTGTTGAGGTCGAGGTCACTCTGCTCCAACAGTCGCTGTCGGGTGTAATTGGACCTGTGGCCTGCAACAAAAGCGTCCCGCATAAGTTCCTCTGTGTACACGGCGGCCTTTACATCCTTACAACCACAGGCCCAGCAAGCACAGACAGTGCTTGAAGGTATTCCTCGGTCGATTCCCCAGGTTGTTGTTTCCGACTCCCCAGGAGGTGCCTGGCGTACACCTCGGTCACTGGGCGTGTGTACTGGTCCTTGAGGAGCTTGAGAGCAGCCGTGTATGAGGTCGCGTCCTGGATGACCGAGTACGCTCGGTGGTTCACTTTGGAGGTCAGGACATCCAGTTTGTCCTCATCCGATTTGACCGTTGCAGCGGAGGCGATCAGGAATCTTTCAAAGCACTTAAGCCAGTGAGCAAACTTGGTGGATGCGTCCGCCTCCCGATGGTCTAAGTTCAGGCATGCTGGTGTGAGGATCTTCTCCATTACAAAAAATCTTGTTAATAAAATTGATGCGCTATCAATTACTCAAAAGACTGAGGTTAAACGAGTAACTAACAGGCTTTTATTAACAAGAGAATGAAGGTGTGTCTCGAGTGGTCGACCAGTCCAGAATACAGAGGGACTGTGGAGCAGTCACCTTTATACCTGGACTCGTGGGAGGAGTCAGCCGAGGCCTGTACAGACATGTACACAGTGGAATACAAACACACACACAGGCAGGTATAACAGTGGTTTACCACACAGAGACAGGGCCTAGTTTAATAAAAACAGAGATAGGGTCCAATGTAATATAAACAGAGACAGGGTCCAGTGTAATATAAACAGAGATGGAGACTAGTGTAACATAAACAGAGACGGATTCTAGTGTAATATAAACAGAGACGTGGTCTTGTGTAATATAAACAGAGACAGGGTCTACTGCAACAGAAACAGAGATGGAGTCCAGTGTAATATAAAAAGAGGCGGGATCTAGTGTAACATAAACAGAGACAGAGTCTAGTGTGATATAAAGAGAGACAGGGTCTCGTGTAACATAAACAGAGACAGGTTCAAGTGTAAATAAACAGAGACAAGGTCTATTGTAATATAAACAGAGACAGAGTCTAGTGCAATATAAACAGAGACAGAGTCCAGTGTAATATAAACTGAGACATGGTCTAGTGTAATATAAACTGAGACATGGTCCAGTGTAATATAAACTGAGACAAGGTCTAGAGTAATACAAACAGATACAGGATCAAGTGCAATATAAACAGAGACATGGTCTAGTGTAATAGAAACTGAGACAGTGTCAAGCGTAATACAAACAGAGACAGGGTCTAGTGCAGTATAAACAGAGACAGGGTCCAGTGTAATATAAAGTGAGACAGTGTCAAGTGTAATATAAACAGTGACAGGGTCCAATTTAATATAAACTGAGACAGGGTACAGTGTAATATAAACTGAAACAGGGTCTAGTGTAATATAGACAGAGACAGGGTCTAGTGTAACATAAACAGAGACAGGGTCTGTATTGATTTATATGTGGGTTCAATGACGACTCATTCATGAAAGAGAATGTCTTTTTATCTAAAGTTTGTTCAACTCAGTTAACAGCATTTACAGGAGACACCATGTTAGAGATTCATCTAAAGCGAAACCGAAACTAAACTAAAACTGCCTCTCTCACATGCCCTCTGCTGGTCAGGCATAAATAATCAATACATGCAATTATGCTGGTAAGGCATCATAATCAATCAGGCAAATACCATCACTATTTGCTAATATCATTACATCCCCCTTTCTTAAAACAAAATTATTTTACTTTTATCTAACAATATGTTTTCTTTGTATTACTCTGCATTTTAACTGTAACACTTAATGCACTTACATTATAACATTACTTCCTTCTATAACAAGAGTCCTTAAATTTGCTCAATGAGTCTCTCAGGAGGCTTCATGTGTCTTGAGGATTTTCTGATTGATTGTCCTTGAATCTTAGTTGTTGCCTCCGATGATGGTTTCTCAGCTGTGTGATCAGGTTGTTCAACAGTTTCAGTCTTTTGACCTGCTCTGTGATCAGGTTGTTCAAAAGTATCAGTCTTTTGACATGCTGTGGCTGGTCCCATGAGAAGATCTCGACGATTTCTTCACAGAACAGCACCCTCATCTGTCTGAATGGTGTATGATCTTGGTTGAACTTCAGTCAGGACAGTTCCCTTCTGAGTCCATATGTTTGTTTTGTCTTTGAACCTTACTTGGTCACCAGTGTGGAGTTCAGGTAGGTTTTGTCATAGTAGTACTTTTGCTTTTCTTTCTGTTGTTCTTTGAACTTCCTCACTTTCTCCCCCTCTTTTGTTTTCAGGAGGTTCTCCGGGATGGGTAGGTTTGACCTTAGCCGACGTCCCATAAGGAGTTGGGCTGGTGACATACCACACTCGAGCGGTGTTGTGCGGTATACAAGCATGCTCTGGTAGAAGTCAGTTCCACTGTCTTTTGCCTTGTACATCAGTCTTTTCACTGTCTGGACCGATTTTTCCACTAGACCATTGGACTGTGGAAAGTGAGGACCTGACGTTGTGTGGACAAAGTCCCACTCTTTGGCAAATTGTCGGAAACTTGCATTGTAAAACTTGGGTCCGTTGTCTGTGAAGACCTCGCTTGCCACGCCATGTCTGGAGAATATGGCTTTCATACATGTTATCACAGCATCTGCAGTGGTGGTGTACAGTCTACAAACCTCTGGATACAGGGAGTAATAGTCTGTGACTACAAGATAGTACTTCCCTTGACATACGAATAGGTCAGCGCCTACCTTCTGGTAAGGTCTGTCTGGTGCTGGGTGTGGCTTTAGTGGTTCTACCGGATTGCTTGCTCGATATTTCAGGCATATTGTGCAGTTTGACACCTCATTTGTCACATCTTGGTTGATTCGTGGCCAGTACATCAACTCTCGTGCTCTTTTCTTACACTTTTCGATTCCCAGATGTCCTCCATGGATCCTTTTTAGCATCTCTTTTCTCAGACTCTTTGGGATAACTATTTTACTTCCTTTGTAGATGATGTCTTCGACCACTGATAGTTCCGCCCTGCAGTTCCAGTACTCTGCCATGTCAGGTGAGCAGTCATGCTTCATGTTGGGCCATCCATCCAAGATGCTTTTCCTCAGTCATCTCATTGTTTCATCTTTGTTTGTCTCAGTCTTTATGAGCTCCATTTTTGCATCTGCTATGGGCAGTGCACTTGTGATCATGTCCACGTAGGCGTTCACTTTTTCATCCATTTTGGTGTTTGCGGGCTCACTTGGGTCAACAGCTCTGGACAACGTGTCTGCTGTATACATCAGCTTACCCGGTGTGTACGCAACATTCAGTGTATAGCGTTGCAACCTGATCATCATTCTTTGTATTCTAAGCAGACAGCTATTTAGTGGCTTTTGGAACAATGCAATCAAGGGCTTATGGTCAGTCTCTACACTGATTGCTTGTCCTGCCACAAACTGGTGAAATCTTTCACAGGCGTATGTGATGCTGAGCAGCTCCTTTTCTATTTGAGCATATCGCGTCTCCGCGTCTGTCATTGAGTGCGATGCATATGCAATAGGTTGCCAGTAGTCATATTTTTGCAGAAGAACGGCACCGAGCCGACTCTGTGATGCATCTGATGATATCTTAATGGGTCTCGCTGGGTCATAAAACCTCAGAACTGGTTCCTCTGTGAGCAGTTTCTTTAGATCGCGCCATGACTTCTCATGCTCATGATTCCATTCCCATTCTATGTTCTTTTCAGTTAGTCATCTCAGTGGCGCCATCTTTTCTGAGAGGTTGGATATGAATTTACCCATGTAGTTGATCATTCCATTAAACCTCTGCACGTCCTTTTTGCATTGTGGCTTTGGCATATTCTCAATGGCGGACACCTTTCTGGGATCTGGCCTGATGCCCTCACTGCTAAGGATATCTCCCACGAATGTCAGTTCTGTCACCCTGAGCTGGCATTTCTCTCTATTCAGCTTCAGGTTTGTTTTCCTTGTTGCTTCCAGCACTTTTTTCAGTCACTCGTCATGCTCAGTTCTCATGGTTCCCCATTCTATGATGTCATCTATTGATGTATCAACTCCCTCCAGGTGCTCATAGATCATATGGATAGTTTTGTGATGCACTTCAGGAGCTGAGGCAATGCCAAATGGTAACCTTAGTAATCGCTATCTGCCAAATGGACTGTTGAACGTGCACAGTCTTGAACTTGCTTCGTCCAGTTTCATCTGCCAAAATCCTGATGATGCATCTAACTTGCTGAAATACTTTGCATTTGCAAACTGTGACATGATTTCCTCACATGTAGGAAGCTTGAAGTGCTCTCTCTTTATTGCTCTGTTTAGATCTCTTGGATCCAGGCAAATTCTGAGCTTTCCATTCTTTTTGTCCACAATGACGAGGGAACTCACCCACTCAGTTGGCTCATCTATCTTCTGAATCACGTTCAGGCTTTCCATCCTGTCCAACTCTGCCTTCAGTTGCTTTTGAAGAGCAAACGGAACTTTTCTGCATGGATGTATGACCGGTGTCATACTTTTATCTACTATGATCGTGTGTTCTCCTGGCAGGCAGCCTAGACCCTTAAATAGGTCGTTGTACTCTTTCATGAGCTCATCATAGACTGTCTCTCCTTTGCTTTCCACAACGAGGACTCTCTTTAACAGGTTCAGTCTCTCACAGGCTTTTAAACCTAGTATGGCTTGCACATCCTTTGGCACCACGATTAATGCTAGCGTGTGCTCTCTGTCCTTGTGTGTTACTTTGACAATGCATCTTCCTTTCACTGGTACATCAGTACCTGAGTATCCTGTCACTTTCACTTTTATTCCATGTATCTTTGGTCTGGGTCTAATTTTCTTAAAATCAGTCTCTGATATCACATTAACTTGTGCTCCAGTATCCAATTTAAATGGAATGTGTATGTCATTCACTTTTAGTGTCAACATCCAGTCTCTTTCTTCTTTTTTGTTTTCAGACACAACATCCACATTGAACTCTTCTATCCCGCTTTCATCTACTGCATGGACCTTGCTTTGTTGCGCTTGGTTCTTACAGCAACGGGCATAATGGTTGTTTTTGTTGCAACTATTGTGTTTAACCATATGCTGGACACTTTTTTGGTGGATGCTGTGTACCGCATCGACTACATGGCTTTCGATTGTCTCTTTCATTTTTGTTCGCTGGGCATGCCTCTTTTTTCACATTGGCGCCCATTTTGTTAAACGGTTTGTGTCCGTTCATTCTCACTGCATCCACGTTGCAGCTACTGTCACTGAACAGCTCCTTTGCCTGCGACTTCACAGTCTCTGTAGCCCTACACAGTGCTATGGCTTTTCCCAGGTCTAGATCTTGCTCTCTTAGCAGTCTTTCCCTTAGACCATTATCTGGAATACTACACACCAGTCTGTCTTTTATCAGCGAGACTGTCAGTCCCCCAAATTCACATGTTTTGCTTCGGTTTCTCAGTTCAGTCACATACTGATCAATAGTCTCACCCGTTTTCTGTACACATGTGAAAAATCTGTGCCTCTCAAACGTCACGTTACGTTTAGGTATGCAGTAGGCCTCAAACTGTTCCATTATTTTATCTAGCTTCATTTTGTCTCCATCAGCAGCAAATGTGAAGTTATTATACACCTCCAGCGCTTCATCACCCACGACATGTAAGAACAGTGACGCTTTCATTTTATCACCTTTCTCATCAGCTCCGATTGCTGATAAATACAACCCCAAACGTTGTTTGAACCTCCTCCAATTTTCAGCCACATTACCTGTCAACTGAAGCGTCGCCGGTGGGTGTAAACCTTCCATTTTTTCACTTTGTTAGCTATTCTCCAATGGTAAGCAACGATGTTCTCTTTTGGCTTGCTAATTTGTGGAGAGCTGATTTAACTTCAGATTTTTTCTCTTCATCTCTTTCAATCACTTCAGACAACATGTTTTGATTTCTTTGTGGGTTCAATGACGAGACATTTATGAAAGAGAATTTCTTTTAATCTAAAGTCTGTTCAACTCTTTATACAGCATTTACAGGAGACATCATGCTAGTGATGCATCTAGAACGAAACTGAAACCAAACTAAACTGCCTTGTTTGTCTCTGTCACATGCCCCCTGCTGGTCAGGCACAAGCAATCAATACATGCAAACATGCTGCTAAGGCATCATAATCAAACAGGCAAATACCATCTCTATTTGCTGATATCATTACAAGTGTCTACTGTTATATAAACAGACAGGGACCAGTGTAATATAAACTGAGACAGGGTCTAGCGAAATATAAACAGAGACATGGTCCAGTGTAATATAAACTGAGACAGGGTCTAGTGTAATATAAACAGAGACAGGATCAAGTGCAATATAAACAGAGACAGGGTCCAGTGTAATATAAACAGAGATGGAGTCTAGTGTAACATAAACAGAGACAGGGTCTTGTGTAATATAAACAGAGACAGGGTCTACTGTAACAGAAACAGAGATGGAGTCTAGTGTAATATAAAAAGAGACGGGGTCTAGTGTAACATAAACAGTGGCAGAGTCTAGCGTGATATAAACAGAGACAGGGTCTAGTGTAATATCAACAGAGAGAGGGTCTAGTGCAATATAAACAGAGACAGGGTCCAGTGTAATATAAACTGAGACAGGGTCTAGTGTAATATTAAAAGAGACAGGGTCTAGTGTAATGTAAATTGAGACAGGGTTTAGTTTAATATAAACAGAGACAGGGTCCAGTGTAATATAAACAGAGATGGAGCCTAGTGTAACATAAACAGAGACGGAGTCTAGTGTAATATAAACAGAGACAGGGTCTAGTGTAACAGAAACAGAGACGGAGTCTAGTGTTAAATAACAGAGATGGGGTCGAGTGTAACAGAAACAGAGACGTGGTCCAGTGTAATATAAACAGAGACAGGGTCTAGTGTGATATAAACAGAGACAGGATCAAGTGCAATATAAACAGAGACAGGGTCTAGTGTAACATAAACAGAGATGGAGTCTAGTGTAACAGAAACAGAGACGGGGTCGAGTGTAATATTAACAGAGACAGGGTCTAGTGTAATATAAACAGAGACAGGGCCTAGTTTAATATAAACAGAGAGAGGGCCTAGTTTAATATAAACAGAGACAGGATCGAGTGCAATATATACAGAGGCAGGGTCTAGTGTAATATAAACAGAGGCAGGGTCTAGGGTAATATAAACAGAATCAGGCACTAGTGTAATATAAACTGAGACAGAGTCTAGTTTAATATAAAGAACGACAGTGTCTAGAGTAATATAAACAGAAACAGCGTAGAATGTAATATAAACAGGGACAGGGTCTGATTAATATAAACAGAGACAGTGTTTACTGTAATATAAACAGAGACAGGGTCCACTGCAATATAAACTGAGACAGGGTCTAGCGAAATATAAACAGAGACATGGTCCAGTGTAATATAAACTGAGAAAGGGTCTACTGTAATATAAACAGAGACAGGATCAAGTGCAATATAAACAGAGACAGGGTCTAGTGTAACATAAACAGAGACAGGTTCTAGTTAAATATAAACAGAGAGAAGGCCTAGTTTAATATAAACAGAGACAGGATCCAGTGCAATATAAACAGAGAGAGGATCTAGAGCAATATAAAAAGAGGCAGGGTCTCATGTAATATAAACAGAGACAGGGTCTAGTGTAATATAAACAGAGACAGGGGCGAGAGTAATATAAACAGAAACAGGGACTAGTGAAATATAAACGGAGACAGGGTCTAGTGCAATACAAACAGAGGCATGGTCTAGTGTAATATAAAGAGTGACAGGGTCTAGTGTAATATAAACAGAGACAGGGTCCAGTGTAATATAAACTGAGGCAGGCTCTAGTGTAATATAAACAGTGACAGGGTCTAGTGTAATATAAACTTAGATACGGTCTAGTCTAATATAAAGAGAGACAGGGTCTAGTGTAATATAAACAGAGACAGGGTCTAGTGTAATATAAACTTAGATACGGTCTAGTCTAATATAAAGAGAGACAGGGTCTAGTGTAATATAAACAGAGACAGGGTCTAGTGTAATATAAACTTAGATACGGTCTAGTCTAATATAAAGAGAGACAGGGTCTAGTGTAATATAAACAGAGACAGGCTCCAGTGTAATATAAACTTAGATACGGTCTAGTCTAATATAAAGAGAGACAGGGTCTAGTGTAATATAAACTGAGACAGGGTCTAGTGTAATATAAACAGAGACAAGGTCCAGTGAAATATAAACTGAGACAGGGTCTTGTGTAATATAAACAGAGACAGGGTCAAGTGTAAATAAACAGAGACAGGGTCTAGTGTAATATAAACAGAGACAGGGTCTAGTGTAATATAAACAGAGACAGGGTCTAGTGTAATATAAACAGAGACAGGGCCTAGTTTAATTAAAAAAGAGAAAGCGTCTAGTGTAATATAAACAGAGAAAGGGTCTAGTGTAATATAAACAGGGACAGGGTCCATTGTAATATAAACAGAGACAGGGCCTAGTGTAATATAAACTGAGACAGGGTCTAGTGTAATATAAACTGAGACAGTGTCTGATGTCATATAAACAGAGACAGGGTCCATTGTAATATAAACTGAGACAGGGTATAGTGTAATATAAACAGATACAGGGCCGAGTTTAATATAAACAGAGACAGAGTCCAGTGCAATATAAACAGAGACAGTGCCTAGTGTAATATAAACAGTGACAGGGTCCAGTGTAATATAAACAGAGACTGCGGCTAGTGTAATATAAACACAGACAGGGTCTAGTGTAATATAAACAGAGACAGGGCCAAGTTTAATATAAACAGAGAGAGGGCCTAGTTTAATATAAACAGAGACAGGGTCCAGTGTAATATAAACTGAGACAGGGTCTAGTGTAATCTAAACAGAGACAGGGTCTAGTGTAATATAAACAGAGACAGGGTCAAGTGTAAATAAACAGAGACAGCGTCCAGTGTAATATAAACTGAGACAGGGTCTAGTGTAATATAAACAGGGACAGGGTCTCTTGTAATATAAACAGAGACAGTGCCTACTATAATACAAACAGAGACAGGGTCCAGTGTAATATAAACTGAGACAGGGTTTAGGGTATTATAAACAGAGACAGGATGTCGTGCAATATAAACAGAGACAGTGTCTAGTATAATATAAACTGAGACAGTGGCTAGTGTAATATAAACAGAGACAGGGTCTTGTGTAATATAAACAGGGACAGTGCCTAGTGTAATATAAACAGTGAGAGGGTCTAGTATAATATAAAGAGACAGCGGCTAGTGTAATATAAACACAGACAGGGTCGAGTGTAATATTAACAGAGACAGGGCCTAGTTTAATATAAACAGAGAAAGGGCCTAGTTTAATATAAACAAAGACAGCGTCCAGTGTAATATAAACTGAGACAGGGTCTATTGGAATATCAACAGAGACAGGATCTAGTGTAATTTCAACAGAGACAGGGTCCAGTGTTATATATACAGAGACAGGGTCTAGTGTAATATAAAAAGAGACAGGGCCGGGTTTAATATAAACAGAGAGAGGGCCTTGTTTAATATAAACAGAGACAGGGTCCAGTGTTGCAATGTATATGTACCTTAAGGGAGAGAACTACTTTTCACAGCTCCTGTATACTGTAGTACCGGCAGTGATCACACCTGTATATGAACCCTGAGTCGTGATCTTTACAGTTATTTCTAGAGTAACCCTCATTCAGTAAACACCTGTTGAATCGTTCCCTGCAGTCTTTTGTCTGATTATTGAAGGACACAACATTAAGATACACGGATCTAACATTGGCGACGAGGCAGATTCGAACCTACCTGCAACTCTGCCTCACCTCCCAGGGATTCGCTCCTGGAGAACAGTGGAAGAAGGTCGAGTCCAGAAGCACGGGCGTCGACAACGGGCAACCGCCCAGTCATCCAGCGGAGATTTGAGCATCGCAGGGGAGGCTGTTGAGAGCCAGGCTTGGCTTTTCAGTCACGGTGGTCCAGCGAAATGGGCTGGCAACAGGTACTGCACAGACCCTTCCCAGACAGCGGCGGGCTAGAGCCTGACCGAGAAGCACAGAAAAAGGCCGAGCAGCGTCGACGGGGGAGAGAGAGCAGGCAGAGCGCACAGGGTGCAGCCAGTGTTCAGGACTGAGCGGTGTCAACGGGGAGAGAGATGAGAGAGAGCAGAGCACAGTCGGTGTTCAAGGGCCGAGCAGCGTCGACGGGGGAGAGAGGCGCGAAGGAAAACGCGAGGCGCTGCTATTGCCACGAGGACCACAGAGAGCGGCATTGGCAGCAGCGCAGGAGCAGTGCACGAAACCCACAGGGCGTCGCCATTTGCCACGAGGACCGCCGAGAGCGGCGTTGGCAGCAGCGCGGGAGACGCCATTTTAAGCCGCAGTGGGGAAGAAAGGAAAGCGCGGGAGACGCCATTTTAAGCCAGTCTAACCACACCCAAAAATGCCGAACAGTTGCAGTATCACAGCGTTCGACAATGAAGTCTAAGATTGGACGACATATGTCGAATGCATAGAAGTATACTGCAAGGCGAATGAAGTGCCAGATGACAAGAAAGCGCTGGTATTGTTGAATTCAATGGGTGCAAAAACATATGGCTTACTACGAAACCTAGTAACCCCAGAGAAGCCAGCAGAAAAAGATTTTGAAAACAAAGTGTCAATCCTAGAGGACCAGTTAACCCCACACCGCTGCTGATAGCAGAAAGATTTAAGTTTCACAAAAGGAACCAGCATAAAGGTGAAAGTAATGCTGAGTATTTAACGGAACTGTGCAAACTATCGAAACACTGCCAGTTTGGAACGGGACTAGCGATACTTTAAGGGACAAGTTTGTGTGTGGGCTTCAAAGTGAAGGAACCCAGAAACGGCTTCTATCAGAAAAGGATCTTATGCTGGAAAAGGCTTTCAGCATTGCGGTATCATATGAAGCAGCAGCACGGGGCGCTGCAGAGATACAACAGAGACCGCAAGAATACGGCACAAACGAAATGTCATATGGAACAGAGAAGTGCTATCGCTGCGGCAGAACAACACACGACCATAATGATTGCTGGTTCAAGGACAAAGTGTGCAGACCGTGTGGAAAAGTAGGACACATAGCAAGAGTCTGCAGGTTGGGAAAGAAAACCAGCAGCAAGAAATCTCCACAGGAGAAGTACAAGAAGGTACATAAGGTGACGGAGAGTAGTTCAGATGAACAGAAGAGTGATACAGACTCCGGAAGCAAGGAGCTGGGTTGTTTGAAACTACATAATGTGATCAAAACAGAGGATCACCAAACTATCTGGGTCACGCTCAAGATAGCAGGAATCCAAGTAAAAATGGAATTGGATACAGGATCAGCCCCAACAGTCATAAACCAAAGGGACTACAAGTGGCTATTCTCACATATACCCTTGAGAGATACAAAGATTGTCTTGAAGACATACACGGGGCAAAAAGTCTACCCCAAAGGAAAAATAAGGGTGAACGTTTTATATAACGGCAAGGAAACACCAAAAATGGACCTATATGTATTGCCAGATGGAGGACCACAACCATTAGGATGTGAATGGATCCGGAAGATACAGCTCGATTGCCATTCCATACAGGCACTGACTGTGGCTGACAAAAAGGATGATGACGTCACACCTGGGCGACTGTCAAAGGTCCTAACTGATGCGAAAGAAGTGTTCCAGCAAGGACTCAGAACACTAAAAGGCATGACAGCGATGATTAAAATTGAAGAAAATGCAAGCCCAAAATTTTTTAAGGCCAGACCGGTACCTTATGTGATCCGCCCAGCCGTCGAAGCAGAGCTGGAGAGTCTGGAACATTCAGGTGTACTGTCCAAGGTAGACTGGAGCGAGTGGGCTACACCCATCGTCCCTGTGATGAAAAAGTCGTTGAGCAGCACGCCTGGGGAACCAAGGAAGGTTCGCATCTGTGGGGACTTTAAGGTAACAGTGAACCCGGTCCTTCACACCGTACAATATCCACTTCCGCAGATTGAAGATATTTTCGCCTCACTATCTGGAGGGAAACGCTTCACTAAGATTGATCTGGCCCAGGCGTATCTGCAAATGGAGGTAGAAGAAGCATCAAAAAATACCTCGCAATCAACACCCATAAAGGTCTCTACCAATACAAACGGCTGGTATTCGGGGTAGCATCAGCTCCGGCTATTTGGCAGAGGGCAATGGAACAAGTCCTGCAAGGGATCCCAGGGACCCAGTGTTATTTGGACGACATCCTGGTCACGGGCGAAAATGACAGTGATCACCTTGCCAACCTGGAGCAGGTGCTCACTAGATTGCAGGCATATGGGCTCCGAGCTAACAGCCCCAAATGCGAGTATTTTAGAAAACAGATCTCATATTGTGGCCACGTTATTGATAAAGAGGGGTTACATAAGTCCCCAGAGAAGATTGAGGCAGTAGTCAAGGCTCCAGCACCGAAAAATGTGTCACAACTGAGGTCGTTCCTCGGGCTGGTAAACTACTACCATAAGTTCTTGCTAAATTTGTCTACAATACTACACCCACTGAATACCCTACTGCAAACTGGGGTGCCATGGAAGTGGAGTGACGAATGTAGACGAGCTTTCCAGAAGAGCAAAACACTAATCACATCGAAAGAGGTATTGGCCCATTACAACCCGGCATTACCAATTCGGTTGGCATGTGATGCGTCACCCTACGGCATTGGAGCGGTGCTGTCGCATAACTTCTCAGGCGGCTCAGAGAGGCCAATAGCCTTTGCGTCACGATCACTACCCTCAGCCGAGCGTAACTACGCCCAAATTGACAGGGAGGCCCTCAGCCGAGTGTGGGGAGTGAAAAAGTTCAATCACTATCTGCACGGGCAGAAGTTCACCTTGCTGACTGACCACCAACCACTTGTCTCCATCTTTAATCCAAAGAAGGGCGTTCCGGTGATGACTGCGCAACGGCTACAAAGATGGTCCCTTTTTCTAGGGGCGCACCAATATGAAATCGAGTATAAGGGCACGAAACAGCATGGAAACGCTGATGGGCTATCACGCCTGCCACTGCCTACTGCGGAGGAAGCACCAGCAGTGGATCCTGTCGAAATATTCCATTCGACTATAGTTGAATACCTACCGGTAACTAACGCTTGTATCGAAAAGGAAACCCGAAATGACCCGACACTGTCTCGGGTATATGATTTGACGGTGAAGGGATGGCCAGCACATGGTGACTCACTGTTGCCAGCATTCTCGACAAGGAGAGAACAGCTGTCAGTGTGCCTGGAGACCTTGATGTGTGGATCCCGAGTGGTAATTCCACCCAAGTTAAGGGATAGAGGGCTCAATGACCTTCATGAGGGTCATCTGGGAGGGGTAAAAATGAAAATCCTAGCCAGGGCTTATGTGTGGTGGCCGGGAATCAATAAACAAATCGAGGACCTGACCAAGAGCTGCTCAGGATGCCAGAAATCCAAAATGAACCACCACAGGCCCCTCTACACCCATGGGAGTAGGCCTCATCTCCATGGCAACGGGTGCATATTGATTTTGCTGGTCCATTCATGGACTCAATGTTTTTAATAGCCGTGGATGCGCACTCGAAATGCCCTGAGGTCCTCAAAATGTCCTCCACCACCACGGAGAAAACTGTTGCAGTCCTACGGACCATCTTTGCCAGGAATGGCTTGCCAGAACAGATTTGCTCCGACAACGGACCACAGTTTGTGTCCGAAGAGTTCCGGAGGTTCTTGAAAAAGAATGGGGTAAGGCATTACACATCCGCCCCGTATCAACCAGCCACAAATGGATTGGCTGAGAGGTTCATCCAAACCTTTAAGAAGGCAATAAAGGCTATGTACAATGACAACATTCTGCTGCAGCACAAGGTGGACAATTTCCTGTTCGCCTACCGGAATGCGACACATGCAGTCACCAACCAGGCCCCAGCCATGATGTCCTTTAACAGAAGGTTAAGATCTTGCCTGGATTTGCTCAGACCAAACGTACGAAGAGATGTTGAGAGTAAGCAATTCCAGCACATCCATGAGAAGCCAACAAGGAGCTTCAATGTAGGGCAACCAGTCTTGGCCCATGAATACCGAACAGAAAAATGGCAGCCAGGAACGATATGCACACGGCAGGGCCCACTAATGTACACAGTGGACGTTGGGAAGAGCATCGTGAGACGCCATGCTGACCAGATCCTAGAGTCACAGGAACAAGTCAACCCCATGCCTCGCCCATACGTACCTGGTGATGAACCCAACGTACAGGTAGCATCTACCCCAGAAACAGTAGCATCAGAAGCTGATGAACCAACAGACGACAGGGGGTCAGAATCGCCTCCGCACCAAGAGCAAGACACTCGGGAAAGGCTCTATCCAGAAAGGATCAGGAAGCCTCCACAAAGACTGAATTTATAAATAGACTATTTTCAGCTAATGTTGCATGTTAAAAGTGTTAATTGTAATTAGTTTGATATTTAATTGTTAAATGAGTGTTATGGTACTGTTAATCTAAAAGGGGAGGAATTGTAATGTATATATACCTTAAGGGAGAGAACAACTTTTACAGCTCCTGTATACTGTTGTACCGGCAGTGACCACGCCTGTATATAAACCCTGAGTAGTGATCTGTACACTTAGTTCTAGGGTAACCCTCATTCAGTAAACACCTATTGAATCGTTCCCTGCAGTCTGTTGTCTGATTATTGAAGGACACAACATTAAGATACACGGATCTAACAAGTGTAATATAAACAGAGACATGGTCTAGCATAATATAAACAGAGACAGGGTTCAGTGGAATATAATCTGAGACAGGCTCTAGTGTAATACAAACAGAGACAGGATCCAGTGTAACATAAAAAGAGACAGGGTACAGTGTAATATAAACAGAGACTGAGTCTAGCGTAACATAAACTGAGACAGAGTCCAGTGTAATATAAACAGAGACAGGGTCCAGTGCAATATAAACTGAGATACGGTCTAGTGTAATATGAAGAGAGACAGGGGCTAGTGTAATATATACAGAGACAAGGTCCAGTGTAATATAAATTGAGACAGGGTCTAGTGTAATATAAACAGAGACAGTGTCAAGTGTAAATAAACAGAGACAGGGTCTAGTGCAATATAAACAGAGACTGGATCCAGTGCAATATAAACAGAGACAGGGTCCAGTGTAATATAAAGAGAGACAGGGTCTAGCGAAATATAAACAGAGACAGGGTCCAGCATAATATAAACTGAGACAGGGTTTAGGATAATATAAACAGAGACAGGATCTAGTGCAATATAACAGAGACATGGTCTAGTGTAATATAAACAGAGACAGGATCTAATGCAATATAAACAGTGACAGGGTCTAGTGTAATATAAACAGAGACAGGGTCTAGTGTAACATGAACAGAGAGAGGGTCTAGTGTAACATAAATAGAGACGGAGTCTAGTGTAATATAAACAGAGATAGGGCCGAGTATAATATAAACAGAGTCACTGTCTAGTGTAATATATACAGAGACAGCGTCCAGTGTAAAATAATTGGAGACAGGGCCTAGTTTAATATAAACAGAGAGAGGGCCTAGTTTAATATAAACTGAGACAGGATCGATTGTAATATAAACAGAGACAGGGTCTACTGTAATATAAACAGAGACAGGGCCTAGTTTAATGTAAACAGAGGCAGGGTCTAGTGAATTTTAACAGAGACAGGGTCTAGTGTAATATAAACAGAGAAAGGGTCTAGTGTAATATAAACAGAGACAGGGTCTAGTGTAATATAAACAGAGACAGGGTCTAGTGTAATATAAACAGAGACAGGGTCTAGTGTAATATAAACAGAGACAGGGTCTAGTGTAATATAAACAGAGAAAGGATCTAGTGCAATATAAACAGAGACAGGGTCTAGTGTAATATAAACAGAGAAAGGATCTAGTGTAATATAAACAGAGAAAGGATCTAGTGCAATATAAACAGAGACAGGGTCTAGTGAATTTTAACAGAGACAGGGTCTAGTGTAATATAAACTGAGACAGGGTCAAGTGTAATATAAACAGAGACAGGGTCTAGTGTAATATAAACAGAGACAGGGTCTAGTGTAATATAAACAGGGACAGGGTTTAGTGTAATAGAAACAGAGACAGGGTCTAGTGTAATATAAACAGAGATAGGGTCTAGTGCAATATAAACAGAGACAGGGTCTAGTGAATTTTAACAGAGACAGGGTCTAGTGTAATATAAACTGAGACAGGGTCTCGTGTAATATAAACAGAGACAGGGTCTAGTGTAATATAAACAGAGACAGGGTTTAGTGTAATAGAAACAGAGACAGGATCGAGTGTAATATAAACAGAGATGGTGTCTAGTGTAATATAAACTGAGACAGGGTCGAGTGTTATATAAACAGAGGCAGGTCTAGTGTAGTTTAAACAGAAACAGGGACTTGTTTAATATAAACAGAGACAGGGTCTAGTGTCGTATAAACAGAGACAGGGTCTACTGTAGTATTGTGGTAAACCACTGTTAACTCTGTACAGTTCCGGGCATGTCTCCGCCCCTGGCTCCACCCCTAATCCCGGGTATAAAGGTGACTCACCACCCTTCCCCCGGGAGCTCTTAGGATGGATCCACGAGCAGAGGCATGCTCCAGTTCTTAGTCAATAAAAGCCTACTTCGTATAAGTTCAACTCGTAGTCTTTGGTGTTGTTGATAGTGCATCAATTTTATTGACTAAATTTTCAACATGGACCAAATCTTGAAGCCCGAACGTTTAGACCTGGATCCTCAAGCAGCAGATGCAGCCAATAACTTTGAACACTGGCTGAGCTGTTTCGAAGCCTTCCTGGAGGCCTCCAGCACGACCGTCACTACAGATGATGCGAAATGGCTTGTCTTGTACTCACGGGTGAGCCAGCGAGTCTACTCGATCATCCCAGATGCCACAACTTACGCAGCCGCCATCGCGACGCTAAAGGAACAATACGTGAGGCCTGTTAACGAGGTCTACGCCAGACACCTCCTGGCTACCCGAAAGCAGCACCCCGGGGAATCGGGCGCCAAATATTTACTGGCACTGAGAGTCCTCGGCCGGGCCTGTAATTGCAAAGCGGTGACGGCCAAGGAATGCGCGGAAGACCTGATCCGTGACGCCTACGTAGCCGGCATCAGGTCCAACTATACTCGGCAGAGGCTGCTGGAACAGAGGGGGCTCGACCTGCAGAAGACGGTGGCCCTCGCTAACTCATTAGACGTGGCCCTCCAGAACATGGACGCCTACCCCCCTGACCGGATGGCCACGTGGGTGTCACGGGAGCAGCCATCTTGGGACCCGGTAAGGCCACAAGCCGCCAGCAGCTCAACTACAGCTGCAATGACCAGAGGCCAGAAATGCTACTTCTGCGGCCAGGCCAAGCACCCCAGACAGCAATGCCCAGCAAAGGACGTGACCTGCTCCAAATGCGGCAAGAAAGACCACTACGCGAGAGTGTGCAGGGCGAAATCGACCCCCAATTCCAGCAGCGCTGCGTGTGAACCATGCAGGCCGCCATTTTGGACCCCACCAACCACGTGTGAGCCACGCAGGCCGCCATTTTGGGCACCACCAGCCGCGGGGGAGCCGCCATCTTGGACACCATTTCGAGACCAGGCCCCCGGCGCGGGCAAATACTACAGCGACCCACCGACCTCGACGATGGCCTCCATCACCCTGGACCAATCTAGGCCCCATCAACTAGCCAGGTCCATGATGAACGTAAAGGTAAATGGCCATGCCACAAATTGCCTTTTCGACTGCGGAAGCACGGAGAGCTTCATCCACCCCGACACGGTGCGACGCTACTGCCTATTGGTTATGCCCACACGCCACCAGGTCTTTATGGCCTCAAAGTCCCATACGGCAGACGTCTGCGGCTACTGTGTAGCGACTCTGACAGTGAACGGCGTGGAGTACAGAGATTTTAAATTCCTCGTCCTGCCACAGCTCTGCGCTCCCGTACTGCTAGGATTAGACTTCCAGTGCCATCTGGAGAGCATCACGATGGCATATGGCGGGCCCCTGCCCCCACTTACAGTCTGCAGCCGGCAGAATTTAAACACGGTGCCGCGCAAAGTATGCAGCCTGTCCACCCTGAAGGTCAAACCCCCCCCATTGTTCGCTAACCTCGCCAAAGACTGCAAGCCAATTGTTACTAGAAGCAGGCGGTACAATGCCGGGGATAGGAGCTTTATTAAATCAGAAGTAGAAAGACTCCTGAGGGAAGGGATTATCGAGGCCAGCACCAGCCCATGGCAAGCCCAAGTGGCGGTAGTGAAGACCGGCGAAAAACAGCGCCTGGTTATTGATTACAGCCAGACGATCAATCGATACACGCAATTAGATGCATACCCACTTCCCCGCATATCTGACATGGTCAACCAGATAGCACAATACCGGGTATTCTCGACGATTGATCTGAAGTCGGCATACCACCAGCTCCCCATCAGGCCTGAGGACCGCCAGTACACGTCCTTCGAGGCCGACGGTCGCCTCTACCACTTCCTCCGAGTCCCCTTCGGCGTCACCAACGGGGTCTCGGTCTTCCAAAGGAAGATGGACCGGATGGTTGACCAGAACGCGCTGCAGGCCACCTTCCCCTATCTAGACAATGTCACCATCTGCGGCCATGACTGGCATGACCACGACGCCAACCTAGAAAAATTCCTCCGTACGGCCCAACGGCTGAATCTGACATACAACAGAGAAAAATGTATGTTCCGCACCACGCGCCTCGCTATTCTTGGCTGCGTGGTGGAAAACGGAGTAATCGGCCCCGACTCCGACCGAATGCACCCCGTCCTGGAACTACCCCTCCCCCACTGCCTAAAAGCCCTGAAGAGATGCCTAGGGTTGTTCTCTTACTACGCCAAGTGGGTGTCCAACTATGCGGACAAAACCCGGCCCCTCATCAAGTCAACCTCCTTCCCCCTGACGGCAGAGGCCCGTGCGGCATTCACCCTCATAAAAGAGGACATTGCGAAGGCCACAATGCACGCAGTGGATGAGTCCATCCCTTTCCAAGTGGAGAGCGATGCATCCGACTTTGCCCTAGCCGCAACCCTTAACCAGGCGGGGAGACCCGTGGCCTTCTTTTCACGGACCCTCCAGGGCCCCGAAATTCGGCACTCCTCAGTCGAGAAGGAGGCCCAGGCGATAGTGGAAGCTGTACGGCACTGGAGGCATTACCTAGCCGGTAAATGTTTCACCCTGCTCACTGACCAACGGTCAGTAGCATTTATGTTTAAAAACAGACAAAGGGGGAAAATCAAAAATGATAAGATATTGCGGTGGAGGATCGAGTTATCCACCTACAACTACGATATCTTATACCGGCCCGGGAAACTTAATGAGCCCCCAGACGCCCTATCCCGTGGGACATGTGCCAACGCACAAGTCGATAGGCTACGGACCCTCCACAATGATCTCTGCCACCCGGGGGTCACCAGGTTCTTCCATTTTATTAAAGCTCGCAACCTGCCTTACTCCATCGAGGAGGTCAGGACCATGACCAGGAACTGCCAGGTCTGCGCCGAATGCAAACCGCATTTTTATAGGCCAGACAGGGCACACCTGATTAAAGCCACCCGCCCCTTCGAACGTCTCAGCGTCGATTTCAAGGGGCCCCTTCCCTCCTCTGACCGCAACACATACTTCCTCAATATTATTGACGAGTACTCCCGTTTCCCCTTCGTCATCCCCTGCCCGGACATGACCAGCGCCACAGTCATCAGGTGCCTCAACGACCTGTTCGCCATATTTGGCTTCCCCAATTACATCCACAGCGACAGGGGCTCATCGTTCATGAGCGACGAGCTGCGCCACTACCTGCTCGAGAAGGGCATAGCCACGAGCAGGACTACCAGCTACAACCCCCGGGGTAACGGACAGGTAGAGAGGGAGAACGCAACGGTGTGGAAGACCGCCATGCTCGCCCTAAAATCCAAGGGCCTCCCAATCTCCCGCTGGCAAGATGTCCTCCCCGATGCGCTCCACTCCATATGATCACTGCGCTGTACTGCCACAAACGCCACCCCTCACGAGAAGATGTTCGTCTTACCCAGGAAATCCACCTCGGGGACATCACTGCCGCCATGGCTGATGTCTCCGGGACCCGTCCTGCTCAGGAAACACGTGAGGAGCCATAAGACGGACCCCCTGGTCGAAATGGTTCACCTCCTCCACGCCAACCCACAGTACGCCTACGTGGCGTATCCTGATGGGCAGGAGGACACAGTCTCAATTCGAGACCTCGCACCCTCAGGTACCACCCGAAACACCATCGATCACCATCCACTACCTCCACCCGCCACCACTACCCACGACGCACCACCGGGGTGTCTACCACGAACTGACGACATGCCGGTGCCATCCCTACCCCGAGAGGACGACAAGCCAGTGCTCCGTCCCACGCGAGATGCGGCCGCGGGCAAAGAACCGCTGCAACCGGCACCACGAAGATCATTACGGCAGACAAGACCCCCGGAGAGACTTTCGATTACGAACTTTTGAAACACTTCACCCCGCCTGACTCTTTTTTAAACGAGGGGTGAATGTGGTAAACCACTGTTAACTCTGTACAGGTCCGGGCATGGCTCCACCCCTAAGCCCGGGTATAAAGGTGACTCACCACCCTTCCCCCGGGAGCTCTTAGAATGGATCCACTAGCAGAGGTATGCTCCAGTTCTTAGTCAATAAAAGCCTACTTCGTGTAAGTTCAACTCGTAGTCTTTGGTGTTGTTGATAGTGCATCAAGTATAAACAGAGACAGGGTCTAGTGTAATATAAACAGAGACATGGTCTAATGTAATATAAACAGAGACAGGGTCTAGTGTAATATAAACAGCGACAGGATCTAGTGCAATATAAACAGAGACAGGGTCCAGTGTAATATAAACAGACAGGGTCTAGTGTAATATAATCAGAGACAGGGTCTAGTGTAATATAAACAGACAAGGTCTAGTGTAATATCAAGAGAGACAGGGTCTAGTGTAATATCAACAGAGACAGGGTCTAGTGTAATATCAACAGAGACAGGGTCTAGCGTAATATAAACAGAGACAGGGTCTATTGAATATAAACAGAGACAGGGTCTAGTGACATTAAGGCAGCATTTGATCGAGTGTGGCATCAAGGAGCCGTAGCAAATCTGAAGTCAATGGGATTCAAGGGGAAAACTCTCCATTGGTTGTAATCATACCTAGCACAGAGGAAGTTGGCTGTGGTTGTTGGAGGTCATTCATCTCAATCACATGACATCACTGCAGGAGTTCCTCAGGGCAGTGTCCTAGGCCCAACCATCTTCAGCTGTTTCATCAATGACCTTCCCTCCGTCATAAGGTCAGAAGTGGGGATGTTCGCTGATGATTGCACACTGTTCAACACCATTCCAGACTCGTCAGAGACTGACGCAGTCCGTGTCCATATGCAGCAAGACATGGACAACATTCAGACTTGGGCTGACAAATGGCAAGTAACATTCGAACCACACAAGTGCCAGGCAATGACCATCTCCAACAAGCAAGACTAACCATCTCCCCTTGACATTCAATGGCATTACCATTGCTGAATCCCCCACTATCAACATCCTGGGGGTTACCATTGATCAGAAACTGAACTGGACCAACCATATAAATACTGTGGCTACAAGAGCAGGCCAGATGCTGGGAATTCTGCGGCGAGTGTCTCACCTCCTGACTCCCCAAAGCCTTTATACCATCTACAAGGCACAAGTCAGGAGTGTGATGGAATACTCTCTGTAATGTATGTAATGTATATATATACCTTAAGGGAGAGAACTACTTTTTACACCTCCTGTATACTGTAGTACCGGCAGTGATCACACCTGTATATAAACCCTGAGTAGTGATCTGCACAGTTAGTTCTAGAGTAACCCTCATTCATTAAACACCTGTTGAATCGTTCCCTGCAGTCTGTTGTCTGATTATTGAAGGACACAACATTAAGAGACACGGACATAACATTGGCGATGAGCAGATTCGATCCAACCTGCAACTCTGCATCATCTCCCAGGGATTCGCTCCGGGAGAACAGTGGAAGCAGGTCGAGTCCAGAAGCACAGGCATCGACCACGGGCAACCGCCCAGTCATCCAGCAGAGATTTGAGCATCGCAGGGGAGGCAGTCAAGAGCCAGGCTTGGCTTTCCACTCACGGTGGTCCAGCGAAACGGGCTGGCAACAGGTACTGCGCAGACCCTTCCCGGACAGCGACGGGCTAGAGCCTGACCGAGTGGCACAGAAAAAGGCCGAGCAGCGTCGATGGGGGAGAGAGAGAGGGCAGAGCGCACAGGGCGCAGCTGGTGTTCAGGACCGAGCCGCGTCAACGGGGGAGAGTGGCGAGAGAGAGCAGAGCGCAGCTGGTGTTCAAGGGCCGATCAGCGTCAACGGGGGAGAGAGGCGCGGGCAGAGCGCACAGGGCACAGCCGGTGTTCAAGGGCCGAGCAGCATCAATGGGGGAGAGATGTGCGCAGGAAAACGCGAGGCGCTGCCATTGCCACGAGGACTGCAGAGAGCGGCATTGGCAGCAGCGCAGGAGCAGCGCATGAAACCCACAGGGCATCGCCATTTGCCAGGAGGACCACCGAGAGCGGTGTTGGCAGCAGCGGGGGAGACGCCATTTTAAGCCGCAGCGGGGAAGAAAGGAAAGCGTGGGAGACGCCATTTTAAGCCAGTCTAACCACACCCAAAAATGCCGAAGAGTGGCAGTATCACAGCGTTCGACAATGAAGTCGAAGATTGGACGACATATGTCGAACGCATAGAAGTATACTGCAAGGCGAATTAAGTGCCAGATGACAAGAAAGCGCTGGTATTGTTGAATTCAATGGGTGCAAAAACGTATGGCTTACTACAAAACCTGGTAACCCCAGAGAAGCCAGTAGAAAATGATTTTGAATACAAAGTGTCAATCCTGCAGGGCCACTTAAACCCCAGACCGCTGCTGATAGCAGAAAGATTTAAGTTTCACAAAAGGAACCAGCATAAAGATGAAAGTAATGCTGAGTATTTAACGGAACTGCGCAAGCTATCGAAACACTGCCACTTTGTAACGGGACTAGCAGATACTTTAAGGGACAAGTTTGTGTGTGGGCTTCAAAGTGAAGGAACCCAGAAACGGCTTCTATCAGAAAAGGATCTTACGTTGGATAAGGCTATCAGCATTGCAGTATCACATGAAGCAGCAGCACAGGGCGCTGCAGAGATATAACAGAGACCACAAGAATATGGCACAAATGAAATGTCATATGGAACAGTGAGGTGCTATCGCTGTGGCAGAACAACACACGACCCTAATGATTGCTGGTTCAAGGACAAAGTGTGCAGACAGTGTGGAAAAGTAGAACACATAGCAAGAGTCTGCAGTTCGGGAAAGAAAACCAGCAGCAAGAAATCTCTACAGGAGAAGTACACGAAGGTACATAAGGTGACGGAGAGTAGTTCAGACGAACAGAAGAGTGATACAGACTCCGGAAGCAAGGAGCTGGGTTGTCTGAAACTACATAATGTGATCAAAATGGAGGATCACCAAACTATCTGGGTCACGCTCAAGTTAGCAGGAGTCCAAGTGAAAATGGAATTGGACACAGGATCAGCCCTAACAGTCATAAACCGAAGGGACTACAAGTGGCTATTCTCACATATACCCTTGAGAGATACAAAGATTGTCTTGAAGACGTACATGGGGCAAAAAGTCTACCCCAAAGGAAAAATAAGGGTGAACGTTATATATAATGGCAAGGAAACACCAAAAATGGACCTATATGTATTGCCAGGTGGAGGACCACCACTACTAGGACGTGAATGGATCCGTAAGATACAGCTAGATTGGCATTCCATAGAAGCATTGACTGTAGATGCCAAAAAGGATGACAACGTCACACCTGGACGACTGTCAAAAATGCTAACTGACGCACAAGGAGTGTTCCAGCAGGGACTCAGAACACTAAAAGGCATAACAGCGATGATCAAAACAGAGGAAAATTCAAGCCCAAAGTTTTTTAAGGCCAGACCGGTACTTTATGCGATCCGCCCAGCCGTCGAAGCAGAGCTGGAAGGTTTGGAACGTTCAGGAGTACTGTCCAAAGTGGACTGGAGCGAGTCGGCTACACCCATTGTTCCTGTAATGAAGAGGTCGTTGAGTAATACGCCTGGGGAACCAAAGAAGGTTCGCATCTGTGGGGACTTTAAGGTGACAGTGAATCCCGTCCTTCACACTGTGCATGTTGTATCCGTGTGTTAATGGAGACACGGAATGCAGGAGTTGGTTTAACAGGTGTTTACTGGACAAAGTCTGGAGGAGAACTAAAAGATACAAGACGCTATACAGGCTTATATACCTGAGTGGTCACTACCGGTATTACAGTACACAGGGGCTCTTAAAGGTACATACACCACAATTCCTCCCCTCTTAGATAATCAGTACATAACATTTTAAGCAATCATTAATTAACATGTTTCCAAGAACAATAATTTACACATTTGCTGCAGTTAATCAATTATAAGTCAGTCTGTCTGGAGGCTTCCTGACTCGGTCCGGATAACGCCTTGGTGGTGTAGTAGTTTTCGGTGGTGTAGTAGGTTCTTTTGGCAAGATCGATTCGGCTTGAATGCCAGTGTCAGGTTCATCTGGTTCCAGTATCACCGGATCGGAGGTAGATACTATGGGTATCTCTACTTCATCATTAGGCGTATAGAGTTGTGGTGTAGGTTGTCCCTTTTCGGAGGACTCTATGATCTGGTCAGCATGGCGCCTTATTATGCTTTCTCCAATGTCCACGGTATACATCAGCGGTACTAGTCATGTGCAAATAGTTCCAGGCTGCCATTTCTCGGTACGGTAGTCCCGGGCCAAATCTTGTTGACCTATCTGGAAGGTTCAAGTTGGCCTTTCATTCATGCCTTGAAATTGGCGGTTCTCTACGTCCCTTCTGATGTTTGGCTTGGTCAAATCCAGCTGGCATCTTAGTCTTCTATTGAAAAACATCATGGCGGGTGTTTGGTTTGTAACCTCATGTGTTGCATTCCTGTACGCAAACAAGAAGTTATCTACCTTATGTTGTAGATTTATGTCTTCATTACCCATTGCCTTTATGGCCTTCTTGAAGGTCTGGACAAACCTTTCAGCCAATCCATTGGTGGCGGGATGGCATGGGGCGGACGTGTAGTGCTTAACCCCATTGTTTTTTAAGAACTTCCTGAATTCTTCGGACACAAATTGCGGTCCATTATCAGAACAGATCTGTTCAGGCAGCCCATTCCTGGCAAATATGGACCTTAATACTGTGATGGTTTTTTCCGTGGTGGTGGAGGACATCTTTATTACCTCCGGCCACTTGGAGTGTGCATCCACCACGATTAAGAACATTGAGTCCATAAATGGACCAGCAAAGTCGATATGTACCCTTTGCGATGGAGATGAGGGCCACTCCCATGGATGTAGAGGGGCCTGTGGTGGGGCGTTTTGGACCTTCTGGCATCCTAGACAGCTCTTGGTCATTTCTTTGATGTCTCCATCGATACCTGGCCACCATACAAACGCTCTGGCTAGGTTCTTCATTTTCACTCCACCCAGATGCCCCTCGTGAAGCTCCTTTAGCACTTTATCCTGGAGTTTGGGTGGAATCAGCACTCTGGATCCACACATCAAGGTTCCTCGGCACACTGACAGCTGTTCTCTTCTTTGCGAGAATGCTGGCAACAATGGTTCGCCATGTGCTGGCCATCCCTTCACTGTTAAATCGTAGACCCGTGAGAGAGTAGGGTCATTTCTTGTCTCCCTTTCAATGGCAGAATTTGTCACCGGTAGACATTCCACTATGGTAGAGTGGAATATCTCTACTGGGTCTACTGTAGGTGCCTCTTCTATCGTTGGCAACGGTAGGCGTGATAAACCGTCAGCATTCCCATGCTGTTTTGACCCTTTGTATTCAATGTTGTATTGGTGTGCTCCTAGAAAAGGGGACCACCTCTGTAGTCTTTGTGCCGTCATAATGGGGACACCTTTTTTAGGGTTGAATATGGAGATGAAGGGTTGATGGTCAGTCAGCAAGATACATTTTTGTCCGTGTAGGTAATGGTTGAATTTCTTCACTCCCCATACCAGGCTGAGTGCTTCCCTGTCTATCTGGGCATAGTTACGCTCAGCTGAGTTCAATGAGCGTGACGCAAAAGCTATCGGCCGTTCCGAGCCATCAGGGAATCTATGGGACAATACCGCTCCTATGCCGTAAGGGGATGCATCGCACGCCAGTCTGATTGGTAGTGATGGGTTGTAATGAGCCCAAATTTTCTCGGATGTGATTAAGTCTTTACATTTATGGAAGGCACGTTTACAGTCTTCGTTCCATTTCCAAATCACTCCTGTCTGTAGAAGATCATTAAGAGGGTGTAGAATAGTTGATAAGTTCGGTAAAAATTTATGATAGTAATTTATTAATCCCAGGAATGACCTTAATTGTGAAACATTTTCAGGTGCTGGGGCTTTTATAACTGCTTCAATTTTTTCAGGTGACTTATGCAACCCTTCCTTATTAATTATGTGGCCACAATATGATATCTGATTTTGGAAAAATTCGCACTTGGGGCGATTTGCTCGTAGGCCCCGTTCTTTCAGCCTAGTGAGCACCTGCTCCAAATTGGCAAGGTGCTCGTTGTCGTTTTCTCCTGTTATAAGGATGTCGTCTAGGTAGCATTGAGTCCCCGGAATCCCTTGCAGGACTTGCTCCATAGCTCTTTGCCAGATAGCTGGAGCTGATGCTATTCCAAAAACCAGTCGATTGTACTGGTACAGGCCTTTGTGTGTGTTTATTGTGAGATACTTTTTAGAGGTCTCCTCAACCTCCATCTGTCGATATGCCTGTGCCAAGTCAATTTTTGTGAAACGTTTCCCTCCGGATAGTGAGGCGAAAATATCTTCAATCCTCGGAAGAGGATACTGTACCGTGTGAAGGACCGGGTTTACAGTCACCTTAAAGTCCCCACAGATGCGAATTTTTTTCTGTTCCTCAGAGTTATTTTTCAATGTTTTTTTCATGACTGGAATGATGGGTGTTGCCCATTCGCTCCAATCTATTTTGGATAATACGCCTGCCTTTTCCAAATTCTTCAGCTCTGCCTCAACTGCCAGACGTATTGCGTATGACACCGGTCTTGCCTTAAAAATTTTTGGAATTGCTGTATCTTCCACTTTTATTGAGGCGGTGATGCCTTTCAAGGTTCCTAGTTTCTCTTGAAACACTTCTTTGGCGTTGGCCAAGATGTCTTTTAATTGTTCAGGTATGATGTCATCATTGTTTTTTTCCTTACTGGTCACCGTCAGTGCCTGAATGGAGTGCCAGTCTAAACGTATCTTCCTTATCCATTCACGTCCCAACAACGGTGGACCACCATCTTGTAGAATGTATAAATACAACTTTTGTATTTCATTGCCGTTGTATACCACAGGCACCCTTATTTTTCCTTTGGGGCAGACTTTCTGCCCCGTATATGTTTTTAAGGTAATGGATGTGTCTTTTAGAGGTATATGCGAAAATAGCCTCTCGTAATCTCGTCGATTTATTACGGTTAGAGCTGATCCTGTATCTAGCTCCATTTTAACTGGGGACCCTGCTATTGTGAGGGTAACCCAAATGGTTTGGTAATGCTCTTTGGCAAGTACATTATGTAATTTGAGACAGCTTAGTCTCTTGTTTCCGGAGTCGCTATCGCTATTCTGGTCTTCGGAGCTACTGTCCGCCATCATTTGTACCTTCCTGTACTTTCCTTTATTGATTTTTTGTTTTCTGTCAGTGGATTTATTTTGTCCAGATTGGCATACCCGTGCAATGTGTCCAATCTTACCATATTGCCTGCATGCTTTGCCCTTGAACCAGCAGTCCCTCTGGTTATGGGTGGATCTGCCGCAGCGATAACATCTTCCGAACTCCTGTGTCATTTTATGGGTGCCGAAGTATTGTGTCTCTTGTTGTATCTCTGCAGCTCCTTTTGCTGCTGCTTCGTATGATACAGCCATACTGAAAGCTTTGTCCAATGTTAAACCTTTTTCAGAAAGCAGTCTTTTTTGTGTTCCTTCACTTAAGAGACCGCAAACAAATTTGTCTCGAAGATAATCCGATAGTCCTGTCTCCGAATTGGCAGTACTTTGATAGCTTTCTTAATTCTGTTAGGTAATCAGCGTTACTTTCATTCTTTTGTTGATTTCTCTTGAAGAACTTGAATCGTTCCGCTACCAGCAGCGGTGTTGGGTTTAAATGCTCCTGCAGGGTATCAACAATTTCTTTAAAAGTCTTGTCCTTTGGTTTGGCTGGAGTGATTAAATTTCGTAACAGCCCGTATGTCTTCGCGCCCATTAAGTTCAGAAGTACTGAAGCTTTTTTTTCATCTGTTATTCCATTTGCAGTGCAATAACCCTCTACTCTTTCCACGTATGTCGTCCAATCTTATATTTCGCCATCAAAAGCCTCAATATTACCAGATTTAGGCATTTCAGAAAAGATATGGCGCTTCCCGTGCTTTTTTTTTTCTGTAGCAACGATATGGCGCTTCCCGCACTTTCCTGCCGCTGCTACCGATAACAACGCTGTTTTACTGTGGTTTCCATTTATTCACTGTTGGAGACTCGTTCCCGACGGAGGTCTAAAAGCTGACCTGCTTGCCGCGCCGGCTGTCTGTCGAGTGCACCCTCCCAGTCCGTTATTGCTTGCCTCCGATTTCGCTGCCTGTCTCAGCTGTAGAGCCCGCCGCTGAAGCTTCAGCCTGACGCCCAGGAAGGATTAGCGCAGTACCTGTCACCAGCTTGGCCAGCTGGTGAAACCACAGTTTCTCTTACTTCCTTGAGTCTTCTGGACGCTGGAGGAATCGATGTCCTTGAGGTGCTGCCGAATTGCAGGTAAGTCCGTTTCCACTTCGTCGCCACTGTAGTGTCCGTGTGTAGATAAAGACACTGAAGACAGGAGTTGGTTCATAGGTATTTACTAAGCAAGTCTGGGGGGTGGGGGGGTTTCTAAAGGATATACACAATACACAGGCTTATATAGCCCAAGTGGCAATTACCGGCATTACGCACACCTGGGGCTCTTAAAGGCACATACACCATAATTGCTCTTAAAGGCACATACACCACACTCGGCATACTGACAGCTGTTCTCTTCTTTGCGAGAATGCTGGCAACAGTGGTTCGCCATGTGCTGGCCATCCCTTCACCGTTAAATCGTGGACTCGTGAGAGAGTTGGGTCATTTCTCGTTTCCTTTTCAATGGTCGAATTTGTTACTGGTAGACATTCCACTATGGTTGAGTGGAACATCTCCACTGGGTCCACTGTAGGTGCCTCTTCAACCGTTGGCAACGGTAGGCACGATAAACCGTCAGCATTCCCATGCTGTTTTGATCCTTTGAATTCTATGTCATATTGGTGTGCCCCTAGGAAATGGGACCACTTCTGTAGCCTTTGCGCTGTCATAATGAGAACGCCCTTTTTAGGGTTGAATATGGAGATGAGGGGTTGATGGTCAGTCAACAAGGTAAATTTTTGTCTGTGCAGGTAATGGTTGAATTTCTTCACTCCCCACACCAGGCTGAGTGCTTCCCTGTCGATCTGGGCATAGTTACGCTCAGCTGAGTTCAATGAACGTGACGCAAAAGCTATCGACCGCTCCGAGCCATCAGGGAATCTATGCGATAATACCGCTCCTACGCCGTAAGGGGATGTATCGCACGCCAGTCTGATTGGCAGCGATGGGTTGTAATGAGCCAACACTTCCTTGGACATGATCAAGCCTTTGCATTTATGGAAGGCACGTTTACAGTCTTTGCTCCACTTCCAAATTACTCCCGTTTGTAGCAGTTCGTTAAGAGGGTGCAGAACAGTTGACAAGCTCGGTAAAAATTTATGATAGTAATTTATCAATCCCAGGAACGACCTTAATTGTGAGACATTTTCAGGTGCTGGGGCTTTTATGACCACTTCAATTTTTTCAGGTGACTTATGCAACCCTTCTTTGTTAATTATATGGCCACAATATGATAATTGTTTCTGGAAAAATTCACACTTGGGGCGATTTGCTCGTAGGCCCCGTTCTCTCAGCCTAGTGAGCACCTGCTCCAAATTGGCAAGGTGCTCATTGTCGTTTTCTCCTGTTACAAGGAAATCGCCTAGGTAGCATTGAGTCTCCGGAATCCCTTGCAGGACTTGTTCCATAGCTCTTTGCCAGATAGCTGGAGCTGATGCTACTCCGAAAACCAGTCGATTGTACTGGTACATGCCTTTGTGTGTGTTTATCGTGAGATACTTTTTAGAGGCCTCCTCAACCTCCATCTGTAGATATGCCTGTGCCAAGCCAATTTTGGTGAAACGTTTCCCTCTGGATAGTGAGGCAAAAATATCTTCTATCCTCGGAATAGGATACTGTACCATGTGAAGGACCGGGTTGACAGTCACCTTGAAGTCTCCACAGATGCGAATTTTTCTCTGTTCTTCAGATTTATCATTATTCAACGTTTTCTTCTTGACCGGGATGATGGGTGTTGCCCACTCGCTCCAATCTACCTTGGATAACACGCCTGCCTTTTCCAAATTCTCCAGCTCTGCCTCGACTGCTGGACGAATTGCGTATGGCACCGGCCTTGCCTTAAAAAACTTGGGAATTGCCGCATCTTCCACTTTTATTGAGGCGGTGACGCCTTTCAAGGTTCCTAGTTCCTGTTGAAACACTTCTTTGGCGTTGGCCAAGATGTCTTTTAATCGTTCAGGTATGACGTCATCATCATTTTTTTTCTTACTGGTCACCGTCAGTGCCTTAATGGAGTGCCAGTCTAAACGTATCTTCCTGATCCATTCACGTCCCAACAACGGTGGTCCACCATCTTGCAGAACGTATAAATACAACTGTATTTCCTTGCCGTTGAATACAACAGGCACCCTTATTTTCCCTCTGGGGTATACTTTCTGCCCCGTATATGTCTTCAATATAATGGATGTGTCTTTCAAAGGTATATGCGGAAATAGCCGTTCGTAATCCCGTCGACTTATGACGGTCAGAGCTGATCCTGTATCTAGCTCCATTTTAACTGGGGACCCCGCTATCGTGAGGGTAACCCAAATGGTCTGGTAATCTTCTTTGGCAATTACATTATGTAATTTGAGACAGCTTAGTCTCTTGTTTCCGGAGTCGCTATCGCTCTTCTGGTTTTCGGAGCTACTGTCCATCATCATTTGTACCTTTCTGTACTTTTCCTTATTGATTTTTTTTTCTGTCAGTGGAGTTTTTGTTTCCAGATCGGCATACACGTGCAATGTGTCCCTTCTTTCCACATTGCCTGCATGCTTTGTCCTTGAACCAGCAGTCCCTCTGGTCATGGGTGGATCTGCCGCAGTGATAACATCTCTCCAAACCCCGTGTCATTTCATGGGTGCCGAAGTCCTGTGGCTTTTGCTGTATCTCTGCAGCTCCTCTTGCTGCTGCTTTGTATGATACAGCCACACTGAAAGCCTTGTCCAGTTTCAAATCTTTCTCAGAAAGTAGCCTTTTCTGTGTTCCTTCACTTAGCAGACCGCAGACGAATTTGTCTCGTAGAGAATCTGCCAGTCCTGCCCCGAATTGGCAGTGCTTTGACAGTTTTCTTAATTCGGTGAGGTAATCAGCGTTACTTTCCTTCATGTGCTGATTCCTCCTGAAGAATTTGAATCGTTCCACTATCAGCAGCGGTGTTGGGTTTAAGTGCTCCTGTAGGGTATCAACAATTTCCTTAAAATTCTTGTCCATCGGTTTGGCTGGAGTGATTAAGTTTTGTAACAGCCCGTATGTCCTTGCGCCCACCAGATTTAGAAGTACCGATGCCTTTTATCATCCTCTACTTCATTCGCTGTGCAATATACCTCCACTCTTTCCACATATGTGGTCCAATCCTCTATATCACTATCGAAAGCAGTAATATTGCCAGTCTTAGGCATCCTGAAAATCAAAAATGGTGCCTCCCGCGCTTTCCTTTCTTCCCTGCCGAGAAAAAATGGCGCCTCCCTCGCTTTCCCACCGCTGCCGCTGCTGACAACGCTGTTCTCCGTGGTTTTTATTTACACAGATATTTTTAATAGTTGGAGACTCGTTCCTGCCGGACTCTCTGGGACTTTTCCCTCCCTCTGCTTGGTCCGAACGCCGACCTGCTTTGCAGCGCCGGCCGTCTCCCGAGTGCTCCACCCTCCGTCTCTGTTTGCCTCCGCCTTCCGACTCACTGCTTGGCCCCGCTGCACAGCCACCCGATCGAGCCCCAGCCCGCCGCCCAGGAAGGATTAGTGCAGTACCTGCCACCAGCCCGGCTAGCTGGTGAAATCACAGGTTTTTTTTTTCTCTTCGACCTTCGTCTGAGGAATCGATCTCCTTGAGGTGCTGCTGAATTGCAGGTAAGTCCGTTTCCAATTCGTCGCCACTGTTGTATCCGTGTGTTAATGGAGACACGGAATGCAGGAGTTGGTTTAACAGGTGTTTACTGGACAAAGTCTGGAGGTGAACTAAAAGATACAAGATGCTATACAGGCTTATATACCCGAGTGGTCACTACCAGTATTACAGTACACAGGGGCTCTTAAAGGTACATACACCACAGTACAATATCCGCTTCCGCGGATTGAAGATATTTTCGCCTCGCTATCTGGAGGGAAACTCTTCACTAAGATTATCTGGCCCAGGCGTACCTGCAAATGGAGGTGGAAGAAGCCTCGAAACAGTACCTCACGATCAACACTCATAAAGGTCTCTACCAATACAACCAGCTGGTGTTTGGGGTAGTGTCAGCTCCGGCTATTTGGCAAAGGGCAATGTAACAAGTCCTGCAAGGGATTCCAGGGACCCAGTGTTATTTGGATGACATCCTGGTCACGGGCGAAAATGACAGTGATCACCTCGCCAACTTGGAGCAGGTGCTCACTAGATTGAAGGAATATGGGCACCGAGCAAATCGCCACAAATGCGTTTTTCCTGAAGCAGATCTTGTATTGTGGCCACGTTATTGATAAAGAGGGGTTACATAAGTCCCCTGAAAAGATTGAGGCAGTAGTCAAGGCTCCAGCACCAGAAAATGTGTCACAACTGAGGTCGTTCCTCGGGCTGGTGAACTACTACCATAAGTTCTTGCCGAATTTGTCTACCGCACTACACCCACTGAACACCCTACTGCAAACGGGGGTACCATGGAAGTGGAGTGACGAATGTAAACGAGCTTTCCAGAAGAGCAAAGCATTGATCACATCAAAGGAGGTGTTGGCTCATTTCAACCCAGCACTACCAATGCGGTTGGCGTGTGATGCATCACCCTATGGCATTGGAGCGGTGCTGTCGCACAAATTCCCAGATGGCTCGGAGAGGCCAGTAGACTTTGCGTCTCCGTCACTAACCTCAGCCGAGCGTAACTATGCCCAGAGTGACAGGGAGGCCCTCAGCCTAGTGTGGGGAGTGAAAAAGTTCAATCACTATCTGCACGGGCAGAAGTTCACCTTGCTAACTGACCACCAACCACTTGTCTCCATCTTTAATCCAAAGAAGGGCGTTCCGGTGATGACTGCGCAACGGCTAGAAAGATGGTCCCTTTTTCTAGGAGCACACCAATATGAAATCGAGTATAAGGGCACGAAACAGCATGGAAACGCTGATGGGCTGTCATGCCTGCCACTGCCTACTGCGGAGGAAGCACCAGCAGTGGATCCTGTCGAAATATTTCATTCGACTATAATTGAATGCTTGCGAGTAACTAACGCTGGTATAGAGAAGGAGACCCGAAATGACCCGACACTGTCTCGGGTATATGATTTGACGGTGAAGGGATGGTCAGCACATGGCGACTCACTGTTGCCAGCATTCTCATCCAGAAGAGAACAGCTGTCAGTATGCCAGGGGACCTTGATGTGTGGATCCCGAGTGGTAATTCCACCCAAGTTAAGGGAGAGAGTGCTCAATGAGCTTCACGAAGGTCATCTGGGAGGGGTGAAAATGAAAAGCCTTGCTAGGGCTTATGTGTGGTGGCCGGGGATCGATCAGCAAATCGAGGTCCTGACAAAGAGCTGCTCAGGATGCCAGAAGGTCCAAAATGCTCCACCACATGCCCCTCTACACCCATGGGAGTGGCCCTCATCTCCATGGCAACAGTGCATATTAATTTTGCTGGTCCATTCATGGACTCAATGGCCTAGAAATTCAATTGGTAGCACCAGCGATTAGCGCCTAAAGAGCCCGAGAATTGGGGCATTACCCAATCTTCGGGCGTGTGCTGTGAATATAGCGCCACCTCCCATATTTATAATGATTTTAGCACCGGCGCTAACTCTTTGCGCGCGCCCGCAGGCGCAGGCAGATCATGACGTCATTTCAGTGTGCAACGCCATTTTTGCACCCCGGACCGGATATTCGGTGGCGCCCACAACCTTTCCACCTGGCGCTATTAGTGACAGTTGGATGGAGCGTTCCCAGGCCCTTCTCGGACTCGGGGGGTGCTATTTAAAGGGGACAGCACTAGTATAAATGCTGCAGCCATTTGGGCTGGCCATCCTGATTGTTGCTGGAGAGAGTTGCTGACCTTCTGTTGGACAGTAATTTTCTCATTGAGCCTTCGGAGGCACTGGCACTGGCAGCTTGAGGGCCCGGCTCCCGTGCTGGTGATGCAGCATCTGAAAGCAGGGAGGTGGAAGAGTGGCTTTAGCAAAAGGACAGGTTCGCAGCAAGGGATGCCAGAGTGCGGCAAGGCTATGACATGGGTCCACAGTGAGAAAGCATGCTGGTGGGGGGAACAAGTAGAAGGAGACAGTTGTAAGAGGGGAGAACCTTACCATCGCTGTCGACAATGGGGTCGGTAGCTGCAGTGGTTACAGGACCACTCAGACGTCCTCCAAGAATCTGGCGGACTCTCTCCTCGAGATCCGTGAGAGTGACCACTTGTGGAGGTCTTCCACCGGTGCGAAGCTGGTCTTTGCCAATCCTCGCCATCATGGACTGCAGGGGAAAGGAGGGGAAGTTATGTTACCTGATGCCCTGAGTGATCATCTCATGCCCCCCATGGTGCAAGAGTCCTTACATGACGCCCTGAGTCAAATGTGCATGTGTGTGCCCAGAAAGGGCCATGGGTGCTTGCTGGCAGATGGCCAATGGGGCACAGGCCACCCTGTAGCCATAAAGTCAGGTGCAAATGAAGGGATGCAGAAGGTTGCAGGAACAACACCCACCCTCCTCACGACCCGAGTGAGGTCGTTGAATTTCTTTCTGCATTGGACAGGGCTTCTGGTCACCATGCTGCTGGAGTTGACCCTCTGGCATACATCCCTCCAAGCTCGTCAGTAGTCCTTATGATTCGGCCTCCTGCCATTGTCTGGGTAGAGAACATCTCGCCGGGGCTCCACTGCGGCCACCAATTGCTCCAGAGCCTTATTGATGAAGCGCTCTGCTCTCTGTCTCACCTTCTCCATCTGGTCCAAGTTTTTATCGCCAGAGAAGGGCCTGCGCCGATTTTGAGGCCTGCAAGGCGCAGAGTGTGGATGCTGAAGCTGACTGATCCACACCTTTAAGAGCTAGCCAGTGCCTGGATGTCTCGTGGTCATCGGTAATTGAGAGCACCTGCGCTGAGCCCGTCCGCTCCGACATTGGATTGCCCCGGAAGTTTAGCACCTTCGGAGTCCAGTGTAGAGCCTGAATTCGCGCCTCAATCATCTTTAGGGGCAATGCAACCCAATATCGTGCCAGGCGGCGATAAGTTTTGTCTGGCTATAAACTTTGCGCAGCGCCAGTTCTAACACCTCAAGCCGGGCTATAACCAATTTCTAGGCCAATGTTTTTAATAGCCGTGGAAGCGTACTCGAAATGGCCTGAGGTGATCAAAATATCCTCCACCACCACGGAGAAAACTGTTGCAGTCCTACGGACCATTTTTGACAGGAACGGCTTGCCAGAGCAGATTTGCTCTGATAACGGACCACAGTTTGTGTTCGAAGAGTTTCGAAGATTTATGAAAAGGAATGGGGTAAGGCATTACACATCCGCCCCGTATCATCCAGCCACAAAAGGATTGGCTGAGAGGTTCGTACAAACCTTTAAAAAAGCAGTAAAGGATATATGCGATGACGACATTCCACTGCAGCATAAGGTGGACAATTTCCTGTTAGCCTACAGAAATGCGACACATGCAGTCACCAACCAGGCCCCGGCCATGATGTTCTTTAACCAAAGGTTGAGATCTCATCTGGATTTGCTCAGACCAAATGTACGAAGGGATGTTGAGAGTAAGCAATTCCAGCAGATCAATGAGAAGCCAACAAGGAGCTTCAATGGAGGGCAACCAGTCTTGATCCGCGACTACCGAACAGAGAAATGGCAACCAGGAACGATATGCACACGGCAGGGGCCACTAATGTACACAGTGGATGTTGGGGTGAACATTGTGAGACGCCATGCTGACCAGATCCTAGAGTCACAGGAACGAGTCAACCCCATGTCTCGGCCATACGTACCTGGTGAGGAACCCGACGTACAGGTCGCATCTACCTCAGAAACAATAGCATTGGAAGCTGATGAATCAACTGACGACAGGGTGCTAGAATCGCCTCCGCACCAAGAGCGAGACACTCGGGAAAGGTGTTATCCAGAAAGAATCAGGAAGCCTCTCAGAGACTGAATATATGAATGGAATATTTTCATATAACATTGTATATTAAAAATGTTAATTGTTAAATGAGTATTATGGTACTGTTAATCTAAAAGGGGAGGAATTGTAATGTATGTACCTTAAGGGAGAGAACTACTTTTTACAGCTCCTGTATACTGTAGTACCAGCAGTGGCCACACCTGTATATAAACCCTGAGTAGTGATCTGTAAAGTTAGTTCTAGAGTAACCCTCATTCAGTAAACAAATGTTGAATCGTTCCCTGCAGTCTGTTGTCTGATTATTGAAGGACACAACATTAAGATACACGGAAATAACACTCTCCACTTGCCTGGATGAGTGCAGCTCCAACAACACTCAAGAAGCTCGACACTATTCAGGATAAAGCAGCCCGCTTGATTGGCACTCCATCCACCACCTTCAACATTCACTCCCTCCACCACCGGTGCACTGTGGCTGCAGTGTGTACCATCTACAAGATGCACTGCAGCAACTCGCCAAAGCTCCTTCAACAGCACCTTCCAAACCCGCGACCTCTACCACTTAGAAGGACAAGGGCAGCAGACGCATGGGAACATCACCACCTACAAGTTCCCCTCCAAGCCACACACCATCCTGACTTGGACCTGTATCACCGTTCCTTCACTGTCATTGGGCCAAAATCCTGGAACTCCCTTCCTAACGGTATTGTGGGTGTACCTACACCATATGGACTGCAGCGGTTCAAGAAGGTGGCTCACCACCATCTTCTGAAGGGCAATCAGGGATGGGCACTGAATGCAGGTCTAGCCAGCCAGCGACGCCCACATCCTATCAATGAATAAAAAAAAAAATATATAAACAGAGACAGGGTCTAGTGTAATATAAACAGAGACAGGGTTTAGTGTAATATAAACAGAGACAGGGTCTAGTGTAATATAAACAGAGACAGGGACTAGTGTAATAAAAACAGAGACTGGGTCTAGAGTAATATAAACAGAGACAGGGTCTAGTGTAATATAAACAGAGACAGGGTCTAGTGTAATATAAACAGAGACAGGGTCCAGTGTAATATAAACAGAGACAGGGACTAGTGTAATATAAACAGAGACAGGGTCTAGTGTAATATAAACAGAGACAGGGCCTAGTGTAATATAAACAGAGACAGGGTCTAGTGTAATATAAACTGAGACAGGTTCTTGTGTAATATAAACAGAGACAGGGTCTAGTGTAATATAAGAAATCACACAACACCAGGTTATAGTCCAACAGCTTTATTTGAAAGCACAAGCTTTCGGAGCGCTGCTCCTTCTTCAGGTGAAGTGGAGAAATGCATAAAGACACAGCTTATATAGTCAGAGAATCATGTCAGATGTTTACAGGTAACCTTTCCAACTGCCATTTATCGCACCTCGGCAGAGAGATAATCACAGCAGTCAAAGGTGTGAATGGTGTCCAAACAGGTCAGTGTAATATAAACAGAGACAGGGTCTAGTGTAGTATAAACAGAGACAGGGTCTAGTGTAGTATAAACAGAGACAGGGTCTAGTGTAGTATAAACAGAGACAGGGTTTAGTGTAATATAAACAGAGAGAGGGCCTTGTTTAATATAAACAGAGACAGGGTCTAGTGTAATATAAAGGGAGACAGGGTCTAGTGTAATATAAAGAGAGACAGGGTCTAGTGTAATATAAACAGAGACAGGGTCTAGTGTAATATAAAGAGAGACAGGGTCTAGTGTAATATAAAGAGAGACAGGGTCTTGTGTAATATAAACACAGACAGGGTCTAGCGTAATATAAACAGAGACAGGGTCTAGTGTAATAAAAACAGAAACTGGGTCTGGAGTAATATAAACAGAGACTGGGTCGAGAGTAATATAAACAGAGACAGGGTCTAGTGTAATATAAGCAGAGACAGGGTCTAGTGTAATATAAACAGAGACAGGGTCTAGTGTAATATAAACAGAGACAGGGTCTAGAGTAATATAAACAGAGACAGGGTCTAGTGTAATATAAACAGAGACAGGGTCTAGTGTAATATAAACAGAGACAGGGTCTAGTGTAATATAAACAGAGACAGGGTCTAGTGTAATATAAACAGAGACGGTTGAGTGTAATATAAACAGAGACAGGGTCGAGTGTAATATAAACAGAGACAGGGTCTACTGCAACTTAAACAGAGACAGGGGCTAGTGTATTATAAACAGAGACAGGGGCTAGTGTAATATAAACAGAGACAGGGTCACGTGTAATATAATCAGAGACAGGGTCTGGTGCAATATAAACAGAGACAGTGACCTAGAAATTCAGTCTAGCCACTTTTGGGGCGGTAAAGTCGGGCGGGCGGTAAAGTTAGCGCCCGCCGGAAAGTGGAGGCCACTTCGCCGAAATTCAGTAGCTTTGGCCAAGGAGTTTGGGCGAGCGCTGAAACTGGCGTTGCACTCCTATCTTTAGGCGCTAAGCCGGCGGTGAGGACTGATAACGCCGAGGCCGGGCGCAGCGCAGGTGCGGTCATATTTTGATTGACAGCAGACACCCTGACGCTGGCCAGCTCTTAAAGGGGGAAGGGTCGACTTTGTCTGCTGCCACGCCCTGGATAGTGGAGCCCTGCAGCTAGACCTGAACACTGCTGGTGGACCCAAATAGCGCCTGAAGCCATGCAGAAGGCCCGTGAACGAGCGCAGCGCTTCTCAGAGCATGCTTTGAGGGTGCTGCTTAGGGGTTTGTAAAAGAACAGAGAGATCTTGCGCCCGGACAGTGGCAAGAAGGCTCCCAGGAGGCAGTACAGGAGAGCCTGGAGGGAAATCGGCCTGAGGGTGTCAGCCAACAGCGATGTCCCCAGGACTGGTGACCAATGCCACTAGAAGTACAACGACCTCACTCGGTTGGTCAGGGTGAGTACCCTTTCCAGTGTCCTCCTCATCCTTGCATGTGCACCTCACATTATGGGCAAAGGGACCTCAAAGGCCTAATGGGCAGCCCTCCTCCCGCAGCTATGGCACTGGCATGATCATCAATAGCACTTTCTGCACTTCACACACTGGCCAAGCTATTCGACCATGGGAGGCAGTGCACACAACAACAGGGCACCACAGTGGCCAAGCTATTCGACCATGAGAGGCAGTGCACACACCAACAGGGCACCACGCTCTACTTAGAGGCCATCCTTTCTCTTGCAGGCCAAGCTGGCGCAGAATCTGAGGAGCCGGACTGTCACCGGGGGAGGCCGTGCCCAGTTCCAGGAGCTCAGTGACCTGGAGTAGCGCGTGGCTCGACTCATGCGTGCCCGGGTGGTTGGCCCCGTTGCTATTGGAGATGCCGACCCTGTGCTGGGCCCCAATGGTAAGGACATGACCGTTTGCACCTCTCTCGTTCCCCTTGCGCTTCAGATCTACATCCTTTGCCACTGTCCCACCAATGCGCATAATGCCACCAATCATGCCTCCCTCGCTGACGCCCTGTCCTCACTCTAAAGCTACTCTTGTGCCTTCCTGCTTTCAGCTGGTGAGGAGGAGGTCCCTGAAGCTGAGAGTGCCAGTCCCTCGGAAGAAGAGGACGACGAGGACCAAGAGGAAGGCGGCACATTGGGGGAACCCTCATCCGCGCCAGGGGATGGCAATGGAGGGGACACATCTTGCCTGGAGGAGAGCCAGGGGGAAGTGTTGCAGGGGGGTGTAGCTCCTGGGCCCAGTGGCGTCCAGGCACGCGGGAAGGGTTGGGCAGCACGGCTGCCTTCTCCCCAGAGGGGGGAAGTGTTGCAGGGGGGTGTAGTTGCTGGGCCCAGTGGCGTCTAGGCACGCGGGAAGGGTCGGGCAACACGGCTGCCTTCTCCCCAGAGGGGGAAGTGTTGCAGGGGGGTGTAGTTGCTGGGCCCAGTGGCATCCAGGCACGCGGGAAGGGTCGGGCAGCACGGCGGCCTTCTCCCCAGAGGGGGGAAGTGTTGCAGGGGAGGGCAGTTGCTGGGCCCAGTGGCGTCCAGGCACGCGGGAAGGGTTGGGCAGCTCAGCGGCCTTCTCCCCAGAGGGAGAGTCCGGCCTCCAGTCCGGAGACGGTCCTCACCCAGTAGGTGCGCCTCCTTGATGAAATGTCCGCGGCCTCGGAGCGGCGCCACAACGAGTTCATGGGGGTTGTGGGACAGTTGCCTCAGGCCATTGAGTCCCTGGCTCATTGTGTGGCCGATTTCGGGGACTCACAGGCCAGGGGTGTCTACCAACTCGCGGCAGCACAGGACGCGAGTCGAGAGTTCATGAGTGGTGCCGTGCAGACACTGGCTGATCTGATTCGGGCACAGAACAGGGCAGTTCGGGCACTCACTTCTGCCACACTCGCTGTGTCACGGAAGCATCGCCAGGGCACCCGCCGCCCTCCTGCAGCACAGCGGTCTGGCCTTCACCAGATTGCTGCGCTTGCTGCAGTGCCAGCCCAGCCGAGTGCCAGTGTCTCTGGTGACCAGCGAGCGCCTGGCATCAGCCAGCTTGCCCCCATTGATGCAGCCGTCACTGCCACTCCCCCAGCCAAGCTGCGACAAGCTGCTGGAGAGACTGATGCTGCCCAGCCACAGCTGCAGCAGTCAGCAGCCTGCCCCTCCAGGGCCGGACCTCGTCTAGGCCGACCCCCAAGGGCATCTGCCGTCACGCATTGTGCCCCTCAGGAGCCTTCCCCCAGCCTTGCAACACCCACAGGGCCCAGGTTGAGGCGGAGCAACAGGTCGGGCAGGGGCCGGAGAAGCCTGCACAAGGACTCGCCCTGTCAGCACACCAAGTAGAGTGTGTTGCCAACTGTTTTTTTATATGGGGGTGTTTGTGTTCTGTATGGGGGGGTGCTTATTTTGCTAACGCCGAAGTTGAAGGCAACTGTTTTTTTATATGGGGGTGTTTGTGTTCTGTATGGGGGGGTTTGTCTTGGTTAGGCCGAGGATGAAGGCCAATTGGATGGACAAGTTTTGTTATTCCTCCCCAGGTTGTGGGAGTGAGATATGTTTTTGACTGTTTTTTGGGGGTGTTGTCTGTTTTTCTGTTTCATGTGGGAAGGGCCCTGAGTTTGTTAAATAAAGCTTTTTATTTATTCAGCTTGTCCAGGTGTCATGTTTCAAGTGGTTGTTGCGTTAACCGGCTGAGGGCTTGCGGAGCGGCTGCATTCATGTGCGTTCATTGCCACAAGCCATTCCCTGACAGGGGGCCTAGAAGTGTCGTTCAATAAGTCGCCGGCGGACGGCCCTTGGACCTTGTGGCTCCCTCCTGGGCTGGTACTCCTCCTCCTCCTCCTCCTCCTCATGGTCCTCCTGCTCGTCCTCCTGAGGTGGTGGTCCAACGTGAGATGGCAGTGCCTGAGTCCTGCGGATAGCCAGGTTGTGCAGCATGCAGCAAACGACGACGAACTGGGAGACTCTATCCGGCGAATACTGTAGAGATCCGCCGGATCGATCCAGGCAGCGGAACCGTTGCTTGAGGACGCCAATCGTTTGCTCTATGATGTTCCTTATGGCTTGATGGCTTTCGTTGTATGCCTCCTCCGCAGGGGTCCTGGGCGCGCGGAGCGGGGTCATGAGCCATGTACACAAAGGGTAGCTCTTGTCCCCAATGAGCCATCCCCTTGGTGGAGGCTGTGCCTCGAACATGTCAGCCACAGTAGTCTGGCGCAGGATAAATGCATCGTGGCTGCTTCCTGGAAAGCGGGCATTGACAGCTAGGATGCGCTGACTGTGGTCACACACCAGCTGTACATTGAGGGAATGGTAGCCCTTCCGGTTGCGGTAATCCTCGGCATTGTCGATAGGTGCCCGCATAGCCACATGCGTGCAATCAATGGCGCCCTGCACCAAGGGGAAGTCGCCGATCCTGGCAAATCCGACTGCACGCTGCTCCTGCCTCTCTAGGGTCATGGGGAAGGAGATGAATTGGCGTCTCCTTGCGAAAAGAGCATCGGTGACCTGCCGGATGCAGTGATGCATGGCAAACTGGGAAATGTTCGCTATGTCCCCAGCAGCGGCTTGGAATGAGCCGCTTGCATAAAAGTTCAGAGCCACCGTGACCTTCACTTCCACCGACAGAGACGTCCTGCACATCAGCTGTGGATGCAGATCTCTGTGAAGCAGCTGGCAGATCTCTGCAACCACCTCCCTTCTGAAGCGCAGCCTCTTAACACAATGTGCGGCAGTCATGGTGAGATAGGACACCTGCTGCCGGTATTCCCTGAGTGGGTAAGGCCTACGTTGCCGATGCCTGATGGCCCCTCTGCGTCTAGGCATGGCTGGCCCTCTCACACAGCGTCTGCGAGCCCTTCGCACATAATGCTGGAACTGAGGGTTGGAACCCCATGCAGCCCCCATAATAACCTTGCAAACAGTGAAATCACTTCCGGCGCTAAAGCCCTGGCGCAGCGCAAACTCAATTTCAAGGCCTAAGTGCCTCGCGCTGGAAAACTACCCCTCTTATGGCGCTAACGGCTGGCAGACGCAACTGAATTTCTAGGCCAGGGTCTTGTACAATATAAATAGAGACAGGGTCTAGTGTAATATAAACAGAGACAGGGACTAGTGTAATATAAACAGAGACCGGGACTGGTGTAATTTAAACTGAGACAGGCTCTCGTGTAATGTAAACAGAGACAGGGTCTAGTGTAGTATAAACAGAAACAGGGTCTTGTGTAATATAAACAGAGCCAGGGTCTAGTGTAGTATAAACAGAGACAGGGTGTGGTGTAGTATAAACAGAGACAGAGTCTAGAGTAATATAAACAGAGACCGGGTCTAGTGTAATATAAACAGAGAGAGGGCCTTGTTTAATATAAACAGAGAAAGGGTCTCGTGTAATATGAAGGGAGACAGGGTCTTGTGTAATCTAAAGAGAGACAGGGTCCAGTGTCATCTAAAAAGAGACAGGGCCTTGAGAAATACAAAAACAGACAGGGTCTTGTGTAATATAAACACAGACAGGGTCTTTCGTAATATAAACAGTGACAGGGTCTAGTGTAATATAAACAGAGACAGGGTCTAGTGACGTGAAGGCAGCATTTGATCGAGTGTGGCATCAAGGAGCCCTAGCAAAACTGAAGTCAATGGGAATCAAGGGGAAAACTCTCCATTGGTTGGAATCATACCTAGCACAAAGGAAGTTGGCTGTGGTTGTTGGAGGTCATTCATCTCAATCACATGACATCACTGCAGGAGTTCCTCAGGGCAGTGTCCTAGGCCCAACCATCTTCAGCTGTTTCATCAATGACCTTCCCTCCATCATAAGGTCAGAAGTGGGGATGTTCGCTGATGATTGCACACTGTTCAGCACCATTCGAGACTCGTCAGATACTGATGCAGTCCGTGTCCATATGCAGCAAGACCTGGACAACATTCAGACTTGGGCTGACAAATGGCAATTAACATTCGCACCACACAAGTGTCAGGCAATGACCATCTCTGACAAGCGAGACTCTAACCATCTCCCCTTGACATTCAATGGCATTAGCTTCGCTGAAACCCCAACTATCAACACCCTGGGGGTTACCATTGGTCAGAAACTGAACTGGACCAGCCATATAAATACTGTGGCTACAAGAGCAGGCCAGGGGCTGGGAATTCTGTGGCGAGTGTCTCACCTCCTGACTCCCGAAAGCCTTTCCACCATCTACAAGGCACAAGTCAGGAGTGTGATGGAATACTCTCCACTTGTCTGGATGAGTGTAGCTCCAACAACACTCAAGAAGCTCGACACCATTCAGGATAAAGCAGCCCGCTTGATTGGCACTCCATCCACCACCTTCAACATTCACTCCCTCCACCACCGGTGCACTGCGGCTGCAGTGTGTACCATCTACAAGATGCACTGCAGCAAGTCGCCAAAGCTCCTTCAACAGCACCTTCTAAACCCGCGACCTCTACCACTTAGAAGGGCAAGGGCAGCAGACGCATGGGAACATCACCACTTACAAGTTCCCCTACAAGCCACACACCATCCTGACTTGGACCTGTATCACCGTTCCTTCACTGTCGCTGGGCCAAAATCCTGGAACTCCCTTCCTAACAGCATTGTGGGTATACCTACACCATATGGACTGCAGCGGTTCAAGAAGGTGGCTCACCACCATCTTCTCAAGGGCAATTAGGGATCCATCATCCTAACCTACACCAAGTCACTTTCACCCATCATCCTAACTCATACCAAGACCCATTCACGCATAATTCTAAATCTCTCCAAGCCCCATTCACCCATCTTCCTAACTCGCACCAACCCTCATTCAATCATCATCCTAACTCACACCAAGGTCCATTCAACTATCAGCCTAATTACAACATGCCACACTCACGCATCATCCTAGCTCGCACTAAAAGCAATTCGTTCAGCATCCTAGCTCGTAGCAATCCACATTCACACATCATCATAAATCGATGCAAGCCCCAGTCACCCATCATCCTATCTCACACCAACATCCATTCACACATTTTCCTAACTAAAACCAAGAATCATTCACTAATCATCTTAACTCACACCAAGACCCATTCACCCATCATCCTAACTCACACCAAGCCCCATTCACCCATCATACTAACTCACACCAAGGTCCATTCACCCAACAACCTAACCCACACCAAGCCAAATTCACTCTTCATCCTAAATCAAGCCAAGCATCATTCACCCATCATCCCAGCTTACACCCAGACCCATACACATTTCATCCTACCCCACACCAAGCCTCATTCAAGCATCGTACTAACTTACACCAAGCACCATTCATACATCATCCTAACACACATCAAGACACATTCACCCATCATCCAAACTCACACCAAGCCCCTTTTACACATCATCTTAACTCACACAAAGGCGCATTCACACATCATCCTAACTCACACAAAGAACCATTCACCCAACATCACAACTCACACCGAGACCAATTCACGCATCATTCAAAATCACTCCAAGCCCCATTCACCCTTCCTCCTAACTCACACCAAGCCCCTTTCACCCATCACCCTAACTCACGCCAAGCCCCATTCAAAGAGAATCCAATCTCACACCAAGCCCCATTCACCCATCATCCTAACTACCACCAAGCCCCATTCACCCATCATCCAAAATCACAGCAAATCAATTCAATCATCATCCTAACTCAATCGAAGCCCCATTCACCGATCATCCTAACTCACACCAAGATCCATTCACCCATCATCCTAACTTACACCGGGCCCCATTCACACATCATCCTAACTCACACAAAGCCCCATTCACCCTTCATCCTAATCACACCAAGCCCCATTCACCCATCATCCTAACTCACACAAAGACCCATTCACCCATCATCCAAACAAACACCAAGACACATTCAAACATCATCCTAACTCACACCAATCCCCATTCACACATCATTCTAACCCGCCCCAAGACATATTCAACCATCGTCCTAACTCACACCAAGCCCCATTCACCCACCATCCTAATCAGACCAAGCCCCATTGAAACATCATCCTAACATATACGAAGACAGATTCACCCATCATCCAAACTCACATCAAGACTCGCACCCAGCCCCATTCAACCATCATCCTAACTCCACCAAGACCCAAACACCCATCATCTTAATTCAAACCTAGACCCATTCACCCATCATCCTAACTCACACACAGACCCATTCACCCAGCACCCTAACTCACACCAAGCTCCATTCACACATCATTCTAACTCAAACCAAGACACATTCACCAATCATCCTAACTCAAACCAAGACCCATTCACCCGTCATTCTAACTCACACCAAGCCACATTCACCCATCATCCTAAGTCACAGACAATTCACCCATCGTCCTAACTCAAACCAGGACTGTAGTGAATGTGCCTTTAAGAGCCCCCTGTGTACTGTAATGCCAGTAATGGCCACTCGGGCTATATAAGTCTGTATATTGTGTTGTATCAGTTAGTTGACCTCCAGACTTTGTTCAGTAAACACCTGTGAAACGAACTCCTGCCTTCAGTGTCTCTATTAACACATGGATACAACAGTGGCGACGAATTAGAAACGGCCTTACCTGCAATTCGGCAGCACCTCAAGGACATCGATTTCTCAGACGTCCAAAGTCGAAGAAAAGCAAGAAAAAAAAGCTGTGGTTTCACCAGCTAGCCGAGCTGGTGGCAGGTACTGCCATAATCCTTCCTGGGTGGTGGGCTGGGGCTCCATCGGCTGGCTCTGCAGCGAGGCCAAGCAGCGAAGGCGGAGGCAAACAGAAACTGAGGGGGGGAGCACTCGGGTGACGACCGGCGCTGCAAATCAGGTCAGCGTTCGGACCAAGCAGAGGTGTGGAAAAGTCCCAGAGAGTCCGGCGGGAATGAGTCTCCACCTGTAAATAAAAAATCCACGGAAAACAGCGTTTTCAGCAGCAGCAGCGGCCGAAAAGCGCGGGAAGCATTATTTTTTTTCTGCAGGGAAGAAAGGAAAACACGGGAAGCACCATTTTTTTTTCCAGGATGCCTAAGTCTGGCAATTTTGATGCTTTCGATAATGATATAGAGGATTGGACCATATATGTGGAAAGAGTGGAGGTAAATTGCACAGCAAATGGAATAGAAAATGATAAAATGCGTCAGTACATCTAAATCTAATGGGCGCAAAGACATACGGGCTGTTATGAAACATAATCACTGCAGCTAAACCAAAGGACAAGAATTTTAAGGAAATTGTTGATACCCTACAGGAGCACTCAAACCCAACACCGCTGCTGATAGCGGAACGATTCAAATTCTTCAAGAGGAATCAGCTCAAGGATGAAAGTAACGCTGATTACCTCACCGAATTAAGAAAGCTATCAAAGCACTGCCAATTCGGGGCAGGACTGGCAGATTCTTTTCGAGACAAATTCGTCTGCGGTCTCCTAAGTGAAGGAACACAGAAAAGGCTGCTATCTGAGAAAGATTTGACACTGGACAAGGCTTTCAGTATGGCTGTATCATACGAAGCAGCCGCAAGAGGAGCTGCAGAGATACAGCAAAAGCCAAAGCAATACGGCACCCATGAAATGACACGGGAATTTGAAAGATGTTATCGCTGCGGCAGAACAACCCATGACCAGAAGGTCTGCTGGTTCAAGGACAAAGCATGCAGGCAATGCGGAAAGATTGGACACATTGCACGTGTATGCCGATCTGGACAAAAAAAATCCATGGACAGGAAAAAAATCAATAAGGAAAAGTACAGGAAAGTACAAATGACGACGGACAGTAGCTCTGAAGACCAGAAGGGTGATAGCGACTCCGGAAACAAGAGACTAAGCTGTCTCAAATTACATAATGTAATTGCCAAAGAAGATTACCAGACCATTTGGGTTACCTTCACGATAGCGGGGTCCCCAGTTCAAATGGAGCTAGATACAGGATCAGCTCTGACCATCATAAATCGACGGGATTATGAGCGGCTATTTCCGCATATATCTTTAAAAGACACATCCATTATCTTGAAAACATATACGGGACAGAAAGTATACCCCAAAGGAAAAATAAGGGTGCCTGTTGTATACAACGGCAAGGAAATACAGAAGTTGTATTTATACATTCTACAAGATGGTGGTCCACCGCTGTTGGGACGTGAATGGATCAGGAAAATTCGTTTAGACTGGCACTCCATTCAAGCACAGACGGTGACCAGTAAGAAAAAAATGATGATGACGTCATACCTGAACGATTAAAAGACATCTTGGCCAACGCCAAATAAGTGTTTCAAGAGAAACTAGGAACCTTGAAAGGCATCACCGCCTCAATAAAAGTGGAAGATGCAGCAATTCCCAAGTTTTTTAAGGCAAGGCCGGTGCCATACGCAATTCGTCCAGCAGTCGAGGCAGAGCTGGAGTATTATCCAAGATAGATTGGAGCGAGTGGGCAACACCCATCATCCCGGTCATGAAGAAAACATTGAATAATGATAAATCTGAAGAACAGAGAAAAATTCGCATCTGTGGAGACTTCAAGGTGACTGTAAACCCGGTCCTTCACACGGTACAGTATCCTCTTCCGAGGATAGAAGATATTTTCGCCTCACTATCCGGAGGGAGACGTTTCACCAAAATTGACTTGGCACAGGCATATCTACAGAAGGAGGTTGAAGAGGCCTCTAAAAAGTATCTCACGATAAATACACACAAAGGCCTGTACCAGTACAATCGACTGGTTTTCGGAGTAGCATCAGCTCCAGCTATCTGGCAAAGAGCTATGGAGCAAGTCCTCCAAGGGATTCTGGGGACTCAATGCTACCTAGACGACATCCTTGTAACAGGAGAAAATGACAACAAGCACTTTGCCAATTTGGAGCAGGTGCTCACGAGGATGAGAGAACGGGGCCTACGAGCAAATCGCCCCAAGTGCGAATTTTTCCAGAAACAAATATCATATTGTGGCCATATAATTAACAAGGAAGGGTTGCATAAATCACCTGAAAAAATTGAAGCGGTCATAGAAGCCCAGCACCTAAAAATGTCTCACAATTAAGGTCGTTCCTGGGATTGATAAATCACTATCATAAATTTTTACCGAACTTATCAACTCTTCTGCTCCCTCTTAATGAACTGCTACAAACAGGAGTAATTTGGAAATGGAGCGAAGACTGTAAACGTGCCTTCCATAAATGCAAAGACTTAATCATGTCCAAGGAAATTTTGGCTCATTACAACCCATCACTGCCAATCAGACTGGCGTGCGATGCATCCCCTTACGACGTAGGAGCGGTATTATCGCATAGATCCCCTGATGGCTCTGAGCGGCCGATAGCTTTTGCGTCACGCTCATTGAACTCAGCTGAGCGTAACTATGCCCAGATTGACAGGGAAGCACTCAACCTGTTATGGGGAGTGAAGAAATTCAACCATTACCTACACGGACAAAAATTTACCTTGTTGACTGACCATCAACCCCTCGTCTCCATATTCAACCCTAAAAAGTGTGTTCCCATTATGACAGTGCAAAGGCTACAGAGGTGGTCCCTTTTTCTACGGGCACACCAATATGACATAGAATACAAAGGATCAAAATAGCATGGGAATGCTGATGGTTTATCATGCCTACCGTTGCCAATGGTTGAAGAGGCACCTACAGTAGACCCAGTGGAGATGTTCCACTCTACCATAGTGGAATGTCTACCAGTAACAAATTCTGCCATTGAAACGGAAGCGAGAAATGACCTGACTCTCTCACGAGTCTACGATTTAACAGTGAAGGGATGGCCAGCACATGGCGAACCACTGTTGCCAGCATTCTCGCAAAGAAGAGAACAGATGTCAGTGTGCCAAGGAACCTTGATGTGTGGATCCAGAGTGGTGATTCCACACCAACTCCAGGATAAAGTGCTAAAGGAGCTTCACGAGGGGCATCTGGGTGGAGTGAAAATGAAGAACCTAGCCAGGGCATTAGTATGGTGGCCAGGTATCGATGGAGACATCGAAGAAATGACCAAGAGTGGCCTAGGATGCCAGAAGGTCCAAAACGCTCCACCACAAGCCCCTCTACATCCCTGGGAGTGGCCCTCATCTCCATGGCAAAGGGTACACATCGACTTTGCTGGTCCATTTATGGACTCAATGTTCTTAATCGCGGATGATGCACACTTCAAGTGGCTGGAGGTAATAAAGATGTCCTTCACCACCACGGAAAAAACCATCACAGTATTAAGGACCATATTTGCCAGGAATGGGCTGCCTGAACAGATCTGTTCTGATAATGGACCGCAATTTGTGTCCGAAGAATTCAGGAAGTTCTTAAATAACAATGGGGTTAAGCACTACACGTCTGCCCCATACCATCCCGCCACCAATGAATTGGCTGCAAGGTTCGTCCAGACCTTCAAGAAGGCCACAAAGGCCATGGGTAATGAAGACAGAAAACTTCAGCATAAGGTAGATAACTTCTTGTTTGCATACAGGAATGCAACACATATGGTTACAAACCAAACTCCTGCCATGATGTTCTTCAATAGAAGCCTAAGATTCCGGCTGGATTTGATCAAGCCAAACATCAGAAGGGACGTGGAGAACCGGCAATTTCAAGGCATGAATGGAAGGCCAACTAGAACCTTCCAGATAGGTCAACAAGTTTTGGCCCGGGACTACCGTACCGAGAAATGGCAGCCTGGAACTATTTGCACACGACTAGGACCGCTGATGTATATCGTGGACATTGGAGAAAGCATAATAAGGCGCCATGCTGACCAGATCATAGACTCATCCGAAAAGGGACAACCTACACCACAACTCTATATGCCTAATGATGAAGTAGAGATACCCATAGTATCTACCTCCGATCCGTTGATACTGGAACCAGATGAAACCGACACTGGCATTCAAGCCGAATGAGCCTTGCCTAAAGAACCTACTACACCACCAGAAACTACTACACCACTGAGGCGTTATCCGGACCGAGTCAGGAAGCCTCCAGAGAGACTGACTTATAATTGATTAACTGCAGCAATGTGTAGGTTATTGTTCTTGTAACATGTAATTAATGATTACTTAAAATATTATGTACTGATGGGTAAAAGGGGAGGAATTGTACTGTATGTGCCTTTCAGAGCCCCCTGTGTACTGTAATGCCGATAATGGCCACTCGGGTTATATAAGCCTGTATATTGTGTTGTATCAGTTAGTTGACCTCCAGACTTTGTTCAGTAAACACCTGTGAAACCAACTCCTGCCTTCTGTGTCTCTATTAACACATGGTTACATAAAAGACACATTAACCCATCATCCTAAGTCACATCAAGCCCGATCCACTCATCATCCTAACTCAAACCAAGACACATTCACCAATCATCCTAACTCACACCAGGACCCATTCACCCATCATCCTAACTCACACCAAGACATATTCAATCATCGTCCTAACTCACACCAAGCCCCATTCACCCATCATCCTAACTCACACAAAGACCCATTCACTCATCACCCTAACACACACCAAGACACATTCACACATCATTCTAATTCACACTAAGCCCCATTCACCCATCATCCTAACTCACACCAAGAAACATTCACCCACAATCCTAACTAAAACCAAGGCACATTCACGCATCATCCTAAATCACTCTAAACCACATTCACCCATCATCCTAACTCGCACCTACACCCATTCAATTATCATCCTAACTCACACCAAGCCCCATTCACCAATCATCTTAATTCACACCAAGGTCCATTCAACTATCAGCCTAACTAACACCATGCTACATTCACGCATGATCCTAACTCACACTAAGAGCCATTCATTCATCATCCTAGCTCATAGCAAGCCACATTCACCCATCATCATAAATCGCCGCTATCCCCATTAACCCATCATCCTATCTCACACCAAGATCAGTTCACCCATCATCCTTACTCAACCCAAGACACATTCACCCATCATCCTAACTCAAACCAAGACACATTGACACATCATCCTAACTCACACCAAGCCCCATTCACTCATCATCCTAACTCAGAGCAAGGCCCATTCACCCATCATCTTAACTCACACAATGACCAATTCACACATCATCCTAACTCACACGAAGCCCCATTCACACATCATCATAACTCGCACGAAGAACCATTCAGCCCTCCTGCTAACTCAAACCAAGATACATTCACACATCATCCTAAGTCACACCGAGCCCCATTCACCCATCATCCAACTCAAACCAAGACACATTTACCAATCATCCTAAATCACACCAAGACCCATTCACCCATCATCCTAATCAGACCAAGCCCCATTCACACATCATCCTAACATATACGAAGCCACATTCACCCATCATCCAAACTCACATCAAGACACATTCACCCATCATCCTAACACGCAACCAGCCCCATTCAACAATCATCCTAACTCACACCAAGACCCAACCACCCATCATCCTAATTCAACCAAGACCCATTCACCCATCATCCTAACTCACACACAGACCCATTCACCCATCACCCTAACTCACACCAAGCCACATTCACCCATCATCCTAAGTCACAGACAATTCACCCATCGTCCTAATTCAAACCAAGACACATTCACCCATCATCCTAAGTCACACCAAGCCCCATTCACCCATCATCTTAACTCAAACCAGAACACTTTCACCCATCATCCTAAGTCACACAAAGCCACATTCACCCATCATCCTATTCACAGACAATTCACCCATCGTCTTAACTCAAACCAAGACACATTCACACATCATCCTAAGTCACACCAAGCCCCAATGACCCATCATCCTAATTCAAACCAAGACCGATTCACCCATCATCCTAACTCACACACAGACCCATTCACCCATCACCCTAACTCACACCAAGCCACATTCACCCATCATCCTAAGTCACAGACAATTCACCCATCGTCCTAACTCAAACCAATACACTTTCACCCATAATCCTAAGTCACACAAAGCCCCATTCACCCATCATCCTAATCACAGACAATTCACCCATCATCCTAACTCAAACCAAGACACATTCACCCATCATCCTAACTCACACCAGGACCCATTCACCCATCATCCTAACTCGCACTAAGATATATTCATCCATCGTCCTAACTCACACCACGCCCCATTCACCCATCATCCTAACTCCCACAAAGACCCATTCAGTCATCATCCTAACACACACCAAGACACATTCACACATCATTCTATCTCACACCAAGCCCCATTCACCCATCATCCTAACACACACCAAGAAACATTCACCCACAATCCTAACTAAAACCAAGGCACATTCACGCATCATCCTAAATCATTCCAAGCCCCATTCACTCTTCATCCTAACTCAGACCATGCCCCATTCACCAATCATCCTAACTTCCACCAAGCCCCATTCACCCATCATCCAAAATCACAGCAAACCAATTCAATCATCATCCTAACTCTCTACCAGCCCCATTCACCCATCATCCTAACTCACACCAACATCCATTCACACATCAACCTAACCCACGCAAAACCCCATTAACCCATCATCCTAACTTACACCAAGCCCCTTTCGCACATCATTCTAACTCACACCAAGCCACATTCTTCCATCATTCTAAAGCACACCAAGCCCCATTTACACATCTTCCTAATTTACAACAAGCGAAATTCTCTCATCTTCCTAAATCAATCCAAGCACCATTCACCCATCATCCTAGCTTACACCAAGCCCCATTCATATCTCATCCTACCCCACACCAAGACTCATTCAAACAACATACTAACTAACACCAAGCCCCTTTCACCCATCTTTCTAACTCACACTAAGACCCATTCACCCATCATCCTAACCCACACCAAGCTTCATTCAAGCATCATACTAAATTACACCAAGACCCATTCACACATCATCCTAACTCACAACAAGGCACATTCACCCATCACACCAACTCACACCAAGCCGCATTCACCCATCATCCAAACTTAAACCAAGCCCCATTCACTCACCATCCTAGGTCACAGCAAGACCAATTCAAACATCATCCTAACTCACACAAATACACATTCACCCATCATCCTCACGCACATAATTACCCATTCAACCATCATCCTAACTTACAACAAGCCCCATTCACACATCATCCAAACTCACACCGAGACCCATTCACCCTTCATCCTAACTCACACCAAGCCCCATTCACCCATAATCCTAACCCACACAAAGACCCATTCACCCATCATCCTAACTCATGTCAATACCCATTCACCCATCATCCAAACTCACACCAAGACACATTCACCCTTCATCCTAACTCAAGCCAAGCCCCATTCACCCATCATCCTAACTTAAAGGATTAATTAGCAATCTTGTTGGGTCGGAGCAATCATAAATGATCGAATTCTTCATTAAGATGGAGAATGAAGTAGTTGACTCAGAGACTAGGGTACTAAATTTATATAAAGGACACTACGATGGTCTGAGGAGCGAGTTGGGTAGGATTGACTGAGGAATGTCACTGAAAGGGTTGATGGTGGATAGGCAATGGCAAACATTCAATGACCGAATGGCTGAACTACCGAATTTGTTCATCCCAGTTTGGCATAAAAATAAAACAAAAAATGTGACTCAACCTTGGTTAACAAGTGAAATTAGGGATAGTATAAGATCCAAGGAGAGGACATATAAATTGGCCAGAAAAAGCAATTATCCTGAGGATTGGGAGCAGTTTAGGATTCAACAAAGGAAGACAAAGGGATGAATTAAGAAGGGGAAAATAGAAAATGAGAGTAAGCTTGCAGGGAACATAAAAACTGACTGTAAAAGCTTTTATAGATATGTGAAGAGAAAAAGATTGGTGAAGTCAGGCATAGGTCCCTTGCATTCAGAATCAGGGGAATTTATAATGGGGAACAAAGAAATGGCGGACCAACTAAATACAAATTTTGGTTCTGTCTTCACAGAGGAGGACACAAATAAACTCCCAGAGATGCAGGGGAACATAGGATCTGATGAAAGGGTGGAACTGAAAGAAATCAGTATTTGTAGAGAAATGGCGTAAGGAAAATTGATGGGACGGAAGGCCGATAAATCCCCAGGGCCTGATAATCTACATCCTAGGGTACTTAAGGAAGTGGCCCTAGAAATAGTAGATGCATTGCTGGTCATCTTCCAGAACTCAATAGACTCTGGAAGAATACCCATGGATTGGAGGGTAGCTAATGTTACCCCACAATTCATAAAAGGTGGTAGAGAAAAAGTGGGGAATTATAGACCGGTAAGCCTGACATTGGTAGTGGGGAAAATGCTAGAGTCCATTATAAAAGATGTAAAAGCAGAGCACTTGGAAAGCAGTGACGGGATTGAACAAAGTCAACATGGATTTACAAAAGGTAAATCGTGCTTGACTAAACTACACCAGGTTATAGTCCAACAGTTTTATTTGAAATCACAAGCTTTCGGAGCGCTGCTACTTCGTCAGGTGAAGTGGAGAGATGCATAAAGACACAACTTATATAGTTAGAGAATAATGCCAGATGTTTAAAGGTAATCTTTCTAACTGCCATTTATCACACCTCGGCAGAGAGATAATCACAGCAATCAAAGTTGTGAATGGTGTCCAAACAGGTCAGTCAGGAAAACATTACATCAAAGAACAATGAGGTGGGGTCACAAGGGGTCAAATGTTGCAGATGCTGGGGTCTGTATGAAAAAAAAAACATTTTTTTTGCTGGAAATCACAGCAGGTCCGGCTGCATCTGTGTAGAGAGAACAAATCAACATGGATTTACAAAAGGTAAATCGTGCTTGACTGAACTACACCAGGTTATAGTCCAACAGCTTTATTTGAAATCACAAGCTTTCAGAGCACTGCTACTTCGTCAGGTGAAGTGGAGAGATGCATAAATACACAACTTATATAGTTAGGTGGGGTTACATGTAGCGTGACATGAACCCAAGATCCCTGTTGAGGCCATCCTCATGAGTGCGGAAACTTGGCTATCAGTTTCTGCTCTACGATTTTGCATTGTCGTGTGTCTTGAAGGCCGCCTTGGAGAATGCTTACCCGAAGATCGGAGGCTGAATGTCCTTGACTGCTGAAGTGTTCCCCGACTGTGAGGGAACACTCCTGCCTGGCGATTGTTGCACCGTGTCTGTTCATCCATTATCGCAGTGTCTGCATGGCCTCGCCGATGTACCATGCTCTGGGGCATCTTTTCCTGCAACGTATGAGGTAGACAACGTTGGCTGAGTCACATGAGTATGTACCATGTACCTGGTGGGTGGTGTCGTCACGTGTGATGATGTTATCTGTGTTGATGATCTGGCATGTCTTGCAGAAGTTGCCGTGGCAGGGTTATATGGTGTCGTGGTCGCTGTTCTCCTGAAAGCTGGGTAATTTGCTGTGAACAATTGTCTGTTTGAGGTTAGGCGGCTGTTTGAAGGCGAGTAGAGGAGGTGTGGGGATGGCCTTAGCGAGGTGTTCATCATCATCGATGACATGTTGAAGGCTGCAAAGAACATGGCGTAGTTTCTCCGCTCTGGGGAAGTAGTGGACGACGAAGTCTGTTGGTTGTGTCCCGTGTTTGTCTTTTGAGGCGGTCTATGCGATTTTTTGCTGTGGCCCGGCGGAACTGTCGATCGACGAGTCGAGCGTCATATCCCGATCTTACGAGGGTGTCTTTCAGTGTCTGTAGGTGTCCATCGCGTTCCTCCTCGTCTGAGCAGATCCTATGTATTTGCAGGGCTTGTCCACAGGAGATGGCTTCTTTAACGTGGTTAGGGTGGAAGCTGGAGAAGTCGAGCATCCTGAGGTTGTCCGTGGGCTTGCGGTAGAGTTAAGTGCTGAGGTGTCCGTCTTTGATGGAGATTCATGTGTTCAAGAATGCAACCGATTTTGAGGAGTAGTCCATGGTGAGTTTGATGGTGGGATGGAACGTGTTGATGTTATTGTGTAGTTTTTTCAGTGATTCTTTGCCGTGGATGCATAGGAAGAAAATGTCGTCGATGTATCTGGTGTATAGCATTGGTTGGAGGTCCTGTGCAGCGAAGAAGTCTTGCTCGAACTTGTGCATGAAGATGTTGGCGTATTGGGGTGCGAATTTGATCCCCATGGCTGTTCCGTGTGTTTGGGTAAAGAACTGGTTGTCGAAGGTGAAGACATTGTGGTCAAGGATAAAGCAGATGAGTTGTAGGATGGCGTCTGAAGATTGGCTGTTGTTGCTGTTGAGTACTGAGGCTGCTGCAGCGATGCCGTCATCGTGGGGGATACTGGTGTAGAGTGCTGAGACATCCATCGTGGCGAGGAGCTTTCCTGGTTCAACTTGTCTGTGGATGCTGAGTTCCTGTAAGAAGTCTGTTGTGTCACGACAGAAGCTGGAGGTTCCCTGTACGATGGGTTTCAGGATGCCCTCGACGTATCCAGAGAGGTTCTCACACAGGGTTCCATTGCCTGATACGATAGGACATCCGGGTGTGTTGGCTTTGTGTATCTTTGGGAGGCAGTAGAAGTCTCCCACGTGGGGAGTACGTGGGATGAGAGTGCGTAGGATGCTTTGAAGGGTTGGATCAAAGGTCTTGATCAGTTTGTTGAGTTGGTGGGTGTGTTATTTGGTCGGATCTGCGGGTAACTGTATGTAGTGTTCCTGGTTGTCCCGTTCTCGTTATGCTTCTTTGCAATAGTCCGTTCTGTTCTGTATGACGATGGCTCCTCCTTTGTCTGCTGGTTTGATGACGATGTTGCGGTTGGTCTTGAGAGTGTGGATGGCATTGTGTTGTGCTCGGGTGACATTCTGGACTGTATTGTGAGTGCGGCTGATGAATCTGGCGTTGATACTTCTCCTGACAGCTTGAGCATACATGTCAAGCTTAGGGCACTGACCCTCCGGAGGGGCCCAATTTGATTCTTTCTTCTTCAGTTGCTGCACTGCGGATCCCTCTGTCTCCTGTTCCGGATCATTGGTTATCTCATTGGGTTCGCTGCTGACATCTTGGGATTTGTGGAAGAATTCCCGGAGCCTCATTCTCCTGATGAATTCCTCTGTGTCTGCCGCGAGACCGATGGGGACCATTTTGGTGGTGGGGCAGAAATTGAGCCCTCGGCTGAGAACTTCAATTTCATCTGGTTGAAGGGTGTGGTCGGAGAAGTTGGCGATGGACTTCCCTGTGGTTTCAACCGTGGTACCGGGACAGGCTTGCTTGCTGCTGGTGGTGTAGAAGTGCATCAGCATATAGATATATATATCCACACATATTAGTATAAAATAAGCACACATACTCTCTTATATTAAAATGGAGTCTGGAACTGTTTCAACAGGCCAAAATGGCTTCACACAGTATAACATAAGGGGAAACGGGCAGGCCCATATTAGGAAACGGTTTAAGGAAGAGGATGTGACTCCTTTGTAGCTTGCAGGCTAGACAGTTCCATAAACAAGATAAGCTTAACAGAACAAAAGCATGATAAACCAAAGGACATGTACTGTAAACATTCGTATGAATGTCCAGAACCAAAGTGAGAGACAAACCGTCTCCATTGTATAAAATTAATTAACTTTATCTAAAGGTATTCCTGCATCATGACTTTTGATTATCTGTGGGCTAACCTTATCTTAAGACACCGAGGCTCTGCTGACCCTTTAGTCATCTTCTTGTTGACCTTAAACATTTCTTACTCATCTCTTCCTTAATGTTATTTAGTTGTGTCTCAATACCATACCATGTGATAAAAGGTTTTGCTCTTTGTGTATAAAAAGAGGTGTTTTTGTCCATGCATTCGGAGAAGTCACGATAGCCATTGCCTACGTGAAGCTCCCCTTGCTAGCAAGTAGTTAAATAAAGTCTGCCTTTGACGATCACTTTGTTTCACAGAGTCTTATTGAACAGTCGAAACTTCGACAGTTTCTTGGAGGTCCCACCGAGATCGCTTGCTGCCTTTCGGTAAGTCACGGACGAGGACACCATACTTTGCTAACGACAAATCCTGAATGGCCATAAGTGAGGTTTTCTCACAGAAAAGGATTTCTCTATAGATACATAGTTGGTGTAGTCTGTCACTTCCGACGGGAGCAATGCGATCTGTTAAGACTCATGTGTGTTTGGAACTTGAGTTAACTTATGTAACCTTTTGCTTCTTTTATCTTGACATTAAAAGGAGGAGGAGATTGCCGGTTCAGGTTTCAAAACTGTCGGACAAAGGGAGACAGCAGAAAGGTCGCGACCAGGTTGAGTTCCGGAATATATGTGAGTGTACTGTGAAGGGATTAGCCTGAAGGATAGACACAGAAAGAAAGAAATAAGGGTACCAGAGGGCCTGTGAAGAGACAAGCTCGAAGGATAGGCAGAGAGTGCACAGTGATGTAATCTGTGAAGGGACTACCTAGTAATCCCAAAGGATAGATAGGCAGTTAGAGTAAGGATAAGTATGGAATAAGGATTCAGAAATAAAACACAACTGTTTTGTAAAATAACGCTTATATGCATATGTAAAGTTTGTAAAGATTTAAAGGAAAACTGTTGGTGACTGAGTTGATCGACTAGGACAAGGAAGTGCCTGTCTCAAACGCGCAGCCTTAGACCGGTTGTTAAGAGTGGAAATCCCCCATGCGAAGGTCAGGACCCTGAAGTGGGCGGAGAGGCATAAAGGCACTTAGGATCGTGATACTCAGTCATTAGTTGTCAAAAGCTTGTAAAATAAGGCCTCGATCTGTAGAGCGTACCACGCAGATCGAGAAAACTGTTGGATTGTAATTTAGCTTTTGTAGAAAGCCTGCATAACTGTACCTACGTTATTTCATGTCTGAGTTCTTTTGTGTATCTGTTTGGACCTTCAAGTTATTCCTTAGTATTTTCTTGATTGTTATTATTGTATGTTATTGTTCATCGCTGTCAGCACTTTGGTCATCCTGTAGGGGTCGTAAGAGCGTTGAGGGTAAAACTTGTGACCCAGAACAAGTGCAGCTAGTGGAAATTGAGAACTAACTAGGATGGGAGCTGCACAAAGCAAGGTCCCCGAAAGGGGAACCCCAGCTTTCCATATTTTTCAAAATTGTGGCCGATCATCCACAAATGATTTACCTAAATGGTCTAATTGGACCAAGAATGACAAATACCCATTCCCTATAGACGGAACCTTTAATTTAGACAGAATAACATGTCTAGAGAATTGCCTCGTAACTAGAGACCCGCAGAGAAAAGGAAAAAAAAAGTAAATTGGTCAGTCTTCTCAGATTGGAAAAATTAAGCAGAGAGGCGACGCGAACGAAGTATAGAAGTTAGTAAACATAATAAAAAGAGGGATGAGATTAATCAGGAACAGAATAAACAACAAAAAGTTAAACAAATCAAGGTTGGCAGGGTCCACAAAATTTATCCGGAAACAGAAATACCCAAGCCCAGGTTTACACTCGTCCACAGACTAATTGGACAACTAGCAATCCCTGGGGAAATCAAAGTGGCCCAAACGAAGAGTTTGGACAAAATCCAAATTGTTTAGCATGACGTTACTTAGAGCCCACCCCAGACATTGCCCAGGAACAACAGGCTGTGGTACAATTGCCTGCAGTATCATTAAATTCTAAAGAAGAGCCATTTATAAATTTAAATATGAATGGAACACAAGTTCCATTTTTTGGTAGACACTGGAGCAACTAATTCGGTCTTGACTAGACAATATGCAGTAGGAGCACCTTGTATCAGAGTGTCAAGTGTGTAGGACTTTCAGGAACAACCCAGACTATGGTATGGCCCACTCCATTGGATGTACAGATGAAAGACTTTCATGAACAGCATGCATTCTTATTATCTGAAGACGTTCCCATCAACTTATTAGGAAGAGATTTGTTGTGTAAAATGAAAGCAGTGATATCATGTATGAAAAAAGGACTGAAGGTATATGTTCCAACTGACAGATGTGGGATGTACCCATTGCAGGTCCACAATTCTCCTATTTTGTATTGTTGGACTAATCATGATGACAACCTCAGTAAACAATTACTGATGGCTGTGGGAGCATTGCAGTATGCCACAAGATCAGTATCAGAATACCAGAAGCAGTTTAATTTGGGACATTGGCATGATAAATTGCACTGTATAGCCTATTATGACAAAACGGGAGAAGATCTAGAAGTGGCAATTAATTACAAGCCCTTTCTGCATCAGAAATATTCACTTAAAATCCGAAGAATTTTAATTGGGCAAGAAGGAATAGCGTCACCAATCTTGTTGACCCAAACAGCATGGGAATTATTCAGGGTAAAAGACTCTAAGCCACACTGTACACTAGCAGTGGCGTATGAATTCAAATCTTCTGATCTAGGACAGATGGTCCTACGCCTATCAAAAGCTGCAGTTCAACAGGAGTGGAGAATAAGTCAGGGTTGGTTCAAGACCTAAGAGCAGTTAACGAGTCTGCTCTCCCTGCCTACCCGTTGGTCCCAAACCCAGCCACCATTCTGACCAGTATACCTCCTAATTCAAGGTATTATACGGTCATTGATCTCTGCTCAGCCTTCTTCAGCATTCCTATTCACCAAGATTCCCAGTTCCTGTTTGCCTTCACGTTCAAAGGAACCCAATACACATGGACCAGGCTGCCACAAGGCTATACAGAAAGCTCAACTCTCTTTTCACAGTGCCTCAAACATGATTTACAGAACATTGTCTTAACCGATGGGTTAACCCTCATACAGTAAGTAGACGACCTGCTAATTGCATCACCTACCCAAGAGGCATTGTGAATCAGTGACTCAGCTTATCACTAAGCCTCGTATAGACATTGTAGAAACTCCTCTGGACAATAGCGATTTTATATTTTATGTGGATGGATCAGCCCTCAGAGATGAAAAGGGCTCGCAAAAAAAGTGCATATGCCATTTTCGATGATCATTCAATTATCCAAGTATGCTGACCACCATCTTTCTTTTCAGCACAACAAGCAGAACTGTTTGCCGTTACAAGAGTATGTATTTTAGCTACAGGAAAATCAGTGAATATTTATATTGACTCTTGGTATGCATTTGGAGTCACTCATAATTATGGTCAAATTTGGAAACTTAGAGGATTCCTGACTTCATCGGGATCTACAGTTAAAAATGCTGAACAAATTGATAACCTTTTAAAGGCTCTCCAGTGTCCTAAAAAAAAATTGCTGTTATTAAATGCAAAGCAGATACAAGCAATCAAGACCAGGCTTCTTTGGGCAATGATAAGGTGGATCGAGCAGCTAAGGCTGCTGCTCTTTCTGATACAGGGTCACAAGTGTCTGCATATGTTCTTAGAAATCAAGATCCAGACAATCCCCCACCCACAACTGATGACGTTTTGGCCTATCAATTACAGGCCAGTCCGGACGAAGTGTTAGCTTGGGTGAATGATTCTTCTTTTAAAACACCTGAAGGAGTACGGGTCTACCATGACGGCTGCATGGTGGCTACCAAATCAATACTCCCATGGATTGCCTGATGTGTCCACATGTTCACATGCAGGCAAAGGGGGGATGGCAGACTATATCACACAAACTTGGTATTCACCAGGCAGTGACAATTACAAAACAAATTAGTGAACAATGCATTACCTGCCAAACAATGAACCCAGGTAAAACGGAAAAGGTACAGGCTGCCTCCCACCCAAATCCAACAGGACCCTTTGTACATTTACAGATGGATTTTATTGAATTACCGGTATGTTTAGGATTTAAGTATGTATTAGTTATTGTAGATGTGTTTTCACGATGGATTGAAGCCTTTCCATGTAAAAAAATGATGCAGTTACTGTTGCAAAATGTTTGTTAAAAGAAATTGTACCACGATTTGGTATACCTGCACAACTTTCAAGTGACAATGGACTTCTACTGCAGCTATCATCCACAGTCAGCGGGACTGGTAGAAAAATATAATGGTATGCTGAAGAATAAACTTTCTAAACTTTGCAATGAAACTGGACTTAAATGGGTCGAACTATTACCCCTAGCATTGATGATAATGCGAGCAGCAACTAACAGGACAACCGGACTATCGCCACAAGAGATTGTTATGGGACGACCCCTAAGACTGCCATTTTCAGCGCCACTTACGGTTAAGCAAATGGACATCCATAAAATGGATGAGAACATGTTAAACTATTGTATTGCATTAACTAGATGTATTTCCAGCTTTCACCAGCAGGTAAAAGAGGCGCAAACGGAACCAGCGGAAGGAAGGTGCCATAACTTGGAACCAGGAGATAACGTATACGTAAAGGTCTTCAAAAGAAAGAACGGACTACAGCCACGCTTTGAAGGGCCATACCAAGTACTCCTGACAACAAATACAGCTGTTAAAATGAAGGAAACACCGACTTGGATACACGCATCCCATTGTAAGAAGGCACCAGACGGGGACATTTAAAAAAAAAAGGGACTTGAAACGATGAAATTATTGTTTACGCTGTATGTAATCATCGAGATGGTATGCGTAAGCTGTCAGAGAGATAACGAAGAACCCCGAAAGAAACGAGGACCGACAAAAGGGACTGAAAGAATTAATGTGAGCTATATTGTCCTAGGAAGGACAAAATGGGGGAATGTAGAAGTGCATCAGCATATAGATATATATATCCACACATATTAGTATAAAATAAGCACACATACTCTCTTATATTAAAATGGAGTCTGGAACTGTTTCAACAGGCCAAAATGGCTTCACACAGTATAACATAAGGGGAAACGGGCAGGCCCATATTAGGAAACGGTTTAAGGAAGAGGCTGTGACTCCTTTGTAGCTTGCAGGCTAGACAGTTCCATAAACAAGATAAACTTAACAGAACAAAAGCATGATAAACCAAAGGACATGTACTGTAAACATTCATATGAATGTCCAGAACCAAAGTGAGAGACAAACCGTCTCCATTGTATAAAATTAATTAACTTTATCTAAAGGTATTCCTGCATTATGACTTTTGATTATCTATGGGCTAACCTTATCTTAAGACACCGAGGCTCTGCTGACCCTTTAGTCATCTTCTTGTTGACCTTAAACATTTCTTACTCATCTCTTCCTTAATGTTATTTAGTTGTGTCTCAATACCATACCATGTGATAAAAGGTTTTGCTCTTTGTGTATAAAAAGAGGTGTTTTTATCCATGTATTCGGAGAAGTCACGATAGCCATTGCCTACGTGAAGCTCCCCTTGCTAGCAAGTAGTTAAATAAAGTCTGCCTTTGACGATCACTTTGTTTCACAGAGTCTTATTGAACAGTCGAAAATTCGACAGTGGTGATGCCGAGTTTCTCAAGCTTCCTGTTCTTGGTGTGCATGTAGGCAGTGTAGTTCCATTGCCTCATCTGTTTGGCGGTGTCTCGTAGCTGGTCTGTTATGTCCTGAGCACAGGCTGAGAACATGGACTCTCTCTCCATTTCGAGGTTGCGGCGTCTGCTGTAGAGCTGGTGTACGAGATGGTTGAGGAGTGTGCGAGAGGTACGACAGCAGAGTCTCTTAGCGTAGTCTGTGTTGTAGGTCGACTTGAGTGGGTTCATGATCTATGGTCCACCCCAGTCCAACACCGGCATCTCCATACGATAGAATGCGAAGAGTTGGAATAAACGGGTCATTTTCCAAGTGGCAGGCAATGACTAGTGGGGTACCGCAAGGATTGGTCCTAGGACCCCAGCTGTTCACAATATATATTAATGATCTGGACGAGGGAATTGGATGTAATATCTCGAAATTTGCACACGACACAAAGCTGGGTGGGAGGGTATGCTGTGAGGAGGATGTCGTGAAATTCCAGTATGATTTGGACAGGTTGGGTGATTGGGCAGAAACATGGCAAATGCACAATAATGTGGATAAATGTGAGGTTATCCACTTTGGTGGCAAAAACAGGAAGGCAGACTTTTACTTGAATGGCAATAGATTGGGAGAAGGGGAAGTGCAAAGAGACCTGGGTGTTCTTGTGCACCAGTCGCTGAAGGTAAGCATGCAGGTGCAGCAGCCAGGTAAGAAGGCAAATGGTATGTTGGCCTTCGTAGCAAGAGGGTTCGAGTACAGGAACAAGGATGTCTTGCTGCAGTTGTACAGGGCCTAGGTGAGACCGCATCTTGAGTATTGTGTGCAGTTTTGGTCGCCTTATCTGAGGAAGGACTTTATTGCCATGGAGGGAGGGCAGCGAAGATTCACCAGGCTGATACCTGGGATGGCAGGAATGACGTATGAGGAGAGATTGTGTCGATATACTTACTGGAGTTTAGAAGATTGAGAGGGGTTCTCATCGAAACCTATAAAATTCTGTCAGGCCTGGATAGACTAGATGCAGGATGGATGTTTCCGATGGTCGGGGAGTCCAGAACCAGGGGTCATAGTCTAAGGCTAAGGGGTAAACCCTTTAGGATTGAAATGAGGAGGAATTTCTTCATCAAGAGAGTGGTGAACCTGTGGAATTCTCTGCCACAGAGGGCGGTGGAGGCCAGTTCATTAAATATATTCAACAAGTTGTTGAATATATTTCTTAAGGCTGAAGGGATCAAGGGATATGGGGAGAAGGCAGGGACAGGGTACTGAATTTGAATGATCAGCCATGATCTCATTGAATGCCGGAGCAGGCTCGAGGGGCCGAATGACCTACTCCTGCTCCTATCTTCTATGTTTCTATGTTTAAATCAAGCCCCATTCACCAACCATCCTAAATCACAGCAAGACCAATTCAAACATCACCCTATCTCACGTAAAGCCCCATTCACACATCATCCTAACTCACACCAAGACCCATTCACCCATCATCCGAACTCACACCAATCCCCATTCACCCATCATCCTAATCAGACCAAGCCCCATTCACCCATCATCCTAACTCACACAAAGACCCATTAACCCATCAACCTAACTCACAGCAAGACACATTCTAACTCACACAAATAAACATTCACCCATCATCATAACACACATGAAGACACATTCACCCATCATCCTAACATATATGAAGACGCATTCACCCATCAACCTAACTCACACCCAGCCACACTCACCCATCATCCTAACTCCCACCAAGACTTAATCACCCATGATCCAAACTCACATAAAGAAACTTTCACGCCTCACCCTAACTCACACCAAGCCCATTCACATATCATCCTATCTCACACCAAGCCCCATTCACCAATCGTCTTAACTCACAGAAAGATCCATTCACCCATCATCCTAACTCACATGAAGTCCCATTCACAATCATCATAACTCACACGAAGACTCTTTCACGCATCGTCCTAACTCACATGAAGACACATTCACCCATCATCCTAACTCACACCAAGACACATTCACCCATCTTGCTAATTCACAGCAAGCCCCATTCACCAACTCACCCTAACTCACCAAGACCCATTCACCCATCATCCTAACTCACAGGAAGACACAATCATCCATCATCCTTTCCTACACTAAGATCCTTTCAGCCATTATCCTAACTCAAACCAAGACCCATTCATGCATCATCCTAATTCACTCCAAGCCCCATTCACCCATATTCCTAACTCGCACCAACCTCCATTCAATCATCATCCTAACTCACACCAAGCCCCATTCACCAATCACCTTAACTCACACCAAGGCCCATTCAACTATCAGCGTAACTTACACTATGCCACATCCATGCATCATCCTAACTTGCACTAAAACCCATTCATTCATCATCCTAGCTTGTAGCAAGCAACATTCACCCAACATCATAACTCGCAGCTAGCCCCATTCACCCATCATCCTATCTCACACCAAGGCCATTCCTGCATCATCATAACTCACACCAAGCCCAATTCACCCATCATCCTAACTTTCACCATGCCGCATTCACCCAACGTCCTAACTCACACCAAGGCCCTTTCACCCATCATCCTAACTCACACCAAGACACATTAACGCATCATCCTTATTCACACCAAGCCCCATTCACCCATCAGCCAAACTCACATCATGTCCCATTCACACATCATTCTAATTCAAACCAAAACACATTCACTCATCACCCTAACTCACACCAAGACACATTCACCTATCTTCCTAACTCACACAAGAAAAATTCACACATCATCTTACCACACACACCAAGACCCATTCATCCCTCTTCCAAACTCACAACAACACCCATTCACCATAAATCCTAGATCAAACGAAAAACCAATCAACCATCATCCTAGCTTACACCAAGCCCCATTCACAGCTCATCCTACCCCACACCAAGCCACATTCAAGCATCATACTAACTAACACCGAGCTCCATTCAACCACCTTTCTAACTCACACTAAGACCCATTCACCCATCTTCCTAATCCAGACCAAGCCTCATTCAAGCATCATACTTACTTACACCAAGCCCCATTCACACATCATCCTAACTCACACCAAGACCCATTCAACCATCATCCTGATTCACACCAAGCCCCATCTACACATCATTCTAACTCACACAAAGCCCCATTTACCCATCATCCTAATCACACAAAGACACATTCACCTATCATCCAAACTCACACCAAGGCCCATTCACACATGATCCTAACTCACACGAAGAACCATTCACCCCCCATCGCAACTCACACCGAGACACTTTCACGCATCATCCGAAATCACTCCATGCCCAATGCACCCTTCACCCTTACTCACACCAAGCCCCATTCACCCATCATCCTAACTCACATCAAGCCCCATTCAAACATCACCAAAACTCAGACCAAGCCCCATTCACCCATCATCCTAACTTACACCATGCCCCATTCACACATCATCCTAAATCGCAGCAAGGCCAATTCAATCATCATCCAAACTCATGCCAAGCCCCATTCACCCATCATTCTAACTCACGCCAAGACCCATTCACCAATCAACCTAAACCACACAAATCCCCATTCACCCATCATCCTAACTTACCCCAAGCCCCATTCACACATCATCCTAATCAGACCAAGCCCCATTCACCCGTCATCCTAACTCACACATAGGCCCATTCACCCATCATCCTAACTCACACCAAGACACATTCACCCAACATCCTAACTCACACCAATCCCCATTCACACATCATCCTAACTCACACAAAGACCCATTAACCCATCAACCTAACTCACAGCAAGACACATTCTAACTCACACAAATAAACATTCACCCATCATCATAACACACATGAAGACACATTCACCCATCATCCTAACATATACGAAGACGCATTCACCCATCAACCTAACTCACACCCAGCCACACTCACCCATCATCCTAACTCCCACCAAGACTTAATCACCCATGATCCAAACTCACATAAAGAAACTTTCACGCCTCACCCTAACTCACACCAAGCCCATTCACATATCATCCTATCTCACACCAAGCCCCATTCACCAATCGTCTTAACTCACAGAAAGATCCATTCACCCATCATCCTAACTCACATGAAGTCCCATTCACAATCATCATAACTCACACGAAGACTCTTTCACGCATCGTCCTAACTCACATGAAGACACATTCACCCATCATCCTAACTCACACCAAGACACATTCACCCATCTTGCTAATTCACAGCAAGCCCCATTCACCAACTCACCCTAACTCACCAAGACCCATTCACCCATCATCCTAACTCACAGGAAGACACAATCATCCATCATCCTTTCCTACACTAAGATCCTTTCAGCCATTATCCTAACTCAAACCAAGACCCATTCACGCATCATCCTAATTCACTCCAAGCCCCATTCACCCATATTCCTAACTCGCACCAACCTCCATTCAATCATCATCCTAACTCACACCAAGCCCCATTCACCAATCACCTTAACTCACACCAAGGCCCATTCAACTATCAGCGTAACTTACACCATGCCACATCCATGCATCATCCTAACTTGCACTAAAACCCATTCATTCATCATCCTAGCTTGTAGCAAGCAACATTCACCCAACATCATAACTCGCAGCTAGCCCCATTCACCCATCATCCTATCTCACACCAAGGCCATTCCTGCATCATCATAACTCACACCAAGCCCAATTCACCCATCATCCTAACTTTCACCATGCCGCATTCACCCAACGTCCTAACTCACACCAAGGCCCTTTCACCCATCATCCTAACTCACACCAAGACACATTAACGCATCATCCTTATTCACACCAAGCCCCATTCACCCATCAGCCAAACTCACATCATGTCCCATTCACACATCATTCTAATTCAAACCAAAACACATTCACTCAACACCCTAACTCACACCAAGACACATTCACCTATCTTCCTAACTCACACAAGAAAAATTCACACATCATCTTACCACACACACCAAGACCCATTCATCCCTCTTCCAAACTCACAACAACACCCATTCACCATAAATCCTAGATCAAACGAAAAACCAATCAACCATCATCCTAGCTTACACCAAGCCCCATTCACAGCTCATCCTACCCCACACCAAGCCACATTCAAGCATCATACTAACTAACACCGAGCTCCATTCAACCACCTTTCTAACTCACACTAAGACCCATTCACCCATCTTCCTAATCCAGACCAAGCCTCATTCAAGCATCATACTTACTTACACCAAGCCCCATTCACACATCATCCTAACTCACACCAAGACCCATTCAACCATCATCCTGATTCACACCAAGCCCCATCTACACATCATTCTAACTCACACAAAGCCCCATTTACCCATCATCCTAATCACACAAAGACACATTCACCTATCATCCAAACTCACACCAAGGCCCATTCACACATGATCCTAACTCACACGAAGAACCATTCACCCCCCATCGCAACTCACACCGAGACACTTTCACGCATCATCCGAAATCACTCCATGCCCAATGCACCCTTCACCCTTACTCACACCAAGCCCCATTCACCCATCATCCTAACTCACATCAAGCCCCATTCAAACATCACCAAAACTCAGACCAAGCCCCATTCACCCATCATCCTAACTTACACCATGCCCCATTCACACATCATCCTAAATCGCAGCAAGGCCAATTCAATCATCATCCAAACTCATGCCAAGCCCCATTCACCCATCATTCTAACTCACGCCAAGACCCATTCACCAATCAACCTAAACCACACAAATCCCCATTCACCCATCATCCTAACTTACCCCAAGCCCCATTCACACATCATCCTAATCAGACCAAGCCCCATTCACCCGTCATCCTAACTCACACATAGGCCCATTCACCCATCATCCTAACTCACACCAAGACACATTCACCCAACATCCTAACTCACACCAATCCCCATTCACACATCATCCTAACTCACACAAAGTCGCATTCACCCATCATCATAACTCAAACGAAGACACATTCATGCATCATCCTAACTCACACCCAGCCCAATTCACACATCATCCAGCTCACACAAAGACGCATTCACCCATCATCCTAACTCACACGAAGACACATTCACACATCATCATAACACATCCTAACACCTACGAAAATGCATTCACCCATCATCCTAACTCACAACAAGAGACACTCACCCATCCTCCTAGCTCACACCAAAACACAATCATCCATCATCCTAACCTACACCAAGACCCTTTCACCCATCATCCTAACATACACCAAAACCCTTTCCCCCTTCATCCTAACTCACACCAAGACACAATCATCCATCATCATAGCCTACATTCACCCATCATCCTAACATATACGAAGACTAATTCACGAATCATCCTAAACCACTCCAAGCCCCATTCACCCATCTTCCTAACTTGCACCAACCCCCATTCAATCATCATCCTAAACCACACCAAGCCCCATTCACCAATCATCTTTACTAACAACAAGGCCCATTCAACTCTCAGCCTAACTAACACCATGCCATATTCACACATCATCCTGACTCGCACGAAAACACATTCATTCATCATCCTAGCTCGTAGCAAGCCACATTCAACCATCATCATAACTCGCAGCTAACCCCATTTACACATCATCCTATCTCACACCAAGCCCCATTCACTCATTTTCGCAACTCACACCAAGGCCATTCCCGCATCGTCACAACTCCCAACAAGCCCAATTCACCCATCATCCTAACTCAAACCAAGACACATTCGCCCATCATCCTAACTCACACCAAGACATATTCCCCCATCATCCTAACTCACACCAGGAAAATTCACACATCATCATACCACACACACTAAGACCCATTCATCCATCATCCTATCTCACAACTAGATCCATTCAACAATCATACTAACTCACACCAAACCCATTCACCCATCACCCTAACTCACACCAAGCCCCATTCACACAAAATCCTAAATCACTCCAAACCCCATTCACCCATTATCCTAACGTATACCAAGCCCCGTTCACACATTATCCTAATTCACACCAAGCCCCATTCACACATCATGCTAACTCACACCAATCCCCATTCACCCCTCATCCTAGCTTACACCAAGCCCCATTCACCCATCATCCTAAATCACACAAAGACACATTCCCCCATCATCGTAACTCACACCAAGCCATATTCACACATCATCCTAACTCACACAAGGAAAATTCACCCATCATCCTAAATCACACCCAACCCCATTCACATACCATTTTAACTCACACCAAAACCCAATCACCCATCAACATAACTCAAACCAAGTCCCATACTCCCATCATCCTAACTCACAACAAGACACATTGGCCTAGAAATTCAGTCGCGTTTGCGCCCACTTATTGGCTATAGAGTGGTTGACGCCGGAAGTTTTTTAGCGCCCGAATTTCAGTTGGTCCCTAACATCGGCGTTAGCCTGTAGCGCTGCGCCGGCACCGATGACGTCATTGGTGTGCGCAGCGCCCCGGTTCCAATGCGATTCCGTGCCGACCGCCAAATTCAGTTGCGGCCGCCTCGCCCGTGGCAGCCGCAAACAGCGTTTGAAAAACGGGGCCTTGCAGCTCCGAAAGGCCGGCGCATAAATGTGGAGGGGCGGCCGGCCGCTTTCCCGGCGGCCGCCTGGCCGCACCGCCCTCCCCGGACTCCTGCACCACCACCCCGCGGCATTGGTGTCTGACTCCCGCGAGCCCGGCACTTCTCCGTGGTGCCGGGCTCATTTGCCGGGGGAATCCAGCGGCGATCTCACGGCTGCAGGCAGCTCCTCCTTAAGAGAAGGAGGAGGCCTGCAGTACCCCAGCCTGCCGCAGCGCAGCGGGTGCTGCAGCGGCAGCTGGACGCCTGAAACTGACTGTCATCACCCCAAGCAAGGCGGCCAAACCCTGCAATAGCGCCCGCCTCCGTCTTGGGCCGTCGCAACTGAATTTCAGGCGGGTGCTACGGGAATCCGGGCGAGCGCAAAATTTCGGCCGCTAAAGACCTGGCGCGGCGATACCGAATTTCTAGGCCATTAAACCATCATCCTAAGTCACACCAAGAACTAATCGCCCATCATCATAACTCACAACGTGACCCAAATACCCATCATCCTAACACACACAAAGACATATTCACCCATCATCCTGACTCACACCAAGTCCCATTCACCAATTATCAGAACTCACACCAAGACCCAATCACCCATCATCCTAACTCACACCAAGACACTTTCATCCTTCATCCTAACGCACACTAAAAGCCATTCATCCATCATCCTAACTCACAGCAAGCCCCATTCACCAATCATCCTAACTAACAGCAATCCCGATTCACCCATCATCCTAACACTCCAAGCCCCATTCACCCATCAGCCTACCACACACCAAGACCCATTCACAATTCACCCTAACTCACACCAAGACCCATTCACCCACCATCCTAAATCACACCAAGCCCCTTTCAGGCATCATCCTAAGTTACACCAAGGCACATTCACACATCATCCTAACTCACACCAAGACACATTCACACATCATCCTAACTCACACCAAGTCCAATTCACCCATCATCCTAACTCACACACTGCAGGAGTTCATCAGGGCAGTGTCCTTGGCCCAATCATCTTCAGCTGTTTCATCAATGACCTTCCCTCCAGCATAAGGTCAGAAGTGGGGATGTTCGCTGATGATTGCACTGTTCAGCACCATTCGAGACTCGTCAGATACTGACGCAGTCTGTGTCCATATGCAACAAGACCTGGACATCATTCAGACTTGGGCTGACAAGTAGCAAGTAACATTCGCACCACACAAGTGCCAGGCAATGACCATCTCCAACAAGCGAGACTCTAACCACCTCCCCTTGACAATCAATGGCATTACCATCGCTGAATCCCCAACTATCAACATCCTGGGGGGTTACCATTGATCAGAAACTGAACTGGACCAGCCATATAAATACTGTGGCTACAAGAGCAGGCCAGAGGCTGGGAATTCTGCGGTGGGTTTCTCACCTTCTGACTCCCCTAAACCTTTCCACCATCTACAAGGGACAAGTAAGGAGTGTGATGGAATACTCTCCACTTGCCTGGATGAGTGCAGCTCCAACAACACTCAAGAAGCTCGACACCATTCAGGATAAAGCAGCCTGCTTGATTGGCACTCCATCCACCACCTTCTACATTCACTCCCTCCACCACCAGCGCACTGTGGCTGCAGTGTGTACCATCGACAAGATGCACTGCAGCAACTCGCCAAAGCTCCTTCAACAGCACCTTCCAAACCCGCGACCTCTACCACTTAGAAGGACAAGGGCAGCAGACGCATGGGAACATCACCACCTACAATTTCCCCTCCAAGCCACACACCATCCTGACTTGGACCTGTATCGCCGTTCCTTCACTGTCGCTGGGCCAAAATCCTGGAACTCCCTTCCTAACAGCCTTTTGGGTGTACCTACATCATATGGACTGCAGCGGTTCATGAAGGCAGCTCACCACCATCTTCTCAAGATGGGCACTAAATGCAGGCCTAGCCAGCGACGCCCACAACCCATCAATGAATTTTAAAAAACACCAAGAAACATTCACACATCTTCCTAACTCACACCAAGACCCTTTCACTCATCATCCTAAATCACATCAAGACACATTCACGCATCATCCTAACTCCGACCAAGGCCCATTCACCCATCATCTTAACACACACCGAGCCCCATTCACCCATCTTCGTAACTCACAACAACACCCATTCACCCATCAACCTAATTTACACCAATACCCATTCACCCACCTTCCTAAATCACACAAAGCCCCATTCATCCATCATCCTAAGTTACACCAAGCCCCATTCACACATCATCCTAACTCACACCAATACCCATTCACCCGTCATCCTAACTCACATCAAGACCCATTCACCCACCTTCCTAAATCACACCAAGCCCCTTTCAGCCATCATCCTAAGTTACACCTAGCCCCATTCACACATCATCGTAACTCACATCAAGCCCCATTCACCCATCATCTAAGTCACACCAAGACACATTCACCCATCATCCTATCTCACACAAAGACCCATTCACCCTTCATCCTAACTCACACGAAGACTCATTCACCCATCCTCCTAACTCACACCAAGAAACATTCACACATTGTCCTAACTCACATCAAGGCCCATTCACCAATTATCCTAACTCACACCAAAACCCAATCACCCATCATCCTAACGCACACAAAGAGCCATTCTTTCATCATCCTAACTCACAGCAAGCCCCATTCACACATCATCCGAAATAACAGCAAGCCCCATTCACCACTCATCCGAACTAACAGCAAGCCCCATTGACCAATCATTCGAACTAACAGTAAGCCCCATTTACACATCATCCAAACTCACACTAAGCCAAATTCACTCATCACCCTAACTCAAACCAAAACCCATTCACGCATTCTCCTAAATCACTCCAAGCCTCATTCACCCATCTTCCTAACTCGCACCAACTGCCATTCAATCATCATCCTAACTCACACCAAGCCCCATTCACCAATCATCCGAAATAACAGCAAGCCCCATTCACCCATCATCCAAACTCACACCAAGCCCAATTCATCCATCATCCTAACTCACACCAAGCCCCTTCACCAACCAACTTAACTCACAACAAGGCGCATTCAACTTTCAGCCTAACTTACACCATGCCTTTCCCCTATCATCCAAACTCAAACCAAGACCCATTTACGCATCATTCTAACTCACACCAAGACCCTTTCACCCACCTTCCTAAATCACACCAAGACCAATTCACCCATCATCCTACACACACGAAGCCCCATTCACACATGCTCATAATTCACACCAGGCCCCATTCACCCAACATCCTAACTCACACCAAGCCCCTTTCACCCATCCTCCTAATTCACATCATGTCACATTCACCCATCATCCTAACTCAAACCAAGACACATTCACACATCATCCTAACTCACACAAAGACACATTCCCCATCATCATAACTCACACAAAGACACATTCCCCCATCATCATAACTCACACAAAGACACATTCCCCCATCATCATAACTCACACAAGATAAATTCATACATCATCTTACCACACACACCAAAACCCATTCATCCATCATCCTAACTCACAACAAGACCCATTCAAGCATCATACTAACTCACACCAAACCCCATTCACTCAAAATCCTAGCACAAACCAAGATTCATTCACCCATCATCCTAAATCACACAAAGCCCCGTTCACCCATCATCCTAACGTACACCAAGCCCCATTCACCCATCATCCTAACTCACACAACGACCCATTCCCCCATCATCCTAAATCACAGCAAGACCCATTCTCACATCATTCTAATTCACACCAAGCCCCATTCACCAATAATCCTAACTCACACCAAGAAACATTCACCCATCATCCTAACTCACACCAAGCCCCATTCACACATCATTCTAACTCACACCAAGCCCCATTCACCCATCCTCCTAACTCACACCAAGCCCCATTCACACATCATCCTAACTCAGACCAAGGCCCATTCACCCACCATCCTAACACACACCGAGCTCAGTTCACACATCATCGTAACTCACAACAACACCCATTCACTCATCATGCTAAATCACATCAAGACCCATTCAATCATCATTCTAAATCACACCAAGGCTCATTCACCCATCATCCTAACACACACCGACCCCCATTCACCCATCATCCAAACTCAAATGAACACACATTCCTCCAGCATCCTGAGTCAGAGCAAGACCCATTCACCCACCACCCGAACTTACAATAAGCACCATTCACCCATCATCCTCACTCACACCAAGCCCGATTCACACATTACCTTAACACACACAACAAGACCCATTCATCCATCATCCTAACTCACACCAAGACCCATTCATCCATCATCCTAAAGCACGCCAAACCCCATTCTCCCATAATCCTAACTCACACCAAACCCCATCAACCTAAATTACACCAAGCTCCATTGAAACATCATTCTAACTCACACCAAGACCTAATGACCCATCATCCTAACTCACACCAAGACACATTGACACATCATCCTAAATCACTCCAAGCCCTATTCACCCATCATCCTAACTCACTCCATGCCCCATTCACCAATCAGCATAACTCACACCAAGACCCATTCACGATAATCCTAACTCATTCCAGGAACATTCACCCATTATCCTAACTCAGACCAAGCCCCATTGACACAGCATCGTAACTCACAGCAAGCCCCTTTCACCCATCATCCTAACTCGCACCAAGCCCCAATCACTCATCTTCCTAAACCACACCAAGACCTGTTCGACCATCATCCTAACTCACACAAAGCCCCATTCACATATCATCGTTACTCACAACAAAATTAATTCGCCCATCATCCTAAATCACACCAAGACCCATTCATCCATCACATTAACTCACACCAAGCCCCATTCCCTCATCATCCTAACTCACACCTAGACCTGTTCAACCATCATCATAACTCACACCAAGCCCCATTCAAACATCATCCTAACTCAGAACAAACCAAGTTCGCCCATCATCCTAAATCACACCAAGCCCCATTCACCAATCATCCTAACTCACACCAAGATCCATGCACCCACCATCCTAACTCACACCATGCTCCATTCAGCCATCATCCTAACGCACACAAAGAGCCATTCCTCCGTCATCCTAACTCACAGCAAGCCCCATACACCCATCATCCAACTCACACCAAGCCCCCTTCATCCATCTTCGTAAATCACACCAAGGCCATTCCCCCATCATCTTTACTCACACCAAGCCCCATTCCCACATCTTACTTACTCCCACCAAGCCCCATTCACCCATCATCCAAACTCACACCAAGCGCCATTCACCCATCATCTTAACTCACACCAAGGCACATGCACCCACCATCCTTACTCCCACCACGCCCCATTCACCCATCATCCTAACTCACACCAAGACACATTCATCCATCATCCTGACTCACATCAAGACACATTCACCCATCACCCTAACTCAGACTAAGACCCATTCACGCATCTTCCTAACTCGCACCAAGCCCCATTCAATCATCATCGTAACTCACACCAACCACTTTCACCAATCATCATAAATCACACCAATCCCCATTCACCCATCATTCCAAATCACACCAAGCCCCATTCACCTATCATCCTAACTTACATCATGCCCCATTCACACATCATCGTAACGCACACTAAGAGCCATTCACCCATCATTCTAAATCACACGAAGCCCCATTCACGAATCATCCAACTCACACCAAGAATCATTCACCCATCAACCTAACTCACACCAAGAAAAAATTAACACATCTTCCTAACTCACGCCAAGGCCCATTCACCAATTATCCTAACTCATACCAAGCCCCATTCACCCATCAGCCTAACTCACACCAAGACCCATTAAAACATTAGCTTAACTCACACCAAGTCCCATTCACCCACCATTCTAAATCACACCAAGCCCCTTTCAGTCATCATCCTAAGTTACACCAAACTCCATTCACACATCTTCCTAACTCAGCTCAAGAAACATTCACACATCTTCCAAACACACACAGTGCCCAATTCACACATCATCATAACTCACAACTACAACCATTGAACAATCGTCCTTACTCACACCAGAGCCCATTCACCCATCATCCTAACTCACACCAAGACCCATTGTTCCAACATCCTAAATCACTCCAATCCCCATTCACCCATAATCCTAACTCACACAAAGCCCCATTATCCTAAATTACACCAAGCTCCATTGACCCATCACCCTAACTCACACCAAGCCCCATTCACACATCATCCTAACTCACACCAAGGCGATTCACGCATCATCCTGACTCACAGAAAGACACATTCACCCATCATCCTAACTCAGACTAAGACCCATTCACGCATTATCCTAAATCACTCCAAGAGCCATTCACCTATCTTCCTAACTCGCACCAAGCCCCATTCAATCATCATCCTAACTCACACCAAGCCCCATTCGCCAATCATCATAACTCACACCAAGCCCCATTCACCCATCATCCTAAATCATTCCAAGTCCCACTCACCCATCATCCTAACTCACAACAAGCACCATTAACACACCATCCTAACTCACACCAAGAGCATTCACCCATCATCTTAATACACACCGAGACCTATGCACACATCATCCTAACTCAGTCCAAGACCCATTCATCCATTATCCTAACTCACAGCAAGCCCCTTTCATCAATGCTCCTAACTCACAGCTACCCCATTCAGCCATCATCCTAACTCACACCAAGACACAATTACCCATCATCATAACGCACAGCCAGTCAAATGCTCCCATCATCCTAAGTCACACCAAGACCCATTCAACCATCACCCTAGCTCATACAAAGACCCATTCACCCATCATCCTAACTCACACCAAGAAACATTCACACACCTTCGTAACTCACAGCAAGGCCCATTCACTCATCATACTAAATCACAACAAGACCCAGTCACTCATCATCCTAAATCACACCAAGGCTCATTCACCCATCATCCTAACACACACGGAGCCCCATTCACCCATCATCCAAACTCACATGAACACCCATTCATCCACCATCCTGACTCAGAGCAAGACCCATTCACCCACCATCCGTACTTACCATAAGCACCATTCACCCAACATCCAAAATCACGCCAAGACCCATTCACCCATCATCCTAAATCACTCCAAGCCCCATTCACCCATAATCCTAAATCACACCAAGGCTATTCCCCCATCAACGTAACTCCCACCAAGCCCCATTCACCCATCATGCTAACACATCCAAAGACGCATTCACCCATCAACCTAACTCACACCAATCAACATTCACCCATCATCCTAACTCACACCAAGACCAATTCACCCATCATCCTAAACCACTCCAAGCCCCATTCACCCATCATCCTAAATCACACCAAGACCCATTCACCAATCATCCGAACTCACACCAAGATCCATTCACACACCATCCTAACTCAGACGAAGCTCCATTCTTCCATCAACCTAACTCACATCAAGCCCCATTCACCCATCACCATAACTCACAGCAAGCCCCATTCACCCATCATCCAATCTCACACCAAGCCCCATTCACCTATCATCGTAACTCGCACCAAGCCAGATTCACCCATCATCCCAATTCAGTCCAAGCCCCATTCACCCATCATCCAAAATTACACCTAGCCTCATCAACCTAACTCACACCTAGACACTTTCACTAAAAGTACACCAAGCCCCATTTATACAACATCCTTACAAACACCAAGCCCCATTCACTCATTATCCTATCTCACCCCAGTACTCATCCACCCATCATTATAACTCACAGCAAGCCCCATTCACCCATAATCCTAACTCACACCATAGCCATTCCCCCATCATCCTGATTCACACCGTGCCCCATTCACCCATCATCCAAACACATCCGAAGATGCATTCACCCATAATCATAACACACACCAATCCGCATTCACACATCATCCTAACTCATACCAAGACCATTTGTCCCATCATCCTAACTCAAACCAAGACCAATTCACCCATCATCCTAAATCACTCAAAGCCCCATTCACCCTTCATCCTAACTTAAACCAAGCCGTAATCACACATCATCCTAACTCACACCAAAATCAATTCGCCCATCATCCTAAATCTTATCAAGCCCAATTCACCAATCATCCTAACTCACACCAAGATCGATTCACCCACCATCCTAACTCACACCAATCACCATTCACCCATCATCCTAACTCAAAGCAAGACCCATTCAACCATCATCCTAACTCACAGCAAGCCCCATTCACACACCATCCTAATACACACCAAGAACCATTCACCCATCATGCTATCTCGCACTAATACTCATTCACACATCATCCTAACTCACAGCAAGCCCCATTCATACATCATTCTAACTCACACCAAGCCCTATTCATCCATCATCCTAACTAACAACAAGACCCATTCAACCATCATCCTAACTCACACCATGACCCATTCACCCATCATCCTAACTCAGAGCAAGCCCCACTCACACTTCATCCTAACGTAAACCAAGCGCCATTCACACATCATCCTAACTCACGCCAAAATACATTCTCGCCTCATCCGAACTCACACCAAGACCCATTAACCAATCATCCTATCTCACAACAAGCCCATTCAAACATCATCCTAACACACACCAGGAACTATGCACCCATCATCCTAACTCAGACCAAGCCCCATTCACACATCATGCAAACTTACACCAAGCCCCATTCACCCATCATCCTAACTCACACCGAGCCCCATTCAGCCATCATCATAACTCACACCAAGCCCCATTCATTCATCATCCTAACTCACACCAAGACCCATTCACCCATAATTCTAAATGTCACCAAGACCCATTTACCCTTCATTCTATCTCACACCAAGCCACATTCACCCATCACCCTAACTCACACCAAGACCTCTCACCCATGTTCCTAACTCACACCAAAACCAATTCACCCATCATCTTAAACCACTCCAAGTCCCATTCACCCATAAGCCTAACTCACACCAAACCCCATCATCCTAAATTACACCAAGCTCCATTGAAACATCATCCTAACTCACACCAAGACCCTTTCACCCATCATCCTAACTCACAGCAATACACATTCACCCAACATCCTAAATCACACCAAGCCCCTTTCATCAATCATCCTAAATTACACCAAGCCCCATTCGCACATCATCCTATCTCACACAAAAATCCATGCACCCATCATCCTACGTCAGACCAAGCCCATTTACACATTATCCGAAATCAGTCCAAGCCCCATTCACGCATCATCCCACCATACACCAAGCCCCATCATCCTAACTCACACTAAGACACATTCACCCATCATCCTAACTCAAACCTATCCCCATTCACCCATCATTCTAACTTATAACAAGCCACATTCACACATCATCCTAATGCACACCAAGACTCATTCAAACATCATCCTAACTCACCCAAAATCCATTCGCCCATCATCCTACCTCACACACAGCCCCATTCACCCATCATCCTAACTCACACCAAGACCCATTCAACCATCATCCTAACTCATGCCAAGCCCCATTCACCTATTATCCTAGATAACAGCAAGCCCAATTCACCCTTCATCCTTACGTACACCAATCCCAATTCACACATCAGACATTCATTCACACATCATCCTTACGCCCACGAAGACCCATGCACCGATCATCCTAACTCACACCAAGCCACGTTCACCCATCATCCTAAATCAGTCCAAGCCATATTCACCCATCATCTTAACTTACAACAAGGCCCATCATCCTAACTCACACCAAAACCCATTCAGCCATCATCCTAACTCACAACAAGCCCCATTCACTCATCATCCTAACTCACACAAAGCCACTTTCACCAATTATCCTAACTTACAGCAAGCCCATGTCACACATCATCCTAACTCACACCAAGCCCCATTCACACATCCTCCTAACATAAACCAACCACATTCACCCATCATCCTAAGTCTAACCAAGCCCCATTCACCCATCACTCTAAATCACTCCAAGCCCCATTAACCCTCATCATAACTCCCAGCAAGCCCCATTCACACATCATCCTAACTCACACCTAGCACCATTCACCCATCATGCTAATATACACCAAGCGCCATTGACCAATCATCCTAACTCACAACATGCCCCATTCACACATCATCCTAACTCACACAAAGACACATTCAACCATCATCCTAAATCACACCAAGTTTCATTCACCCATCATCCTAACTCACACCAAGTCCCATTCACCCATCATCCTAACCCACACCAAGCCGCATTCACATATTTTCCTAACACACACCAAGCCACATTCACCCATCATCCTAACTTACACCAAGTCCATTCACACATTATCCTAACTCACACAAAGATGAATTCACCCATCAACCTAACTCAAACCACGTTCCATTCACTCATCATCCTATCTCACACCAAGACACATTCACTCAATCCTAACTCACACCAAGCCCAAATAATCCATCATCATAAGTCACAGCAAGTCCCATTCACACAGCATCCACCTAACACGAAGACCAATTCACACATTATGCTAACGCATCCGAAGACGCATCACCCATCATCCTAACTCACACCAAGACACATTCACACAACATCTTAACTCACACCAAGCCCCATTCATCCATCATCCTAACTCACACCTGTAGTGTATGCACCCGTCTACCTTTAAGGAAACTATTGTATGTAACCGTTCACCTTTAAGAGAACTACTTTAGGTGTGGCACTATTTGTTTGGCTTCTGTATACTGTAATACCGATAGTGACCACACCAGTATATAAGTATTGTGGCAGGATTGCTGGGGGTAGATTTGCCCTGACCGTCGAATAGTAAAGACCTGTTTGTTTGTTACTTCTGAAGTCTGTGTATTTATTAACTGCACAACCCACAGACTTTACAGTGGCGACGAGTCTGATCGTACACTGCGGCAAGACTACCAAAGCAACGAAGAGCGTTGAAGAGAGGCAACCGCCCTCGGCGTGCTGCTGAAAGAAAACACGAGGCTGCAGCAGGAGGAAGGAGGAAGACTTTAGCAACAAAAGCTTCCATCTGCAACAGGCACTGACTACCCTTCTACCACGGTGCGGAGTGAGCCGATCAGCTGGAAACAAGGCAGCCGCAGAGACTGTGAGTAGGGGAAGGTGTAGAGAATATCCGGAGGATAAGGGCTGTGCACTCGACCACGGTTGAGGGGGGAACGGAGCCAGTCAGAAAGTCGGGTCCAACGGCGTCGTGAGACAGTCGGACCTCGATCGGCGGGGGAAAGCCGGGCAGCGACCGCAGCCACGAAGCGCTGAGACTGGGAGTAGGCACGGGAAGAGAAACCCAGCCGCAGCCGGGGAGGGAAACACCGGTCTGCGAGAGCGCTGGGAGGCGAACAGGAACGTGCGGGAGAGAGAGCGACAGAGCCGGGTACGGAGACAGAGACTGCGCGAGAGCCAGTCCAGCGGCTGAACTGCCCTCCGTTAACGGGGTGTACCCAGCGCCGGTAGAGCCGTGCGGGCGGGAGGAAAAGACAGAGCCGAGTAAGGGGAGCTGTGCGGAAGCCAGCCAGCGGCTGAACCTGTCCGCTGTGGGGGAAGCGTACCCCTTCCACCGGGAAGAAACGCGGGAAGCCGCCATTAGGCGGAGAAGACGACAGAAGCGGGAAACCGCCATTGAAGTGGGCGGGGCGAGAAGGAAAGAGCGGGAAACCGCCATTTTCGCGGGAAAACCGCCATCTTAGAAATAAACAAATAAATAAGAATATTTAAAGAAATACTTGTGTTGTACCCAAGGAAAGGAAGATGCCTAAGTGGGCGGACATCAACGAGTTCAATCCGGAGATAGAAGACTGGGCCACGTACGTAGAACGTATTGAGATACATTGTAAGGCTAATAAAATAGCTAAGGATGAAAAAGCTTTAACATTACTTAACATGATGGGTGCGAAAACATTCGGGTTGTTGAAGCATCTTCTCTCACCAGCTAAACCAGCAGATCAGACTTTCGATGATGTGGTAGCAGTGCTGAAGGATCACTTGAACCCCACACCGTTGATGCTGGCTGAACGATTCAAATTCTACGCAAGAACACAGAGGAAAGACGAAAGCAATGCGGAATACTTGGTCGAACTGCGTAGGCTAGCGAAATACTGCCAGTTCGGAGGGAATCTGACAGAGGCACTGCGTGACAAGTTTGTATGCGGATTGTCCAAAGAAGGAATGCAGAAGCGACTACTGGAAGAAAATGACCTCACACTGGACAGGGCTGTCCTCATAGCTGCATCGCACGAAGCCGCAGTGAAAGGAATGGCGGAAATGCAGCTAAAGGCGGCAGCACTAGGGGTGGACCAAATTACTTTGAGCACAAGAAAATGCTACCATTGTGGGAAGGCAACACACGACCAGAATCAATGCTGGTTTAAAAACCAAGAATGCAGGAAATGTGGCAAGATCGGGCACATAGCTAAGGTATGCCGGTCAGGAGCAACGTACAACAATAAGGAGTCACCACAAAAATGGTACGGAAAGGTGCAAGAGGTGACCAAGAAGAGTCTGAGGGAACAGAAGTCGGTCTCACACTCCAAATGCAAAGGACTGGACAGTCTGAGAATTCACAAGGTGAGCAATGAAGCTGACCGACAAACTATCTGGATAACGCTACAGATTGCAAAGGTCCAAGTAAAAATGGAAGTGGACACCGGATCAGCGTTGACGGTCATGAATAAGCATGACTACAAGAAATTTTTCAAGCATATTCCACTACGGGATACGGAACTAGTATTACAGACATACACGGGGCACAAAGTAGTCCCCATCGGAAAGATAGAAATCAAGGTGAGATACAAGGATAAAGATCATCACCGGTTGGACCTGTATGTATTGCCTGAGGGAGGACCACCACTTCTGGGGCGGGAGTGGATCCGAAAAATAAAGTTGGCCTGGCAGTCACTAAACACCATGACGGTGGATTCCGAAAAAGAGGATGTCAAACCTGAACGGTTGTCCAGAATATTGGACGAAGCTAAGGAGGTATTCCAGCAAGGACTGGGAACACTGCGAGGAATTAAAGCAAAGGTTAAGATTGCAGAGAATGCAAGCCCAAAATTTTTTAAGGCCAGATCGGTACCTTACGCAATACGACCAGCTGTGGAGGCAGAACTGGAAGAACTTGAACGATCAGGGGTTCTGTCAAAAGTGGACTGGAGTGAGTGGGCCACGCCCATTGTTCCCGTCATGAAGTCCTCACCAAGTAATAAGCCAGGGGGACCGGGGAAGGTCCGTATCTGCAGAGATTTCAAGATTACTGTGAATCCGGTGCTTCACATGGTACAATACCCGCTTCCGCGGATTGAAGATATCTTTGCTTCGTTGGCTGGAGGGAAGCATTTCACGAAAATAGATCTGGCTCAAGCATATCTACAGATGGAGGTCGAGGAAGAGTCACGCCAGTACCTTACCATCAACACTCACAGAGGCTTGTATCGCTACAATAGACTGGTCTTTGGGGTAGCTTTGGCACCAGCAATTTGGCAGAGGGCCATGGAACAGGTGTTACAAGGAATTCCAAGCACGCAGTGCTACTTAGATGACATTTTAATCACGGGAAAAGATGAGGAAGAACACCTCACGAATTTGAAACTGGTACTCACCAGGTTGAAGGAGTATGGCCTTCGGGTTAATCGCAAGAAGTGTGAGTTCTTCCAAAAACGGATCTCATACTGCGGTCATGTCATTGACTGAGAGGGACTGCATAAGTCACCTGAAAAGATAAAAGCGGTCGTGAAGGCTCCCGCTCCAGGAAACGTATCACAGTTAAGATCATTCTTGGGGTTGATTAATTACTATCACAAGTTTCTGCCAAATTTATCCACGGTGCTGCATCCGCTGAATGACCTGTTGCGGAAAGAAACACCATGGAAGTGGAGTGAAGAATGCAAAAAGGCTTTTCGCAGAAGCAAGGAGTTGATTACCTCTGAAGAAGTGCTGGCTCATTTCAACCCAGCATTACCCCTTCGTCTAGCTTGCGATGCTTCCCCGTATGGAATTGGGGCAGTACTCTCGCACAGGCTACCAAATGGCTCGGAAAGGCCAGTGGCTTTCGCGTCCCGATCATTGACACCCGCGGAGCGAAATTACGCCCAAATAGATAGGGAGGCCCTCAGTCTTGTGTGGGGCGTGAAGAAATTCAACCATTACCTACAATGTAAGAAGTTCACATTACTGACAGACCACCAGCCGTTGGTGTCCATATTCAACCCAAATAAGGCCGTTTCCACCATGACAGCACAAAGGTTACAAAGGTGGTCCGTGTTACTTGGGGCACAACAATACGAAATTGAGTACAAAGGGTCTAAACAGCATGGAAATGCTGATGTGTTGTCACGCTTGCCATTGCCGATGGTAGAAGAAGCGAGTATAGTGGACCCAGTAGAGTTGTTCCACTCATCCATAGTGGAGTGTCTACCGATAACAAACTCAATGATTGAGAATGAGACAAGGAATGACCCGACTCTTTCACGAGTCTATGATGTAACGGTGGAGGGATGGCCAGCACAGAGCGAACCAACACTGCAAGCATTTGCACAGAGGAAAGAACAACTGTCAGTGTGTCGAGGAACCCTGATGTGTGGATCTAGAGTGGTGATTCCACCCAAACTCCAAAAGAAAGTGCTAGAGGAGCTGCACGAAGGACATCTGGGTGGAGTAAAGATGAAGAATCTAGCAAGAGCGTTTGTGTGGTGGCCAGGCATTGATGGAGACATAGAGGAGATCACGAAGAACTGCCTAGGATGTCAGAGGGTTCAGAACGCGCCACCCCAGGCTCCTCTGCATCCATGGGAGTGACCCTCATCGCCTTGGCAAAGAGTACACATCGACTTTGCTGGTCCATTTATGGACTCGATGTTTCTGATAGCGGTGGATGCCCACTCCAAGTGGCCAGAAGTAATTAAGATGACCACCACCACGACGGAAAAAACCATTACCGTATTAAGGACTATGTTTGCTCGGAATGGCCTGCCGGAACAGATCTGTTCTGATAATGGACCACAATTTGTGTCCGAAGAATTCAAGACATTCTTAAAGAGCAATGGGGTTAAACATTACACGTCAGCCCCATACCATCCCGCCTCCGATGGATTGGCTGAAAGGTTTGTCCAGACCTTCAAGAAGGCCGTAAAGGCCATGAGCAATGAAAACATAAGTCTACAACATAAGGTGGATAGCTTTTTGTTGGCATACCGAAATGCAACACATGCGGTCACAAATCAAACTCCCGCAATGATGTTTTGTAATAGATGCCTAACATGCCGGCTGGATTTACTAAAACCGAACGTCAGAAGAGACGTAGAGAACCGGCAATTCCAGGGCATGAACGACAGGGTCACTAGATCTTTCCAGATCGGTCAACGAGTTTTGGCCCGGGACTACCGTACTGAGAAATGGCAGCCTGGAACTATTGGGAAACGGCTGGGGCCGTTGATGTACACCGTGGACATTGGAGACAATATAATAAGGCGCCATGTTGACCAAATCATAGGGTCCGCCACAAATGGGCAACCGACTTCACCACCTTATCCGGGTAAGGTCGAGACTGAGATACCCAGAACACCTACTTCTGATCTAATAATAATGGAGTCAGCTGAACCTGACATGGCTTTTCAAGCCGAATCGACCTTGCCAGAAGCACCTCCTAGCCCGCCTGAAATGACGACACAACTGCGGCGTTATCCGGACAGAATCCGGAAACCCCCAGAAAGACTGAATCTATGAACTGTGCTACATAAAGCTGTATATATGTTAGAATGTATGTTCACTATGGACTTAGTATGTTGAAAGCTAAAAAGGGAGGATTGTAGTGTATGTACCCGTCTACCTTTAAGGAAACTATTGTATGTAACCGTTCACCTTTAAGAGAACTACTTTAGGTGTGGCACTATTTGTTTGGCTTCTGTATACTGTAATACCGATGGTGACCACACCAGTATATAAGTGTTGTGGCAGGATTGCTGGGGCAGATTCGCCCTGACCTTCGAATAGTAAAGACCTGTTTGTTTGTTACTTCTGAAGTCTGTGTATTTATTAACTGCACAACCCACAGACTTTACAACACCAAGACCCATTCACACAGCATCCATCTCACAGAATGACACATTCACACAACACCCATCTCTCAGGAAGACCCATTCACACACCAGGCTAACACATCCGAAGAAGCATTCACCCATCATGCTAATTCACACGAAGACCCATTCACTCATCATAATAACTCAAACCAAGAAACATTCACGCATCATCCTAAATGACACAAAGCCCCATTCACCCATCTTCAAAAATCGCACCAAGCCCCATTCAAACATCATCCTAACTCACACAAAGCCCCATTCAGCAAACATCCTAATTACACCAACCCCATTCATTCATCATCCTATGTCACAACAAGCCCCATAAACCCATCATCCTAAATCAGTCCAAGAAACATTCTCCCTTCATCATAACTCCCACCAAGCCCCATTAACTCACAATCCTAACTCACACCAAGACTCATTCACCCATCATATTAACTTACACCGTGCCCCATTCACCCATCATCCTAATGCACACTAACAGCCATTCATCCAACATCTTAACTCACACCAAGCCCCATTCACACATCATCCTAACACATCCGAAGACGCAGTCACCCATCATCCATACTCACACCAAAACATATTCACCCATCATCCTAATTCACACCACGCCCCATTCACCCATCATCCTAAATCACTCCTAGCCCCATTCACTCATTATCCTAACGCACACCAAGCCCCATCATCATGAATTACACCAAGCCCCATTCACCCATCATCCTCACTCACTCCATGACCCAACCACTCATCATCCTAACTCACACCAAGACCCTTTCACCAATCATTCTAACTCACACCAAGACGCATTCAACCATCATGCTAATTGACACGAAGACCCTTTCACCTATCATCATAACTCAAAACAAGACACAATCACGCATCATCCTAAATCACTAAAACCCCCTTCACCCATCTTCAAAAATCGCACCAAGCCCCATTCAAACATCATCCTAACTCACACAATGCCCCATTCACCAAACATCCTAATTACACCAAGCCCCATTCAAACATCATCCTAACTCACACCAAGCCCCATTCACACATCCTCCTAACTTACACCAACCCCCATCCATCCATCATCCTATGTCACCACAAGCCCCATAAACCCATCATCCTAAATCACTCCAAGAAACATTCTCCCTTCATCATAACTCCCACCAAGCCCCATTAACCCACAATCCTAACTCACACAAAGACTCATTCACACATCATCCTAACTCAGACCAATCCCCATTCACCCATCATCCTAACTTACACCAATCCCCATTCACACATCTTCATAAACCACGCCAAGGACAGTCCTCCATCATCCTAACTCACACAAAGCACCATTCAACAATCATCCATAAACACACAAAGCGCCATCACACACCATCGTAACTCAAACCAAGCCCCATTCACCCATTATCCTAACTGACACCAAGAGCCATTTCCCCATAATCCTAACTCCGACCAAGACCCATTCACACGTCATCTTAACTCACATGAAGACCCATCCACACATCATCCTAACTCATTCGAAGACGCATTCACCCATCATCCTTACTCACACCAAGACACATTCAACCATCATCCTAATTCACATCAAGCCCCATTCAGCCATCATACTAACTCACTCGAAGATCCAATCACTCATCATCCTAATTCACACCAAGAAAAATTCATCCATCATTCTAAATTGGACCAAGCTCAATTGACCCATCATCCTATCTCACGCCAAGTTCCATTGACCCATCACTCGAGCGCACAACAAGCCCCATTCACCCATCATCCTAAATCACTCCAAACCCTATTCACCCATCATCCTGACTCACACCAGGAACCATTCACCCTTCACCCTAAGTGACACTAAGACCCAATCACCCATCATCCTAACTGACAACAGGACCCATTCACCCTTCATCCTATGTCACACCAAGACTCATTCACACATCATCCTAACACATCCGAGGAGGCATTCACCCATCATCCTAAGTCACATCAAGACACATTCACCCATCATCCTAACTCACACCAAGACACATACACTCATCATCCTAACTCACTCGAAGTCCCATTCACCCATCATCCTAGCTCAAACCAAGACCATTTCACGCATCTTCCTAAATCACTCCAAGACCCATTCACCCACGTTCCTTACTTGCACCAAGCCCCATTCACACATCAACCTAACTCACACAAACCCCCATTCACCCAACATCCTAACTCAACTAACAAACATTCCCCCATCTTCTTAACGCACACCAACACCTATGCACCCATCATCCTAACTCAGGCAAGCCCCATTCACCCATCATCCTAACACACACTAAGAGGAATTCATCCATCATCCTAAATCACAGCAATCCCCATTCACCCATCATCCTAACTCCCACTAAACCTCATTCACCCATTATCCTAACTGACATCAGCCCCATTCACCCATCATCCTAACACATCCAAAGACAGATTCACACATCATCCTAACTCACACCAAGACATATTCACCCATCATCCTAATTCACACCACGCCTCATTCACCCATCATCCTAAATCATTCCTAGCCCCATTCACTCATTAATCTAACGCACACCAAGCTCCGTCATCATGAATTACACCAAGCCCCATTCACCCATCATCCGAACTCACTCCATGACCCATCCACTCATCATCCTAACTCACACCAATATCCTTTCACCAATCATCCTAACTCACACCAAGACGCATTCACCCATCATTCTAAATTATATCAAGCTCCATTGAGCCATCATCCTTTCTCACACCAAAACCCATTCGCCCATTGTAATAATAATAAATAACTTCCGGATGAAGTTATGTGCACATCACTTCCTGTGAACTGTGAACTGTGAACTCTGTGCATACATCACTTCCTGTGCATACGTCACTTCCTGTGTTTGGACGAGTATAAATACTGAACTGCTCAGTATCGTAAAAGGGCTTCTCCTAGAGGCATGGTGAAGACCGCTCTTGTATATAGTATAATTATAAGTTGCTTAAAGCTTACTTTAAAGTTCCTTGATGTGTGAGACTCCTTTTTACATCAATTTAAGCAACTTAGCATTTACACTCACAAATACTAGACCTTCGGACAAACTCGGAGTTAAGGATCCAGGGAACCACCCACGATGGTAAACATCCTTAAACCTACTCGTCTGGACTTGGACCCAAACGCACCAGCAGCTGGCAGGGTATGGAAGCATTGGTACCGTACTTTTGAGAATTTTCTTGATGAATGTAAAGCAAATGCTTCTACTAAACTGAGGATACTTATCAACTATGTGACCCCCAACAGTGTTTGAATATGTTGATGAATGGGATAATTACGATGAGGTGATCCGGGCACTTAAAAAACTATATGCCAAGACCGCAAATGAGGTCTATGCTAGACATCTACTGGCCACAGCCCGACAAGGGCCAGGGGAATCGATTAACGAATTCCTTCAAGAACTTCGCAGGCTCAGCATAGATTGTAACTTTCAGGCAGCCTCGGCTGAGCTGTACTGCGAAGAAATGATTCGTGATGCTTTCATCTGCGGGATTGCCTCTCCATTTATACGCCAGCGTCTACTAGAAAGTAAAACACTTGAGCTACAAAAGGCTTTTGACCTGGCTTGTTCTCTGGATTTGGCAAAGAAAAATGCAGACCTCTATCAGCTGCCCAGATCTCGATCTGCTGCTGTAACTGCAACCAGATGATTCAAGTGGCCTCAGGTGAACCCTATCATGAAGGAATCTAATCCTGATGATAATTCTGATGAAGAAGAGGAGGATGACCCCACTTTAGCAGCCTCTTGGCAATCTAGGAAGGAATGATTCTTTTGTGGAGATTCTTTTCACCCTAGGAAATTCTGCCCTGCTCCCAATGCGATCTGCAGTCATTGCGATAAAAAGGGACACTTTGCAAAAGTTTGCCAATCAAGAGCCTCTACGAGGGCCTATCCAGCTAAGGCCTACCGAACTGCCCCAATTAGGGCCTATCAAGATGCTCCGTCTAGGACCTATCAAGCTTCCTCTCGAGCTCTCTCCCGAAGAAGCACACCTAGAGTTTCAGCCACTCTCTGTGCAACCACACCAATTACAGCTGCTTGCCCACAGAACCTGTTTCATGCAGCTACAAAAGTTTCAATTAATGGGCATACCTTAGATGCCTTAATTGACTCAGGAAGTACTGATAGTTTCATTAGAGAACAGATTGTTGCGAAATTGAAACTACATATCTTCCCATCGGACCAGGCAATTGCGCTGGCTCAGTCATCACTTAATACCAGAATCTCGGGCTTTTGTATTATTGATATGACACTTAATGGTCGCATTTATCCCTGCACCTGACTTTCGGTGCTTAAGGACTTATGTAGTGATCTCATCTTAGGGCTGGATTTTCAAAAACAGCATAAGAAACTCACCATTGAGTTCGGCGGATCCAAGCCTGGGCTTACTATTTCTAATATTCTAAATTACCGTTTTGTGCATTATCAGCAGCTTCACTTGATGAACCCTCATTATTTCCAGTACTCCTCCTCGATGCAAACCAATAATAACGAAATCGTGGCACTTTAGTCAGGAAGACCAATCTTTTATTGAGGCTGAAATCTCTCGACTTTTAGCAGAGGATATCATCAAACCATGTTCGTCGCCCTGGCGGGCTCAAGTCATCATCGTCAAGAACCCTCTAAAACCTCACAAACAACGACTATGCATTGATTATTCGCAAACCATCAATCAATATACTGACTTGGACGCCTACCCATTGCCACGCATTGATGATATGGTTAATAAACTGGCCGAATACAAAGTGTTCTCAACTTACGATTTAAAAAGTGCCTATCATCAGGTACCCTTGAAGGTCTCAGATAAGCAGTACATGCCTTTGAGGCTAATGGACGGCTGTACCAATTTCGTCGCCTCCCATTCGGGGTTACTAATGGAGTGGCTGTCTTCCAACGGGCAATGGATGGCCTGGTTAAGCAGGAAAATTTAAGGGACACTTTTCCCTATCTTGATAACATTACTATTGCAGGTCACGATCAACAGGAACATGACGCCAACCTCCAAAAACTTTGGGATGCCCTCCATCACCGTAACTTAACTTTGAATGAATCTAAATCTGTTGAGTTGCAACCGACCATCAACATCCTTGGCTATTGCGTCGGCAATGGTATCATTAAGCCAGACCCAGAAAGACTTCGCCCGCTCCAAGAGCTCCCGCCACCTAAGAATCCGGCTTCTTTATGTCGGGCTCTCGGTCTGTTTGCATACTACGCTAAATGGATTCCTCATTTTTCAGACAAAATCCAACCCTTGCTGCATGCTAGATCATTTCCATTGGAAACAGTGGCTGTTGCGGCCTTTAACCTTCTCAAAAAACAGTTGCAGAAAGCGGCTCTTCACTCCATCGATGAGAATCTCCATTTCATTGTCGAATGAGATGCCTCGGAGGTGGCGATCTCGGCTACTCTAAATCAGGAAGGTCGTCCTGTAGCATTTATGTCCAGGAACTTACAAGGTGCCAAGCTACATTATCCTCCGGTTGAGAAGGAAGCCACAGCCATCATAGAGGCGGTACGGAAGTGGAACCATTTCCTAGCTCGCCAGCACTTTACATTAATCACGGACCAGCGCTCAGTCGCCTTCATGCTCGATAATCGAAAACGAACCAAAATTAAGAATAATAAAATACAGCTTTGGAGGATGGAACTGGCCTCTTTTGGTTACACCATTCACTATCGACCTGGCAAGGAGAATGTGGCCCCGGATACACTCGCACGAGCATTCTGCTCCACTATGTCGTCCTCTACTCTCATAGATGTCCATAATGGATTGTGTCATCCTGGCGTTACGCACATGCTACATTTCGTACGATCACGGAATCTCCCTTTTTCTACTGGAGATGTAAAGAAAATGTGCTCAGAATGCCGGCTTTGTGCAGAATTAAAACCTCAATTCTTCCACCCCTCAGATGGTATGCTCCTACACGCAACCCAACCGATGCAACGACTTAGCATCGATTTTAAGGGCCCAGTGCCCTCTTCAACTCGGAACACATATTTGCTCACCATGATTGATGAAAATTCACGTTTTCCATTTGCCTTCCCCTACTCCAATATGTTGGCGTCCACAGTAATCTGCTGCCTTGAGCAGGTAATTTCTCTCTGTGGCATGGTGGCTTACATTCACTCGGATCGGGGTCCATCCTTTATGTCAAGGGAACTCAAGGACTACCTCTCAGAACGGGGAACTGCTACAAGCAAAACGACGCCATATCATCCCATCGGAAATGGGCAGGTAGAGAGGTATAATGGTATCATCTGGAATTCCGTACATCTTGCTTTAAGATCTCGGGGCCTACCAAACCAGCAATGGGAAGCAGTGCTTCCGGATGCATTGCACTCTATACGGTCCCTTCTTTCTACAGCCACAAATACTACACCTCATGAGCGGTTCTTTGGATTCCAGCGTCGCTCATCTTATGGGACATCCCTCCCGTCATGGCTAACTACTCCTGGACCTGTACTACCCTGAAGATACGTTCGGACGTCTAAAAATGACCCTCTCGTAGATGAGGTCGAACTAACCGATGCCAACCCCACTGATGCATACATACGATATCCCAACAGCCGAGAACCTACCGTATCATTATGGGATCTGGCTCCCTGCCCACCAGGACCTAGTGGGACATCGAGTGATGGTATTTTACCAGGAGCCTCTTGGAACCTACCGGGCACCCCTCTCCAGGATCCTGATCTGACACCAACTAGCTTGGTGCCGGTAGAACCCCGTACTCAAAGTTGCGACCCTCCCAGTACCGCGCACCAAAGTACTGATCCGCCACAGACCAGCTCTGCACCTCCCTCTGAACAGAGACAGACCAACTCTGCACCTATTGGGGCTCGTACACGAAGCTATGATCTCCCCGACCCTTCACAGGGCAATCCAGGCCACACAGACTCTGACCAATGGCCAACAGCATGTAAGCGGACCAGAGACCCTCTACGATGGGAACCCAAACGGGTGCGACTCTTCCTCGTTCGGCGGCTGCGGAATAAAAGGAAGACCACAGCCTTCTAATCTCGCAGGAGGGAAGAATGTGAAGTTATGTGCACATCACTTCCTGTGAACTGTGAACTGTGAACTCTGTGTATACATCACTTCCTGTGCATACGTCACTTCCTGTGTTTGGACTAGTATAAATACTGAACTGCTCAGTATGGTAAAAGGGCTTCTCCTAGAGGCATGGTGAAGACCGCTCTTGTATATAGTATAGAATTATAAGTTGCTTAAAGCTTACTTTAAAATTCCTTGATGTGTGAGACTCCTTTTTACATCACCCATCATCCTAAATCACTCCAAGCCCCATTCACTCATTATCCTAACTCACACCAAGCCCCATCATCATAAATTAAACGAAGACCCAATCACAGATCATCCTTACTCACACCAAGACCCATTCACCCATCATTCTAATTTAAACCAAGTAACAATCACCCACCAGCATAACGCACACCAAGACACATTCACCCACCATCCTAAATCAAACCAAGCCCCAATCACACACCATCCTAACTCACACCTAGAGATATTCACACATCATTCTAACTCACACCAAGCCAAATTCACCCATCATCATTACTCACACCAAGTCCCATTCAATCATCATCCTAACTCACACAAAGCCCCATTCACCAATCATCCTAACACACACCAAGACATGTTCACACATCATCCTAACTCACATCAAGCCCATTCACACATCATCCTAACTCACACCAAGCCCCATTCGCACATCGTCCTATCTTACACCAAACCCCATTCACCCATCATCCTAAGTCACACCAAGACCCATTCACCCATCATCCTAAATCACTCCAAGCCTCATTCACCATTCATTATAACTCCCAACAAGCGCCATTCACCCACCATCCTAAATCACACCAAGACTCATACACACATCATGCTTACACACACCAAGACCTGTGCACCCATCATCCTAACTCAGACCAATTCCCATTCACCCATCATCCTAACTTACACCATGCCCCATTCACCCATCATCCTAACGCACACTAAGAGCCATTCATCCATCATCCTTACTCACTGCATGCCGCATTCACCCATCAACCTAACTCACAGCAAGACCCATTCACCCATCATCCTAACTTACACCATGCCCCATTCACCCATCATCATAACTCACACCAAGCCCCATTCACATATCTTCATAACCCACACCAAGGACAGTCCTCCATCATCCTAACTCACAGAAAGCACCATTCAACCATCATCCATACACACAAAACCCCATTCACACATCATCGTAACTCAAACCAAGCCCCATTCAACCATCATCCTAACTGACACTAAAAGCCATTTCCCCATCATCCTAACTCCGATCAAGCCCCATTCACCCGTCATCCTAACTCAAACAAAGACCCATCCACTCCTCATCCTAACACATTTGAAGACGCATTCACCCATCATCCTAGCTAACACAAAGACATATTCAACCATCATCCTAATTCACATCAAGCCTCATTCAGCCATCATACTAACTCACTCCAAGACTCAATCACTCATCATCGTAACTCACACCAAGACACATTCATCCATCATTCTAAATTGGACCAAGCTCAATTGACCCATCATCCTATCTCGCACCAAGACCCCATTGACCCATCACTCCAACGCACAACAAGCCCCATTCACCCATCATCCTAAATCACTCCAAGCCCTATTTACCCATCATCCTGACTCACACCAGGACCCATTCACCCTTCATCCTAAGTGACACTAAGACACAATCACCCATCATCCTAACTCACACTAGGACCCATTCACCCTTCATCCTATGTCACACCAAGACCAATTCACACATCATCCTAACACATCCGAAGAGGCATTCACCCATCATCCTAACTCATATGAAGACCCATTCACCCATCAGCCTAACTCAAACCAAGACCATTTCACGCATCATCCTAAATCACTCCAAGACCCTTTCACCCACCTTCCTTACTCGCACCAAGCCCCATTCAATCATCATCCTAACTTACACCAAGCCCCATTCGCACATCAACCTACCTCACACCAACCCACATTCACCAATCATCCTAACTCATCTAACAACCATTCCCCCATCTTCCTAACGCACACCAACACCAATGCACCCAACATCCTATTTCAGACCAAGCCCCATTCACCCATCGTCCTAACGCACGCTAAGTGCAATTCAACCATCATCCTAAATCACAGCAAGCCCCTTTCACCCATCAACCTAACTCCCACTAAATGCCATGCACTCATTATCCTAACTGTCATCAGACACATTCACTCCTCATCCTAACTCACACCAAGACCCCTTCACCCACCATCCTAAATCAAACCAAGCCCCATTCACCTATCATCCTAACTCACATCAAGCCCCATTCACCCATCATCCTAACTCAAAGTAAGCACCATTCACCCATCATCCTGACTCACACCAAGCCCCATTCACCAATCATCTTAACACAAACCAAGCCCCATTCGCCCATCAACGTAACACTCACCTGCCCCATTCACCCATCATCATAAGTCGCACCAAGCAACATTCATCCATCATCCTAACTCACAATAAGTTCCATTCGCCCATCATCCTAACTCACTCCAAGCCCCATTCAACCATCATCGAAATTCACACGAAGACCCATTCACCAACCATCCTAAATCAAACCAAGCCCCTTTCACCATCATCCTCAGTTAAACCAAGCCCCATTCACCCAACATCCTAACTCAGACCAAGACCCATTCAACCATCATCCTAACTCAGACCAAGACCCATTCACCCATCATCCTAACTCAGACCAAGTCCAATTCACCCGTCATCTTAACTCACACCAAGACCCATTCACTCATCATCCTCACTTAGATCAAGACCCATTCACACAGCATCCTAACTCACGCCAAGAAACATTCACTCATCATCCTAACTCACATGAAGACCGATTCACCCATCATATTGACTCACACCAGGACCCATTCACACCATCCTAAATTACAGCAAGCCCCATTCACACATCATCCTAACACACACGAAGACCTATTCATCCATCTTCCTAAATCACACCAAACGCATTCATTCGTCATCCTAACTCACACCAAGGCACATTCACCCATCATCCTAAAGCACTCCAAGCCACATTCCTCCATAATCCTAACGCACACCAAGCCCTATCATCCTAAATTACACCAAGCTGAATTGACCCATCATCCTATCTCTCACCAAGACAAATTGACCCATCATGGTGAATCAGTCCAAGCCCCATTCACCCATCTTCCTAACTTACACCAAGCCCCATCATTCTAACTCACACCAAGACCCATTCACAAATCATTCTAACTCAAACCAAGCCCCATTCACCCATCATCCTAAATCAGTCCAAGCCCCATTCACCAATCTCCCTAACTTACAAAATGCCCAATCATCCTAACTCACTCCAAGACCCATTCAAACATCATCCTAACTCACAGCTAGCCCCATTCACCCATCTTCCTAACTTAAAACAAGCCCAATCATCCTATCTCACACCAAGACCCATTCACTCATCATCCTCTAAAACAAGCCCAATCATCCTATCTCACACCAAGACCCATTCACCCATCATCCTCACTTAGACCAAGACCCATTCACACAGCATCCTAACTCACGCCAAGAAACATTCGCTCTTCATCCTAACTCACACGAAGACCGATTCACCCACCATATTGACTCACACCAGGACCCATTCACATACCATCCTAAATTACAGCAAGCCCCATTCACACATCATCCTGACACACACGAAGACCTATTCATCCATCTTCCTAAATCACACCAAACACATTCATCCGTCATCCTAACTCACACCAAGGCACATTCACCCATCATCCTAAATCACACCAAGCCACATTCCTCCATAATCCCTACGCACACCAAGCCCTATCATCCTAAATTACACCAAGCTCGATTGACCCAGCATCCTATCTCACACCAAGACACATTGACTCATCATGGTGAATCAGTCCAAGCCCCATTCACCAATCTTCCTAACTTACAACATGCCCAATCATCCTATCTCACACCAAGACCCATTCACCCATCATCCTAACTCACAAAAGCACCGTTCAGCATTCTTTGTAACACACACCAAGGCCATTCCCCCATCATCCTAAATCCCACCAAGCCCCATTCACACATGATCAAAACTCACACCAAGCACAATTCACCGATCACCATAACTCACACAGAGCCACATTCACGCAACATACTAACACATCTGAAGATGCATCATCCTAACTCACACCAAGACCAATTAAGCAATCATTCTAAGTCACACCAAGACCCATTCACCCATCAACCTAACTCAAACCAAGCCCCATTCACCAATCATTCTAACTTGCACCAAGCCCCATTCACACATCATTCTTACTCACACCAAGCCTCATTCACACAGCATCCTAACTCACACCAAGGCCATTCCCCGATCATCCTAACTCCCACCAAGCCCCATTCACTCATCATTGAAACTCACACCAAGCCACATTAAACCATCTTCTTAACTCACACCAATGCCATTCCCCCATCATCCTAACTCCCAGCAAGCCTCATTCACACATCATCCTAACTCACACCAAGACTCATTCAACCATCATCCTAAGTCACACCAAGATGCAATCGCCCATCATCCTAACTCGCACAAATACCCATTCATGCATCATCCTTACTCACACCAAGCCCCATACACACATAATCCTAACACACATGAAGACCTATTCACACATCATCCTAACTCACAACAACAGCCATTCACCGACCATCCGAACTCACACCAATTCATTCACCCGTCATCCGAACTCACAACAAGTCCCATTCACCCATCACCTTAACTCACACCAAGCCACATCTTCGTAAATTACATCAAGCTCCATTGATGCAGCACCCTAACTCACAACAAGCCCCATTCACCCATCATCCCAACTCACACCAAGCCCTTTCAAACTAAATTACACCAAGCCCCATTCATCCATCATCCTGACACACATCAAGACTCATTCACCGATCATCCTAACTCACACCAAGCCGCATTCACCAATCATATTAAATCCGTCCAATCCCCATTCACCCATCATCATAACTTTCACCAAGCCCCATCATCCTAAATCACACCAAGACCCATTCAATCATCATCCTAACTCACACCTAGCCCGATTCACCCATCATCCTAAATTACACAAATCCCCATTCACACATCATCTTAACTCACACCAAACCCAATTCACCCATCATCCTAACACACACCCAGACCTATGCACACATCATCCTAACTCAGAATAAACCCCATTCACCCATCATCCTAACTCACACTAATCCCCATTCACCCATTATCCTAAATTACATCAATCCCCATTCACCCATCATCCTAACTTACACCAAGACCAATTTATCCATCATCCTAAATTACACCAAGGCCCATTCACCCATCATCCTAACTCACACGAAGAACCATCCACCCATCATCCTAACTCAGAACAAGACACAATCAAACCTCATCATGATGCACACCAAGCCTCATTCACCCATCATCCTAACTGACACCAAGCTCCATTTACACCAATCCCCATTCACACATCATCGCAACGCACACCAAGACCCATTCACCCATCATCCTATCTCACACCAAGAAACATCCACACATCATTCTAACTCGCACCAAGCCCCTTTCAACCATCATCCGAACTCACACCAGGTGCTTTTAACATCATCCTAACACACACCAAGACCTATGCACCCATCATCCTAACTCAGACCAAAACCCATTTACCCATCATCCTTTCTCACACTAATCCCCATTCAACCTTCATCGTAATTTACACCAAACACCATTCACTCATCATCCTAACTCACACTAATCCCCATTCACCCATCATCCTAAATTACACCAAGGCAAATACACCCATCATCCTATCTCACACCAAGACCCATTCACCCATCATCCTCACTTAGACCAAGACCCATTCACACAGCATCCTAACTCACGCCAAGAAACATTCGCTCTTCATCCTAACTCACACGAAGACCGATTCACCCACCATATTGACTCACACCAGGACCCATTCACATACCATCCTAAATTACAGCAAGCCCCATTCACACATCATTCTGACACACACGAAGACCTATTCATCCATCTTCCTAAATCACACCAAACACATTCATCCGTCATCCTAACTCACACCAAGGCACATTCACCCATCATCCTAAATCACACCAAGCCACATTCCTCCATAATCCCTACGCACACCAAGCCCTATCATCCTAAATTACACCAAGCTCGATTGACCCAGCATCCTATCTCACACCAAGACACATTGACTCATCATGGTGAATCAGTCCAAGCCCCATTCACCAATCTTCCTAACTTACAACATGCCCAATCATCCTATCTCACACCAAGACCCATTCACCCATCATCCTAACTCACAAAAGCACCGTTCAGCATTCTTTGTAACACACACCAAGGCCATTCCCCCATCATCCTAAATCCCACCAAGCCCCATTCACACATGATCAAAACTCACACCAAGCACAATTCACCGATCACCATAACTCACACAGAGCCACATTCACGCAACATACTAACACATCTGAAGATGCATCATCCTAACTCACACCAAGACCAATTAAGCAATCATTCTAAGTCACACCAAGACCCATTCACCCATCAACCTAACTCAAACCAAGCCCCATTCACCAATCATTCTAACTTGCACCAAGCCCCATTCACACATCATTCTTACTCACACCAAGCCTCATTCACACAGCATCCTAACTCACACCAAGGCCATTCCCCGATCATCCTAACTCCCACCAAGCCCCATTCACTCATCATTGAAACTCACACCAAGCCACATTAAACCATCTTCTTAACTCACACCAATGCCATTCCCCCATCATCCTAACTCCCAGCAAGCCTCATTCACACATCATCCTAACTCACACCAAGACTCATTCAACCATCATCCTAAGTCACACCAAGATGCAATCGCCCATCATCCTAACTCGCACAAATACCCATTCATGCATCATCCTTACTCACACCAAGCCCCATACACACATAATCCTAACACACACGAAGACCTATTCACACATCATCCTAACTCACAACAACAGCCATTCACCGACCATCCGAACTCACACCAATTCATTCACCCGTCATCCGAACTCACAACAAGTCCCATTCACCCATCACCTTAACTCACACCAAGCCACATCTTCGTAAATTACATCAAGCTCCATTGATGCAGCACCCTAACTCACTACAAGCCCCATTCACCCATCATCCCAACTCACACCAAGCCCTTTCAAACTAAATTACACCAAGCCCCATTCATCCATCATCCTGACACACATCAAGACTCATTCACCGATCATCCTAACTCACACCAAGCCGCATTCACCAATCATATTAAATCCGTCCAATCCCCATTCACCCATCATCATAACTTTCACCAAGCCCCATCATCCTAAATCACACCAAGACCCATTCAATCATCATCCTAACTCACACCTAGCCCGATTCACCCATCATCCTAAATTACACAAATCCCCATTCACACATCATCTTAACTCACACCAAACCCAATTCACCCATCATCCTAACACACACCCAGACCTATGCACACATCATCCTAACTCAGAATAAACCCCATTCACCCATCATCCTAACTCACACTAATCCCCATTCACCCATTATCCTAAATTACATCAATCCCCATTCACCCATCATCCTAACTTACACCAAGACCAATTTATCCATCATCCTAAATTACACCAAGGCCCATTCACCCATCATCCTAACTCACACGAAGAACCATCCACCCATCATCCTAACTCAGAACAAGACACAATCAAACCTCATCATGATGCACACCAAGCCTCATTCACCCATCATCCTAACTGACACCAAGCTCCATTTACACCAATCCCCATTCACACATCATCGCAACGCACACCAAGACCCATTCACCCATCATCCTATCTCACACCAAGAAACATCCACACATCATTCTAACTCGCACCAAGCCCCTTTCAACCATCATCCGAACTCACACCAGGTGCTTTTAACATCATCCTAACACGCACCAAGACCTATGCACCCATCATCCTAACTCAGACCAAAACCCATTTACCCATCATCCTTTCTCACACTAATCCCCATTCAACCTTCATCGTAATTTACACCAAACACCATTCACTCATCATCCTAACTCACACTAATCCCCATTCACCCATCATCCTAAATTACACCAAGGCAAATACACCCATCATCCTAACTCACACCAAGAACCATCCACCCATCATCCTAACTCAGAGCAAGCACCATTCCCCTAATATCCTAAATCACACTAAGACCCATCCACCCATCATGATATCTCAGACGAAGATACAATCACACCTCATCCTAAATCACACCAAGCCCCATTCACCAAACATCCTAACTCACACCAAGCCCCATTCACCCATCATCATAACTCACACCAAGCCCCATTCTCCCATCTTCCTAACTCACACCAAGCCCCATTCATTCATCACCCTAACTCACAGCAAGTACCATTCACCCAACATCCTAACTCACACCAAGAACCATTCACCCATCACCCTAACTCAGACCAAGCCCCATTCACCCATCATCTTAACTGACACCAAGACCCATCCACACAGCTTCCTAACTCACACCATTCCAATTCACACATCATCCTATCGCACACCAAGCACCATTCACCCATCATCCTACCTTACACCAAACCGCATTCACACATCAACATAACACACACGAAGACCCATTCACACTTCATCCTAATTCACAACAACAGCCATTCACACATCGTCCTAACTCACACCAAGACCCATTCACCCACCATCCTGACTCACACCAAGACACCATCACCCCTCATTATAACGCACACCAAGTCCCAGTCACCCTTCATCCGAAATAACTCCATGGCCCATTCACGCATAATACTAACTCACACCAAGCCACATCACCCTAAATTACACCAAGCTCCATTGACACATCATCCTACCTAACACCAAGACACATTCACCCATCATCCTATCTCACACCAAGACGCATTCAGCCATCATCCTAAATTACACAAAGCCCCATTCACCCATCATCCTAACTCACACCAAGCCCTATTCACACATCATGCTAACTCACACCAAGCCTCATTCACATATCATCCTAACCCACTCGAAGCCACATTCACCCATCATCCTAACCCACACCAATCCCCATTCGCCCATCACCCTAACTCACAGCAAGCACCATTAACCCAACATTCTAACTCACACCAAGACGCATTCACCCATTTTCCTAGCACACACCAAGACCCATTGACACATCATCCTATCTCACACCAAGCCTCATTCACCCATCATCTTAACTGACACCAAGAAACATCCACACAGCTTCCTAACTCACATCAAGCCCCATTCACACATCATCCTAACCCACACCAAGCCCTATTCACCCATCATCCTTTCTCGCACCAAGCCCCATTCACCCATCTTCGTAACACAAACCAAGGCCCATTCACACATTATTCTATCTCACACCAAGCCCCATTCATCTGTAATCCTAATTACCCCAAGACTTATTCACCCATCATCCTAACTCACACCAAGTCCCATTCACCCATCATTCTAACTCACAACAAGCGTCATTCACCCTTCATGCTAACTCACACCAAGGCCCGTTTATCATCATCCAACACAGAGGAGGACCCACTCACCCATCATTCTAACTCTCAGCAAAACCCATTCACCCATCGTCCTAACTCACAGCAAGCATCATTCACGCAAAAAAATGACTCACACCAAGATACATTCACCGATCCTAACATACACCAAGCCCCATTCACCCATCGTCCTATCTTACACCAAGCCCCATTCATCCATCATTCAAGTTTGCACCAGGCCCCATTCAAACATCATCCTAACACACAAGAAACCCATTCACACATCATCCTAACTCACACCAAGAACCATTGACCAATCGTTCTAACTCACACTTTGTCCCATTCACCCATCATCCTAACTCACAACAAGCGTCATTCACCCTTCATCCTAACTCACACCAAGGCCCGTTCATCATCATCCAACACAGAGGAGGACCCACTCACCCATCATCCCAACTCTCAGCAAAACCCATTCACCCATCGTCCTAACTCACAGCAAGCATCATTCAGGCAAAATCCTGACTCGCACCAAGACACATTCAACGATCCTAACATACACCAAGCCCCATTCAGCCATCGTCCTATCTTACACCAAGCCCCGTTCATCCATCATTCAAATTTACAGGAGGCCCCATTCACACATCGTCCTAACACACACGAAACCCATTCATGCATCAACCTAACTCACACCAAGCCTCGTCATCCTAAATTACACCAAGCCCTATTCACCCATCATCCTGACTCACACCAAGACTCATTCACCCATCATCCTCACTCACAACAAGCCCCATTCACTTATTATTCTAACACAGTCCAATCCCAATTCACCCATCACTCTAACTTACACCAAGCCCCATCATCCTAACTCATACTATACCGCATTCAAACATCATCCTAACGTACACCAAGACCCTTTCATCCACCATTCATACACCCATCAACCTAAATCACAGCAAGCATCATTCATGCAACATCCTATCTCACACCAAGATCCAGTCACCCATCATCCTAGCACACACCAAGCCCCATTCACACATCATTCTAACTCTCACCAAGCCCCATTCACACATCATTGTAACCGACGCCAAAACCCATCGATACAGCTTCCTAACTCACACCAAACATGGGAAGCACGGTGGCATAGTGGTTAGCACTGTTGCCTCACAGTGCCAGTGACCCGGGTTCGAATCCGGCCTCGGGTGACTGTCTGTGTGGAGTTTGCACATTTTCCCCGTGTTTGCGTGGGTTTCCTCCGGGTGCTCCGGTTTCCTCCCAGAATCCAAAGATGTGCGGGTTAGGTTGATTGGCTATGATAAATTGACCCTTCGTGTTAGGGGGGGATTAAATACGTGGGGTTACGGGGGTAGGGTGTGATATGTGTAGGGGTTACGGGGATCGGGTGGGATATGTGTCGGTGCAGGCTCGATGGGCCAAAATTGCCTCTATCTGCACTGTGCGGTTTCTGTGATTCTCTTCTCTGTGATAAACCCCATTCACACATCATCCTAACCCACACCAAGCACCATTCACACATCATCCAAACTCACACCAAGCCCCATTAACCCATCATTCTAAGTCACACCAAAGCCCAATCACCAATCATCCTAACTCATACAAAGACACATTAACTCATCATTATAACACATCCGAAGACGCATTCACCCATCATCCAAACTCACAGCAAGACATATTCACACATCATCCTAACTCACACCAAGACACATTCACACGTTATTCCAACTCACAAGAAGACCCATTCAACCATCATCCTAACTGAAACCAAGACCCATTCATGCATCATCCTAAAGCGCTCCAAGCTCCATTCAACCACCTTCCTAATTCGCACCAAGCCCAATTCGAACATCATCCTAAATCACACCAAGCCCCATTCACCAATCATCCTAACTCACACCAAGACGCATTCACCCATCATCCGAACACACACCAAGAGCCATTCATCCATCATCCTAACTCACTGCAAGCCCCATTCACACATCATCCTAACTCTCATCAAGCCCCATTCACCCATCAGCGTAACTCACACCACGTCCCATTCACCCATTATCATAAATCACATAGGGAACCATTCAGTCAACATCCTAACTCACACCAAGACCCGTTCATCCTCATCCTAACTCATACGAAGACCCATTTACATGTCATCCGACATCACAACAACACCCAATCACCCATCGTCCTAAATCACACCAAGACCCATTCAGACACCATCCTGACTCAAACCAAGACACTTGCACCCATCATCCTAACTTACACCAAGCCTCGTTCACATATCATCCGAACACACATGGGGACCCATTCATACATCATCCCAACTCACCCCTGTACCCATTCAACCATCATCCTAACTCACACCAAACCCATTCACCCGTCATCCTAACTCACACCAAGACCCATTCACCCAACATCCTAAACCAATCCAACCCCATTCACCCATAATGCTAACTCACACAAAGCCCCATCATCATACATTTCACCAAGGTCCATTGACCCATCATACTAATTCACACCAAGACCAATGAACCCATCATCCTAAATCACTCCAAGCCCCATTCACCCATCATCCTGACTCACACCAAGACTCATTCACTCTTCATCCTAACTCCCACCAAGCCCCATCAACCTAACTCACACCAAGACACATTCAATCATCCTCCTAACTCACACCTAGCCCCATTCACCCATCATTCTAATTGGCACCAAGCCCCATTCACACATCATCCTAACACATATGAAGATCCATTCAAACATCACCTAACTCACACCAAGAGATATTTGCCCATCATCCTAACACACACCAAGCCGCATTCACCCATCATCCTAACTAACACCAATCCCCATTCACCAACCATCATAATTCACTCCAAGCCCCATTCTCCCATCATCACAACTCACACCAAGACCCAATCGCCCATCATCATAACTCACATGAAGCCACATTCACCCGTCATCATAACTCAGAACAAGCCCCGTTCGCCCATCATCCTAACTCACACCAAGACACATTCACACATCATTCTAACTCACACCAAGACCCTTTTAATCATTATTCCAACTGTCAAGGAGACCCATTCACCCATCATCCTAACTCACACAAAGACCCATTTGCCCATCAGTCTAACTCACACTAAGCCGCATTCACCCATCATCCTAACTCACACCAATCCCCATTCACCAACCATCATAATTCACTCCAAGCCCCATTCACCCATTATCATAAAGCACACCAAGCCTCATTCACACTTCATCATAACTCAGAACAACCCCCATTCACCCATCATCTTATCTCACACCAAGACCCACTCACCCATCAGCCTAACTCACATCAAGACCCATTCACCCATCATCCTAACTCACACCAAGCCCATTCACCCATCACCCTTACTCACACCAAGAAATATTCACCCATCTTCCTAATTCACACCAAGCCCCATTCGTCTATTATCCTAACTCACACCAAGTCCCGTTCACACTTCATCCGATCTCACAACAAGACTCATTCACCCATCATCCAAACACACACCAAGGCCTATTCACCCATCATCCTATCTCACACCAAGCACCATACACCCATCATCCTTACTCACACCAAGACTCATCCACCCATCATTCTAACTCACACCAAAACCCAGACACCCATCATCCTAACGTACACCAATTCCCATTAAGCCTATCTTCTATGTTTCTATGTTTCTAACCATCATCCTAACACATGTCAAGGCCTATTCACTCATCATCCTAACTTACAACAATACTCATTCATCCCAAATCCTAACTCACACCAAGGCCCATTCAACAATCGTCCAAACGTACACCAAGTCCCAATCACGAATCATCCTAACTCACACCAAGACCCATTCACCCATAACCCTAACTTATACCAGACCTATTCACCCATCATCCTAACTCACACCAAGACACAGTCACCCATCATCATAACGCACACCAAGCCCCATTCACCCATCAACCTTAGTCATACCAAGCCTCATTCACCCATCATTCTAACTCACACCAAGACGCATTCAAATATCATCCTAACAGACACCAAGTCCCATTCACCCACAATCCTAAATCACAACAAGCCCCTTTCTCCCATCATCGTAACTTACACCAAGACCCATTCACAAATTATCCTAACTAACAACAAGAAACATTGACCCATCATGCTAACTCAAAAAAGCCCCATTCATGCATCATACTCAATCACATCAAGACCCATTGAATCATTATCAAAGCTCACACCAAGGTCCGTTCATCATCATCCTAACTCACACGAAGTCCCAGTTTCCCATCATCCTAACTCACAACAACACACATTCACCCATCGTCCTAACTCACACCAAGACCCATTCTCCCATTATTCCAACTCACAAGGAGACACAATCACCCATCATCCTAACTGAAACCAAGACCCATTCAAGCATCATCCTAAAGCGCCCCAAGCTCCATTCACCCATCTTCCTAACTCGTATCAAGCCCCATTCACCCATCATCGTAACTCACACCAAGTCCCATTCACCCATTATCCTAAATCACATAGGGAACCATTCAGTGAACATCCTAACTCACACCAAGACCCGTTCATCCTCATCCTAACTCACACGAAGACCCATTTACATGTCATCTGACATCACAACAACACCCAATCACCCATCGTCCTAAATCACACCAAGACCCATTCAGACACCATCCTGACTCAAACCAAGACACTTGCACCCATCATCCTAACTTACACCAAGCCTCGTTCACATATCATCCGAACACACATGGGGACCCATTCATACATCATCCCAACTCACCCCTGTACCCATTCAACCATCATCCTAACTCACACCAAACCCATTCACCCGTCATCCTAACTCACACCAAGACCCATTCACCCAACATCCTAAACCAATCCAACCCCATTCACCCATAATGCTAACTCACACAAAGCCCCATCATCATACATTACACCAAGGTCCATTGACCCATCATACTAATTCACACCAAGACCAATGAACCCATCATCCTAAATCACTCCAAGCCCCATTCACCCATCATTCTGACTCGCACCAAGACTCATTCACTCTTCATCCTAACTCACACCAAGCCCCATCAACCTAACTCACACCAAGACACATTCAATCATCCTCCTAACTCACACCTAGCCCCATTCACCCATCATTCTAATTGGCACCAAGCCCCATTCACACATCATCCTAACACATACGAAGATCCATTCAAACATCACCTAACTCACACCAAGAGATATTTGCCCATCATCCTAACACACACCAAGCCGCATTCACCCATCATCCTAACTAACACCAATCCCCATTCACCAACCATCATAATTCACTCCAAGCCCCATTCTCCCATCATCACAACTCACACCAAGACCCAATCGCCCATCATCATAACTCACATGAAGCCACATTCACCCGTCATCATAACTCAGAACAAGCCCCGTTCGCCCATCATCCTAACTCACACCAAGACACATTCACACATCATTCTAACTCACACCAAGACCCTTTTAATCATTATTCCAACTGTCAAGGAGACCCATTCACCCATCATCCTAACTCACACCAAGACCCATTCACCCATCATCCTAACTAACACCAATCCCCATTCACCAACCATCATAATTCACTCCAAGCCCCATTCTCCCATCATCACAACTCACACCAAGACCCAATCGCCCATCATCATAACTCACATGAAGCCACATTCACCCGTCATCATAACTCAGAACAACCCCCATTCACCCATCATCTTATCTCACACCAAGACCCACTCACCCATCAGCCTAACTCACATCAAGACCCATTCACCCATCATCCTAACACACACCAAGCCCATTCACCCATCACCCTTACTCACACCAAGACAAATTCACCCATTTTCCTAATTCACACCAAGACCCATTAGTCTATTATCCTAACTCACACCAAGTCCCGTTCACACTTCATCCGATCTCACAACAAGACTCATTCACCCATCATCCAAACACACACCAAGGCCTATTCACCCATCATCCTATCTCACACCAAGCACCATACACCCATCATCCTTACTCACACCAAGACTCATCCACCCATCATCCTAACTCACACCAAAACCCAGACACCCATCATCCTAACGTACACCAATTCCCATTAAGCCTATCTTCTATGTTTCTATGTTTCTAACCATCATCCTAACACATATCAAGGCATATTCACTCCTCATCCTAACTTACAACTATACTCATTCATCCCAAATCCTAACTCACACCAAGGCCCATTCAACAATCGTTCAAACGTACACCAAGTCCCAATCACGAATCATCCTAACTCACACCAAGACCCATTCACCCATAACCCTAACTTATACCAGACCTATTCACCCATCATTCTAACTCACACCAAGACGCATTCAAATATCATCCTAACAGACACCAAGTCCCATTCACCCACAATCCTAAATCACAACAAGCCCCTTTCACCCATCATCGTAACTTACACCAAGACCCATTCACAAATCATCCTAACTAACAACAAGAAACATTGACCCATCATGCTAACTCAAAAAAGCCCCATTCATGCATCATACTCAATCACATCAAGACCCATTGAATCATTATCAAAGCTCACACCAAGGTCCGTTCATCATCATCCTAACTCACACGAAGTCCCAGTTTCCCATCATCCTAACTCACAACAACACACATTCACCCATCGTCCTAACTCACACCAAGACCCATTCTCCCATTATTCCAACTCACAAGGAGACACAATCACCCATCATCCTAACTGAAACCAAGACCCATTCAAGCATCATCCTAAAGCGCCCCAAGCTCCATTCACCCATCTTCCTAACTCGTATCAAGCCCCATTCAAACATCATCCTAACTCACACCAAGCCCCATTCACCAATTATACTAACTCACAGCAAGCCCCATTCACTCATCATCCTAAATCACTCCACGCCCCATTCACACATCGTCCTAACTCACACCAAGACGCATTCACCCATCATCCTAACACACAACAAGACCTATGCACCCATCATCCTAACTCAAACCAAGCCCCATTCACACATCATCCTATCTTACACCATACCCCATTCACCCATCATCCTAACGCACACAAAGAACCATTCATCCATCAATCTAACTCACAGCAAGCCCCATTCATCCATCATCCTAACTCACACCTAATCCCTTTCAGCCATCTTCGTAACTCACACCAAGGCCGTTCTCCCATCATCCGAACTCGCACCAAGCCCCATTCACCCATCATCATAACTCACACCAAGTCCCATTCACCCATCATCCGAAATCACATCAAAACCATTCACTCATTATCCTAACTCACACCAAGGCTCGTTCATCATCATCCTAACTCACACGAAGACACATTTAAACATCATCCTAACTCACAACAACACCCATTCACCCATCGTCCTATCTCACACAAAGACCCATTCAGACACCATCCTGACTCAAACCAAAACACATTCACCAAACATCCTAACTTAAACTAAGCCCCATTCAACCATCATCCTAACTTACACCAAGCTGCATTCACACATCATCCTAACACACAAGAGGGCCCATTCATACATCATCCTAACTCACAGAAAACCCATTCACCCGTCACCTTAACTCACACCAAGACCCATTTAACCATCATCCTTAACCACTCCAAGCCCCATTCATCCATAATGCTAACTCGCACCAAGCCCCATCATCCTACATTACACCAAGCTCCATTGACACATCATCCTAATTCACACCAAGACTCATAAACCCATAATCCTAGCTCACACCAAGGCCCATTCACCCATCATCCTAAATCACTCCAAGCCCCATTCACCCAACATCCTGACTCACACCAAACTCATTCACCCATCATCCTAACTCACACCAAGCCCCATCATCCTAACTCACACCAAGACCCATTCAATCAACCTCCTAACTCACACATAGCCCCATTCACCCATCATTCTAATTTGCACCAAGCCCCATTCACACATCCTCCTAACACATACGAAGACCCATTCACCCATTATCCTAACTCACACCAAGAGCCATTTGCCCATCAGCCTAACTCACACCAAGCCGCATTCACCCATCATCCTAATTCACACCAATCCCCATTCACACATCCTCCTAACACATACGAAGACCCATTCACCCATCATCCTAACTCACACCAAGAACCATTTGCCCATCAGCCTAACTCACACCAAGCCGCATTCACCCATCATCCTAATTCACACCAATCCCCATTCATCAACCATCGCAATGCACTCCAAGCCCCATTCACCCATCATCAAAAAGCACACCAAGACCCATTCGCCCATCATCATAACTCACATCAAGCCACATTCACCCATCATCATAACTCAGAACAACCCCCATTCATCCATCATCCTAACTCAACCAAGACCCTCTCACCCATCATCGTAACTCACATCAAGACCCATTCCCATCATCATAACTTACACCAAGCCCCATTCACCAATCATCCTTACTCACACCAATACCAATTCACCCATCATCCTAATTCACGCCAAGCTACATTAACTATCATCCTATCTCACACCAAGCCCCATACACCCATCATCCTAACTCAGACCAAGGCCTATTCACCCATCGTCGTAACTTGCACCAAGGCACATTCACCCATCATCCTAACTCACACCAAGAAACATTGACCCATCATGCTAACTCAAAAAAGCCCCATTCATGCATCATCCTCAATCACATCAAGACCCATTAAATCATCATCAAATCTCACACCAAGACCCGTTCACCATCATCGTAACACACACGAAGTCCCATTTACCCATCATCTTAACTCATCGCAACACCCATTCACCCATCGTCCTAACTCACACCAAGACAAATTCACCCAACATCGTAACTTAAACTAAGCCCCATTCACCCATCATCCTAACTTACACCAAGCCCGATTCACACATCATCCTAACACACATGAAGACCCATTCATACATCATCCTAACTCACACCAAGACCCATTCTATCATCATCCTAGCTCACACCAAGCCCATCATCCTAAATTACACCAAGCGTTATTCACCCAGCATCCTAAATCACACCAAGCCCCATTCACCCATAATCATAAATCAGTCCTAGCCCCATTCACCAATCATCCTAACTTACACCAAGCCCCATTCACCCATAATCATATATCAGTCCAAGCCCCATTCATCAATCATCCTAACTTACACCAAGCCACATCATCATAACTCACACAAAGACCCATTTACCCATCGTTCTGTCTCACAACAAGACACATCCACCCATCATCCTAACTTACACCAAGCCCCATTCACCCATCATCCTAACTTACACCAAGACCCATTCACCCATCATCCTAACTCTCACCAAGCCCCACTCACCCATCATCCTAACTCACACCAAGGACTATCCACATATCTCCCTAATCTCACACCAAGCCCCACTCACCCAGCATCCTAACTCACACCAAGACCCATTCACCCATCATCCTAACTCACACCAAGCCCCATTCACCCATCATCCAAACTCATACCAAGACCCATTCACACATCATGCTAAATCACACCAAGCCACATCATCCTAAATTATACTAAGCTCCATTGACCCATCACCCTAACTCACAATCGATTGCAAGCTGTTCATTGTTTCAGAAGAAAATGGCTGGGAATGTTTGCCATTGCATACCTGCCTTCATATATTTTAATCTAATTTCCCAATGTACCTCAGCCAACTCTCCCCTCATACCTCCGTAATTGCCACTGTATAAACTTAACACCCTAATTTGGGACTTAAGCACAGCACTCTCAAACTTAATATGGAATTCTCTCATAATTTGATAAAATCTATATATTTTAAAGTTTGTTTATGATATTTCAGCTTATATCTTAATCCCATGAGTATGCCCCAATTTTTTTACTCACTGTAAAATGATTAAAAATGAATGACAATCAGTGCTTTTAACTTCCTGGTTTGCTGTCTGTAAGAAGTATTCAATGTGATTGGCTGCTTAGCCTGCTTGATGATATTTCTGTTGCTGAACTTTGGAGATCCCCTATAGGTAATGCCAGAATGAAATTAATGTCGGGAATGGTGAGATCCAGGCCGCAGAGATTGCTTGTTGTTTGTGTACAGTTTTCTTTGAGGTCGGCTGCGAGCGCCGTCACTTGGCTGCTGACCACAAAATCCGATCCTCTTCCTTTAACCTATCTTTCTTTCCCTCTCTTTATTTGGTTTACTGTACATGATTTGGCTTTGAATTAACTATTCTAACTCACACTTATTGGTTCAAAATCTGCATGTCTAAGTTAGGATTTTTTCAGGCTGGTTGTTTAATGAGACACAGTTACTTGCGCTGTTCACACCAGTCCCAGATACCACACTCCTTTCTAATGACAGCAAGTTCCAGTGCAAAAACCCATGTGAATTCTGTGGGCAAGTGTAAGTGTAATGAATGACTAGAGCCGATCGTTGACCACTGACCAAAATTAACCAATCAGATTGAAAAATCCACGTCTGAACCAGGAATTTTAAGTTACAATTCTTTAATCAAAACCAAATCATGTACAGGAAGCGAAATAAAGTGAAGGAAAGAAATGTAGGATAAAGGGAGAAAGAAAAAAGAGAGAGAAATAAACATTTTTATCATTTACATTAAAAAAAATTCTCCAACAATAATTAAAACCTGAAGCAATGAGACTCCACACTTGTGAAACATAATTTCCAGTGCCAGAGAGGTTGTTCGCAGAAATTAAGACTTATCACGCCATTAAATAATCATTATCACTTCAATGTACAAGCCCGAAGTGATTCCTGTGTGTTAAGTGGGTAACTGTCACTTAACTATCCGAACTTCACTCCCTTCCATGTATTTGAATGCTGAGTCTCTAGACGAGATACCGGTTTAACGAAGCTCCAGAAGGAGCAGGGCATCTCGGACAGCAACTTTCTGATTTTAGCATTTAACTGTGCATGTGATGACGCCGGAAGTTGCGGTCAGAGTTATTCCTGAATTCAAAGCCTCACTTTGACATTTTCTGCAAAATCCAGGCCTAACGTTATTAAACAATGGGGCAGAATTTTGGGTCTCCAGGGGTGCGTATGCACGGGGTACTCACCCGTAGGCCCAATGGAAGTGCCGGTTTCCTGCATGCACTGCACATGCGCGGGGAACCGGCACTTCCGTTCCTCTGAACGAAGGGGTTCAGAGGTCGAATGCGTGCGCGGGAGAGGCTGTGCGTGCGCATCGAACTTCGTTTTTTTTTACGGGTTTTCCCGCGAGGGTAAGCATGCAGAAGTTAGAAATGTAAAAAGCAGGCGTGAGGCCTGCTTTTTACAAGGTAAGTGGTAAATTAATTAAAATTAAAACATTTTTCCCACAGGTTTATTATTTTTTAATACTTTAAAGCAAGGTAAGTTTATTTTTAGCCCCGTTAGAAAATAAAATTATTTTTTTTTTAAATTTAAATGATTGTTTATTGTATATTTCATGTAATTTATAGTTTATTTAAAAAATGAGATTTTATAAATATATTTGAAGATTTAGTGCTATTTTGGGGCCATAGTATTTATAAGTCTTGACAGCACCTCCTGTCAGGCTTATGAATGGAGCATTCCCTGCTCCGATTGGCTCCCCATGGCCCACGTGATCCCAGGTGACGCATCAAACTAACTGCGCCCCTGGGATATGCAAGCACTGTGCACTGGCAGCTGGACCAGGCCCCGGGTCGGAATTCCACAGGGCCCCAGAGCACAACGGCCAGGCAAGGTAAGTGCACATCGGGGGCTTACACCCACAGGAAGCGCCTGACTCGAATTTCTGGGCCATTATGTCAGGGCACTGATCAGGAATAGACATGTTGGCACGGATTTTGCTGTAGAACTAACGGCGAGGCTATCAGTGCTTTGCGCATTAACAGGAACCAGCGTGGCTTAAGATAAGAGACTGCAAATCGGCTGTGAAGGAGAATAATCCTGAATCAGTTGTGTGTGTGAGTGAGTGACTCTCAAATTAACTTTTAGTTTCAAAAAATCAAAGAACAGAAATCTGCGATGCAATATTTTCTGAAATTATCTTTTAAAAATGAGGTGAATCGCTGGGAAACACCACGAGACAATTATAACTTAAATCCAGCAAGTCAGCGATTTTTATTTCGATAATAACTTAATACAATAGCTTACCTGGGATTCCGAGAGCTGCAAGAACGATATAGTAAATGGTATAAATCAGGCCCTTTGGTGGTGCATGCATTTTCCCTGAGAAGCGATAGTATCTGAGCACTGAGCCATTCTCTGTGACCCGTTTAAAGGTCCCACTTTTTATATCTGGTTTTACTCTCCCGAGAGACAATTAGCTCACATCGTAAATTTATATTATTTAGTCATTTAAACAGATAGCTTTCCAATTATTTTCACCGATGAGAATTTATCTTCATTGCGGTCCCTGGAACAAACAGATATGAGTCACTTTTACTCGAATGACTTAGATGCAATAGAACAGATTAAAATAGACATTATACTGTTTAAAAACGAAATATTTAAACACTACGATAGCAATCCGATGGCATATTTTCAGGAGATCCTATGAAAAGCTTGTTGTGCAGTTGCCATGGTGAAACTAAGACCCAGCACGAAAAAATTGTCACTGTTGAGCCTTGCTTAAAATTATTTGACAGAGTGAAGGAAACCAGGTTGAAGTATCTGAGAGGGCAACAAGGTGCTAACTGAATTATGGACGACAAATAAAGAGTAGTCTTGAAATAGAAGGGGCCAGACAGAAGTTGCTGTCAGTTTCACAGGGTAATGACAGCGAAAGCTGACAGTTTCGCCATCACTGCAACCGAAAAATCTGGGCCATTACATCTACTGCATTAGCCTAATCTACCCTTAATGTTACCTCCTCAAATAATTCAATACGGTTGGTCAGGCATAACCTTACCTTTTGGAATCTACGCTGACTATTCTTTATTATATTTTCAGTTTCGGGATGTTTTTATATTACATCTCTTAGTAAGTATTGAGTAAGTAGCAATAAATATAAAACCCAATTGTAATAGCTCCTACACGTATGTAAAATGGAAGAGAGTAACTAAAGTAAGCCTTGGCTCCTTACAGGCTGAGACAGGTGAAATTATGATGGGGAATAATGAAATGGCATAGACGTTAACGGAATATTTTGTATCCGTCTTCAGAGTAGTAGACACAGAAACATTCCAAAAATAGTGGGGAACGAAGGGTTTAATAAGAGTGAGGAACTTAAAGTAATTATTAGCAGTAGAGAAAAACTCCTTGAGAAACGAACAGGACTAAAAGTCTACAAATCCCCTGAATCTGATGGCCTACATCCTAGGGTTCTAATCCAAGTGGGTTCAGAAATAGTGGATGCATTGGTTGTGATCTTCCAAAATTTCTCAGATTCTAGAACGGTAGTTGCGGATTGGGAGGTAGCACATGTAACATTGCTATTCAAGAAAGGAGAGGGAGCGACAAAAAAGGGAACTACAGGCCAGCAAGCCTGATATCAGTCGTCGGGAAAATGCTCAAATACATTATTAAGGAAGTGGTAATAGGGCACTTAGAAAATCATATCTCCAATAAGTTTGTTATACATGATTTCCATTTCATAAAACCATGTTGACTCTGCCTTATCATTTTATTAAAGGGAAATCGTGATGATCTAATTTATTAGAGACTAGCTGGAGTGCCCGGCGGTGCCGAGGTTTTTTTGAGGGGATGTTGTTGTTGGAAGAGAGCGAGAAAGCGACTGGGGGGGAAGAGACAGAGCTTCTGGGGGGAAGAGAGAGAGCGACTGGGGGGAAGAGAGAGAGCGACTGGGGGTAAGAGAGAGAGTGACTTGGGGGAAATGAGAGAGCAAATGGGGGGGGAAGAGAGAGTTCGACTGGGGAGAAGAGAGAGAGCGACTGGGGGGAAGAGAGAGAGTGACTGGGGTGCAAGTGAGAGAGCGACTGGGGGGAAGAGAGAGAGAGAGTGGGGTTAAGAGAGAGAGCGACTGGGGGTAAGAGAGAGAGCGACTGGGGGGAAGGGGGGGTAGAGGGATGGGGAGGGGGAGGGTAGGGGGAGGGGGGAGGGTAGGGGGAGGGGAGGAGGCGGGGGGAAGGGGAGAGGGAGGGGGCAGGAGGAGGGGGTAGGGGGGAGTGGGAGGGGGGAGAGGGGGAGGGGGGGAGAGGGGGAGGGGATGGGTGGGGGGGAGGGGGTAAGGGGGAGGGGAAGGGGGAAGGGGTGCAGGGGGAGGGGGAATGGGGAGGGAAGGGGGGGAGGGGGTGGAGGGAGAGGGGGGAGGGGAAGGGGTGAGGGGGGAGGGGGGAGGTGGGGTGTAGGGGGAGGGGGGAAGGGGGTGTGGAGGGGGGGATGGGGTTGGTGTAGGGGGAGGGCGGGTGGGGTGGGTGGAGGGGCAGGGGGGTGTGGGGGGCGGGGGAAGGAGGGGGAGGGGGGAAGGTTAAAAGGGAAGGGGGAGAAAGGGAGGGGGGGAGCCAGCCGAACCTCTCCCCTCTGCCGGCGATGGCTCCGCGGAGCTCCGTGCCGCCCCACGCACTGACATGGCCCAGCCGAGTGCAGCGCCCTGGTAAGCCCGAGCCCTGAGCCCCGCCCCACGCCCTCCCAGGCCCCGGTTTCTCGGCCGCCAATTGCGGCTGGGCCTGTGCTGGAGCAAAGCCGCGGGAACGGGCGTGGGCCGGCTTGAGGCTATGAGAGAGGGCCGGGCGCGGTTGCCTGGGTAACGCTTCCCCCCTTCCCACACTCCCGAGCACCAGCCTCCCGAGCCTCGCCCTTCGGAGCCCCGGCCACCCTCCCGAGACCCGGGCCCCCGCCCGAGCCGCGGCCCCCCACCCGAGCCGTGGGGGGAAGGAGAGAGAGAGCCGCCGGTCCTCCGGTCGATGTGTTGTGGGCCGACCCCTGATGAGCGCCCGATCAGCTGAGCCCGAGCCCTGCGGTGACTGCAACTGACCTCCCGCTAGGCTCCTTCCCGCCCCGCCAGCCTTTACCAAAATGGCGGTGATGGCTACACTCGGCCCAGTCCCACGCCGCCAGCCTTTACAAAGATGGCAGCGATCACGGGGCGGGCCCAGCGGGAGGGGCGGTGCCTAGCTCGGGCGTGGCTTGGCAACAGAGGCCCAGGCTTCCAGGCCTGCAAAAACGGTGAAAGGTAGGAAAACTATAGAGGTTAGAGAAAAGATTTAAAATTAATTAACATTTTTAGAAACAATTTGTGTTTTAAAAGCAACATTTTTTTTTGCTGGAAATCTAGATTTGAAAGAAACACACAGAAAGTGGGAAAAAATATAAACTTACGAATCAAGATGGCTGACACTCACCTCAGTTCACAATGATAAGGCCCGCCCACACACGCACTGATTGGTCAACCATCAGGTCACTGAACTGTAGGATTGGTCAATCATCACGTCACTCAACTCTAGGAGGGCCCGCCCGCACACACAATGAACCCGCCCCCACTCGATGCTAATGAGCGGATAATGAGCGGAATTTTGAACATTTTTTGGATACCGTCAGCACAATTGTTGTCCGACCAATAAGTAAATATGCCTACAAGAGTCCCCTAATGATGAGCTTTCTTTTGATGTAACATATGTGTAGGTACGCTCTGTACCTTTTGATTGTATAGCCGGACAGACAGACAGACAGAGAGAGATACTGTTTTATATATATAGATTTTTGAGGATGTAACTAGCAGAGTAGATATAGGGGAACCAGTGGATGTAGTTTATTTGATATTCCAAATGGCATTTGATAAGGTCCCACATAAAAGGTTGCTATGCAAGATAAGGCCTAATGGATTTGGGTGTAATATATTAGCTTGGATAGAGGATTGGTTAACGGCCTGAAAAGAGAGAGTAGGAATAAATGGCTCATTTTCTGTTTAGTAGTCTGTTACTAGGACGGTGCCACAAGGATCATTGCTTGGGCCTGAGCTATTTACAATCTATATTAATGACATAGATGAGGGGACCGAGTGTAATGTATCCAAGTTTAGTCAGGATACAAAGCTAGGTGGGGAAGTAAGCTGTGAGGAAGAAACAAAGTGCTGGCAAAAGGCTATAGACAGGTTAAGGGATTGAGCAATGAGGTGGCAGATGGAGTATAATGTGGGGAAATGTGAGGTTATTTACCTTGATAGGATGAATAGAGCAACAACACATTTTTAAATGGTGAGAAGCTATTAAATGTTGGTGCTCAGAGAGATTTAGGTGTCCACGTACCGGAAACACAGAAAGCTCACATGAAGGTACAGCAAGAAATTAAGAAGCCAAATGGCATTTTGTTGTTTATTGCAAGGGAGTTGGAGTACAATAGTAAGGAAGAATTTGGATTTGGTGGGACTTCTCCTGGAGTACTATGAACAATTTTGATCTCCTTATCTGAGAAAGGAAGTACATGCCTTAGAGGTGGTGTAACAAAGCTTCACTAGATTGATTCCTGGACTGAGAGGGTTATTCTATAAGGAGAGATTGAGTAGATTGGGACTATGCTCTTTGGAGTTTATAAGAATGAGAGGTGATCTGATTGAAACATATAAGATTCCGAGGGAGATTGACAGGGTAGATGCTGAGAGTTTGTTTTCTCTGGCTGGAGAGCCTAGAACTAGGAGACATAGCCTCAGGCTAAGGGGTCGGCCATTTAATACGGAGATTCTGAGGAATTTCTTCACTCAGAGCGTTGTGAATCTTTAAAATTATCTACCAGAGAGAGCTGTGAATGATGACTCGTTTTCCATATGTATCCTCCAAAGTGCATCACTTCTCATTTCTTCGCACTGAACTCCATGTGCCATGCTTCTGCACATTTCAGTAATCCTGAAATCACCAACTACAAATTTGCCAAGTTTCATATCATTTGCAAACTTTAAATTGCTGCTCCCTAAACACAAGTCTTGGTCATTTATAAACAAATGAAAAGGGTAATGCATTCAAAACTGACCCTTGGGGAACAGGACTGCAAAACACCTCCCTGTCTGAAAAACATCCATCTATCACCCTTTGCTTCCTATTACTGAGCCAATTTCGTATTCATACCGCCACTTTTCCCTTAATTCCATCTTCTTAACAAGCCTCCTGTAATGCACTTTATCAAATGCCTTCCGAAAGTCCATATATACAGCATGTAGCTTGATTCAATAAGGAAGTGCATGTCATGATTGATATCTATTGTTTCTTATGCAGAGGGAACAATGAACCAGAAATAAATGATATTATACAGGCATGTTGAAGGGAGAAAATTGACGGGCGTAATTTAATGCAAGACACAATACACTAATGCACTCACCTATTAACCATACATTTTTATGGTTAATATGTATACCTATCATGAAAGGATGAGCAGGTTGGGGAGAAGGCTGAGGGGTGACGTGATAAAGGTATTTAAAATTATGAAAGGTTTTTGATAGAGTAGCTACATAGAGAGTGCTTCCACTTGTGGGGAAGAGCAAAACTAGAGGCCATCCATATGAGATAGTCACCAAGAAATACATTAGGGAATTCAGAGGAAAGTTCCTTACCCAAAGAGTGATGAGAATGTGGAACTGGCTACCACATGGAGTGGTTGCAGTGAATAATATGGATGCATTTAAGTGGCAGTTAGATAAACATATGAGGGAGAAGGGTATAGAGGGTTATGCTGATAGAGTTAGATGAGGAAAGACGGGAAGCGGCTCGAGTGGAGCATAAACGCCAGCATGGAATGGTTGGGCTGAATAGCCTGTTTCTGTGCCGTATATCCTATGTAGATTGGCTGCCATGTTTCCTACATTACAACAGAGAATACACTTCAATACGCCATTGGCTGTAAATTGCTTCGGGACTTCTGGTTTTTGTGAAAAGAGCTAAATAAATGCTAGTCTTTCTTTTACATCCTGCATTAAATCAGTCAGGCGGCATTAGGGGGCGCTCCAGTGAGACAGAGCATTCTGTGTTTGGTGGTAAATCACGCAGAGGGCATCAGGGGTGCTCCACTTAGACAGGGCGCTCCTAGTCTTGTGGTAATTCACTCAGAGCAGCAGGGGGCGCTCCACTTGGGCATTTACCACAGGACGAGTGCCACACTGTCCAATTGGAACGCCCCGTACTGCTCTCTGGCTGATTCACCACAGGATGAGGGATGCTCTGCCTGACAGCAGTAGGCGGCGCTCCATTTAGACAGTGCATCCCTTGTACCATTGTAAATCAGTGAGAGCACGGTAGGGGGAGCTACACTTAGGCAGGGTGCCCATCGTAAATCGGTCAGTGAGCAAGAGGACATGGTAAAATTAGACAGAGATTAATTAGAGGGCATTAGGGGGCTCTGTACATAGGCAGAGCGTCCATCTTCCTGTAGGAAATCAGCCGGAGCACAGTAGGTTGCGTTATAATTAGAAAAGGCATCCCTCGTGCTGTGGTAAATCAGTCAGAGGACCACAGGGGGCGCTGCACTTCGACAGAGCCACTCTCATCCTGTGGTAAATCAGTCAGAGGGTGGTAGGTGGCGCTACAAATAGACAGAGCCTGTCTCATACTGTGGTAACTCAGTCAGAGGGCAGTAGGGGGTGCTCCACTTAGAAAGAGCCTCTCTCATCCTGTGGTAAATCAGCCAGAGGGCGGTAAGGTGCGTTACATTTAGACAGATGTGGTAAAAGAAAGTAAATGGGTCATAGGATGCGCTCCAATTAGACAGAACGTGCCTCATGCTGTATTAAATCAGAACAGTAGGGGACGCCACATTTGCAAGGAGCATCCCTCGTCCTGTGGTGAATAAGTCAGAGGGCAGTAAGGGGCGTTCCAATTTGAAAGCACCCCTCGTCCTGTAGTAAATCAGTCAGAGAGAAGTAGGGTGCGTCACCTTTATACAGCACATCAATTTCCCTTTGATAAATCGATCAGAGATCAGCAGGGGTGCTTCAATTAGACAAACACACATCGTGTCAGCTGTGGGTCAGTTGGTAGCACTGTCAGCTCCAGTCAAGCGGTTGTCGGTTCAGTTCCCTCTCTAGCGACTTGAGCGCAAATGCAATTATAGGCTGAAACTCCAGTGCAGTACACAGTGAGTGAGAGCTCCAGTCCTTCAGATGGGACAATAAACCATGTCTCTGTTTGCCCTCGCATTTGGACGTCAAAGATCCTATGTCACTTTATTTAAGAAGAGCAGGAGAGTTATCCCCGGTGTGCTGCCCAATATTACTCCCTCGATCAACATCACAAAAAAAATATGGGGTCATTATCACAATGCTGTTTGTGTCAGCTTGCTGTGCATAAATTTGCTGCTACATTTCCTGCGTTACCAACAGTGACTACATTTCAAAATGTACGTCATTGGCTGTAAAGCACTTTGGGACATCCGGTGGCCCTGAAAAGTTATTTGTTTCTGCAAGCCTTTCTTTTTCTCCCTGCGGTAAATCAGTCAGCGCTTGGTAGAGGGCGCTATACTTGGACAGAGAGACCCTGGTCCTTTGGTAAATCAGTCAGAGGGCAGTAGCGGGTGCTCCACCTTGACTGATTTAACACAGGACTAGCAGGGGGAGCCCGGCGTTGCCAGGGCAATTTTGGGGCGCGCGGTCTCCCTGCCCCTGTCTGCCCCCTCTGTCTCTCCCTCTCCCTCCATCCTGTCCATCCCCCTCTCTCTGTCCCTCCTTCCCTTCTCACTGCATAGTGCCTCAGTGCTGGTACGGTTGTGATACCGGCCGTGTGGGACCTAGCGCTTGAGGCCCGGCCGGGCTTTGGAGCCGAGACAGACCCCAGCTGAGCTCCCCCACGGGTGGCACAGTTGACGGCCGGCCACTGCCGATGACGCGCCCACTGCTTGTAAACTCACCTGCTGCTCCCGGAGTCACAATGTGGGGGTTTGTTTGGCTGGTGCTGTCCCTTTGGGGATGAAAAAAATGGCGGCAAAGTTTAGGGAGACTGGAGGATTAGGTCCCACCCGTGATGCTCCATTTGGTCATCCATCAGGTTTCTGAACTGTAGTCTTGGTCAAGCAGCACGCCACTCAATGCTAATGAGAGGTAGGGTTGGTCAACCGCTAATGAGTGGATTTTTGATGATTTTTGAACGTTTTTTGTATACTGTCCGAACCATTTTTGCCTGACCAAAAAGTAAATATGCCTAGTAGAGTCCCCGAATGATAAGCTTTATTTTGATATAACAAATGTGTAGGTGCGCTCTATAACTTTTGATTGTATAGCCGGACAGACAGATGGAAAGAGAGACGGAGCGACGGAAAGACAGACGGAAAGACAGACGGACCGTTTTATATATATAGACTAGCTGGAGTGCCCGGCGGTGCCGAGGGAACTCAAGAATGCTGTGCCATGTTTATAAAACTGTTTATAAAGCTGTTGGGATGGAAGAACTCTTCCTAAGCACCCAGGAGTGATATAACATTATTCACAATGTTTCAGTGTATGAGTTGAATAGGGAAATAAAAGATACTATCGCAGTCATTTAGAGGTCAGTTTAGAAATCAACAGTGAACATTAATGCCAATAATAATGTAGAACAATAGAACATTTTACAATATGGTGGAGTTACAACCAAAGACTGAGTGAGTACTCGTTCTGGTAAAGGTTTGCAAACCCAATGGGTTTGGTATTGTACAGAGTGATTTTATAATCAATAAAAATGTATTCAACATTACACTGTTAAATCTGTTATCTTGTAGTAGGTATGCAGCCTCTCAGATCTTGGAGAGTGCTGTTGAGTTCTTCAAGTGCCCTCTTGTGGGTCTTTGTAAACTCATCCCACACAATGAGTTTAGACTTTGGAAGCAGCTCAGCAGTTGCTGTGGTAATGTTACACACTGGGTGTTGTTGTCTATTCAGATCCAGAGGGAGAGGAAATGTTGAGTGGGCAGTGCGACCTCCTTAGAGAAGAGTTGCAGCGATTCCTGATGAGGCAACAGCCAGTGCAATGGATCCCTTAGAGCGTAGGATGGCCACAAAGAGATGTCGTAGCCTTTTGGGGGAGTAAGACAGAGCAGCTTCTGTCATCGTTGGATGGCAACGAATGTGATCCTGAAGGAGTCCTCTGTTGCTGCAAGCTTTTACAAAGGAGGCACAGAGATGGCCAGTGAGAGTTATGAGGTAATTAAATGAGGTTGGGCAAGCAACCTCATGGAGGAGCAGATGAAGGTGAGAGCACTCTGCGTTATTGAAGAGCCCGTTGATAGACAACCTTTTCTGTTTTTCCTGACAGTGTTAAAATGAATAGATTCCTGGATGCACCAACTCTTGAACATGCCACCTACAACTGGCCATGTGAAAAACAGGGCGTGAGTAAGTTGATGCCAGCAACCTTCAAAATCTGCCCCTGGGCCATGTTGATTGACATAGCAAAAGAAATTCTCAGAGGTAACTGTTGCCTTCTGAATTGAAAGTGTAAGTCAGTTGGTATCATAGGAATTCACGGAATGAGAACATCCTCCCCTCTAGCACAGCCTGAGATGATGGTAGCCTCAATGAGATTTTGCATGAGCTTTTTGACTGCCAGTCTGGTTCCATTGCACAACTTTGGGGGAGATATGTTTCTTAGGAGCATAATGGGGGTGCCTCCTTCAGTACCAGTTGGTGAGGAGGCGTTCCTGAAGGCTGCAATGTGTTGAGGAACTCAATGGGGTAATGTACCACATTAGCACTGTCACAAACAGTATCAAGGCTTTTGTAAATGTGCTCTTGGCCAGGGAGTTTTTGAAGAAGGAGCATGTTTATGTGTTTGACAGTATAATTCCTGGGTGCAAGTATTGACCGTTCACACAACCAGTTGTGACCTTTGAAGTGATTGAGTAGGTTTGGATACACGTTTGAGATCAAGTCATCAAATGTTTTTACTGGACTGCCAAAGTCTGGAGGAATTGTGATTTGTTGACTGCTGTCAATGGGCAACTTTCCTTCTCCCAATTGTAGTAAAAGTCGCGCAAAGGATTCTGACATCTCGTCACCATGCATATGAACACACATGTTTGTCGTCAAATGGACTATTTGCACATGTGGCCACAGATGGGATGCCTTGAGAAATGCATTGAGTTCATCCACTGGTGTTCCTCTGGGGACACCTGGCAGGATTTGGCGGAAATCACCTGCCAGCAACAGGATCATGCCACCCATCAGCATATCGTTGCCTCTCAGATCTTGAAGAGTTCTGTTGAGTGCTTCAAGTGCCCTCTTATGGGCCATTGTACACTCATCCCACACAATGAATCGAGACTTTTGAAGCATCTCAGCAGCACCAGTTCCTTTGCTAATGTTACACACTGGTTGTTCTTGTCTTGTCAGATCCAGAGGGAGAGCAAAGGTTGTGTGAGCAGTGCGACCTCCTTGCAGAAGAGTTGCAGCGATTCCTGATGAGGCAACAGCCAGTGCAATGAATCCCTTAGAGCGAACAGTGGCCAGCAAAAGATTGATCAGGAATGTATTTCCTGTTCCACCAGGGGCATCGAGGAAGATAATGCCAGCAGTGTTGTTTTCCACCATGTCGAGAACCAACCTGTAAGTCTGTTTCTGCTCTGGAAGCAATTTCGGCTCAGTGACTGTGACAAAGGAGGTCAGCTCCTCAACATTGTAGGTGGTTTCTCTGAGGACCTCTCTGCTGTGACCTGGAGAATCATTCCTATTCGGAGATGGAAGTTTCAACTGAGTCAGGGACTTGCCAGCCAATTCCAAAGTCTTGTCCTCCAAAAGGATCAATGCCTGATTGCACATCACATCAGTGAAGTTGAGTGCCATTGTGGGGTTGGCTCTGGTGAGTTAGCATAAGATGTCGTCTGTGAGGCTGTCTTTGTGATCTTACCACAATTGCATCGGGTTGGAAGGTCTGCAGAGGGCAATTATAGTGGCAAAGGGTTTTTGTAGCCTATTGGGGGAGTAAGAGAGAGCAGCTTCTGTCATCGTTGCATGCCAATGACTGTCACCATCAATGAGTCCTCTCCTGCGGCAAGCTTCTTGAAAAGACTCACAGAGATGGCCAGTGACAGTCTTGAGGTCATTAAATGATGTGGGGCCAGCAACCTCATGGAGGAGTAGACGAAGCTGAAAGCACTCTGTGTTGTTTGGATGGACCGTGTAGACTCTGCCAAGTGCATCTGATGAGTACACCCCTGTATGACCAGGAATTTCCTTCTGACCTGCTCCAGGGCGCCGAGCCCGCCATGTCTTGTTTGGCTGCAAGGTGTAGTACTTGGGCACCTGATTATAGAAAAGTGTCTTGGCAACGTCATTAGTTTGGCACAACTCAAAGAATGCTGTAAGTTTTGTCTTTGGAGGTTCCTCAGCACGTTGGCTGGCATTTGCAGGTCAGAATAAAACCCTTTGTCCATTTTCCAAGTGAACATAAAATTTAGTGACAGTGGGGTAACGGTTGTGGATGTCAAATCCAAAAGTTCGCCAGGCTGCCTCATTGCTGCAGATCTAACGGCCCATCAGATGTGTGGTGATCTCATCATTTTGATTCTGCTGTCCAGCCGCTTCAAGGTCAAAGACAGCTTGGTCACTGCCCTTATGGAGCTACTTGCACACATATTTGATAGACTTAACTGAGTGGCAGTACTCCACATTGATGTGACATTTGAAGAGCCTGGATAGGAGTGGACAGTAAGGAACAACCCAACGGTTGTCAACTTCAAATGTCTGTCTTTGCTGTGTTGTCTCAGTTGATAGACCAGGTTGATTCGAATGGCTAGATTTTTTAGTTTGCATTCTTATCTCAGTGCTGAAACCTCCACTCTCTTTGCCCCTTTTCCTGTACAAAGGATAGCCATCATCCCCATGCTGAGATTCTTCGCGGAGTGGCTTTGGGTACCCTTTTGCACATGCATTGTTTTTCATGCAGGGAGAAGAAGGGTTGTGTCGCGCACAAGGACCATGAATCATATTTTTTACAACAACATCAAAGAGGATTGGATCCTGGTCCTTATCGGGTAGCTCTGCAGAGATGAAGGAATCAAATTCATTGGGGCGAATCTTTGCCTGAAGCCAGAGTAACAGATGAACATGAGGAAGTCCTCTCTTCTGCCACTCAATGCTGTACATGTAGCAATTGTGTGCACCAAAACGTTTGCCCACAGTCAGCAGTTTGAGCAGTTTTTTAACTTTGAGGTTGAAGACCCGTGATATGAGCTCATGCCTTTCAGTACCAGCTTTGCGTGGGGACTCCTGCCATTGGGGATTGCAAGTCATGGTGATGAAGAGGTCAGGTCTGTCATAGTTTCTGACATAGGTCATGGCAACTTGCGTGTGCTCATGCATGTACCTAGGACCTCCAACAAAGGTGGATGGTAGGATGACCAGTTGACCAATGTCCTCAGTGTTGCCATCATTGGCCATAGCATCTCGTAAGTGTATATAGTCTGTGACTCTCAAATGATTTTGGTTATTCCGGAACCAATTAAGCCGCTCTCCTTCTATTTTCACGTACATGTCAGTGAGGAACTGGTGGAGAAGTCGTCCAGAGTGAAGCAGGTGGTTTGAAGCAGTTTGTTGTTTCATCAGCCTGTATGAATAGAATTCCATGGAAGAAACCATCTTTTGCCTTTGGGCTGTAGGTGGCACACCAGTTTTGGGTCAACATGTGGGATCTTGTTATAGGCATCGTATCCATCTTCCCCATGGCAAAACAAAAGCGGGTATTGCAGAGGATCATATGACCTGTGAAGCTCAGAAATTCTTTTGTGTTGACCACCTCTGATATGCAAGACAATGCCCCATTGTTCAAATTCTTGGCCCACAATGACAATGGCTACCTCCTTGTTGGTCGGAGCATTGAAGCGTCGCTCATGTTCACCTGCAGGAGTCTTGTCAGCTTTGATGACAAATTTGAGGTCTTCAATTGTTGTTTTTTCGATGGCTGTTTTGAAAGTCTTAACATATGGGTTTTGGTAATGAAGCATCTGCTGTAACTCAATCAAAGTTTTTTGCTTGATTTGGTGTTGTTGTGCGGGGAGAACAGCAGCTTCCCTGCGGCGACTGGCTTGCTCTTCGTTATCACCCAAGAAGTAGATTTGCAGAAACTGAGGTCTTTCATTTGGGAGAGGAAGTAGTGAGCCAGCTGTATGGTACACCTGTCCATGAACTTTAAAAGTTGTGCAAAATCCTGATTCACGCACTCTGTTTGCACCAAAAGAGGTCATTGCAAAGCAGTTGTTGTACTTTCTGAGGAGAGACAGGGGGGGAGGGGGGGTGGAGAGGGGCAGGGGGGGAGGAGAGGGGAGAGGGAGGGGTGAGTACAGAGGGGAGGGAGGGGGGAGTACAGGAGTGGAGGAGAGAGAGATGGGGGGGAGTACATGGTCGGGGAAAGACCGCTTCTCGGTGAAGCTAATGGCCAACACAGAGAGCGTGCGATGCTGTCCGTGCCCGGGGGGGGGGACCGAGCGGGTCGGGGAAAGACCACTTCTCAGTGAAGCTAATGGCCAGCACGGAGAGCGCGCGATGCAGTCCGTGCCCAGGGGGGGAGCGAGCGGGTCGTGGAAAGACCGCTTCTCGGTGAAGCTAATGGCCAGCACAGAGAGCGCGCGATGCTGTCTGTGCCGGGGGGAGAGGGGGGGAGCGAGCGGGTTGGGGAAAGAACGAAATATGTTTTTTTTTAAAGTGGTGTGAAGAACGGCGGACGCAATTTTCAGCATTGTACTTAACAGCAGTTTAAATAAAAATAATGTGTTGATAACTACTCCCCGAAATGTCTTTATTTTTTTAAAAAGCGCTCCTAATTACAACACCCGAAATTTGTTCTTTTTAAAAAAGTGGGTAAAGTGCTCCTACAACAACCGAAATTTCTTTGTTTTTTTTTAAAGTGCTTAAAGTGCTCCCAGAACACCCGAAATTTCTTTTTTTTTAAAAGAAGCGCCCCTAACAAAACACCAGAAATTTCAGTCACTTCTCAATCCTGCTTGAACTGGCTCACATGTACTCACTCCAGTGTCCGTCTCTTTGTTGAGCAAAGAAGGCTAAACTAATTTATTTATAGTCTCTGAAGGATTAGGCCCCACTCAGACAATAAACACACAGAAAGTGGGAATGAAGATGGCGGCCACTCACCTGAGCTCAGAATGATTAGTCCCGCCCACAGACACAATGAAATGGCCCCCGTGATGCACCGATTGGTCAACCATCAGGTCACTCAACGCTATCCCCTGTAGGATTGGTCCACCAGCACGTCACTCAACGCTAATGAGAGGTAGGATTGGTCAACCGCCAATGAGCGGATTTTTGAGTATTTTTGAAAGTTTTTTGTATAGTGTCCAAACAATTTTTGTCTGACCAAAAAGTAAATATGCCTATTAGACTCCCCTAATGATAAGCTTTCTTTTGATATAACATGTGTGTAGGTACGCTCTAAACTTTTGATTGTGTAGCCTGACAGACAGACAAACAGACAAACAGACAGAAAGACAGACATACCGTTTTGTATATATAGATGAGGGACTTTCTGTCTTAGTACGGCGCCTCCTACTGCTCGCTTACTGATTTACCAAATGATGAGGGGCGCTCCGTCTAAATGCTGCGACGCCTACTGGAGGGCATTGACTGAGCGGCACGCTTTTTCTCCCTCATTAGTTTATTTTCTTGTATAGTTTTATACCTTTTCGTTCCTTTGTGGCCAACTCAGTGAAACTGTAGGAATCAGATGTGATGGAAAGGAAATCTGACCTGATGCTTCGCTTTGTGAGGGACAAGTGCTGCAAAAAACAGCAACCAACACTGTATATAAAGACTCTAATCACTCTTTGGTCATCTATATAGGGCAGAGTGTTGAGCAAGTCTGACATTTGTTGGTGTCCAATCCTACAGTACAATGTCCCTACATTACAACAGCTTAACATTAAAAGAATTACTTCATTGGCTTTAAAGGGCTTTTGGAAGTCCAGAGGCTGTTAACAGTGCATTAAGTGCAAAAATTTGTTTTGTTTCTGTTCAATGTAAAAGTTCGAAGTCGCATGTAGGACGAGAATGTTGAAAACCCGAAGGCACCAAAAAGGACAAAAGATTCGTGGGACACAAGGATGAGAAGTATAAGCAATTATATCGTCAGTGCAGCAGAAATGCCAAGAAGAGCCGAAGGTACAAATGGATGGTTTCGCTTCATTAGCTCAAAAACTACTGCACGCAATCAGTTGAAATCCAGCGGAGCAGACACGGGAAATGTAACATCAGCCCAATAATCCCCACAGCCTGACCCTCACAGTGAGCTAGTCTGTGGACAGAGTTCTCTGGAGAGTCAGGCCAAGTGTCTGTGAGCAGCCGTTCTGAGGGGCTTTCTGTCTGTTGGAGGGCTGGTAACTGTCTTCCCCAGAGCGCAGGAAAAGGGAAGTGTAAAGAGACAACAAGAGGGGTTTCATCCTGTGAGATGTGTCTGTCTCTGCACCATTTTAAAGTTGGGCCTCTCTAATTGGCACCAAGTGCTTCATTAGAAACGTTCAGTATCACAGAGACCCAGACCGCTTCCTAGAGACATCATTCAAAGCAAAGCTCTACCTTGACGAATTAACAGAAAGAGTAGAAAAGGGTCATCTAGTGGATGTTGTGTACTTGGATTTTCAAATGGCCTTCGATAAAGTACCGCACAGTAGACTCATGACTAAGATCAGACCATGTGGAGTCAGGGGGCAAGTTCCCAAATTGATAGCAAGCTGGCTGCACAACAGAAAGTGATATTAGGGTTAAGGGTATATACTGAGTCTGGCAGAAGGTGGGAAGTGGTGTTCCACAGTGATCGGTGTTCGGACCACTGTTCTTCACAATTTAGATAAACGATTTGAACTCAGGAATCAGAAGTGCATTTTCCAAATATGCGGTTGACACCAAATTGGAGGTACAGTTAATACTGAGCAAGACTGCGACAAAATACAGTAAGGCATTAATAAACTTGCAGAATGGGCGTGTTATTGGCAAATTAATTTCAACATAGATCAATGTTTACATTTGTGTTTACACAGATAATTGTTACATTCTGGTAGGAAGAATAAGAAGGACACAAACTGCTTGGACAATAAGAGTCTAAAGTGTCTAGAGGTGCAAAGGGGTCATGGGGCACAGCTACACAAACCTCTGAGAGGCCATCATAAGGCGAGGAAGAAGAAACACAGCACTGGGGTTAATTTATAGAGAGATAGAATTGAGAAGCAGATAATTAATTTTAAACATGTTTCCAACCTTGGTTCGACTACACTTGGAGTATTGTTTACAGTTATGGTCTCCACATTGTACAAAATATATAGAGACGCTGGAGAAGATGCAGAAAAGATTCATAAGGATTGTGCCCGAGCTGCGAGTTTTTCCCTATTACAAAGTCTGCACAGGCTGGGGCTCTTTTCTCGTGAAAAGTGAAGGCTGGGGATGAGACCTTTAAAATTATGAAATGGTTTGATAGGGTCGGCAGCGATAAGATGTTTACACGTGTGGAGAGGACCAATTCAAGGGGCCATTAATTTAAGAAAGTCACCAAAAAATCCAATAGGCGATTCAGGAGAAACTTCTTTACCCAAATAGTGGTAAGAATGTGGAAATCGCTACCACACTGCGTAGTTACATTGATCTACATAGAATAAACAGCACAGAACCAGGCCATTCAGCCCAACCAGTCCATGCTGGCGTTTATGTTCCAGTCGAGCCTCCTCCCATCTTTCCTTATCTAAATCTATCAGTATAACCCTCTATTCCCTCATCCCTGCTATGCTTATCTCACCTCCCCTTAAATGCATCGATACTATTCGCTGAAACCACTCGCTGTGGTAGTGGGGTCCACATTCTCACCACTCTCTGGGTAAAGAAGTTTCTCCTGAATTCCCAATTTGATTTATTATTGACTATCTTATATTTCACGGCCCATCCCCACAAGTCAAAACACTCTCTCTGTCGACTCAATCAAAATCTTTCATAATTTTAAAGATCTAATGCCTGCTTTTACCAGCACAAGAATTTTTAAAAATACAAAAATAAAATGTGATCACTCATTTATACATTAAAAACCCTGTGCAATAAGGTAAGTTTATTTTTAGCACCGTTAAAATATATAATATATTTTTCAAAATGTAAAATTTTCGTTTAAAATATTTCATTAAATGGCCTTTGAATTAATTTTAAATATGTAGGCCTAGAAATTGAGTTTGCGCTGCGCCAGGGCTTTAGCGCCGGAAGTTAGCGCCGGCGCTAAGTCCCTTTGCGCGCGCCAAAAATTCAGTAGCGCCGCGCCCAAACGGCTGCCGGCGCTACTGAAGGGTTTTAGCGCCTGAAAACTGGCGCAACGCGCCGCATTGCGGCGCTATTCCGGCGCTGCGGCGCCCGCTGCGGTGCGGCAGGCTCGGGAAGTGCAGGCCTCCTCCTTCCGTTGAGGAGGAGCTGCCTGCACCCGGCTGCGGCCCGCGCAAATCTCGTTAATAATGAGCCCGGCACCTCGGACAAGTGCCGGGCTTGCATCTGTTCCGGGGGGGGGGGGGAGAAGTCCGGGGAGGGAGCTGCGGGCAGGCGGCCGGTGGGAAAGCGGCCGGCCGCCGCGCCTCCTTAAAGCGCCGGCGCAGACTCCGGCAACACTCGTTTGCCGGAGTCTTAGTTGCGGCTGCCACTGGCGAGGCGGCCGCAACTGAATTTCGGCTTGGGGCCGGGTGACCACGGCAACCGGGACGCTGCGCACACCGATGACGTCATCGGTGCCGGTGCAGCGCTACCCGTCTACCGCCGCGGAAGGGCCCCAGGCAATTTAGGAACCGGTGCCAATTGCAGCGCTAGGCCCTCTAGCGCCGCAAAATCGGTGCTAAGGGCACTGAATTTCTAGGCCGTAATGTTTTAACAGTTTATTGCACCGTTTCGTATATTATTTAATGGATCCGTATTCCCTTCTTTTATTGGTTAAGCCAACTCATGTGATCCCAGGGGCCGTGTGCTACCCTTCGCCCCTACTCTCTGCTCTCTGTCTTGAAGACAACTAGCTATCCATTTTGCTACTGGTCCCCTAACTCCACATGCTCTGACATTACGAATCTATTACGAGGCAACTTACCAAAGGACTTTTGTAAATCTAGATAAATTACATCTACTACATTACCCTACTCTACACGCTCTGCTACCACCTCAAAAAAATCAATGAGTTTGACCAATGAAATGTTTTCTTTTGAAATCCATGTTGACGATTCCTTATTATATTTTTGGTTTCTAATTTTTTTTAATTTTATCCTTTAGTAGGGATTCCATTATTGTTCCTACCACCAATGTTAAGCTGACTGTTCTATAGTTGCCTAGTTGAGGCGAATATCACCGACACATTTAAGGGAAAGCTAGATAAGAGCATAGAGGGAAAAGGAAGAGAAGGATAAGTTGATACAGTGAACGCTGCTATGACCTGGTGCACCGAAAGGGGGCACGGTGGAGAAGGTCGCTCTATCAGTTTACAGTCCAGGGCCAGAGAGAGAGCTGAGTCCCAGCATCCCCAGGGAAACCTCGGCGAAACGGTCTCGGACCAACCTGCAGCCGCAGAGCACCGAATGGTCTGTTTCGCTGCTGCAGAATCTCTATAACTCTATGTAAGTTGATGTGTACAGGAGAAGGGCTGTTTGAAAGGCTGATTCTCAGTCAATCACAGACCAGGGCGTGCTCTGCAGGGTAGGTCTGCGATGTCACAATAAACAGACACAGCGCCATGGACGTGTCACCACTTTATGACATCACTGATACTGCAATACCTTGCAACCAACCTCGTGACCAGCCTCCCTGGAAACTGCTTATTTTGGGCTGTGTTTAGCTCGGGGATTTTCCAGACAGTGAAGAGTAGCTGGTTTCAATGTGTGTGGAGGGTGTGCGGGGATGACTTTACCCTGGACATCACTGCATTGTTCAGACAGTATATCATCAAGACATGTTAAATGACTATGACAACTTGATTCTCCGCTCCACACACTATATGTTCAGGGTGATCTGGGCATAGGCCATGATTCCTCCTCCACAAACGCAGTATTCAAAGGACATTTTATTTGGAGAATTTCCCGTTTACACAAGAACCGTTAATCCCAACGGCAGATAAACGGAGTCAGGGACATTTCCCTGTCACCTAGCCCGGGGGCTGCACAGCCTAGAAGCCCATCGGACAACTACACCGAGTGGTTTATAAAAGGCTGACCTTTGAGACTTCTAAAGCCTTCCTCCCCGGCTGCAGGTTTGTCCCAGGCCAGTTGCCCTGAGTTTCCCTGGGGGTGCTGGGGACTGAGCGGCCCGTCCACCTGTGGACTGTAAACTGACAGAGCAACCTTCCCCGCGCCGCCCCCTTTGGGTAAATACATGAAACTCGAGGCGGGCGGTCCGGAGCTTCATAAACCCGCTCCAGGCCGCTCCAGAGGACTTTGCGTGGCTAAAAACCAGCAGGAATCCAGCGGGACTGATCTCCACGGCCTTCGCCACCTCTACCGTTCCTCTCAGTCGCTGAATCCAAGCGGTGAAAGATGAAAACAGGCCTCACTGTGTGTATCACCAAGATGAGGGGATTGGGCAAAACACTAGACCAACACGTTGTGATGGTGCAAACTCTTCTCAATATTTAATGAATTTAGCAATTACAGTAAAGGGATATTTCACCACATTCTTCAACTCCTCTCTGAATTTAGTCTGGGTCACGGCATAAATAAACGTGTTGGTGCAGGAACCCAGCAGCTGAAGCATAAATCCCAGTTCCTGTACATATTGAGGTAGATGCACAGGCATCAAGTCTAACTTATACAATCGGCTACACACAGAATACAACAGAAACACTGCCCATAACAGAATAAAATTCCCAGATATAACAAACAGTAATATGATGGATTTTCTTCGCTTCACTATCTCTGGGTCACTGGGACTCTGCCCGCTGCTGTGGGCCCGGAGTCTCCTGCGGACTCTGCTCGACACTAATACGTGTCTGACGGTTAAAGCATTGACCAGCATAATCAGAACAAATGGAGCAAATGGGGTTAAAATATAATGAAGTAATTCAATTACACCCCATACTGGTGACTGAATAACTTCCAATCCTACATCACAAAACCAGGGATAATTATCAAACGTATATCCACCTCCATACATAAAGTACCAGAAAGTGTTCTTTACACAGAACAGCACACTCACTGTTCCAAGAACCACAGCCGCCGTTTTCTCAGTGCAATATTTTATTTTCATCTTCTGACAACAAATGGCCACAAATCGATCAAAGGTGAAAGTGACTGTGAACCAGACAGAACAGTCTGTGACTGAGTAAAGCAGGATGGCATGGATATTACACACTTTAATCTTCCAAATGAACTGAAACTGAGCCCAATAACGAATAGGAATCTGCCGGAATATGAGATCAGTGATGACGACCAGTAGGTCCGCCGCTGCCATGGACACCAGGTAACAGGTGACACATTTGGAGAGACCGCACCTTCCCCGAGACAGAATCACAATCGTCACTAAGTTCACTGTAAGGAAGAGAAAAACAGGGAAATTATTCTTCAGACTGAGAGCAACAACAGCAATGATCGAATTCAGGGTGAAATGTGCAGCGTTATTATTGAATCCAGGGACACACTCTAATGACTTTACCAGTGTCAGTACGTTCTGCTGGAGAAAGGGTTTATAGTAAAACACCGCCCTGGTGTAGCAGGAAACGAGCTCCAATTCCCCGCCTGGATGGTGCTGGCAGTTGGAATCGACAATGGCCTCAATGACCTTGTGTTAGGAACGACAATAACCCAGGGTTTCTAGTCCTCATTACTCTCCAGTGACCCTGCTGGAAACTGCGCATGTGTGCACCTTGGAGAAGAATGTTTAGGCTGGGCTGTGATTCGCTCCAAAGGGAACTGGTTCACTTTTTTTAAAGTTCACTTCGGTGGAAAATCAGAGGCCAGTTTTCGAAAAAAACAACGAAAGTCTTGTTTCCCAAAGCGTTTTACATCTAATGAATGATTTTTGAAGTGTGGCACTTACTGTATCCTAGTAACAGATGGCATCCCTATTAGATGCTAGGGAAATTCAATAATGAATTGAAAAAACATGTAAACAAACAGTGAATCCGAGCGGGACACGGGGCAATAGCCAGGAGCACTAGAGAGTGCGCAGTGCCCCCAGTGGCAGTCTGGCAAGCAGCGGAACAATGAATCAGTGGATGGGACTTGTGGGTGTTGGGTCAGGACTGAATGATCCAGAGGATGGGACGTGTGGGTGTTGGGTCAGGACTGAATGAACCAGTTGATGGGACGTGTTGGTATTGGGTCAGGACTGAATGAACCAGTTGATGGGACGTGTTGGTATTGGGTCAGGACTGAATGAACCAGTTGATGGGACGTGTTGGTATTGGGTCAGGACTGAATGAACCAATAGCTGGGACGTGTGTTTGTTGGGTCATGGACTGAATGAACCAGTGGATGGGACTTGTGTGTGTTGGGTCAGGATTGAATGAACCAGTCGATGGGATGTGTGGGTGTTGGATGAAGACTGAGTTAACCACTGGGAGGGATGTGTCGGTGTTAGGTGAAGATTGAATGAACCAGTGGTGGCAATATTTTAAGTAAACCAAGACTGAAAATAATTGTTAACAAAAAATGATTCAGTCTGTAATTAATTTCACAGCAATTTGCAATAGAAAAGTAAAAGCCCTTTGGATCCAAGGGAAAATGGCAAGTGGGATACAAAATTGGCGCAGTGGCATGAAGCAAAGGGCAATGGTCGACGGATATTTTTGTGAGTGGAAGCTGTTTCGAGTGGGTTTCCAGTACTCGGTCCCTTCCTATTTGTGGTAAATATCAATGATTTAGACTTCAATGTAGGGGGCATGATAAAGAAGTTTGCAGACGAGACATAAATTGGCCGTGTGATTGATAGCAAGGAATCTATCTGTTGACTGCAGGAAGGTAGGAATGGAGTGGTCAGGTAGGGAGAAGAGTGACAAATGGAATTCAGTCCAGAGAAGTATCAGGTAATGCATTTGGGGAGGGCTAACAAGGCAAGGGAATTCACAATAAATGGTAGGTTACTGAGAAGTGTAGAGGAACAGCGGGACATTGGAGTGCATGTCCACAGATCGCTGAAGGTAGCAGGACAGTTGGGTAAGGTGGTTAAGAAGGCTTACGGGATACTTTCCTTTATTAGCCGAGGTATTTTAGCCGAGGTATAGAATCTAAGAACAGGGAGGTTGTGCTGGAACTGTATAAAACACTAGTTATGTCACAGCTAGAGTACTGCGTACAGTTCTGGTCACCACATTACAGGAAGGATGTGATAACACCAGAGAAGGTGCAGGGGAGGTTTACGAGGATGTTGCCAGGACTGGAGAATTTTGCCTATGAGGAAAGATTGGATAGGCTGGGGTTGTTTTCTATGGAAGAGAGGAGATTGAGGGGAGACTTCATTGAGGTGTATAATATAATGCACGGCCTAGATTCAGTGGATAGGAAGCACCTATTTACCATAGCAGTGAGGTCAATAAGCATGGAGCAAAGATTTAAAGTAATTTGTAGGAGGATTCGAGGCGAGCTGAGCTGAACTTTTTTCACCCAGAGGGTGGCAGGGGCTTGGAACTCGCTGCATGAAAGGGTGTTAGAGGTAAAAACGCTCATCTCATTTAAAAATTACAACAGCAAAATGCTGCAGACGCTGGAAATCTGAAATAAAAACAGAAATTGCTGGCAATACTCAGCAGGTCAGGCAGCATCTGTTGAGAGAGAAACAGAGTTAGCATTTCAGGTCGATGGCCCTTCGTCAGAACTGGTTGGTTCTGACGAAGGGTCATCGACCTGAAAAGTTAACTCTGTTTCTCTCTCAACAGATGCTGCCTCACGTTTAAAATGTACTTGGATATGCACTTGAAGTAACGTAACCTAAATGGATTAAGAGCTGGAAAGTGCAATTCGGCTGGATAGCTCATTTTCGGTTTGCACAATCATGATGGGCCATATGGCCTCCTTCAGTCCCATAATTTCTATGGTTCTATACTTCTATGCTTATAGAGCGGCTTTAATAAGGGGAAAACACATAAACGAGAATTGAATGCTAAGCCGAAGATAGAGAGATTAGGTCGAGTGACCAAAAACCTAGGTTTTATGAAGGGCCTTAACAGAAGAGAGGCAGGAGGAGGGAAAGAAGGATTTAGGCAGCAAATGACTGAACATGAGCTCTGGGCGGCTGAATTCTTGGCCGCTGCTAGTGGAGCGAAGAGAGAGGAGGGTGGGCAAGAGGTCTGGGGTCAGGGGCAGACCATTGGAGTGGGAGGAGAGTTTGAATGGAGTTACAGGAATGCAGAGTTCGTGGTGGGCAGGGCAGCTGTATGGCTGGATGAAGTTACAGAGAGAAGGATCGGCAAGACCATTAAAGCATTTAAACAGAAGGATGAGGAGATTTAATATGAGGATTTGGGGCACCAGGTGCCAATGATCCGCGTTGGCGGTGAGGGGGGTGCGGGACTTGGTGTGGTGATGGGGCAGTTATATACTGCCGGGTGGGAATCCCTTGGGAATCCAAAGCATCGGCTCTGGAGCTCATGACATCTCAAGGTTTCAGGTCAAAGAAACCTGCTACCGATGAACTGATAAAATTCACTTGGAAGACTCTCTCAGGGAAGCAAGTTCCCAGAATGCACCCTGGGTGCGGGTTTCCAAGCCCAACCCTAAGAGTGACCTGGAGTACCACCGCTGGCTGAGCTGGGGGAGTCCTGAAGGTAACAGCTTCCAGACTGGGCCTGTGTTAGTTGGTGAGGGAACCACCACAAGGGAGTAACCTACTTGACCTGATCTTCTACAAACTACAAGTCACAGAATGACTGTCCACGATAAAATTAGTAGAAGAAATGGCTGCACAGTCCTTGTGAAAACAGCATCCCATCTCCATCGTGTGGAGCTCCTCCATCAAGTAGTGAGGTGGAACATCCAATGTCAGAGGGATGGATCAGTTACCCCCACAATGGGCCTGCACCAGGGTCAGTGGGACGGATCAGTGACCCCAGAATGGGTCTCCACTGGGCGCTGTGGATCACAAGCAGCAGATTAGTAAACCACCACAATCTGCAACCTAATGGCCTGACACATCCCTCACTCCATTATGACATTCATGCCATGAAATCAAAAATAAAAACAAAAAATGCTGGAAACGCTCAGCAGGTCAGGCAGCATCTGTGGAGAGAGAATGATAAAGTTAACAATGCAGGTCGATGACCTTTCCTCAGAACTGAGCCATGAGATCAATCGTAATTCAGTGTACAGGGAGGTGCCGGGAGCAGAACCAGGCACACCTTAGATTGAGATACAAACCTAATGAAGGTATCACACAGTGCTATCTGCACACTAAAGACCAAAGGGATCAGGCTACCTGCAGAGTTATGTGGTCCCACAAGAGGGGATCAGAGCAAAACTCTACAGTTCAATCATACCCAGTGAAGATTGGCGGTGGACAATTATGTAACTGACAGAAGGAGAAAGCTGCATAAACATCACCACCCTCAAACATAGGGAAAACCTGCACTGATAGCACGAATGGAGTTCGATGTGATTGAATGTCTTTTCTGTCAAATATGCTGAATGGATGGGCCAGGTTACTCCTCCTGAGATCTCCCCATCACAGAGAACAGCACCCAGCTAATGCTTTTCAGTCCACGTGATGTTCAGAAGCAGCTGAATGAACTGGACACAGTGAAGGTTGTTGACCCTGACAACATCCCGGGTGTAGTGCTGAAGACCTGCACAACAGAGTTCGCCGCTCTCTTCGCCAGCTGTTCCGGTGATGTCACTGACAACAACAACAAAAGCAACAAAGCACCTTTAACGTAATTAAACGTCCCAAGGTGCTTCACAGGAGTGTTAACAAATAAAAATTGTCACCGAGCTAAGTAAGGAGGTAATAGGACAGATGACCAAAGGCTTGGCCAAAGAGATAGGTTTTTAGGAGCGTCTTAAAGGAGGAGAGACTTTAGATGGGGATTTCTAGAGCTATGGCCTGGGCAGCTGAAGCCACGGCCATCAAGTGTGGAGTGATTAAAATCGGGGACTGCAAGAGGACAGAATTGGAGGAGCGCAGGGATCGTGAAGTCTTGGAGAGCTGGAGCAGGTTACGGAGATAGGGAAGGGCAAGGCCACGGTGGGATTTGAAAACAAGGAAAATAATTTTTAAATGGAGGCATTGCCTGGCCGGGAGCCAATGTAGGTCAGTGAGCACAGGGGTGATGAGTTAACAGAACTTGTTGTGAGTTTGTTTATGGGCAGCAGAGTTTTGGATGAGCTCAAGGATATGTAGGGTGCAAGATGAGGGGCCAGCCAGGAGAGCATTGCAATAGTCAAGTCTAGAGGTACCAAAGGCATTCATGAGAGTTTCAGCAGCAGATGAGCTGAGGCAGTGGCAGTGTCGGGTCGTAGAGGTGGAAGTAAGCTGTCTTAGTGATGGTGCAGATATGTGGTCAGAAGCACAACTCGGGGTTAAATATGAAACCAAGTTTGCGAATAATCTGATTCATTCTCAGACAGTTGCCATGGACAGGGACAGAATTGGTGGCTCGGGAATGGAGTTTTTGGCGGGTACCGAAGACAATGGCTTTGGTCTTCTACGTATTTATTTGGAGGAAGTTTCTGATCATCCAGTACTGAATGTCAGAGAAGCAGTGAGACCAATCAGAGATAAGTCATTGAGGGACTCCAGAGTTAACGGTGAGGGAGCGGGAAGAGAAGCCATTACTGGAGATTCTTTGGCTATGACTGGATAGATAAGAATTGAACCAGGCGAGTGCAGTCCCACCCAGCTGGCCGACGGTAGAGAGGCGTTGGAGGAGGATGGCGGGGTCAACAGTGCCAAAGGCTGCAGACAGGTTGAGAAGGATCAGGAGGGTTGGTTACCACAGCCGCAGTCACATTGGGGTTCCATTTGTGACTTTTATAAGTGCCCCTTCAGTACAGTGACAGGGGTGAAAAACTCATTGGAGGAATTCAAATATGGATTTGCAGGAAAGATGGACATGGATTTGGGAGGCAACAACATGTTCTATGATTTTGGATTGGAAAATTTGAGATGGGGCAGTAGTTTATAGGGACAGAGGAGATAAGGGTTGGTAGTTTGATGCGGGGGTGTGATGACGGCAGATGCGTGGGGTAGGGGACAGTACTCGAGGACTGGAAATGGTTAACAATACTGGATAACATGGGGGCCAGGTAGGGAAGTTGGGCAGTCAGTGGTTAGGTGGAAATAGGATCGAGGGAGCAGGAGGTGGGTCTCACGGACAAGATGAGTTCGGCAGGGGCTGAGGCGAATGAGGGGAGAAACTGGAACAATATGCGTGTTCAGGGCTATGGCGGGTGTACTTTCAGGGAGGTTTGGCCCAGTGGGCTAGGGAAAGGGAGGGAAGTGTCAGAGGCAGCTGAACGGATGGTCTCAATCTTTGTGACAAAGAAGTTCATGAGGTCCTCACACTTGTTGTTGGAGGTGAAGCTGAGGACCCGATAGTGCTTTATGTGATCCAACCAGATCAGGCGATGAATGGTTAAGCTACTTGACTGCCATAGTCATTCATGTATGTGTCGCTTGGGCTTAAGGAAGTGGAGGTGAGGACCATACCAGGGGGAATGATCAGAGAGAGTCAAGGTTTAATGGTGACAGGGACATCAAAGGTGGAGGTGAGTGCGTGATGGAGCAGATCGCTAGCTGCAGAGAAGTCGTGGTAAATGGAGCGCCAAAGACTGTAAAATTGGAATTTGAAATTCAGCGTGAGGCATGTCCCTCACCTAGTTTTCCGGTTATGATACTGATATCTGCCAGACAAAGTGAAAGATTGCCGAGGTGTATCCTATAAACAAAGTTGTGGCAAATATGAAGAGATCAATTACTGCCCTTCATTTTTCTATGAATTATCAGTAAAGTGATTGAGGAGTCATAAGTAGTGCCATGAACTCACATCGACCCAGTAATACCCGGCTCACTGATACTCAGTTTGGGTCCTGCCAGAGGCAACCGAATGCAAACCTCATCACAGCCTTTATACAGACATTGTTTCAATGGGGGTCTAAGGGGGGAATTCTTCAATGGCTGAGGTCATATCTGCTGCAAGGAAAGTGGTCGTTGTTGTCATACCTCAGGGAAGTGTCCTCAGAGCAACTACCTCCAGCTCCCTCATCAATGACGTTCTGCCATCATAAGGTCAGGGGTGGGTCCACTCACTGATGATTCTGCCGTTTTTCAGCGCCATTTACAAAAGCTCCAACAGCAGGATCGGCATAACATCCAGGCTTGGGCTGATATGCGGCATGTAACAAGCCAGAGGCATAAGTATTAGTTATATTGATCAACACAAAGATCACCCACCTCCCCTTGAAAGTCACCGAGTCCCAAATCATAAACACTTGGTGATCACTATTGACCAGAAGCTGAACAGGACAAACCATATCAACACTGTGACTGCAAGAGCTGGGCAGGGGCTGGGCAGGGGCTGGCCAGTGGATGGGCAGGGGATGGGCAGGGGATGGGTAGATCATGGGCACTCTGCGACGAAATGCAGGTTAATAGATTGGAGAAATGCTGATTTTGAGGGGCTGAGAATAGAAATTGGGATAAAATGGGCAATAATATTGGCAAATAACGATATAGAAGAGAAATGGGAACCATTTAAAACGGTGTTCAACAGAGTGCAGGAAAAATATATTCCGCTAAAAGGAAAGAACAAACTAAACAATCTTGAGACTCCGTGGATGATTAAAGCGATAAGGGGACAGATGAGGGTAAGGAAGGAGGCACACATTAAGTACATAGACAGCAGGGGAGTGTATGATAAAGGAGAATAGGAAAATATTAGGAGAAAAGTTTAAAAAATCAATTAGGGAGGCAAAGAGGAACCCTGATATTAAATTATCAAGGAACATATAACAAAATAGTAAAATATTTTACAGGCACATCAATGAAAAGGAAGGTTGGGATGGAAATATGGCCATTAAGGGATAGTCGGGATAATACCACAAGTAGCAATAGAGAGATGGCAGAAATATTAAATAATTATTTTGCTCCTGTATTCACCAGGATGGTAGAACAGGTGGACATGACATTGGATGATGAGATTAGTAATGAGATAAATGCTTTCAAATTAACAAAGGGGGTATTATTTAATAAACTAATCAAACTCAAAGATGGTAAAACCCATGGTCCAGATGGATTGCATCTAGGCATTTTAAAAGAATCTAGGGAAGAGGTAGCAGAGGCATTACTATGCATATTTAATAATTCGTTAGAAAATGGTATAGTGCCAGAGGACTGGCAGGTAGCTAACATAACCCCGACATTTAAGAAGGGGGATAGAACATGTCCAGGGAATTATAGATCAGTCAGCTTAACATCAGTGGCAGGAAAAAAATGGAATCCCAACTAAAGGAGAAAAAAGAAGAATGTCTAAAAACCAAAAATATAATAATGATTAGTCAGCATGGATTTCAAAAGGGTAAGTATTGACCAGCTTTATTGATTTTTCTGAAGGATAACAGAGAGAATAGACAATGGTAATGCAGTAGATGTAATTTAACTGAATTTTCAAAAGACCTGATGAGTAAGGTCAGAGAATACGGTGTCAGGGGACAGGTGGCAGAATGGATTGCTAGCTGGCTTCAAGACAGAAAGCAGAGAGTAGGAGTAAAGGCTAGCTTTTCACAGTGGCAGAAGGTGTGTCGTGGTGTTCCTCAAGGATCAGTACTGAGGCTACTGCTGTTCACAATTTACATTAACGATTTAGACTCTGGAATCAATTGTTAAATTCGAGGATGAAACCACATTGGGGGGGGTAGTCAATGCTGAGGAGGACTGCAGCACATTACAGGAGGGCATTAATAAACTTGCAGAATGTGCATATAATTTGCAAATGAAGTTCAACACGGATAAATATAACATTTTGGTTTGGAAGAATAGGCAGTTCACTTATCAATTGGAGGGTCCGAGTCTCGGTGGGGCAGAGGAACAAAGGGATCTCAGAGTACAAATACACAAATCAATAAATGTTGCGATACAGGTTAGCAAGGCCATTAAAACATAAAACTAAGTACTAGGGTTTATTTCTAGAGGGATAGAATTAAAACAATAGTATTTTATAGTTACTAGGGTCTTTTCTGGTGTAGCAGCGACTGTAGGTAGACTATACAAGCGCCTTAGAGATATCTTAAATTGGTGATAGTGAATTAATTTAAATTAATTAAAGGGTAAGTCATGCCAGGAGAGCCCAGCCCCGTGTTATGCTCCTCTTGCTCTATGTGGGAATTCAGGGACACTGCCGGTGCCCCTGATGACCACGTGTGCCGGAAATGCATCCAGCTGCAGCTACTAGCAGACCGCATTGAGGCGCTGGAGCTGCGGGTGGATGGGCTGTGGAGCATTCACAATGCTGAGAGGGACGTGGATAGCACGTTTAGTGAGTTGGTCACACCGCAGGTAAGGGCTGCACAGGAAGAAAGGAAATGGGTGACCACCAGGCGGAGCAATAGAAGCAGGCAGGTAGTGCAGGAGACCCCTGTGACCATTCCCCTCTCAAACAGGTATACCGATTTGGATACTGTTGAGGGGGATGACTCACCAGGGGAAGGCAGCAGCAGCCAACTTCCTGGCACTGGGGGTGCTCCTGCTGCCCAGGAAGGGAGGAAAAAGTGTGGGAGAGCAATAGTGGTAGGGGATTCTATAGTAAGGGGAACAGATAGGCGTTTCTGTGGCCGTAGACGTGAATCCAGGATGGTTTGTTGCCTCCCTGGTGCCAGGGTCAAGGATGTCACTGAGCGGCTGCAGGGCATTCTGGAGGGGGAGAGTGAACAGCCAGAGGTCGTGGTCCACATAGGTACCAACGACATAGGTAAAAAGAGGGATGAGGTCCTGCAGCAAGAATTTAGGGAGCTAGGTCGAAGATTAAAGAGCAGGACCTCAAAGGTGACACGTGCTAGTGCGTATAGGAATAGGAAGATAGAACAGATGAATGCGTGGCTAAAGGGATGGTGCAGGAGGGAGGGCTTTAGTTTCCTGGATCACTGGGTCTGCTTCTGGGAAAGGTGGGACTTGTACAAGTCGGACAGTTTACACCTGAACCAGAGGGGGACCAATATCCTTGCGGGGAGGTTTGCTAGCACTGCTGGGGGGGGGGTTAAACTAACTTGGCAGGGGGATGGGATACAGAGTCGAGCTATAGTAGGGGGTGATTTACAGCCAAATACGGAGGAAAAAACAAGTCAGCTGGGAAGGCAGAGCAAATATGTGAAGGCAAAAGGGAATATGGCAAGGCTGGAAGGCATCTACAGGTGGACTACCCTTTATCCGGACTTCCAAAAACCGAAACCCTCGAAAAACCGAAGGTTTTTTCGTTCAGCGTAAGTCATACGTACGAACGAAAAAACCTTCGGTTTTTAGAGGGTTCCGGTTTCGGAAGTTCGGATAAAGGGTAAGTCGTGCGCACGACCCCCCGCCGACCCCCCCGCGGACCCAGCCGGCCCCGACAACCGCCGACCCCGCCAGCCCCGACAACCGCCGACCCCCCCGCGGACCCCGCCGGCCCCGACAACCGCCGACCCCGCCAGCCCCGACAACCACCGACCCCCCCGCGGGCCCCGACAACCGCCGACCCGGCCAGCCCCGACAACCGCCGACCCCCCCGCGGACCCCGCCGGCCCCGACAACCGCCGACCCCGCCAGCCCCGACAACCGCCGACCCCCCCGCGGACCCCGCCGGCCCCGACCCCCGCCGACCCCGACTGACTTACGCTGAGCGTCAGCGTAAGTCGTGCGCACGACCCCCCGCCGAACCCCCCGCGGACCCCCGCCGACCCCCCCGCGGACCCCCGCCGACCCACCTTCCGAAATCCGAAATTCTCCTTTATCCGAAACTCGGCTGGTCCCGAGGTTTTCGGATAAAGGATAGTCTACCTGTATTTTAATGCAAGGAGTCTTGCAAATAAGGTGGATGAACTGAAGTTGTTGTTGAACACATGGGAGTATGATATTGTTGCTATCACGGAGACATGGTTGAGGGAGGGTCAGGACTGGCAGCTCAATATTCCGGGGTATAGAATCTTCAGGCGAGACAGAGGGGGGTGTAAAAGGGGAGGGGGTTTGCAATATTAATTAAGGAGTCAATTACTGCTGTAAGAAGGGATGATATATTAGCGTGTTCCTCTAATGAGGCCATATGGGTAGAACTTAAAAACAAAAAGGGGGCAAGCACTTTGCTGGGAGTGTACTATAGGCCCCCAAACAGTCAGGGGGAGATAGAGGAACAGATATGTAGGCAAATCTCAGAGAAGTGCGAAAATAATAGGTTAATTATAGTGGGGGATTTCAACTTCCCCAATCGGAATTGGGATAGTCAGAGTGTGAAAGGCTTAGAGGGTGCAGAATTCTTAAAGTGCAACCAGGAGAGCTTTTTGAGCCAACATGTAGAAAGTCCAACAAGAGAGGGGGCGGTACTGGACCTAATTCTAGGGAATGTAACTGGGCAAGTGGTGGAAGTGTCAGTAGGAGAGCATTTTGGCGACAGTGACCATAATTCGGTGAGATTTAAGGTGGTCATGGATAAAGACAAAGACGGCCCGGAAATAAGGGTTCTAAATTGGGGGAAGGCCGATTTTAATATGATAAGGCAGGATCTGGCCAAAGTGGACTGGGAGCAGCTACTTTTAGGAAAATCCACATCAAAACAGTGGGAGACTTTCAGAAGGGAAATAGAGAGAGTACAACGCCAACATGTTCCTGTAAAGGTCAAGGGTGGGACCAACAAGCAAAGGGAACCTTGGATGACAAGGGATATACAAAAATGCATTAGGAAAAAAAGGGGGGCTTTTGGCAGTTACAAAAGACTAAAGACAGAGGAAGCCCGAGAGGAGTATAAAAAGTGCAGGGTCATAATTAAAAAAGAAATTAGGAGGGCGAGAAGGGGCCATGAAATAACACTGGCGAGCAAAATAAAGGAAAATCCTAAGATGTTTTATAAGTATATTAAGGGCAAGAGGATAACCAGGGAAAGGGTAGGGCCCATTAGGGACCAAAGTGGCAATCTGTGTGTAGAGCCAGATGATGTAGGCGGGGTTTTAAATGAATTTTTTGTATCTGTGTTCACTATGGAGAAAGACGATGTAGACATAGAAATCGGGCAAGGGGACTGTGACATACTTGAACATATTAGCATCGAGAGGGAGGAGGTACTAGCGGTTTTAGCAGGCCAAAAAGTGGATAAATCCCGAGGCCCGAACGAGATGTATCCCAGGCTGCTGTATGAGGCAAAGGAGGAGATTGCAGGGGCTCTGACACAAATTTTCAGAACCTCTCTGGCCACAGGGGATGTACCAGAGGACTGGAGAACAGCTAACGTAGTACCATTATACAAGAAGGGTAGCAGGGATAAACCAGGGAATTACAGGCCAGTGAGCCTAACATCTGTGGTAGGGAAATTATAGGAAAAAATTCTGAGGGACAAAATTAGTCTCCACTTGGAGAGGCAAGGATTAATCGGGGATAGTCAGCATGGCTTTGTCAAGGGTAAATCATGTCTGACAAATCTGATTGAATTTTTCGAGGGGGTGACTAGGTGTGTGGATGAGGGAAATGCTGTGGATGTGGTTTACATGGACTTCAGCAAAGCTTTTGACAAAGTCCCGCATAGGAGACTGGTCAAGAAGGTAAGAGCCCATGGGATCCAGGATGCCTTGGCGCGTTGGATCCTAAACTGGCTGAGTGGCAGGAGGCAGAGGGTGATGGTCGAAGGTTGCTTTTGTGACTGGAAGCCTGTGTCCAGTGGGGTACCTCAGGGATCGGTGCTGGGTCCCTTGCTGTTTGTGATTTACATAAATAATTTGGATGAGAATGTAAAAGGTATGATCAGTAAGTTCGCAGATGACACGAAAATTGGTGGGGTGGTAAATTGCGAGGAGGAAAGCCTCAGGCGACAGGACGATATAAACGGGTTGGTCCGATGGGCGGAAAAGTGGCAAATGGAATTTAACCCTGAAAAGTGCGAGGTGATGCATTTTGGACGGACAAATAAGGCAAGGGAATACACAATGAGTGGTAGGACCCTAGGAAGTACAGAGAGTCAGAGGGACCTTGGTGTACATGTACATAGATCCCTGAAGGCAGCGGAACAGGTAGATAAGGTGGTTAAAAAGGCATATGGGATACTTGCCTTCATTAGCCGAGGCATAGAATATAAGAGCAGGGAGGTTATGATGGAGCTGTACAAAACGCTGGTGAGGCCACAGCTGGAGTACTGTGTGCAGTTCTGGTCGCCTCACTATAGGAAGGATGTGATTTCTTTGGAGAGGGTGCAGAGAAGATTCACCAGGATGTTACCGGGGATGGAGCGCCTCAGCTATGAAGAAAGATTAAACAGGCTGGGGTTGTTTTCCTTGGAACAAAGAAGGCTGATTGAGGTGTACAAAATGATGAGGGGCATAGATAGGGTAGATAAAGCGGAACTTTTCCCCTTAGTAGGGGTGTCAATAACAATGGGGCATAGATTCAGGGTAAGGGGCAGGAGATTTAGAGGGGATTTGAGGAGGAACTTTTTCACCCAGAGGGTGGTTGGAATCTGGAACTCACTGCCTGAAAGGGTGGTAGAGGCAGGAACCCTCACAACATTTAAGAAGCATTTGGATGAGCACTTGAAATGCCATTGCATACAAGGCTATGGGCCAAATGTTGGAAAATGGGATTAGACTGGACAGAGATTGATGGACGGCGCAGGCACGATGGGCCGAAGGGCCTCTTTCTGTGCTATATAACTCTATGACTATATAAGTTATGCTAAACCTGTATCGAACATTGGTTAGTCCACATTTAGAGTACTGTGTACAGTTCTAGTTGCCGTATTACAAAAAAGGATATAGATTCACTGGAGAGGGTGCAGAAAATATTTACCAGAATGATACCAGAAATGCGAGGGTATACCTATCAGGAAAGGATGGACAGGTTAGGTCTGTTTTCTCTTGTCTCTAATAGAGGTCTTTAAAATTATGAAAGGTTTTGACAGAGTCGATACAGAGAGAATGTTTCATCTTATGGCGAAGAGCATAAATAGAGGCCATCAATATAAGGTAGTCAGCAGGAAATTCAATAGGGAATTCAGAAGAAACGTCTTTACCCAAAGAGTGGTGAGAATGTGGAACTCGCTACCACAAGGAGTGGTTGAAGTGAATAGTATTGGTGGATTTAAGGAGAGGTTGGAAAATGATATGAGGGAGAAGGGACTAGAGGATTATGGTGATAGATTTAGATGAGAAAAGACGGGAGGAGTCTCATGTGGAGCATAAATGCATGGAGCATAAATGGCCTGTTTCTCTGCCGTATATCCTATGTAATTCCCTGTAAGGTGTCATGGTGGGGATTCAGAATGTGTCTGGACACAGCTGGAATCGTGTGAATTTGGTGGGTTCTAATTGCTGTAAGAACTGAATTATCACCAGTTGCTAAAGGGATTATCAGACTGGAAATATATAAAGATTTCATGACTTGGTCCATCGTTTTTAATCGGCTGGAATAATTTTCACCAACAGGAGATGTTGGACAGTCTGTGCGGACTTCACCAAGATCTCCTGAACTGTGTCTGAAAAATGTAAATAAATCAGTTCAAACATAACTGAATAAACATTTTACTGGAACATGTATTACAGTTTAATCTTGTCCTGAGCATCTGGAGTCAGTGACCATGAGGGAGAGCGGGAGATGGTGGAAAGTAAGACAGCTGCCTGGAGCTGAATTATTAGTGGATATTGTCCCATATTTCAGTGTATTTGTGATCTATCTGGCAGCGCTGGTTTCCACATATCATAGATATTAACTATATCCAGCGAACATTAAAACTCCTATTACCCCTGAACACATATTTCTGATCCGATACCAGGTTTCAGTGCAGAGAGCAGACTGCAGGCAGTTCAATTAAGAGAATCGATCAATAACATTTCTTGTGTAAAAAAAATCAAATAACAGTCAAATCCTGTAAAAGACTTTCGGTGAAAGCAAGTCGAGAAATATACAAACTGATCATTTAACTGGGAGCAGTGAATCGGCAACTGATCAAACATGACGTGGCAGAAACACGGTGCATTACCAGCCACAGAACAACAGAATTAAACTGTATACAATTAATGACCGGGTCTAAAGGGCAAGGGCAGTAAATACAGTAAAACATTGTTTACAGAAATAATTGCTGAAATAATGGCTCACCAGGAACACCAACAGCAGCGAGGAGCGGGTAATAAATCCTTTGAACATCGAAAACTGCCCAACGTACTCGGAGTTCAGGTGGAATCTCCCAGAACATGTAACCCATTGTCTGTGCGATCCAATAGTTGCTGTTTGTATTGGAGACCACACTCAGTCAAACACTGATGGACACACTGAAAACTGTCCCATTTATAGCCTGAGGGAGCTCCCCAGTGAGGCAATTAAACTACACACTGACTGACATTAATTACACTCACTGAACAAACACGATGATAAAATCCTTTCACTCCATCACTTTCTATTGCAAAATATCTTAAAAGCAACGTGGCATTCATACCAAGTGAGTTGATCCAAAACCAAAACATTATTTTAAACACTATTGTCAAAAACAGAAACAGTGAATCCCACAATCTCACAGAATGAATGTGAAGTGAGCAGCTTAATTTACATAATGCATGGTCAGTAAGGGTTCATGGGGGCTGATAATACAACGGTCAGTAAAGATAAATGGGGACTGATAATGGAATGGTCAGTAAGGATACATGGGGACTGAAAATGCAATAGACAGTAAGGATACATGGGGATCGATAATACAATGGTGAGTAGGGATACATGGGGACTGATAATGCAAAGGTCAGCAAGGATACATGGGAACTGATAATGCAATGATCAGTAAGGATACATGGGAACTGCTAACAAAATGATCAGTAAGGATACATCGGGACTGATAATGCAATGGTAAGTAAGGATACATGGGGGGTGATAATGAAATGTTCAGTATAGGATACATCGGGACTGATAACACAATTGTCGGTAAGGATATATGGGAACTGAAAACACAATGGTCAGTAAGGCTACATGGGGACTGATAAGACAATGGTCAGTAAGGAAACATGGGGACTGATAACACAATGGTCAGTAAGTATACATGGGGACTGATAACAAAATGGTCAGTAAGGATACTTAGGGACTGATAATTCAATGGTCAGTAAGGATGCATGGGGACTGATAAGACAAAGGTCAGTAAGGAAACATAGGGACTGATAACATCATGGTCAGTAAGGATACATTGGGACAGATAACAGAATGGTCAGTAAGGATAGATGAGGACTGTAAACAAAATGGTCAGTAAGGATACATGAGGACTGATAATGCAATGGTCAGTAAGAATACATGGGGAGTTTTCTGCCCTCGCAGCGCGTTCCTATGCAGAGCTAGACAGATAGCTAACAACTTGATATCTTCCCATAAAAATCACAAGGCTTGACTTTTCTTGTAAAGCTTTACTGAAAGATTCTTATTGTAAAACTGAAATACAACACAGAAATGGAAGCACACATTAGTATACAAGCGCATAACTGATATGCATACACAAATTTAGGTACGCCTGAGCAACACAGTACATTTGGCATGTAAATTACCAAACACGTGGAAACACAGCTTACTGTGAATATACATTTTGCAAACTGGAAGGCAGTCTCTTTAAATTAGCCCTGTACATAGCTGTATTTTGATGCCCTACTAGTTAACCAGCTAGACAGAGAGCGAGCACTTCATGGCTAGCTGTGTAAGTTTGCTTACAGAGAAAAGTTACAAACTAAACATTTTCTGCAACATACAGTGTACACTAATCATTTATAACTTTCTCAAGTACTTACAGACAAATAATATCCAGGACTCAGGCATGGGAACAATACAACTTCCCAGAGCATGTGCCGCTGTAGGTCTGTAGTTTACTTTACTGCACTTACTGTGCTTTACAGCACTTTACTGCACTTTTACTGCAGTTGCTAAGTACCAAATAGCCATTGGTGGCAGCACACAATGGGAATCGACCCAACTTACTCAAACCCCTGAATTAACTGGAAAACTAACATATATTGCTACCGAGAGACAGCACACTCCCCGCTTGGTACAATTCCATTGTACCACTACAGATACAAAATAAACCTAAAGAAAACGTCCTTTGGCTGCAAACATACTCAGAATCCGTTCTCTAGGTTTCTTCAGAAAGGAGGACTACGATCTCGGAGGCTGGCCTCAGAAACACCTTGACAGTCCCCTCCTTGACAATCTTCACCTCCACCTTGCGGAACCTCTTGTCCCTGCTCGGCAGAGTTTTGACAACCAGTCCCACTGGCCATTCATTTCTGTGTGCTTGGCTGTCTTTCAGCAAGACAACATCTCTCACTTTGACAATTGGCTTGTCTTCTGTCCATTTCATACGGCTCTGTAGGATGGACAAATACTCTCCTCTCCATCTCTTCCAAAAAATGTCTGCAAGACACTGGACTTGCTTCCACTGCTTCCTGTGCAGCTCAGCCATGTCAAAGTTTCCAGAGGGGGCTGAAATAGCACTCATCGTTTGAGTCAGGAGCATCGTTGGGGTGAGGACTGCAGGCATGTCTGGGTCGGTGGACACCGGCACCAGGGGTCTTGCATTCATGATCGCCATGACTTCAGCCATGAGAGTGCTTAAGACGTCATGTGTGAGACGAGTAGGACCCGTCCGAAGCAGCATAGCATCCAGAATATGCCTGGCAACACCGATGAGCCTCTCCCATGAACCACCCATGTGGGATGAATGCGGGGGGTTAAACACACACGTGCATCCTTTCTTTTGGAGGTAGCTTTCTACCGCTGCATCGTCCGTGTGGATGTCCAACTCCTTACAGGCACCCACGAAGTTAGTCCCTCTGTCAGAGCGGAGAAGTTTGGCTGGACCACGGATTGAGAAAAACCTCCTCAGTGCATTGATAAAGCTGTCTGTTGACATGGATTCGATCAGCTCAATGTGCACAGCTCTGGTAGACATGCACGTAAAGAGCACCGCCCAGCACTTGCTGCCTGCACTACCTCCTCTTGTGCAATGCGTCATGATGGTCCATGGCCCAAAGACGTCAAGGCCCACACTGGTGAATGGAGGCTCTGGAGTGAGTCTGTCAGCGGGCAAGTCTGCCATCTTTTGGTCCTCTAACCTCCCTCGTAGCTTGCAGCAGGTAACACACTTGTGGATAACGGAAGAAACCAGACGCTTGCTCCCGATTATCCAGTATCCGACTGCTCGGATAGCTCCTTCTGTTATGTGTCGTCCTTGGTGAGCCACTTGCTCATGATAGTATCTCACGAGTAGTGTGGCAATGTGATGGGTGCGCGGGATGATCAGAGGGTGCTTTTCTTCTCCTGACAAGTCTGCGGATGATATGTGCCCTCCGACCCAGAGCAAACCATCTTCATCTGTAACTGGGTTGAGCTTATTAAGTGGGCTTTGCTTGGGGAATGTCTGTCCCTCTTCAAGGCATTTGAATTCCTCCTTGAAGACATCATGCTGGACAGAGCGAATGATCACCCCTTTGGCTTGTGAAAGCTCTCTTGTGCTGGATACTTCTTTAGAACATTTCCATCCTTTGCGTTCTATGTTGTCCGAATTCCACTTGAAGGATGCTGCTACATGAATGAGTCGGGCTGTGGTTCGGCAGAGTGTTCTCCAGCTTGAGAATCGTTCGAAGCGTTGTGAGCCCAACTGAGATTCTGAGGCTTTGGTGACCAGGATCGTAACTTCAGGCCGAATCTCAGTATCAGCTTCAGGCTCCACAAGGGTGAAGGGATTGGACTCAGGAGCCTCCTCTGTGTTGACATTAGACAGGAAAGAGGGGCCCGAGAACCAACTGCTTTGCTGTAGGTGTGCTGCTGGTATAGACATGGTAGCATGGTCTGCAGGGTTCAGGTCTGTGGAGACATAGCACCACTGGTCAGGGTGAGTGGATCATCTGATACGAGTCACCCGGTTGGAAACATACACATAAAACCTTCTTGTGGAGTTGTGGATGTAAACAAGTACAATCTTGCTGTCCGTGAAGAACTTGACGGCGCCCACATCGATGCCAATCTCGTCTCTGATCAACTCGTACAGTTGAACAGCCAACACAGCTGCACAAAGCTCGAGACGTGGAATGGTGTGGGCAGGCCGAGGGGCCAACTTGGACTTCCCCATAACGAATCCCACATGGTATTTCCCATCGGTGTCAGCTGCTCTCAAGTAGGCCACAGCTCCTATTGCTACTGTGGAAGCGTCTGAGAAGATGCACAGCTCTCTTCTCTGTGTTGAAGACAGCGAGCCTGGAATGTAGCACCTCTCTATGTGCAGGTCTTTGAGAGCCTTCAAGGACTCCTTCCATAGGTTCCATTTTGCTTCTTTTTCTGGGAGGAGTGGAGCATCCCACTCACTCTGATCCAATGAGAGTTCCCGTACTAATGCTTTTCCTTGCATTGTTATGGGAGCTACGAACCCCAAAGGGTCGTACAAACTGTTGACTGTGGACAGGACGCCTCTCCGTGTGAATGGCCTTTCTTCACGGGACACCAGGAATGTGAAGCTGTCTGTTTCCAGGTTCCAGGAGAGCCCCAGGCTCCGTTGAAGGGGGAGAGGATCCACTCCAAGGTGCAAATCCTTCAGATCCTTAGCACGGTCCTCTGCAGGGAAGGCTTCCATCACCTGTCCACTGTTCGATGCTACCTTGTGTAGTCTCAGGTTGGACTCTGCCAACATCGCTCTGGTTCTTGTCAGGAGATCTATTGCTTCTTCAGGTGTGGTAACCGAGGTAAGACCATCGTCAACATAGAACTGTCTCTCAACAAAATGCTTCGCATCGGAGCCATATTCTTGCTCACCTTTCTGAGCGGCTCGCCTCATGCAGTAGATAGCCACAGCAGGTGAAGGGCTGTTTCCAAACACATGGACCTTCATCCTGTACTCCACCTCATTCTTGTTGATGTCGTTGTCCTCATGCCACAGGTAGCGGAGATAGTCCCTGTGGTCTTCTCGGACGACGAAGCAATAAAACATTTGCTGCACATCTGCTGTCAGGGCTACAGGTTCTTTCCTGAACCGCAGAAGAACTCCCAACAAGGTGTTGTTCAAGTCTGGGCCGCTGAGGAGTACATCGTTCAGAGACACTCCTTTACATTCAGCACTTGAATCAAACACAATCGTAACTGGTCTGGCTTTTGTGGGTGATACACACCGAATGTTGACAGGTACCAGTGTTCTTTACCTTCTTCCAGAGGTGGAGCAGGCTCGGCTTGGTCGTTGTGCAGCATCTTCTGCATGAACTCTATGTAATGGCCCTTCATTTCTAGCCTTTTTTCCAGTGTTCTCCTGAGTGAGCAGAGGCGCTTCATAGCTTGTTCCCTGTTATTCGGAAGATGGCGTCTGGGAGAGTGAAATGGTAAGGGTGCCAGCCAGCTGTGTCCATCGTCCTGGTAAACCTCCTCATCCATGATGGTTAGGAAAGCTTTGTCGTCCATGGATAGTGCTGGCTTGTCATCATCCTTGGACCTTTCAAACACTGAGCATCCTAGGCTGTCTGTGCTCACAGTGAGGACTGCCTCTTCCTCACAGGCAGAGGAGGTTGACCTATGATGCTGCATCATGCCATCGTAGTCTTCCTTTACCTGGATCCTGTTTGGGCATGGGCTGAGAAAGGATGTGCGACCCTTGTGCAACACATTTGCTTTATAGACGTTGACACCCGCTGGTTTGTGGACTGTTCCCAGGCAAACTCCACCCACGAGGACCCATCCCAGGTCAAGCCGCTGCACATAAGGAGCATTGTGGGGCCCGTTGATTTGCTCACGCACCTTGTGCACCCTTAAGATGTCTCTTCCCAAGAGCAGGAGGATTGGGGCGTCCGGGTCCACAGCTGGAATCTTGTTGGCAACTGGCTGTAGGTGGGGCTGATGGTGTGCGACCTCTGGGGAGGGAATTTCTGTCCTAACGTCTGGCATCATGTCACACTCAATTAAGGTGGGGAGGGGAAGCTGTTGTTTCCCATCCATGGACTCAATCATGAAGTTCCCAACTCTCCTACCCGTAGTCTCTGTTGTCCCTGCACAGGTTTTTAGCGTGTACGGAGCAGCGCTGGCCTTGACTTCAAAGAGATTGAAGAATTCTGTCTTCGCTAGAGACTTGTTACTTTGCTCATCAAGCACTGCGTACATTTTGATTGCCTTCTCCTTTCTCCCTGCAGGATATGCTTTAACCAAGCAGATTTTGGAGCATGAGCGTGGGCTGCTTGCATTTCCACAAACCTCTGTACACTTGGAGGTGACTGAGGAAGCTGTGCTTTTGCTTTGCTCCCCGCTATCCTCTTTGTCAACCACAGCACTCTCAGTGGTTGAAGGAGGAGGACCTGGATGCAGGGCTGCGATGTGTTTTTCACTGTTGCACTCGAAGCACTTGATTGTCACCTTGCAGTCTTTTGCCATGTGCATAGTCGACCCACAACACCTGAAGCAGATGCGATTCTCTTTCAGGTATGATTTGCGCTCATCAATAGGCTTGTCTCTAAAGCTTCGACACTTTTTGAGTGGGTGGGGCTTCTTGTGTATTGGACACTGACGATCTGGGTCATCCACTTTATTCCCAGCAGAACTGGATTGGTTGACTGAGGGTTCGGCTGGAACATCTGTTTTGTGCACGCTCACAGAGGCTTTATTGCTGTACTTTGTGGGTTTCTCTGTTTTCGAAGGAGCGTAACTGCTGGGGGTGGAGAAAGTGAAACTTGGATCATTCCTCACCTTTGCCTGTTGTTGGACGAACCTGGAGAAGAGAGAGAAGGGGGGATATACCGCTCCATTGTCCTCTTTGTACTTGGCTCCCTTAGCTATCCATTTCTCTTGAAGGTTGTAGGGGAGCTTTTCAACTATTGGGTTTACCCCACGAGCTGTATCCAAATACGAGAGGCCGGTCAGGTGACCTTCTCCCTTGGCACACTCCAGTTCGAGGAGAATGTCGCCCAGTTCTCGGAGCTCGACATTATCTTTGCTGGTTAGCTTCGGAAAGTCCTCAATCTTCTTGAGCAGTGCGTGTTCAATGACTTCTGGTGTCCCATAACAGTCTTCGAGACGTTGCCAAACCAGGTTGAGGCCTGCTGTGGGATTGCGGACGTCCGCTGAGCGAATTCTCTTCGCCTGTTCTGACGACTGAGTTCCGAGCCACTTTGTCATCAAGTCTAGTTCTTCTCTGGCTGACAGATTCAAGTCCGTGGTGGTACTCAGGGAGGACGCTTTCCATGACCAATAATTTTCAGGATGGTCATCAAATTCTAGAAGGCCTGAACTTAACAATTCTCGGCGGATAAGGTACCTAGCGAGCTCTTGTGCACCTTGTGGCTCGGGTGAGGACTGCTTGGCTGGATTGGCCGAGTGCTGTGGAGGTCTCTGCAGGTAAGCCTTACTTGTTTCTTCTCCTTTAAGCTCAGTGTCTCCAAAAACAGGCTGTTTGCTACTGTGGTGAGTAGCTGGTTCTGCGTCGAGATAGCTGGATGTTTCCTTGGAGAACAATTTGGAGTGTTGCTGGACATACTCACTTGTACGTTGCACTGGACTGAGCGGCTGTTCTAGAACATATGCTTCATGGCTGGGCTCCCCGCCTTCGTTCTCCTCACCTGCTTCATAAGCTGCGGCTTCAGCTTTAGCGGCAGCAGCAGCTCTCTGGCTTTGGAGAATGTGGAGACTGGCGTCGAGGTCAGCTCTCTGCTTCATCACCCTAGCATCGTTTTCAGCGAAGGACAATTGAGCCTGGGCAGCTTTTGCCTTGGCACATGCTTTGGCGGCTGCAGAAGCTGTCGATGACGACGGTCTGCTGGACCGCCGATATGATCTACAGGATGCTTTAGAGGACTGTGACATGGCATCGTTTGCTCGGAGAGGCTCATGCTTCTCGATTGGCTGGTCGACGTCCTCTATGGTATATTGACTTCCTGAGCGTAGACTCATGGTAGCTGAGTGGTATCTTCTTGTGCTTGAGCCCGCTGTGCTGTTGTCTTTTTACTTTTCTGCCCTCGCAGCGCGTTCCTATGCAGAGCTAGACAGATAGCTAACAACTTGATACCTTCCCAATAAAATCACAAGGCTTGACTTTTCTTGTCAAGCTTTACTGAAGGATTCTTATTGTAAAACTGAAATACAACACAGAAATGGAAGCACACATTAGTATACAAGCGCATAACTGATATGCATACACAAATTTAGGTACGCCTGAGCAACACAGTACATTTGGCATGTAAATTACCAAACACGTGGAAACACAGCTTACTGTGAATATACATTTAGCAAACTGGAAGGCATTCCCTTTAAATTAGCCCTGTACATAGTGCATCAAAATACAGCTACTAGTTAACCAGCTAGACAGAGAGTGAGCACTTCACGGCTATCTGTGTAAGTTTGCTTACAGAGAAAAGTTACAAACTAAACATTTTCTGCAACATACAGTGTACACTAATCATCTATAACATTCTCAAGTACTTACAGACAAATAATATCCAGGACTCAGGCATGGGAACAATACAACTTCCCAGAGCATGTGCCGCTGTAGGTCTGTAGTTTACTTTACTGCACTTACTGTGCTTTACAGCACTTTACTGCACTTTTACTGCAGTTGCTAGGTACCAAATAGCCACTAAGTGGCAGCACACAATGGGAGTCGACCCAACTTACTCAAACCCCTGAATTAACTGGAAAACTAACATAAATTGCTACCGAGAGACAGCACAGGGAGTGATAATTCAAGGTTCAGTAAGGATACATGGGGAGTGATAATGTAATGGTCAGTAAGAATACATGGGGAGTGATAATTCAATGGTCAGTAAGGATATCTGGGGACTGATAAAGCAATGGCCAGTAAGAATACATGGGGAGCGATAATTCAATGGTCAGTAAGGATACATGGGGACTGATAATACAATGCTCAGTAAGGATATAGGGGGACTGATAATATAGAAACATAGAAGATAGGAGCAGGATTTGGCCATTCGGCCCCTCGAGCCTGCTCCGCCTTTCAATGAGATCATGGCTGATCATCCAAACTCAGTACCCTGTCCCTGCCTTCTCCTCATATCCCTTGATCCCTTTAGCCTTAAAAAATATATCTAACTCCTTATTGAATATATTTAATGAATTGGCCTCAACTGCCTTCTGTGCTAGAGAATTCCACAGGTTCACCACACTCTGGGTGAAGAAATTCCCCCTCATCTCTGTCCTAAATGGCTTACCGTTTAACCTTAGACTGTGACCCCTGGTTCTGGACTCCCCCGACATCGGGAATATCCTTCCTGCATCTAGACTGTCTAGTCCTGTTAGAATGTTATAAGTTTCAATGAGATCCCCTCTCATTCTTCTAAACTCCAGCGAGTATAAGCCCAATCGACCCAATCTCTCCTCATACGTCATTCCTGCCATCCCAGGTATCAGTCTGGTCAATCTTCGCTGTACTCCTTCCATGGCAAGAACATCCTTCCTCAGATAAGGCGACCAAAACTGCACACAATACTCAAGGTGTGGTCTCACCAAGGCCCTGTACAATTGCAGCAAGACATCTTTGTTCCTGTACTCGAACCCTCTCGCTACGAAGGCCAACACACAATTTGCCTTCTGAACCGCCTGCTGCACCTGCATGCTTACCTTCAGCGACTGGTGCACAAGGGCACCCAGCTCTCGTTGCACTTCCCCTTCTCCCAATCTATTGCCGTTCAGATAGTGAAATGCCTTCCTGTTTTTGCCACCAAAGTGGATAACCTCGCATTTATCCATATTATACTGCATCTGCCATGCATCTGCCCAATCGCCCAACCTGTCCAAATCATACTCGAGTTTCTTGGCATCCTCCTCACAGCACACACGCCCACCCAGCTTTGTGTCATCTCCAAATGGAGTTATTACATCTAGTTCCTTCGTCTAGATCATTAAAATATATTGTGAATAGCTGGGGTCCTAGGACCGATCCCTGCGGTACCCCACTAGTCACTGCCTGCCACTCGGAAAAAGTCCCGTTTGTTCCAACTCTTTGCTTTCTGTCTGCCAACCAATTCTCTATCCAAGTCAATACCTTGCCCCCAATCCCATGTGCCTTAACTTTGCACGCTAATCTCTTATGCGGGACCTTATCAAAAGCCTTCTGAATGTCCAAATACACAACATCCACTGGTTCTTCCTGATCTATTCTACTAGTTACATCCTCAAAAAATTCCAGTAGATTATTCAAGCACAGTTTACCATTTGTAAATACAATGGTCAATGAGGATACATGGGGACTGATAACATAATGTTCAGTAAGGATACATGGGAATTGATAATAAAATGATCAGTAAAGATACATGAGGACTGATAATGCAATGGTCAGTAAGGATAAATGGGGACTGATAATATAATGGGCAGTAAGGATACATGAGGACTGATAATACAGTGGTCAGTAAGGATACATGGGGACTGATAATACAATGGTCAGTAAGGATACATGGGGGCTGATAATACAGTGGTCAGTAAAGATACATGGTGGCTGTTAATACAATGGTCATTATGGATACATGGGCCTCGATTTTCATTTGGCCATGAGGCGGGCTTTTAGGCATGCGGGGGGTTAAAATTGCAAAACCTGGGGTTCGCGACCCCGGCTTGGTTCCTGCCACCACGCCATTTTAACCTCGGTGTGTCTGATTGACCTGAATCAGTCCCGCCTGCAACAGGCGGGAATGGTCTCTAGGGCCCTTAAACAGCACTGATTTGATTTTAATATCCCATTTTAACAGGCCGCTGCCTGTTTAACCCTTTTCCCATGTAAAACGCGCCTCACACACTTCTCCAGTGTGACTTCCTGTGTGACCCCTCTCGCCACCCTCACTCAGCACTTCCTCAACTGAGGCACCTACCAGAAGCATGGGAGGCCTTTTTTTACTTCCCCTCTTGGCATTAGAGGACTTCCAAACCCATTTGCGAAATGACACACGCCACAACTGCAGAAGTTGCCACCAGAATTTTTATGAAAAGCATACAACTGATGTAATTTTTACAAAATACACAACATTTCACCCAAGTGACTACCCTTGTGACTATTTGTGCTTTATTTTCCTCTTACGCGTGCTCCTATGTAGTGGTTCCGCTGTGGCTTCAGCAGATGTGGATGCCCCTTGCTCACTTTCCTGCTGCTCCTTTCTCAACACCTTTGGCGGGCATCCTCTGGGATGGTGAGCCTGTGAGGGCATGCCAGCAGTCTGCTGCTCCTGCGGCTGTGCAGGGGTTGAGACCTCTATCTCCATTGGGTTTGGACTGCGGCGGGGCTCTGACCGAGGGCTCTGCAGTGGCATGGAAGTGTGAGCGCTTGGAGAGGAGACCCCACTTCCTTGAGTTCTGCCACCAACCTCCCTCTCATGGGTCAGGTCCACCTCAGTGCCTGCAAGTGTCTTGAGAGCAGCTCACTGACAGCTGTTCTCTTCTTTGCGAGAATGCTGGCAACAGTGGTTCGCCATGTGCTGGCCATCCCTTCACTGTTAAATCGTAGACCTGTGAGAGAGTCTGGTCATTTCTCGTCTCCCTTTCAATGGCAGAATTTGTTACTGGTAGACATTCCACTATGGTAGAGTGGAACATCTCTACTGGGTCTACTGTAGGTGCCTCTTCTAACGTTGGCAACGGTAGGCACGATAAACCGTCGGCATTCCCATGCTGTTTTGATCCTTTGTATTCTATGTTGTATTGGTGTGCCCCTAGAAAAAGGGACTACCTCTGTAGCCTTTTGCTGTCATAATGGGAACACCCTTTTTAGGGTTGAATATGGAGATGAGGGGTTTATGGTCAGTCAACAAGGTAAATTTTTGCCCATGTAGGTAATGGTAGAATTTCTTCACTCCCCATACCAGGCTGAGTGCTTCCCTGTCGATTTGGGCATAGTTACGCTCAGCTGAGTTTAATGAGTGTGACGCAAAAGCTATCAGCTGTTCTGAGCCATCAGGGAATTTATGGGATAATACTGCTCCTATGCCGTAAGGGGATGCATCGCACACCAGTCTGATTGGCAGTGATGGGTTGTAATGAGGCAAAACTTCTTCGGATGTGAATAAGTCTTTGCATTTATGGAAGGCACATTTACATTCTTCGTCCCATTTCCAAATCACTCCTGTTTGTAGCAGTTCATTAAGAGGGTGTAGAAGAGTTGATATGTTCGGTAAAAATTCATGATAGTAATTTATTAATCCCAGGAACGACCTTAATTGTGAAACATTTTCAGGTGCTGGGGCTTATATGACCGCTTCAATTTTTTCAGGTGACTTATGCAACCCTTCATTATTAATTATGTGGTCACAATATGATATCTGATTTGGAAAAATTCGCACTTGGGGCGATTTGCTCGGAGGCCCCGTTCTTTTAGCCTAGTGAGCACCTGCTCCAAATTGGCAAGGTGCTCGTTGTCATTTTCTCCTGTTACAAGGATGTCGTCTAGGTAGCATTGAGTCCCCGGAACCCCTTGCAGGACTTGCTCCATAGCTCTTTGCCAGATAGCTGGAGCTGATGCTACTCCAAAAACCAGTCGATTGTACTGGTACAGGCCTTTGTGTGTGTTTATCGTGAGATACTTTTTAGAGGCCCCCTCAACCTCCATCTGTAGATATGCCTGTGCCAAGTCAATTTTGGTGAAACGTTTCCCTCCGCATAGTGAGGCGAAAATATCTTCTATCCTCGGAAGAGGATACTGTACTGTGTGAAGGACCGGGTTTACAGGCACCTTGAAGTCTCCACAGATGCGAATTTTTCTCTGTTCTTCAGATTTATCATTATTCAATGCTTTTTTCATGACTGGAACGATGGGTGTTGCCCACTCGCTCCAATCTATTTTGGATAATACGCCTGCATTTTCCAATTTCTCCAGCTCTGCCTCAACTGCTGGACGAATTGCGTATGGCACCGGTCTTGCCTTAAAAAATTGGGGAATTGCTGCATCTTCCACTTTTATTGAGGCGGTAATGCCTTTCAAGATTCCTAGTTTCTCCTGAAACACTTCTTTGGTGTTGGCCAAGATGTCTTTTAATCGTTCAGGTATGATTTCATCATTGGTTTTTTTCTTACTGGTCACCGTCAGTGCCTGAATGGAGTGCCAGTCTAAACGTATCTTTCTGATCCATTCGCATCCCAACAACAGTGGACCACCATCTTGTAGAATGTATAAATACAACTTTTGTATTTCTTTGCCGTTGTATACAACAGGCACCCTTATTTTTCCTTTGGGTTATACTTTCTGCCCCGTATATGTTTTTAAGATAATGGATGTGTCTTTTAGAGGTATATGCAAAAATATCCTCTCGTAATCCCGTCGATTTATTACGATTAGAGCTAATCCTGTATCTAGCTCCATTTTAACTGGGGACCCCGCTATCATGGGGGTAACCCAAATGGTTTGGTAATCATCTTTGGCAAGTACATTATGTAATTTGAGACAGCTTAGTCTCTTGTTTTCGGAGTCACTATCGCTCTTCTGCTCTTCGGAGCTACTGTCCATCATCATTTGTAACTTCCTGTACTTTCCTTTATTTATTTATTTTTTTCTATCCGTGGATTTATTGTATCCAGATCGGCATACCCGTGCAATGTGTCCAATTTTTCCGCATTGCCTGCATGTTTTGTCCTTGAACCAGCAGTCCTTCTGGTTATGGGTGGATCTGCCGCAGTGATAACATCTTTCGAAACCCTGTGTCATTTCATGGGTGCCGAAGTCCTGTGTCTTTTGTTGTATCTCTGCAGCTCCTCTTGCTGCTGCTTCGTATGATACAGCCATACTGAAAACTTTGTCCAATGTTAAATCTTTTTCAGAAAGCAGCCTTTTTTGTGTTCCTTCACTTAAGAGACGGCAAACGAATTTGTCTTGAAGCTAGTCCTGCCCCGAATTGGCAGTACTTTGATAGCTTTCTTAATTCGGTTAGGTAATCAGCGTTACTTTCATTCTTGTCTTGATTTCTGTTGAAGAATTTGAATCGTTCCGCTATCAGCAGCGGTGTTGTGTTGAAGTGCTTCTGCAGGGTATCAACAATTTATTTAAAATTCTTGTCCTTTTGTTTGGCTGGAGTGATTAAATTTCGTAACAGCCCGTATGCCTTTGCGCCCATTAGGTTCAGCAGTACTGAAGCTTTTTTTTCATCTTCTATTCCATTTGCAGTGCAATATACCTCTACTCTTTCCATGTACGTGGTCCAATCCTTTATTTTGCTATCAAAAGCATCAATATTGCCAGACTTAGGCATTTCAGAAAAGATATGGCACTTCCCGTACTTTCCCACCGCTGCTGCCGATGACAACGCTGTTTCCCGTGGTTCCCGTTCTTTTTTTTAAAATTTATTTACAGTTGGAGTCTCGTTCCTGCGGGACTTTCTCTCCAGGTCTGAACGCTGACCTGCTTGCCGCACCGGCCGTCTCCCGAGTGCTCCCTCCCAGTCCGTTATTGCTTGCCTCCGATTTTGCTGCCTGTCTCAGCTGCAGAGCCAGCCGCTGGAGCCCCAGCCTGACACCCAGGAAGGGTTAGCGCAGTACCTGACACCAGCTTGGCCCGCTGGTGAAACCACAGCTTCTCTCACTTTCTTAAGTCTTCTGGACGCCCGAGGAATCGATGTCCTTGAGGTGCTGCCAAATTGCAGGTAAGTCCGTTTCCACTTCGTCGCCACTGTAGTGTCCGTGTGTTGATAAAGACACTGAAGACAGGAGTTGGTTCATAGGTGTTTACTAAGCAAAGTTTTGGGGGGGTTCTAACGGATATACACAATATACAGGCTTATATAGCCCCAGTGGCCATTACCAGCATTACAGCACACCTGGGGCTCTTAAAGGCACATACACTACAGTTTCTCTGTTCAATAGATTCCCATCGGTCCTCAAGAGATATCATTCTATTGTGAACACTCACCATGTTTTCCATACCCTGGCGACTAACCTCCTCCATGAGCCCTCCTCTCCTCTACCGTACCCAGCCTTACCACACCAGCAATCATTTCCACGTAGGTAGCCATCCTCTCTGTGTTGATGCATTCATGCGCCACTGACTCCACAAAGGCTCTGCTCCTGTTCATTTGGACTCCTCCATTCACTCCACACTCGCAACGACCCCGGAGACAAAACCTGCCAGATACTCCTGCATCTATGCATGGAGTTCCATCACCTCTGCTCTTACAGATGGATCCAGAGGCAGAGGGTCCACATGCAGCTGAGCCGAGCTGGCAGAGTCCTGCGCCCTCCGACGAGGAGTCTCCACTGCTGTCCCTGTCTCCACAATCTGCTGATGCTCACTTGTGAGCTGTGATACACCAGTTGACAACTCTACTCTATGTCCCGAAGGTCCCACCGAGGTGTGAGTGTCTGCGCTGGTGCTGGGTGCGCTTATTTCTGCTGACGGTGCGCCCTCAGAGGTTGCAGATTCCTCTGAGGAGACTGGCTGCTCAGGCTCTTCCTCCTGCACAGTGGGGACGGGGCTCTCTATGGTCCTGTGGGGGAGTCAAGGAAAAAGTTAGAGATGTGATGCCAAGGTTACATGCACATTGCATTTTGCAAATGATCATAAGTCCATATGATGTAGCTTCAGAATCATTATCAGCGACTCTTGCAATGCCAATGAGAGTGATGGAAAACTATTCTGTCACCAGCTTGCGGGGATGCTCCTGCCTATCCTTCCCCAATGTCCATATCTCGGTCAGCCCCGGCAATCTCCAGAACGCCTTCCTCCCAGGGGGTGAGCTGGGCTAATGAGGGCGGCCCTCCTTCTGTCCTGGCTCGCTCTCTCCTGTTCTGTGCTCTCTTTTCCTGAAATGAGGGAGACAAGTGGAGGTTGAGTGAGAATGAAGGAGTGAGTGCAGTGATTGCATAGCATAGATACTTAGAAGGAGACAAAGATGGAGTGAGGTTGCAATACCAAGGCCCCTCCCTGTATGCTGTCAGTTGTGTTCAAAGCATCAGAGTGAGAGGGAGTGTGAGGGCTGCATGGTGGCATAGTTCTGTGAGTGTGAGCATAGAGAGAGAGGGAATGGGTAAGGTTGCATGAATGTGAGTGTCTAGTGGGATGTGCAGGAAGAGATTGCAAAAGCTGAGTGCTGGTGAGGAAAGGTAATGGGGATCAGATTGAGAGTGGTGGAAACATCAGACAGTACTTATATTTCCAGTGAAAAGAAAGTCATGGAATATTTTCCTGCACTGCAACCACATTCTTTGTGTGAGCCCCAAGCAGTTGATTAGTTTTGCCACCTCTAGCCACACAGCCTTGGTCTGGCAGGGAGGCCACTTCCTCCCTGAAGAAGGGAAGAGGACCTCCCTGTGGGTCCGAGCACCATCCAATAATGCCTGTAGTGAAGCCTCATCAAACTTGGGCACAGATCTGGCCCTCCCGCTGGCGGTTCCTCCTGCAGGCTCCTGTGCCATCTTAATGGCAGAACAATTAAATATACATTTTGGTTCTGTCCTCACAAAGGAGGACACAAATAACCTCCCAGAGATGTCGGGGAACATAGGGTCTGATGAAGGGGAGGAACTGAAAGAAATCAGTATTTGTAAGGAAATTGTGTTAAGGAAATTGATGGGACTGAAGGTCGATAAATCCCCAGGGCCTGATAATCTACATCCTAGGGTACTTAAGGAAGTGGCCCTAGAAATAGTAGATGCATTGCTGATCATATTCCAACATTCGATGGAATCTGGAACAGTACCCATGGATTGGAGGGTAGCTAATGTTACCCCACTATTCAAAAAAGGTGGTAGGGAGAAAATGGGGAATAACAGACTGGTAAGCCGGACATCGGTAGTGGGGAAAATGCTATAGAGTCCATTATAAAGGATGGTGTGGAGATGCCGGTGTTGGACTGGGGTGGACGAATGGAAGAAATCAAACAACACCAGGTTATAGTCCAACATCTTTATTTGAAATCACAAGCTTTCGGAGCGCTGCTCCTTCTTCACCTGAAGAAGGAGCAGCGCTCCGAAAGCTTGTGATTTCAAATAAAGCTGTTGGACTATAACCTGGTGTTGTGTGATTTCTTACATTATAAAGGATGTAATAGCTGAGCACTTGGAAAACAGTGACAGGATCGGACAAAGTCAACATGGATTTACAAAAGGTAAATCGTGCTTGACTAATCTACTGGAAATTTTTGAGGATGTAACTGGTAAAATAGATAAGGGAGAACCAGTGGATGTGGTATATTTGGACTTTCAGAAGGCTTTCGATAAGGTCCCGCATAAGAGGTTAGCGTGTAAAGTTAAGGCACATGGGATTGGGGGCAAGGTATTGACTTGGATAGAGAACTGGTTGGCAGACAGAAAGCAAAGAGTTGGAATAAACGGGACTTTTTCCGAGTGGCAGGCAGTGACTAGTGGGGTACCGCAGGGATCGGACCTTGGACCCAAGCTATTCACAATATATATTAATGATCTGGATGATGGAACTAGATGTAATATCTCCAAATTTGCAGACGACACATAGCTGGGTGGGCGTGTGTGTTGTGAGGAGGATACCGAGAAACTCCAGTATGAATTGGACAGGTTGGGTGATTGGGCAGAAGCATGGCAGATGCAATATAACGTGGATAAATGTGAGGTTATCCACTTTGGTGGCAAAAACAGGAAGATAGATTATTATCTGAATGGGAATAGATTGGGAGAAGGGGAAGTGCAATGAGACCTGGGTATCCTTGTGCACCAGTCGCTGAAGGTAAGCTGCAGGTGCAGCAGGCGGTTAGGAAGGCAAATGTTATTTTGGCCTTCGTAGCGAGAGGCTTTGAGTACAGGAACAAGGATGTCTTGCTGCAGTTGTACAGGGCCTTGGTGAGACCACATCTTGGGTATTGTGTGCAGTTTTGGTCACCTTACCTGAGGTAGGATGTTCTTGCCATGGAACAAGTTCAGCGAAGATTCACCAGGCTGATAACTGGGATGGCAGGTATGACGTATGAGGAGAGATTGGGTCGATTGGGCTTGTACTCGCTGTAGTTTAGAAGAATGAGAGGGGATCTCAATTAAACTTATAAAATTCTGACAGGACTGGACAGACTAGATGCAGGAAGGATGCTCCTGATGGTCGGGGAGTCCAGAACCAGGGGTCACAGTCTAAGGGTAAACGGTATGCCATTTAGGACAGAAATGAGGAGGAATTTCTTCACCCAGAGTGTGGTGAACCTGTGGAATTCTCTACCACAGAAGGCAGTAGAGGCCAATTCATTAAATATATTCAAGAAGGAGTTGGATATATTTCTTAAGGCTAAAGGGATCAAGGGGTATGGGGAGAAAGCAGGGACCGGGTACTGAATTTGGATCAGCCATGATCACATTGAATGGCGGAGCAGGCTTGAGGGGCCGAATGGCCTACTCCTGCTCCTAAATTCTATGTTACCTATGTTAATGTTGAAGGTTGGAAGCTTGCAGAAGAAGCAAGGCTTGCTGTGGACCTTAAGAGCAGCAGCAATAATTACGTCAACTTCTGCGACTTTTTGACTGGAAATATTGAATTGCCAAGGCTTCCCACACGCTGGAAATCAATTGGCCAATTGTGGTAAATTTGTATCAATCTCACAGACCCATTTGCAATCGTGATGGAATCACTAAATTAGGGGAAACCACCATTCCCCGCACCTGAATTAAAATTGACCCTATGGTGTTAAAAGACGATTAGACCATTCAAATGCGGTTCATGCAAGTCACGTATAACGGATATCCTTCTGTCTGTAATACCACGGGACATTATTAATTATGTAGATGCGCTCGTGCAGAAAATACCAGGGAACGCTTTTAGAACATGCCAGTGCACGAATCGTTCCTATAACAACAGCCGCGGTTTCCTCGGTGCAATATTCTGTTTTCAACTTCTGGCAACAAATGGCCACAAATCGATCGAAGGTGAAAGCGACCGTTAACAAGACAGAACTGTCTCTTGATGCATGAATTAAAGTAATGCTGAGACTGCATCCGGGAGTAATGGACAGGAAGCTACCTGGAAAATAAATAATAGGAATCCGGTTTAATATCAAAGCAGTGATAATGACCAGGAGTTCCGTCACCGCCATGGACACCAGGTACCGAGTGATACATCTGGAGAGACCGGACTTACCTCGGGGCAGGATCACAATCGCCACGAAATTAACTGTAAGAAAGAAAGACTTGCACTTAATTAGCGCATCACCGGACGTCCCACAGCGCTTTACAGACAATGAAGTGCTTTTGGAAGTGCAGTTACTGATGTCAGTAAATTGGGATGTTTGTGTCATTGGTTCTGTATGGTTACAAGACACTAAATTGGGATGGTTTTTGTCTCTGGTACAGTCAGATCAGCAGCCCCAATCAACGGTGGGTTTGTTGCCCACGACTACGCCTCTATGCCAGCTTGTGAGTCTCATATTTACACTAATTTATTGCTGGGTAATATTTTATACGTATACATTTTTTGACAAATTTGTACTTGGTGTTAGGGTGAAACTGCCAAATCTGCAATTACTATTCATCCCTATTGGTCATGCCGACACGAAGAGTCATTTGTTTAGTGTAGGACTGGAGTACATGTCGGCCAGACCAGGTCGAGTGGGAGGTTCCCTTCTCTGTCTCACATTACAACAATGTAGCAGGTTTCATGCCTATTCTAATGGGAAATAGAGGAATGGCAGAGTCTCTAAGCAATTATTTTGTATCGGTCTTCACGATAGAAGGCACTAAAAAGTTCCCAATAATAATAGATAATCAAGGTGCTATAGGGAGGGAGGAACCTAAAACAATGTCTATCACTGGAAAAAAAAGTAATAAGTAATGAGAAAAAGCAAACTAATGGGGCTAAAGCCCGACAAGTCCCCTGGACCAGATGGCCTGCATCCTAGGGACTTAAAATAAGTGGCTGCAGAGATCACTGCAGAGATAGTGGATGCGTTTGTTATAATCTACGAAAATTCCCTGGCTTCTGGAGAGGTCCCAGCAGATTGGAAAACCACAAATGTTACGCCACTATTCAAGAAAGGAGGGATACAGAAGCAGGAAACTATAGGCCAGTTAGCCTACCATCTGTCATTGGGAAAATGCTGGAATCCATTTTTAAGGAGGTAATAGCAGTACATTTAGAAAATCATAAGTCAATCAAGCAGAGGCAACATGGTTTTATGAAAGGGAAATCGTGTCTGACAAATTTTCTAGAGTTCTTTGAGGATGTAACAAACAGGATGGATAAAGGGGAACCAGTTGATGTAGTGTATTTGGATTTCCAGAAGGCATTCGATAAGGTGCCACATAAAAGGTTACTGCACAAGATAAGGTTAATGGTAATATATTGGCATGGATAGGGGATTGGCTAATTAGCAGAAAACAGAGAGTCGGGATAAATGGGTCATCTTCTGGTTGGCAATCAGTAACTAGTGGGGTGCAACAGCGATCAGTGCTGGGGCCTCAACTATTTACAATCTATATTAATGACTTGGATGAAGGGACCGAGGGTACTGTAGCCAAATTTGCTGATGATACAAAGATAGGTGGGTTAGCAAGTTGTGAGGAGGACACAAAAAGTCTGCAAAGGGTTATAGATAGGTTATATGAATGGGCAAACATTTGGCAGATGGAGTATAATGTGGGAAAATGTGAGTTTATCCACTTTGGAAGGAATAATGAAAAAGCAAATTATTATTTAAACGGAGTGAGACTACTAAATGATGCGGTACAAAGGGATCTGGGGGTCCTAGTATATGAAACACAGAAAGTTACCTTGCAGGTACAGCAAGTAATTCGGAAGGCTAATGGAATGTTGGCATTTATTGCAAGGGGTTGGAGTATAAAAGTAGGGAAGTTTTGATGCAACTTTAAAGGGCGCTGGTGAGACCACACCTGGAGTACTGGTCTCCATAATTAAGGAAAGATATACTTGCATTGGAAGAAATGCAGAGAAGGTTCACTAGGTTGATTCCTGGGATGAAGGGGTTGATGTATGACAGAAGATTGTGCAGGTTGGGTCTATACTCATTGGAGGTTAGAAGAATGAGAAGTGATCTTATTGAAACATAAGATTCTGTGGGGCATGGACAGGCTGGACGCTGAGAGGATGTTTCCCCTAGTGGGGGTATCTAGAACGAGGAGGCACAGCATCAGAATAAGGGGTCGCCCATTTAGGACGGAGATTAGGAGGAATTTCTTCTCTCAGAGGGTTGTGAATCTTTGGAATTCTCTACCCCAGAGAGCTGTGGAAGCGGAGTCATTGAATATATTCAAGGCGGAGACTGACAGACTTTTGAACTACAAGGAAGTCAAGGGGTATGGGGGGAGAGTAGGAAGATTGGATCAGCCATGTTCTTATTGAATGGCGGAGCAGGCTCCAGGGGCCGATTGGCCTACTTCTGCTCCTGTTTCTTATATTCTTATGGTCTTATTTTATCTGATGCCAGCCCACAAACGTACAGATTTATTGTATTCACCTTATCTCAATAACATTGTTTTCCAAACTCTGAAGCACTCCATGGACAATTCTCACAATGCACAATTAATCCTGTGGTTTATACCTTCATTATTTTATTAATTCACCGAGTACATTCAGTGGATATGTGACCGCGTTCTTTAACTCCATTCTGAATTTACACTGAGTCACTGCATAAATAAAGGTGTTGGTGCAAGAACTCAACAGCTGAAGCATATTTCCGCTTTCTTGTAGAATAAATTTGGGGTCACTGAAGCCTTTGATTATATAATCATTTGTAAATCACTCATAAAAGAACTGTACAACAAACGTCATCCACAACAGGATGAAAGTGCCCGAGATGGCGAAGAGTAAAACGATGGACTTTCTCCGGCTCTCCATCTCTGGGTCACTCTGATTCTCTCCATTGCTGTGGGCCCGGAGTCTCCTGCGGGCTCCACTGGCCACTAGAATGTATCTGACGGTCAGAGCATTGAGCAGCAAAATCAGAAGGAACGGGGCACATGGGGTCAAAATACGGTCGAACCAGTCAAACGCTCTCCATACGGGTGAGGTATAACGGATTTTCTTCAGTCTGCAATACCACGGGACATTGTTACTTATGTACATGGGCTCGTGTATAAAGTACCATGGGACGCTTTTCAGACATCCCAGCGCACAGATTGTTCCTATAACTACAGCCGCCGTTTTCTCGGTGCAATAATTTGTTTTCAACTCCTGGCAACAAATGGCCACAAATCGATCGAAGGTGAACGCGACCGTTAACCAGACCGAACTGTCTCTGGATGCATGTATTAACGCAATGTTGAGACTGCACACCGGGGTGATGGACAAGAAACTACCAGGAAAATAAATACCCGGAATCCGGTTTAATATCACAGCAGTGAGAATGACCAGGAGATCCGTCACCGCCATGGACACCAGGTACCGAGTGATACATCTGGAGAGACCGCACCTTCCTCGGGACAGGATCACAATCGCCACTAAATTGACTGCAAGGTTAGAGAGAGATGAAGAATTAGAGTAAGCTCCAAAGAAGTGTTAGGTTGACCGGAATTATGCAAAAATAGCAGCTTTGTTAGCTGAAGCGACGAAAACAGTGTAATAATCCAAAGTGGAAGTGGGACAGACCGCCAGTTCGGGTGAATGAAAGTTAATAATTTTCATTTATAATGGGGATCCATAAGGGAACAAATCCAGTCAAACAATTTTATACGTTTCAAATGGATTAAAAGAGTGGACTGTGCAATGATAATTAAAATAACCCGTACCTGCCTGAGGAGGGACAGAGCAGCGTTTTTAGGAAAGATGTCAGGAGCAGCGAGTGTGGAAGTCCAGTGAAGGATCGAACCAATGGTCGGGGTTATAAAATGGAACAGAAGCCCGGGATTAACGTGTTCCCGGAATAAGGTTTATTAATAAACTAGTCACTTATTTGAAGGTTTCGAATTGTTGACCTTTAGCTTACCTTCAATAAGTCGATTCGTTGAAGCCAATCAGCGTAAAGTAAATCATTAAATCATCTCAGCAATTGATTGATATGTTGGATTGATTAATGCTGCATTTGTCAACAAATGGTTCACCTATCATTATTAATCAACAGTGAATGATTCACATATTCATTACATTCATCGGATGAGACGTTTAACCGAGGCCCCGTCTGATCTCTCAGGTGGACTTATAAGATCCCATGGCACTATATCGAAGCAAAGCAGGGGAATTATCCCGGGTATCCTGGCCAATATTTATTCCTCAATCACATAGGATATACGGCACAGAAACAGGCCATTCTGCTCAACCAGTCCAGTCCAACATCACTAAAACAGATTACCTGGTCGTTATCACATTGCTGTTTGTGGGAGCTTGCTGTGTGTAAATTGGCTGCCGCGTTTCCTACATTACAACAGTGACCACACTTCAAAAGTACTTCATTGGCTGTAAAACGCGTTTTGATGTCCCGAGGTCGTGAAAGTGGCTATATAAATGCATGTAGTTCTTGAAAGCAGTCATCAATTATTTGTATATCTATGCGGACCAATTTGAATTGCAGAAAATTAACGCGAGTTAATTAATTTAATTTAGTTGCTGCAGCCATGCCTCTCAATTGATGCCCCTTTGTTTTCTCACAGGGTGTTCAGTTCTGAGACGGTCGGAAGACCACTTTCGCTGTACTCATCATCCGCCCATATGATCTGGGGCTCTTCAGTTCAGTGGTGGGGTTGGCTTTGAACAGATAGGCAGCGTTTCTGCATTTTGTACAATAGTACACCTGTTGGAATTCAATGTTTGTCTCACACCCGATGTACAAATTAAAGACATGACTGCGGATCTTCCACAGCGACTGAAGAATTACACTGTAAATAACTTGAATATATAGAACGCCAAGGCACCTGGGGGCTGAGAGCGCCCTCACAACCGCACCCCAGCATGAGCCAATCCGCAGGAGAAAAGGGAAGATAAATCAGACAGATTCATCAATTACAGTAATGTGATAATACCACTGAAATAAAATATGAATAACGTGATAAAAATGTATGAACACGGTTTCTCAGTGTGCTGTTGGTATCTAGCCTGCTTGTGCACTGCAGTGATATGATGTGCAATAAAAATTGTCATTTAAAGCAATCACGTTTCCCAGTCACACCCAGCTGCAACCGATTGCTCGGAGTCGCGCCAGGGGATGAGAGAAGGTGGGAACAGAGCTTAGATCCCTGGAACTGAGGGAGGTGAAATATTATTCGACTTGATTTCAACGCAATTGTTATAGGTACATGTAATTCAGTTTAAAAACACAAAGATATTTTTGTAGTTAAATTGTCTCCATCTATCCACAATCGTCCAGAAACAGTTAAACGGGAGCAAGGCGGGAGCTGGTGGATAGTTCGCCCGCTCCTCACAGCGTGGTGGTGGGAGAAAATGGAGACACATTTCGAAGTGTTATTTCGAGGTGGGTGTTCGGGTCGGCTTATTTCACTCTGCACCACTACACAGGCCGAGTACAACCATGAAAGTACCCTCTTACCCTCTCTAGATCTTTTCATCGCTAACTGCCATCGTGACATCAGCCACCTCCATTTCTCTGCTCCCCTCACTCACGCCAACCTACCTCCCTCTGAACTTGCAGCACTCCATTCTCTTAGATCCAACCCTGACATTGTCATTAAAACTGCTGACAAGAGTGGTGCTGTTGTTGTTTGGCGAATCGACCTCTACTGTATGGAGACTGATCGCCAACTCTCCAACACCTCCTCCTACCTCTGCCTGGACCATGACCCCACTAGCAAACATCAAGCCACCGTTTCCAAGGCAGTCACTGACCTCATCTCCTCTGGAGATCTTCCCCCCGTGGCCACCAGCCTCATAGTTCCCCAACCCTGCACAGCCCGCTTCTACCTCCTTCCCAAGATCCACAAACAGGACTGCCCTGGTAGACCCATCGTTTCAGCCTGTTCTTGCCCCACCGAACTTATCTCTTCCTATCTCGACTCTATCTATTCTCCCCTTGTCCAGTCTCTTCCCACCTACATCCGCATCTCTTCGGACGCACTTTGCCACTTTAACAGTTTCCAGTTTCCTGGCCCCAACCGGCTCCTTTTCACCATGGACATACAATCCCTCTACACCTCCATCCACCACCAGTATAGCCTGAGGGCGCTCCGCTTCTCCCTTGAATAGAGGCTTGAACAGTCCCCATCCACCACTACCCTCCTCCGCCTGGCTGAACTTGTTCTCACATTGAACAACTTCTCCTTTGAATCAACTAATTTCACCAAATCAAAGGTGTGCTATGGGTACCCGAATGGGTCCCAGCTATGCCTGCCTTTTCGTGGGATATGTGGAACACTCTTTGTTCCAGTCCTACACGGGTCCCCTCCCGCACCTCTTTTTCCGGCACATTGATGACTGTATCAGTGCCATTTCCTGCTCTCGCCCTGAACTAGACAATTTCATTCACTTTGCCTCCAATTTCCAGCCTTCCCTCACCTTCACATGGTCCATCTACGACTCTTCCCTTCCCTCCCTCGACTTCTCCATCTCCATCTCTGGGGATAGCTTATTGACCAACATTCGCTACAAGCCCACTGACTCCCACAGCTACCTGGACTACACTTCCTCCCACCCCGCCTCCTGTAAGGACTCAATTCCATTCTCCCAGTTTCTCCGTCTCAGCCGCATCTGCTCCAACGATGCCACCTTCCACACCAGTGCTTCCGACATATCTTCCTTTTTCCTCAACCAAGGATTCCCCTCTACCGTGGTTGACACGGCCCTCGACCGTGTCCATTCTATCTCCCGCACATCTGCCCTCACCCCTGCCCCTTCCTCCTGGAACCATGACAGAGTTCCCCTTGTCCTCACCTTTCACACCACCAGCCTCCACATTCAACGGATCATCCTACGCCATTTCCGCCACCTCCAATGTGATCCCATCACCAAATGCATCTTCCCCTCCCCTCCCCTTTCAGCATTCCATAGGGACCGCTCCCTCCGAGACACCCTAGTCCACTCCTCTATCACCCCCAGCACCCCTTACCCTTCACTCAGCATCTTCCCGTGCAAGCGCAGGAGATGCAACACCTGCCCTTATACCTCACCCCTTCCCACTGTCCAGGGCCCCAAACACCCCTTCCAGGTGAAACAGCGATTTACTTGTACTTCTTGCATTCTAGTATGCTGTGTTCGCTGCTCACGATGTGGTCTCCTCTACATTGGGGAGACCAAACGCAGATTGGGTGACTGCTTTGCGGGACACCTCTGTTCAGTCTGTAAGGGTGACCCCGAGCTTCCGGTCACCTGTCATTTTAATTCACTGCCTCATTCCCACTCAGACCTCACTGTACTTGGGCTCTTGCATTGTTCCACGGAAGCACAGTGTAAACTCGAGGAACAGCACCTCATCTTCCGATAAGGCACTTTTCAGCCTTCCGGACTCAATATAGAGTTCAACAATTTCAGATCATAACCTCGGCCCCCATTACATTTTTACTTATTTTTTATCCCCACCTTTGTTATGGCCCTTTCCCACCCTTTTTTTTCTCTCTCCCACATGGCAGCTGTCTCTCATTCTGCCAGGTCATTTCACACCTAATCTAGAGCCGTCTTTTGTCTCCACTAGTCCTATCACCATCTCGTCTCGTTTTGAATACCTCTTAACGTCTCTTCACTTCTCTTTTGTTCTCTCCCAGCCTGGCCTTTCAATCGATTTCATTTCCTCTGCCTTTCCAGTCTTGACAACGAGTTTGACCCGAAACGTTGACTCTATTTTGTCTCCACGGATGTTGCCTGGCCTGCTGAGTTTTTCCAGCATTTTCTGTTGTTATTTCGGGTTTCCAGCATCCGCAGTATTTTGCTATCATACATGAAAGTAAACAACCGGCATAAACACTTGAAGGTAATTGCAATCAACTGTCGCACTGAACTACAGTCCTTCTGTGTGTAACATCGGTCGAACCAATCCCGCTGTACAGAAGACTCCGGGGGGAACACATTGCACAAAGTGTGGCCAATAACAAGTTACTGAGACGATCCAGATAACTAACGCTTTTTACAATCAATATCTTACTGCAATACTTTACCTGGCACAGCGATAGCTGCAAGGACAGTGTAGTAAATGGCATATACTAGGCCTCTGGGTGGGGCGTGCATTTTCTGTGAGAAGCAGCAATGTCTATTCCGGATCCCACACACGCTCTGTTCGACATTTAAAGGATCCCTTATTATACCTGATGTGAACACTCCGAGACACAATTAGATGACATCACCATAAGTGTTAGTTACAATCATTGCACAAACAAGTTAGGTGACATCACCATTGGTGTTAGTTATAGTCATTGGACAAACAGATGAATGCACCGGATTTGACTCTGATTTCTGTTGCAGTAGAATGGACAAAACTGGACGCCACCGAGTTCTAAATGAAAACGCCGAATAGCTACAATGTGAGCTGAACACTGGAGTCACATTGCAATTTTCTGGTGTTTTTCCTTTAAACTTCTGCGGAAAGGAAATGTAGAATACTTGATATCAGCATGTAGCAACTGTTCAAAGAGAAAATGGAAGCCCCTTTAGACTGTCTGTTCAATGGTTCGAAGGTGGCTCCATATTGTTAACAGTTATGGTTTTCCCACATTTCAACAGTGACTACACTTCAAAAAAGTACTTCATTGGCCGTAAAGCGCTTTGGGACGTCCCATAGTCGTGCAAGGCACTATATAAATGCAAGTCTTTCTTTCCTTCTTTATTTAAGCATAAGTGAAACTTAATACACCCAGTATTGGAGCAGCAGTTTACAAAGTACGATACAGAATTATATTGCTCGTCATTGTCCTTTGGGTAGTAGGTGTGGCCCAATCCTGGTTCCTTCTACTCACAGGAGCATCTGCACCTGTCTGGATCAGTGCCCTTCCTGGCCTGTCTAGTCTGAGAATGACACAAACCCACTAGGATATACCCCCAGAACCTGAACTACAGAAAGATCCATCAAATCATGTATTTTCCTTAACCCTGCATTCTACCCAATGAAGAACCCGGGAAGCTCTGCCTCCCACCACAGGCTTTGGGCCCCCGTAATCTCCTTAGCACAAGATCTTTCTGTTCTTGGTTTCCATGTTGATGACGCAACCTTGATGACAAGGGCTTCCAATTAGAGTCTCATTTTTCACATGATTTCTGCTAATCCTCACAGAAGAGAAAGAAGGCTACATTAATAAAACTATACTATCTTAATAAAAACTATAAACTGGCACTCTTAATATTAAACTACGGTCTAGCAAAGCTTAATCCTGAAAATTAGTAACAAGGGATTTAGAGTTGATTATGATTCCATGGCTCACTAATTTTCACATTCCCACAGATGTGGAACCAATGAGATAAAACTCAGAAAGCTCTGAGCCTACCCTGTCCTTTTCCCTTGCCTTTATAGAAAAATCCTGGAACTCCCACCCTAACAGCACTGTAGGAGTACCTTCACCACACGGACTGCAGCAGTTCAAGTAGGCAGCTCGCCACCACCTTCTCAACGGCAACTAGGGATGGACAATAAATGCCGGCCTTGCCAGCGACGCCCATATCCCCAAAGTGAATTTAAAACAAATAACAGTTGTATTTAGATAATAAAAGAGGGAACTTGTGACGCACCCAGAACCTTCAGTCAGCAGGAATCAAAGGCAGTATGATTTCTGCAGAAAGAAGCTTGTCAGAGAAAAGCCTAGGGACATTTAACTCAAGCCATGCCTAATCCCTCAAAATACCTTCAAAAGCTCATATTCTTACACTGTGCCTCACAAACTGGCCCAGTTACACACAATTCCCCATTTGTGGGAGAAAGGTTACTTCTGCAATGGAACACTTCTGGGCATTAATCATTTTTGTACTTGTTACGAATCATAGAATCGTAGATTGATACAGCACAGCAGCTGGCTATTCGGCCCATCGTGCCGATGAAAGTGCTATCCAATCGGTCCCAACCGCCTGCTCTTTCCATGTAGCTCTCCGAATGTTCTCCTTTCAAGTATTTATCCAAATTCTATTTGAAAGTTTCTATTGAATCTACTTCCACTACCATTTCAGGCAATGCATTCCAGATCATACTTACTCGCTAAACAAATTATTGTTCCTCCTGCCATCTCTGGTTCCATTGCCAATTACATTAAATCTGTGTCCTCTGGTTAGCGACCCTTCAGTCACTGGAAACAGTTTCTCCTTTTTTAGTCTGTCAAAGTCATTCATAATTTTGAACACCTGTATCAAAACTCCTCCTGGTCTTCTCTACTCCAAGGAGACCAATCCCAGTTACTCTAGTCTCTTCACGTAACTTATTTATTTCATCCATGGAACCATTCTAGTAAATATTTTAGAAAAATAGGAGCACAATTAGACCATTCGGCCCTTCCAGCCTGCTACGGCATTCAACACGGTCATGCCTGATCCTCTATCTCAATACCATATTCCCGCTCTCTCCCCATGCCGCTGATGCCTTTTGTGTCCAGAAATGCGTCTATCTCCTTCTTAAATATATTCAGTGACTTGGCCTCCACAGCCTTTTGTGCTAGAGAATTCCACAGGTTCACCACCCTCTGACTAAAGAACTCTCTCCTCATCTCAGTCCTGTATGTCCTACCCTGTATCCTGAGACGAGGACCCGTCGTTCTAGATGACACAGCCAGGGGAAACATCCTCCCTCCATCCAGTCTGTCTAGCCCTGTCAGAATTTTATATGTTTCAATGAAATATTCTCTCATTCTTCTAAACTCTAGTGAATAGAGGCCTAGTTGACACAATCTCTCCTCATATTACATTTGGTTCCCTCATCCAAATCATTGATATATATTGTGAATAGCTGGGGCCAACGCATTGATCCCTGCGGTACCCCACTAATCACCGCCTGCCACCCTGAAAAGACGCATTTATTCCTACACTCTGTTTCCTGTCTGTTAACCAATTTTGAATCCATGCTAGTATATTACCCCCAATCCCATGTGCTTTAATTTTGCACACTAACCTCTTATGTGGGAATTTGTCAAAGGCCTTCTGAAAATCCAAATACACCACATCCACTTGCTCTCCCTTATCTATTCTACCAGTTACATCCTCAAAAACTCCAGTAGTTTTGCCAAACACGATTTCCCTTTCATAAATCCATGTTGACTTTGTCTAGTCCCGCTGATATTTTCTAAGCGTCCTGTTAGCACATCCTTCATAATAGACTCTAGCATTTTCCATACTACTGATGTTAGGCTAACCGGTCTGTAGTTCCCTGTTTTCTCACCCTCCTTTTCTCAATAGTGGGGTTACATTTGCCACCCTCCAATCTGCAGGAGCTGTTCCATAATCTATAGAATTTTGGAAGATGACAACCAATGTATCCATTATTTCCATGGTTACTTCTTTTAGTACGCTGGGATGCAGATTATCATGCCCTGGGGACTAATCGGCTCTCAGTCCCATAATTTCTCCAGTGTGGCGGAGCCACTAAAGGACTCAGATCGTTTGTATATAATTCCCTTTAACAACATGTTAGCTACAGCCTGAGTCTGTATCTTTGTTTATACTGTTTACTTGTACAGAGCGTGATTACTTTAACAGCGCGGGTAAACGCGGTGACGTCACACCATACATCACGTGATCCCCCACCAGCCAGCAGTCCTCATGGAGCCTCCGAACTGAATACACTACACTCGATGTTCTCCTGCAGTTACTTGTTTAAACCTGTTAGTTTCCATTAAACTTCATTTTGCTTGAGCGCCTGAGTGCACCTCAGTCTTTGGATAGGAACTAGACATTACTACATTGGTGACCCCGACTTTTGCGAATGGTTTTCGCAGGAGATAATCAACATGGAAACGAACGCCATTACCTTGAAGCTACCGCAGTTCTGGGAGCAACAACCAGCTGCGTGGTTCATCCAGGCTGAAGCCCAGTTCACCATCAGGGACATCGTTGCGGATCAGACCCGTTATTATTATGTGGTCTCTGCCCTCGACAGCACCACAACCTTGCGGGTCGTCAGCCTACTCGGTAGTCTGTCTACTGATCGCAAGTATGACACCTTAAAGGCGCGGTTGCTGCAGGTCTTCCGGCTCACGAAGTCGGAGTGCACCCGCTGGCTGCTCGCTATGTCCAGCCTCAGGGACTCCAAGCCGTCCGAGCTTATGAGCCAGATGCTCATGCTCCTCCGGTCCGAGCCAGAATGCTTCCTCTTCAGGGAGCTATTCCTCTGCCTACTCCCTGCAATATGTGGGAGCTGGTGAACACCATTGATGCCCACGGTGATCACATTTGCAGTAAGTGTTGGCTGCTCGAGGAACTCCAGCTCCGTGTTGAAGAGCTGGAGACCGAGCTTCAAACACTGAGACACATCAGGGAGGGGGAGAGTTACCTGGACTCTGTGTATCATGAGGTAGTCACACCAATTAGATTGATTAATTCAGATGTAGTCCGTGGCCAGGGTCAGGATGGTGTGACTAGAAGTGAGGCAGGTACGGGGATCCAGGAGGTAGTGTTGGAGGAGCCGCAGCCCTTGTATTGTCCAACAGATTTGAGGCTCTTACTCCCTGTGGGGACAGGAGCAGGGACTGCAGGGAGGATCAGTGGTGTACATTTAAGGAGTTATTTTACAACTTCCAAAAAATATATATTCCACTGAGAAGAAAAGGGTGTAAAAGAAAAGAGAGCAATCCGTGGCTAAGTAAAGAAATTAAGGATAGTATTCGAATAAAAACAAGTGCATATAAGGTAGCCAAATCTAGTGGGAGGATAGAGGATTGGGAAAACTTTAAAAGACAGCAAAAAATAACAAAAAGATTGATTAAGAAAGGGAAGATAGGTTTTGAAAGTAAATTAGCAAAAAATATAAAAACAGACAGTAAGAGTTTTTATAGTTATATAAAAAGAAAAAGGGTGGCTAAAGTAAATGTTGGTCCCTTAGCGGATGAGACTGGGAAATTAATGGTGGGAAATATGGAGATGGCAAAAACACTGAATGAATATTTTACATCAGTCTTTACAGTAGAAGACACTAAGAATATCCCAACACTGGACAAACAGGGGGCTAAAGGGGGGGAGGAGCTAAACACGATCAAAATCACTAAGGAAGTGGTACTCGGTATAATAATGGGACTCAAGGCGGATAAATCACCTGGACCTGATGGCTTACATCCTAGGGTCTTGAACGAAGTGGCGGTAGGGATTGTGGATGCATTGGTAATAATTTTCCAAAACTCCCTGGACTCGGCAAAGGTCCCGGCAGACTGGAAAACTGCTAATGTAACACCCTTATTTAAAAAGGGCAGTAGACAGAAGGCTGGAAACTATAGACCGGTTAGCCTAACATCTGTGGTAGGTATAATTTTGGAGTCCATTATTAAGGAGACAGTAACAGGACATTTGGATAATCATAATTTAATAGGACAAATTCAGCATGGTTTTATGAAGGGGAAGTCATGTTTGACAAATTTGCTGGAGTTCTTTGAGGAAGTAACGTATAGGGTGGATCAAGTGGAACCAGTGGACGTAGTGTATTTAGACTTCCAAAAGGCATTTGACAAGGTGCCACACAAAAGATTATTGCTTAAGATAAAAAATCACGGGATTGGGGGTAATATTCTGGCATGGATAGAGGATTGGCTATCTAAGAGAAGGCAGAGAGTTGGGATAAATGGTTCATTCTCAGACTGGCAATCAGTAACTAGTGGTGTTCCGCAGGGGTCAGTGCTGGGTCCCCAACTCTTTACAATCTATATTAACGATTTGGAGGAGGGGACCGAGTGTAACATATCAAAGTTTGCAGATGATACTAAGATGGGAGGGAAAGTAGTGAGTGAGGAGGACATAAATATCCTGCAAGGGGACATCGACAGGCTAAGTAAGTGGGCAGAGATTTGGCAGATGGAATACAATACTGGAAAGTGTGAGGTTATGCACTTTGGCAGGAAAAATCGTAGAGCAAATTATTATCTTAATGGCAAGAAACTGGAAAGTACTGAAGTACAAAGGGATCTGGGGGTCCTGGTGCACGAAACTCAAAAGGTTAGTATGCAGGTGCAGCAAGTGATTAAGAAGGCCAATGGAATGTTGACTTTCATTGCTAGGGGGATAGAATATAAAAATAGGGAGGTATTGCTTCAGTTGTACAAGGTATTGGTGAGGCCGCACCTGGAATACTGCATACAGTTTTGGTGTCCATATTAAGAAAGGACATACTTGCTCTCGAGTCAGTACAAAGAAGGTTCACTCGGTTAATCCCGGGGATGAGGGGATGGACATATGATGAGAGGTTGAGTAGATTGGGACTCTACTCATTGGAGTTCAGAAGAATGAGAGGCGATCTTATTGAAACATATAAGATTGTGAAGGGGTCGGATCGGGTGGATGCCGGGAAGATGTTCCCGATGATGGGTGAAACTAGAACTAGGGGGCATAGTCTAAGAATAAGGGGCTGCTCTTTCATAACTGAGATGAGGAGGAACTACTTCACTCAGAGGGTGGTAGGTCCATGGAATATGCTGCCCCAAAAAGCTGTAGAAGCTACATCATTACATAAATTTAAAACAGAAATAGACAGTTTCCTAGAAGTAAAGGGAATTAAGGGTTACGGGGAGCGGGCAGGAATTTGGACATGAGTCTAGGTTCAGATCGGTCATGGCCCTGTGGGCAGCGGAGCGGGCCCAGGGGTCGTGTAGCCTGATCCTGCTCCTATTTCATGTGTCTAATTCGGTTAGATTCAGGAGATGGTTCTGTGATAGTGGATTGGCGGTTAGGATCAGATCAGCCATGATTTTATTGAATGGCGGAGCAGGCTCGAGGGGCCGATTGGCCTACTCCTGCTCCTATTTCTTATGTTCTTATGTTCTTATGTTCCCAGAGCAAGTTCAGGCTGCCCTAGTCAGGTCCAAAGTCACAGACTGCGTGGAGCTTGCTGGCGAAGTGGACAAGATCTTCACGGTGACACAACAGCACTGCGCGGCCACGAGGCACCCATCCCCCACAGATGCTGCTCCAGCTCTTCAATCAGCGGGATCCTGCTTTTACCACGCCCGTTTTGGCGCGAAAGCAAGATGCTGCCGCCCTCCCTGCAGTTTTTCGCACAAAAAAAACATCTACAGACACCCTGGCGAAAGAGGACCGGGTCTAACGAGCGTCCCGCAGCTGCGATGGCCTTTGGAGAGTCAGGGAAGCTTCTCTTCATCACCGACTCCCTATCTGGTCGACGTTTCCTTTGCGACACCGGGGCACAGTATAGCATCCTACCTGCGTCAAATCTCGATATACTACCTGGGGACCACGGCCACGCCCTCCCGGCGGTTAATGGCGTGGCCATTCAGACATTCGGAAGGCGGCGGGTCCAGGTGTGTTTCAGCGGCCAGCGTTTCCACTGGGAATTCATCACAGCCAAAGTCACGCAGGCCATCCTTGGGGCGGATTTTTTGTGCGCCAACGGCCCCCTGGTCGATGTCAGGGACCGCTGGTTGTTCAAAACGGCCACGTTCCACTCCATCCCATGCCACTGTGTTAACGCCATGCTGCGCACAGCCTTCTGTGCGTTCCCACCTCCAGACGACTTCACTCGGCTCCTTGGAGAGTTCCCAGATCTGACCAGGCCCACTTTCTCCTCCTCGGCTACTAACCATGGTGTAGAACATCACATCACCACCACCGGCCCCCCAGTTTACGCACGGGCCCGACGACATGAATCCGGCAATCTCGCAGCTGCAAAAGCGGAGTTTGACACGATGGAGCGGCTGGGGATTATTCGCTGGTCGAATAGTCCCTGGTCTTTGCCGCTCCACACTTTTCCAAAACCCGGCGGCGGATGGCGGCCATGCGGCGACTACCGACGCCTGAATGACGCCACTACTCCTGATTGGTACCTGATCCCGCATATCCAAGATTTCTCGGCCCATTTGGCGGGAAATACCTTTTTTTCGAAAGTCAACCTCGCCCGCGGTTACCACCAGGTCCCCATGCACCCGCAAGAAATCCCAAAAACTGCAGTCATCACCCCATTCGGCCTGTTCGAATTTCTGCGGAGGCCATTTGGTTTGAAGAACACTGCACAGGCTTTCCAGTGCTTGATGGACTCCATGCTTCGGGACCTAAAATTCCTCTTCGTCTACATTGACGACATCCTCATCACCAGCTCTAGCAAAGAGTAGCACTTCTGCCATTTGCGCAACCTCTTCACACGTCTCATTCAACATGGTTTGATTATCAACCTGGCCAAGTGTTAGTTCGGCCTGCAGCGGATTGATTTCTTGGGCCACCGCATCACATCAGATGGCGCAATTCCCTTACAGATGAAGGTTGAGGCGGTTTCATGTTTCCCACGCCCGCAGACCATCAGGGCCCTACAGGAGTTCCTCGGGATGGTCAATTTTTATCACCGGTTCGTCCCTAAGGTGGCTCTGCTTATGCAGCCCTTGTACGAGGCCCTCAAGGCCAAGTCCGGTAAGGGTCCAATCAGCGGATGGCCGAAATGGACCGAGCATTGGTCGACAACAAAGGTGCCTTGGCCAATGCAACCATGCTGGTGCACCTGCTTCCAGGTGCCACCATTGCCCTAACCACCGACGCGTCAGACTACGTAATCGGCGCAGTGCAGGAACAGTGGGTGAATGGGACGTGGCAACTGCTGGCATTTTTCAGCTGTTAACTATAGTGAAACGAAAGAAAGTACAGCACTTTCGACCGGGAGTTGCTGGCCCTTTTTCTAGCCATCCGCCATTTCCGTTTCTTACTAGAGCGACGTCCGTTCACTGCTTATGTGGACCACAAGCCATTAACGTAGACTATGGCCAAGACCGCTGAACCGTGGTCAGCTCGGCAACAACGTCACCTGACGTTCATTTCAGAATTCACCACGGATATTCAGCATTTGTCCGGCAAAGACAACCTGGTGGCAGATTGCCTCTCCCGTGCGCCTGTGCATGCAGTCCAACTCGGAATCGACTATGCCCTCATGGCTGTGGATCAAGCCTTGGGCCCAGACGTCCAAGCATACAGGACCAGACCCTCTAGCTTCCAAGCAGCTGATGTCAAATTCCATGCCACAGGCAACATGCTACTTTGCAACGTCTCCATGGGAGCTCCCCGCCCTATAGTTCCAGTCGCCTGGTGCCGAAAAGTATTCGACACCATGCACGGGTTGTCACACCCTGGCATGAAGGCCTCACAAAGGCTAATGTCATCAAAATTCTTCTGGAGGGGTATGCACCTGGATGTCCACGACTGGGCCAACACCTGCATGGTCTGCCAAAAGGCCAAGGTACAGCGTCATGTTAAAGCTCCATTGGCCACTTTTGCTGTCCGGGAGCGTCGATTCGACCATGTGAATGTGGACCTCGTGCTGCCGCTTCCACCTTCTCAAAGTTTTACACACATCCTCACAATGGTAGACCGCACCACTAGATGGCCAGAGGCAGTTTCTTTGGTTTCCACCTCTTTGGCAGACGTGGCCAGAGCTTTCATCTCCTCTTGGGTTGCTCATTTCAGGGTACCGGCGGACATCTCTTCCGATCGTGGACCGCAGTTTTCCTCTGAGCTCTGGAAAGCTGTGGCTCAGGGGCTCAGCACCAAACTACATCGCAGCACCGCCTGTCATCCACAGGTGAACGGCCTGTGCGAGCGATTCCACAGGTAACTCAAAGCCGCTCTGCGGGCCAGTCTTTAAGGCACGGGATGGGTGGACAGACTTCCCTGGGTCCTTTTGGGTCTTCGTACAGTGCCAAAAGAATATTTACAATCGTCCTCGGTGGAACTTGTATATCGCCAACAACTACGAGTACCAGGGGATTTCCTCCCATCTCCAACAGAGCCATGGTCCACATCCCATCAATTCGTCAGCCACCAAGAAGCGGCCAGATGTTTCGCTCCAGTGCCTACATCGCAGCACGGCTTATAGAGCTCCCACGTCCCAACTGAGCTGAAAAGCGCTGAGTACGTGTTTATCCGCCACGACGCTCACCGGGACCCACTCAAGCCTCCTTACACTGGTCCCTTCTGCATCATAGAGCCGGGAGACAAAATCTTTTTGGTCGATATCGGAGGTAAACCGGACCACATATCGGTTGACCAGCTGAAGCCGGCACACTTAGACCTGGACCGCCCAGTCGAAATCGCTCAACCACCAAAACGGGGCCGACTGCCCACAGTCACCATGCCAGATCCACCATAAGCACCCGACAGCTCAATCACCTGCCATCAGCTTCCACTCCATGGTTACAGAAGTCGCTCGGACAGGCTTGTCAGTCCTCCTCGCTGTCTCACTTTTGCTGTTAAAGACAACTCTGGGGAGGCGCATGTGGCAGAGCCACAAAAGGACTCAGATCATTTGTATCTTAACAACATTTATCAACCCTTTAACAACATGTTATCTACAGCCTGAGTTTGTATCTTTGTTTATACAGTTTACTTGTACAGAGCGTGATTACTTTAACAGCACGGGTAAACACGATGACATCACGCTGTACATCACAAAATCCCTCACTGGCGGGAAGAACGTGATGACGTCATGACGTCAACCACGAGACCAGCCAGCAGTCCTCATGGAGCCTCCGAACTGAATAGACCTACACTCGATGTTCTCCTGCAGTTACTTGTTTAAACATGTTAGTTTCCATTAAACTTCGTTTAGTTTGAGCACCTGAGTGGACCTCAGTCTTTGGATAGGAACTAGACATTCCTACACCAGCACTATTTTTTTTACTAATACTAATTTCCTTTAAACCCTCCTTCTCACTCGGTTCCCTAGCACTTCTGGGAAGTTATTTGTGTCCTCTTCCATGAAGTATTTGTTTAATTGCTCCACCATTGCCTTGTTCCCCATTATAAATCTCCTGTTTTTGACTGTAAGGGACCTACATTTGTTTAAACTAAACCTTTTCTTTTTACATACTTGTAGAAGCTTTTACAGTGCGCTTTTATGTTCCTTGAAAGTTTACTCTCATACTCTATTTTTTCCCTCTTAATCAATCTCTGGTCCTTTTTTGCTGAAGTCTAAACTGCTCCCAATCCTCATGCTTGCTACTTTTTCTGGCAACTTTATATGACGCCTCTGTGGATCTAATACTATCCTTAATTTCTTTTGTTAGCCATGTTTGGGCCGCTTTTCCTTTTGTGTTTTGTGCCTGAAAGGAATGCATAACTGTTGCAATTCATGCATTCATTCATTAAATGTTAGCCATTGCCTATCCACCATCAAGCTTTTTAATGAAGCTCCCCAATCTATCACAGCCAACTCACTCCTCATACCTTCGTAGTTTCCTTTGTTTGGCTTTAGGATCCTAGTTTCGGATTTTCTGCACCCTCTCTAAGGCGTTGAGATCCTTTGTAAAGTCCGGTGCCCAGAATTCGCTACAATACTCCAGCTGGGCTTAAAACCAGTGTTTTATAAAAGATTAGCAGAACTCCCTTGCCTTGGTACCCTATGCCTCTACTGATAAAGCCAAGGATCCCGTATGCTTTTTTAGTCGCCTCTTCAACATATTCTGCTAGCTAAAAGATCATTTCACCAATCTGTCTCTGTCCTCCTGAAGTCTGTTACTATCCTGATACAGAAATATAGACACATTTATATTTAACGGTTTCACTTGGTGGATTAGCAATACTACGGAACAAGAATAAAGCTACCAATAACAACAATGTAAGGCAGTTGCAGGTGTTAGCTCCTGGTCAGGTATCCTGTCTCGCCTAGATTTGGACATTTAACAAAGAGGGCGGTGCTATGCAAAGCTTTATCATCTCCTTGGGAACAAAAGGAGCTGAGCCATGGAAACAGTCATCAAGCTAAGGAGAGCAGCTTCTAAATAACTAACATATCACAACAACTGGTAGAATTGAAAGAATGCTAAGGCAATCAGAACTATGGAGGCCCACAAGGCCATAAGGAGACCTGTACATGCACGTTGTCCTACGCACACCTGAGAGGAAGAAATTGCTATACAACCAAGATAAAGGATGATGGAGCAACAGGATGTGGCACCTCTGAAGCCGGTTATCACAGAGTCAGCATGAGGGTGGTATTCGTGACTAGGAGATAAGAATAAATTCGCATACATGCAGCCCTAGGTAGCCGAATAGTGTGAAGGTAGAACCTGTTTCCTTCAAAAGTTACAGCACTCGGAGCACTCGTGATACTGTAGAATGGTTGTATAAAAACAATACTGTTATTATTCAATTTATATTAAAGCTTGATGTTTAAAAGGCAAATGGCATTTTGGTCTTTATTGCAAGGGGGTTGGAGTATAAGAGTAAGGAAGTCTTGCTACAATTTTACAGGGCCTTGATGAGACCACACCTGGTGTACTGTGCACAGTTTTGGTCTCCTTATCTAAGGAAGGATATACTTGCCTTGGAGGCAGTACAACGAAGGTTCACTAGATTGATTCCTGAGATGAGAGGGCTGTTCTATGATGAGAGATTGTGTAGAATGGGCCTATACTCTCTGGAGTTTAGAAGAATGAGAGGTGATCTCATTGAAACATATAAGGTTCTGAAGGGGATTGACAGGGTAGATGCTGAGAGGTTGTTTCCCATGGCTGGAGTGTCTGGAACTCAGGGGCATAGTCTCAGGGTAAGGGGTTTGCCATTTAACACCGAGATGAGGAGGAATTTCTTCACTCAGAGGGTTGTAAATCTTTGGAATTCTCTGCCCCAGAGAGCTGTGGATGCTGAGTCTTTCAGCATATTCAAGGCTCAGATAGATAGATATTTGAACTCTAGGGGTATCAAGGGATATGCAGATCAGGCTGGAAAGTGGTGTTGAGCTCGATAAACAGCGATGATTTATTGAATGGCAGAGCAGGCTCGAGGGGTCGAATGGCCTACATCTGCTCCTATTTCTTATATTCTTTATGTTCATAAAACCGCTCGGGCCAGGATCACATGGAAGTTATTGTTGCTGGACTCACAATCCTTTGCTGCTTGTAATGAGGATTTGAATTCGTAATAACCGAAGATACTGAGCTCACATGTGGAACAGGTTCGACTTCACAAGCAACAATTATCAGATGTGGCTGTAAGTCTTGTCTTTTAAGTCAATTTTTAAACATTATTGCATGCACTGTATGCTTAATGAACATAATACACATAGGCCCAGAAATTCGGGTCTCCACGGGTGAGTACGCACGGGGTACTCACCCATAGGCCCGATGGAAGTGCCGGTGTCCTGCATGTGCTGCGCATGCATGGGAAACCGGCACTTCCGTTCCTCTGAAAGCAGGGGTTCAGAGGTCGAACGCGTACACAGGAGATGCTGCGCGTGCGCATCAAACTTAGTTTTTTTTTACAGGTTTGTCCATGAGGGTAAGTCTCCAGAATTTAGAAATGTAAAAAGCAGGCGTAAGTCCTGCTTTTTACAAGGTAGGTGGTGAATTAATTAAAATTAAAACACTTTTTCCACAGGTTTATTATTTTTAAATACTTTAAAGCAAGGTAAGTTTATTTTTAGCCCTGCTGGAATATAAAATTATTTTTTTCAAAAATGTGTTATTCTTTAAAATAATTATTTTATGTAATTTATAGTTTATTTAAAAAATGTGACTAAAAAAAAAAATTATTTCAAGGTTTAGTGCTATTTTGGGGCCGTAGTATTTATAAGTCTTGACAGCACTTCCTGTCGAGACTTATGAATGGAGCATTCCCTGCTCCGATTGGCTCCCCATGGCCCATGTGATCCCAGGGGATGCATCGAACTGACTGCGCCCCTGGGATATGCAAGCACTGTGTGCCAGCAGCTGGACCAGGCCCCGGATCGGAATTCCATAGGAGCCCAGACCTCAACGGCTGGTGCACAAGGTAAGTGCAGATCGGGGGCCCACGAATGGCCCAGAAATTCGGGTCGAGGGCTTCCCGCGGGTGAAAACCCCCGACCTACACTTACCTATCACACTGACATTTGAGGACTGGGCCTGCGTGGATATCTGCTCTGTGACCCGGTCCAGCTCCCGGCGCGCTGTGCTTGCGTGATCCAGTGGCATAGTTAGTTCGATG